>NC_064633.1:468325533-468950533 GCF_023864275.1 Schistocerca cancellata
CGTCTAGAAATATGAATATTCTGTGCAACAATAACAAGAGGAGGAGATATGCTTAGAACAGTCTGGGGGATACAGGAAGATTTCGCTTAAATTACAGCATGGGTAGGCAGATATTACGAAATCAGACGTTGCTTTGTATGTCGTACTGATGTGCAGATGTAGACCCAGATCACATTTTAGTAATGATCGAAAGTTATTATCATATCTCCCCAATCACTATCATCGTCTTTTAATTCTCTGTTCTCTTTAGTACACTCTTACGTCTCGTAAACACCAGTGCCATCCTGAGAATTAAAACTGTTAACTTACTGTTCTTTATTACTGTCATCACGATTTAGATTATTTCGTTAATCCCATTTTTTACCAGTACTAATCTTCTACTTAATTTACATCACATGTGTTCCGTTTCATCCTTAATCTCTGTGTCTGATAAAGCTATTCCAGTGATACCTTACTTCAGGCAAGATGCCTACCTCCCCAGTCTGCAGTGTCTTTCCTTAACTCTTTCGCTGAACCCTACCTCTTTCCTCTTACTTGCAATATTAATTCAGCTTGTGTTGTATGCATATGTCCCCACATTAACCACATTATATGTGTACATGTTTGAAATTTATGTACAAACTGAGTGCCTTCCACCTGTGGCTCAGCAGTCTCACCAGTAGCAGAGAAAGAATTTTGGCTACTGTCATTCTCTTCTGGTAAAGTATTGGTGCGCATTTTATAAATGTTCTATATTTATTGTTTCCTTCCCACTGGCAGATTGTCTCCAGAGATTTCAAAATTTATTGTATTTAGTGGCGATGTGGGACAAACTACTTTTATCTCACATTTACCAAAAGTTGTGTTACTAATAACAGTAATGGGACTCCCAATATCAGAAACTACAGGTAATGAGGTATTCTCAATAGACCTGGTGACGATCCAGTGATTTAAACTACTTTATATATTGTCATTCTCTTCTAAGAGAGTGTCTGTCAAATATTCCACTTGCAATATTTCGTTCTGTAGGCTGGAATGTTTTCTATGCCAGTAAGCGTACTTTTTGTTAGGACCCTTCCTACCTAGGTGTGCCTTATTACTGAGTGTGCTAAATTTCCATTGGTTTGCATTAGTGTCTCAACTTGTCTTTTGTGATAAAACACATCCTACAAATATGTTTTCATATGTGACATATCCTACCACATTCTTGCATTCATCTCTAATCGCAGATAAATTAGTATCCTCAGATTCTCTGTCTGTCATTATCTCTCCTTCCCCTTTAGCAGCGATAACGTGCGCAGGGCTTTATTTGCTCATTGTTTCACCACATAATGATTCATTATTAGAAGCAGCTCCGTCCAGACTTCTAGCATTTGATGAAGATCTGATGGTTATCTGTTAACACAAATGTAGATGATAAAAAATTTTAAAAAATTACAATTCATCCAACACAGTTAATGAATAAGTACAATAGCCAAATAGTTTATGGTAAAAATGCCATGCAGCATGCAGGCAAATACTTACAAGTACAGGAAAGTAATAAAAAATTTAAGAAACATTAATTAATCTAGATTGTAGCTACAGTTGTAGAGCAGACCGTCTTCATCTAATAAAAAAATAAAAAACAAAAACGAAATACAAAAAAAAATGTATCCTGGTAGAGTCGCCATGTGAAAGTTATCTGTTTAATGTTGTCGTTGCATTGTGAAACTGTGTGTAACTGAATTTCTCGCTAACTATCTGAAAACTGCTTGACTTCAAACTAACATTTACATAGATTAAGATTTAGAATTGGTGGAGATGCCCTGCTTTTGTACAAAGCATAATAATGCAAATGAATGTGATTTTAATTTATGTGAAATACATCTGATGACCTGTAATTTAAATTGCATAAGACAATAATACACAAGAATACTCACAATGACTAAGTGTTCCATGATTTAAATCTGCCCTAATACAAAAACACGCATCTGTTGAATTTATGTGAAATATCACTAATTGAAAACTATAACTAACCTGCTGCCAGAAAATGTTCATTTAGGCCCTACAACCAATTCTTATCTTGCTAACGGTAACTTGACTCAGCTCTGCATACCTCCAAATGATGATCAGAAATAAATCACTGCACAGCAGTTCGCCTTAATGTTGTTATTCCTATTTAAGCTGATGTCTTAGCAAATTATTTTTTATGTTCTGCTCAGAGTTCTAATATCTCCATAAATATTTTCAAGAATTATTAATTACGGTTCACGAGAAAGTGCAAGGTCAGACTTTGAAAATTTTTCCAAACAAGTTTCTTTAAACTGTTGGGATATGCTGCATGAAACATTTGTAAATGACAAAAGGAAGTGCTTTGAAATTCAATCATTTTAATGCTACAAAAGTAAAATCCAAGTATTATGAATACACAGCATTCTCTCTGTTTCTCTCTCTCTCTGTCTGCATTTGTCGTATACGATAACGTCAACTCCTTTAAAATTTATCTGCTATAAAATTTTATTTCCTGCACTTCCTAACACACTGTTATAAAATAATCTAAATGGGGGATTACCAACACGTGGCTGTTCTTGGCCACAGTGAAATCTAAGCACAGCAATGATTACTGAGCTCACGCTTGCAGATAACAAACCCAGAATAAGTTACCTCCTTCTGAAGTACAGTCTCTTTATAAAGTCATCACAAAATCCCTACTCCATCCTCAGGTGATACGTCACGGAATATCTTAGATCGAAAGCTGTGTTTGGCAAATCTGCTATACAAGCTGCTCATTCCGCCATGGTACAACACCCTCTCTCCATGACTCCAAAATTACGCTGATTCCCCAAAGAAATTGTATAGGAATGCGTATTCAAACAGAGAGATATGTAAGAAGCTAGAATACGACGCACCGGTTGGCAACGACTATACAGGGTGGTTCATTGATCGTGACCGGGCCAAATATCTCACTAAATAAGCGTCCAACGAAAAAACTACGAAGAACGAAAATTGTCTAGCTTGAAGGGGGAAACCAGATGGCGCTATGGTGGGTCCGCTAGATGGCGCTGCCATTGGTCAAACGGCTATTAATTGCGTCTTTTTAAGCAGGAACCCCCAATTTGTATTACATATTCGTGTTGTACATAAAGAAATATGAATGTTTTAATTGGACCACTTTTTTCGCTTTGTGATGGATGGCGCTGCAATAGTCACAAACATATGGATCACAATTTTAGACGAACAGTTGGTAACAGGTAGCTTTTTAAATTAAAATGCAGAGTGTAGGTACGTTTGAACATTTTATTTCCGTTTTTCCTGTGTGATAAATGTACCTTTGTGAACTTATCATTTCTGAGAACGCATGCTGTTACAGCGTGATTAGCTTTAAATACCCAATTAATGCAATAAGTGCTCAAAATGATGTCTGTCAACCTCAATGCATTTGGCAATACGTGTAATGACATTCCTCTCAACAGCGAGTAGTTCGCCTTCCGTAATGTTCGCACATGCATTGACATTGCGCTGACCCATGTTGTCAGGCGTTGTCGGTGAATCACGATAGCAAATATCCTTCAACTTTCCCCATAGAATGAAATCCGGGGACGTCAGATCCGGTGAACGTGCGGGCCATGGTATGGTGCTTCGACGACCAATCCACCTGTTACGAAATATGCTATTCAATACCGCTTCAACCACACGTGAGCTATGTTCCGGACATCCATCATGTTGGAAGTACACTCCTGGAAATTGAAATAAGAACACCGTGAATTCATTGTCCCAGGAAGGGGAAACTTTATTGACACATTCCTGGGGTCAGATACATCACATGATCACACTGACAGAACCACAGGCACATAGACACAGGCAACAGGGCATGCACAATGTCGGCACTAGTACAGTGTATATCCACCTTTCGCAGCAATGCAAACTGCTATTCTCCCATGGAGACGATCGTAGAGATGCTGGATGTAGTCCTGTGGAACGGCTTGCCATGCCATTTCCACCTGGCGCCTCAGTTGGACCAGCGTTCGTGCTGGACGTGCAGACCGCGTGAGACGACGCTTCATCCAGTCCCAAACATGCTCAATGGGGAACGACCATCATTGGCACCAAGGCAGAAGCGACTCTCATCGCTGAAGACGACACGTCTCCATTCGTCCCTCCATTCACGCCTGTCGCGACACCACTGGAGGCGGGCTGCACGATGTTGGGGCGTGAGCGGAAGACGGCCTAACGGTGTGCGGGACCGTAGCCCAGCTTCATGGAGACGGTTGCGAATGGTCCTCGCCGATACCCCAGGAGGAACAGTGTCCCTAATTTGCTGGGAAGTGGCGGTGCGGTCCCCTACGGCATTGCGTAGGATCCTACGGTCTTGGCGTGCATCCGTGCGTCGCTGCGGTCCGGTCCCAGGTCGACGGGCACGTGCACCTTCCGCCGACCACTGGCGACAACATCGATGTACTGTGGAGACCTCACGCCCCACGTGTTGAGCAATTCGGCGGTACGTCCACCCGGCCTCCCGCATGCCCACTATACGCCCTCGCTCAAAGTCCGTCAACTGCACATACGGTTCACGTCCACGCTGTCGCGGCATGCTACCAGTGTTAAAGACTGCGATGGAGCTCCGTATGCCACGGCAAACTGGCTGACACTGACGGCGGCGGTGCACAAATGCTGCGCAGCTAGCGCCATTCGACGGCCAACACCGCGGTTCCTGGTGTGTCCGCTGTGCCGTGCGTGTGATCATTGCTTGTACAGCCCTCTCGCAGTGTTCGGAGCAAGTATGGTGGGTCTGACACACCGGTGTCAATGTGTTCTTTTTTCCATTTCCAGGAGTGTACATCGCCATTCTGTCATGCAGTTAAACATCTTGTAGTAACATCGGTAGAACATTACGTAGGAAATCAGTATACATTTCACCATTTAGATTGCCGTTGATAAAATGGAGACCAATTATCCTTCCTCCCATAATGCCGCACCATACATTAACCCGCCAGGGTCGCTGATGTTCCACTTGTCGCAGCCATCGTGGATTTTCCGTTGCCCAATAGTGCATGTTATGCCGGTTTACGTTGCCGCTGTTGGTGAATGACGCTTCGTCGCTAAATAGAACGGGTGCAAATAATCTGTCATCGTCCCTCACTTTCTCTTGTGCCCAGTGGCAGAACTGTACACGACGTTCGAATTCGTCTCCATGCAATTCCTGGTGTATAGAAATATGCTACGCGTGCAGTCGATGTTGATGTAGCGTTTTTGAGGTTCCCAATTATCGCACTATTTGTCTGCTACTGATTTGCGGATTAGCCGCGACAGCAGCTAAAACATCTACTTGGGCATCATCATTTGTTGTAGGTCGTGGTTGACGTTTCGCATGTGACTGAACACTTCCTGTTTCCTTAAATAACGCAACTATACGGCGAACGGTCCGGGCACTTGGATGATGTCGTCCAGGATACCGAGTAGCGTACATACCACAGGCCAGTTGGACATTTTGATTACAATAGCCATACATCAACACGATATCGACCTTTTCCGCAATTGGTAAGTGGTCCATTTTAACACGGGTAATATATCGCGAAGCAAGTACCGTCTGCACTGGTGGGATGTTACGTGATACTATGTACTTATACGTTTGTGACTATTACTGCGCCATCTATCACAAAGCGAAAAAAGTGGTCCAACTAAAACATTCATATTTCTTTACGTATTACACGAATATGTAATAAAAATGGGGGTTCCTATTTTAAACAACTTAGTTCATATCCGATTGACCTATTAGAGCGCCAAATAGGGGGCCAACCATAGCGCCATCTGGTTTCCCCTTTCAAGCTAGACGAGTTTCGTCCTTTGTAGTTTTTTCGTTTGATGTTTCTTTCGTGAGATATTTGGCCCGGTAACTATCAATGGACCACTCTGTATAAGACAATAAGTCGCAGGCGCAGTTGGTAGATATAATTACAGGTTTTCAAGATTTAAGTGAATTTCAACGTGGTGTTATAGTCTGCGCACGAGCGATGGGACACAACATGCCCGAGGTAGCGATGAAGTGTGGATTTTCCCGTACGACAATGTCAAGAGTGTACCCTGAATATCAGGAATCCGGTACAACATCAAATCCCCGACATCGCTGCGGCCGGTAAAAGATCCTGCAAGAATGGGGCCAAGGACGACCGAAGAGAATCGTTCAACTCGACAGAAGTGCAGCCCTTCCGCACATTGCTGCAGATATCATAGCAGGACCATCAAGAAGGGTTAGCGTGCAAACCATTCAACGAAACATCATCTATGTGATGTCTGCACGACACAAACAAACGCCTCGCCAGGGCCCGTCCACGCCGACATTGGACTGTTGATGACCGGGAGAATGCTGCTTGGTCGAACGAGTCTCGTTTCAAATTGTATGGCGCGGATGGACGTGTACGGGTATGCAGACAACCTCATAACTCCATCGACCCTGCATGTCAGCACGGGACTGTTCAAGCTAGTGGAGACTCTGTAATGGTATGAGGCGTGTGGAATTGGAATGGTATGGGACCCCTGATACGTTTAGATACGATTCTGACAAGCGACACGTATGTAAAATCGTGTCTGGTCACCTGTTTCCATTCATGCCCATTGCGCATTACGACGGACTTGGGCAATTCCAATGGAAACGTGCGACACCCCACACGTCCAGAATTTCTACAGAGTGGTTACAGGAACACTCTTCTGAGTTTAAACACTTCCGCTGGTCACCAAACTCCCGAGACATGAACATTATTTAGCATATCCGGGATGCCTTGCCACGTGCTGTTCAGGAAGGTATCTCCACCACCACGTACTCTTACGGATTTATGGACATTAATGCAGGTTTCATGGTGTCAGTTCCCTCCAACACTACTTTAGACGTCGACTCCATGCCACGTCGAGTTTCGCCACTCCTGCGCTTTCGTGGAGGCCCTACACGATGTTAGGCAAGTGTGCCCTTTTCCTTGGCTCT
The DNA here is from genome assembly GCF_023864275.1 of Schistocerca cancellata. Lineage (NCBI taxonomy): Eukaryota > Metazoa > Arthropoda > Insecta > Orthoptera > Acrididae > Schistocerca > Schistocerca cancellata. The sequence continues at coordinate 468,332,468 of NC_064633.1, forward strand.
TCAGTGTATTTGTGTATCCTACGTAATTTGGAAAGGACACATTTTATTCAGATGGAATCTTTTTCAAAGACAAAATTGATCTGAAGAAACCTGAGGCCTAATGAAGGAGCCATTGGTTTTAGAGACTCTCTTAATGGAAAGCATACGCTTAATAGCTTTGTTATTGCCTGTTTGTTATGGTTGTGGTGCACATTACACACAGAAACTTCGAGTTAGCATCCATAACAACAAATTACACTGTCCCAAAAAAAGACCGGTATTGTTAATATGAATATTTTTTCGTGGGCGATGAGGCCTAATGACAAGGAAAAAATTTCAGACGTGGACCACTCCCTCCCCGTATTCCAGTATTTCCTTGGACATCAAAAATACGTCGGCAGAAAGCATAGACGGTTGTCATTCCACATTTCCTCTGTTCCGTTGTTCTTTGGGGTACATGTATACATCAGCTTAGTTTTTCATAAATGATGAAGTCAATACTGAGCGTCAGGGAGATCCAAAAATCCAAGACCTGGATACCCAAATAGAGGCTGCTGTGTTTGAAGGTGGAATTGTTCTTACCTGAGCCTGAAATTCTGAGAATACATCGTGGTGTCAGTTTCGAGGCAAGTTCACTTTCTCTGGACTTTAATGTGCTTGGTCACTGAAGTATTCAGAAACGCTTCTTCTGTGTGCACTGCCATTGTTAGAATAGGGCGAGGAAAATTAAAACATATACGGCTAAGTTCTGTTGAGAGAAGAAACTGTCAGTGGGGGTTAACAGGCTGTTTCCATAATGTGGGCGTTACAATCTTGATGATTACTTCTCTGAGTTATGCCCGTATTTATTGCTTGAGCCGCGTCTTCTGTTGTCGGCTGGTACCCGTTCAGATCTTGAGACCTGACATGGTCAATATGAGAACGCATGTGTTCTTGGGCACTGAAACTCGTGTCTGGTACCACATACAGGCACAATTCATCGTCCGAATCCGAATGCAACTAAGTCGGGAACTGCTCACAAAAGTAACACAATTTAAGATGCTTTACTCTGTGAGGCAATTTTCCAGACCTGGAAAGACTATTTGTGCTTTGTAATCCGCCACAAACTGAAAATAAATGCTGTACCAGAATACGGATTGTTTGAACGTGGAAGATGATTCCGTCAAGAGGTCGTGGCCACGTCGTAGAAATGTGATCATGTATTTGTTTTTACGTACTCCCTTAGGTTGGAGGTGGATGTGATGATTTCATGTGTCAAGATAATGATGTTGAAACACAGATGTTCAGCATTATGTCCAACTATTTTTACCAACATGTAATTCAGTGTAGGTCTAAATTATCTCGTAAGAACTTTTTGTAATGTTCTTGTAATATATGTTGCCACTAACATGGAATAGTACCCTACAACAATTAAAATTTTCATACTTTGATTTGTGCACTGCAGTTGGGTCGTCTCATACTACAGATCCGTTGCTTCATTACTGTGTCATACGGACACCACGTATGAACGTTTAAAATTTTAAACATGACGTCTTATCTGCATCTGTGTTTCAGTTATTCCCTAATGCTCTTTTGTGTATTAATGCTTTGAATGGTTATTTTATGTGAAACATTTACAATGAGTTATTGTAATTTCTGTACATTTCCTCTGTACCTTTAATAGTATCTTCTCAGTTACAATGCAAAAATTATAATGCAGGAAAATTAAAAAAACCTGGCTCAGTCTTCCATGAATTTAATGATTTATCACCAACACAAACTATCATGATTTCTTCATAACTATTTGTAGTTGGGAGCTGTAATGGATAAATTGTTTATCAAGTTTGCTTTGTTGCAGGTTCATTGACACTGACTAAAACATCATGGCTGTGTGTAATAAAGGAAAGAAGACTGAAAAAATCAAAATTCTTCACATCTTCTTCTCAGTATTTGGATTAATTCCATTTGATATCAATCTAGTGGACTGCACAGTGAAGAGGACCAAACTTCGCACTTTGTATGCTTGTATATGGCTGCTCATTCAACTGAGCATACTAGCTGCGGTGATACAATCCAGAACAACCAGCACACTGGAAGAGAGAAATATCTTGTGGTATCTTGATACCCTACGTGAAGTTACCGACTGTTTACTGTCCTCCACAGCTCTTGCTACTGATCTGTTCACAACAAGTAGCAATTATGAAAGGATGCTTAAGCTGCTACAGACCTGCGACAAATTGCTGAGTGAACTGGCTGTCGACGCTAAACCACCAGCTAATTATCTAGCTTTCACTTTCATGTGTTCCATTGTGGTATTCGGCTTAGTTGAGTGTTTATGGACAGCAGTACTGTGGGTTTCCGGAGATAAGCTGATTGCGTACATAGCATACACGCTGCCTGCCGTCGTGGTGATGGCAAACTTATTAAAATTTTGTGCCCTAATAAAGACAGCGGAAACGAAAATGAGGTATTTAAACCACTGTCTGTCCGAATTTAGATATGATACATGCTCTTTGGCGAGGTTCGAGAGCCTAAGACCTACTAAGGAAACGCAGATATTTTTCCTGAAGAATGTCGGTACGGCGGCGACCGAGACAGCCGAATACCGGAAGGTCGCCATCCACTGCCTCATTCACGCGTTTGAGGCACTCTGCGAATTATGCCACCAGGCGACGGAGATCCACGCACTCTTCTTGCTACCGTACCTGCCTGCTCTGATACTACGCGGAGTCGATGTCACCTACCTTCTGGCTCTGCGCAGCGAGTTACCCGACGGGGCGACGGACGCGGGTTTGACGAATCTGCTGCTAGCTTCAGTCGTCACAATGCTCATGGTGGCGTTGACGGTCACCGTAGTGGTACAGCAGGTGTCGGAAGTATCGAACAGTACGCATCAGCTGGCACTCAAGATGCTGATGGAAGAACCATGGATATTCGCTGCTGGAGACGGCTCCAACAGAGGCACCTGTCGCGAGCTGCGGATACTCGCCGACTTCTCCCACCACCTCGGGCCGACTTTTAAGGTCTTTGGAATCGAGATCCTTGGCCCGCACATGTTTCTAACGGTGCTGTCAGCCCTAGTAACGTACACAGTCACTCTGATGACATTTCGCTCTCGGAATTAACTAGGAAACAGAAAACATCTTTGTTTTATTTTATAGTTGATTTCTTTCGTGGCATTTCGATACTCATTAATACCCTTAAAATTGACTTGTTAGTGCCTGAAACTATCAAGTAGAAATAAAATTTCCTCGAGGTTCCAGCAACGATCTTTCCGACTAGTGCTCCTTCGCCATTGCCAGGTGGTCACTGTCATGTGATCGTCGTTGCTGCCCTCATAAAGAAACAGGAGCAGGCAATGTCCGAAGAGCACTCCTCAAAAACCTCGTCGATATTTGAACACTTGATCCGGCTTGAAGTTCTGAGAAAATACAGTGCCACAAGAAAACATCCTCAAGGACAAGCTCATTTTATTAACAAGAGAGGTGACAGGTAGTTCATCTTTACAGGAATACATGATAATAAATTCAGAACAAATTAGACGCACATGTCACGGTAAAGGTGCCAAAACAGCCGCATCATTAAACAGTGTAACCAACCCCCCCCCCCACCCCCACCCATTTGGGTGGCAACGCAGGAATGTATTCTTACATGCAAACGATCATAAACGTGCCTAATGACATCCTGCGATAGATTACGTCTTTTGTTGGAGTTTGGCAATGGGTCTTGCAGGCGCTGGAGAACGTGCTATATTAGCGAGAGATCTGCTGATCTTGATGGCCAGGGTATTTTTTGTACGCCCTGAATAGACTCAGCGCCAAAGCAGCGGCATATGAAAGTGCATTATCCTGCTATAAAAGCATATTAGCTTCATGTAAAAGAAATGTACGTAAGTCAGCAACACGGGGCTAACTACCTGTTCAATGTAGCGGCCACTGGTTCCTTCACCCTGCGGAAACACCAAACGTGTCCGCGATCTGTAAATGAGCCCATTCCCCCCCCCCCCCCCGCCCCCGTCCGCCACCACTCCATCAAGTGTGCTATAGGATCAGCGTGCCGTGGTCGAATGCACTTTAGAATAAAGTAGCGCCATTGCACTTTGTTTCATGACATCAAAAAGTCAAACTTGGAGGTGTCGTCGTGTCACTGGTAGGCTGGTCAAAGGCACACGCGATCTTAGCTCCGCTGCAAGTAGACGGTTCCCAATCGTCCCTCATGACACAGCACAAAGCTACATGCGCCCGCGTTTCATCGCCTGACGTTGATAGGTCAGTCACTGCTGCTCGCAGAGTGCGGCATCATTTTGACGTGCGACTGTACTACGTAGACAACCAACCCTGGTGAACAGGTGTGGAAATTTTACGTAGAACGTTGCCGAAAGCAGCAACACAGCAGTGATACTTCTTGCTCAACATACCCAGCAATCCTTCTATGCCTCCATCCAGCCTCCCGCAGGTGCCCAATGCGATCCTGTACAAATGAGTTATACAGCAGGAGTAAACACTCCTGTCGAGTCGAGTACGGTTGTTCCCTAGAGTAAATGTTTTAATCACTGTTCACTTCTAAGCTCAGCTCAGTGAATGCCCGCATAGTGACTACGGAAGGCGCACAGTGAGTGCAGCGCCAACTGATCGTCGATTACCATGAAAAATGCATCACTGGCATTACAACCTCTCATTATGCACATATTATACTCAGGTGCCGCGGAATACAGCCATTGACGGTGATGAATAGTTTCCCCCGCAGCCTATTATTATTTTATATCATACTGAAACCAAGAATTTGTATAGTAGGTACTAGACTATTTATTGCTGAAGTAATGCATCTCTTTACCCACCTTATGAGAACTAGCTGTTTGATGTTTGTTTGAAAACCGAAGTGCAGGCAACGAGCGCACACACCGCACAGCGGATCGCATCACCTGTCACAAGAATCTTCACTAATAGGTATTAAAACAGATTCCTGGTTGCTAACTGTTGTAGACATGGTTTACGTAATTCACGTTGGGAAACACCCACACCTTAATTTAATCCGTCGCTTTTATATTTCTCTGTACGAAACTTCCTGAATAGTGAACCTGACTCCGTCAGCACCCGAACACTTCAGACGCAGCCAATCGTCACGATATTGATCACCTTCAAGAAACTAACACTAGTTCAGACGTGTTAATTAGATAAAATTCCTTTCAATTGCTTTTGGTCTCAAATTTTGAAGAGAATATCAAAATTTATTTTCTAGAAGGATCAATGCGCATATCACCGGATTTGAAACTCACTTGTAATATATAACAGGTTATATACTATAATAATGCTACTGTGTATAGATTTAACAATACTGTAGAATACGTGTAAAGTAATATTAGTCCATGACAGACTACTAACAATGTCAGACTCTCACTGTGGTATCTACATTCATCTCTTAGCATTCAACATATCTGTATTAACTACAGAGAGTGGTATTCCTCTGACACATCAGCTACGCAATGCACTTCTGAACATTTGAAATGAAAGCTGTTATAAATTTCCTTTCTCAAACGGTTAATGTAAATTACATTTACCAACTACATTTTAAAGCAATGTCGCTTAGCACGAGATGAAATATCAAGTTTTACATAAAGTTTTTCATATAGACGTTACGCTATAATGTAAGTCATTTACTGAATGCTTGTCCAAATAACGAAATTTATTTACTCGTAATTTACTGAGCTGTCAGTCCAATTTATACGTTTGTTTATTGTGACAGAGTGTAACTGATTTCGAAATAAAGGGAAATTATAGGTTTACCGCAGAGTAAAACCATTATACTCACTTTATTGCACGCTCCATTAATGAGTATTTTGCATAATACTTAATTAAAATTGCAGGGTGTCGTATCTATGCCATAGTGTACCTAGGAACACGTGATGTTTTTTCGTCGTTACTTCAGTCTACTGACTGATTTTAGAATTACATGAAGGAATGGCCACTAGAGAGCACCCAGAGCAGATTCCGCCATTTTCTTCAGTTTCTTGTTACATGTGAGGTTGTGTTTTGCGAAGCATTTGTAAATATTTCACGTTCTATTCTTATAGATGCTGTATAATATACTAAGATGATTTGGAGTACATTGTTAATACTTTAGTTACAGAATTTTAGTATTTTAGTGTGATTAAAATGGCATATGTTTTTGAGCTGTAGATACAAAATGTGAAAAGTTAAGTCATACACCACCTTACACAGGGTGTACCACATGAAACAGGTACGCCTCACGTACAGGTTAATCATCTCTAGTTGAATTGCGGGTGAAGTGGCCAGGATGCTCATGGCCACCACGTCCATCATCTCTCGTGAACAGCTGACTATATATTTTTTAACGTTACTATTGTCCATTCTTCTTAAATTAGTTCACTCTTACTTGTGGGTGTGAGGAATACCAGTGTTTTGCGGGACACCTTGTACCTTGAAACAGGAGAAGGACTTTTACTATGGAAGGTGTGATACTTGCAAATGAACTGAGACCCTTTAACGTAAATATTTTACCTGACTTGAAAACGGAAATTAGTGCTATTTTCCGAAATTTTCATTTAAAATGTATTTTAGCTCTGACTTGTTTTTCATAATATTTCTATTTAATTTATTTCACGCACTGATTATTGGTGTATTGTAGAGTAATAATGTAACAGAAAGACGACAGAACAAAGTTGTGATAAGATTTTCTCGATTGCAACGATTTTAAATTTCAATAGAGCAATTTTTTCTAGGCACATGCCCATGTTGTAACTAGGAAAAGTATTCAGTTTGGGAATACTTTATGTTCCCGGAGTAATTACTGTAATTTCAGAACAGGACTGCAGCACTTGAAAAGCAAATGCCCTCATTTAAAAATGGAATAAGAAAATGTATTGAATTTCTATTACAGGGCTGGCTACAGCCAGAAAAGTGTATCATGGTAGAACGCACGCCTCCTCTTCCTTCATAATTGCAGCAGTTCGACTGCTACAGTGTCCCACTCCTACCTCTTCGCATCTAAGCACTTCATTTCAGAGCAATAGCTTCATCAATCACGGTAAACAACTTGCTGTGTATACTCATACCTATGGCTCCTCTTACTGTTCATGTTCTCCATCAATTCTTCAAGTTTAGTTCTTAGCAACGGCTCATGTAACAGGTATCCAGTCATTCTAGCTCTTCTATTAATTTTGTTCTTTATTATGTGTTTGTTCTCGTTTATAAGTTCCATGAACTCATTCATTATTATGAATCCATTTTATAGTTAAGAGTCGTTTGCGATATCATATTTGTATGGCTTATAATCGTTTCCATTCTCTGTGTCAGCATTGCCCCCATTCGTTTTTACTAGCAACTGTATTTCCACTTTTCATTAATCCTCGTTTGGTGTCAGGGTTAAAATTTTTGGGCGTTAGCAGCTGTTGCCGTTTACTAAAAGCCTTTTGGCCTTGTGCAATCGTTGCCACTATGTCACAATTGCATCATCTTTTTATGTGTATTTCAGATCTCAGGTAGCCAACTTGTTCAGTGTCTTCTGTTATTACTTGCCCAAGTACAATCCGAGCTATATGGAGTAGTTGTAAAACACTGGAATCATATTCACGAGGACAGCTCTTTAAATTCCCGTCTCACCATTTACGTTTAGGATTCCATGGCTTCCCTCCATTGCTTAAGGCAAATGCCGGAATCCACCCGATCATCATAGCATTTTCACTAGTTAATGAAAACAAGAAAAAATATTTTTGAACTAATTAAATCTTGTCCTGTTGGTTATAGAACAAATCAACAAAGAATCTTCTAAAATTTAGACAACATACGAGGGTTGCCCAAATCGAAATGCACCGCATATTTTCTTCAACAATTCTGTTTGAACGTAATGAGAATTACACACATGAAAAAATGGTGTTTTATCTACTCACCCCAGTTCTGCAAGCAATCTTCGCCCATTTATTGGCCTTCCTCCAGCGTGAAACAAGGGCGCGTTTGCGATGTCGGTACCAGTCCTGCTCCAGGAACCAGTGCTTCATTGTGTGAACCATATCCTCATCGTCCTCAAAATGTCTTCCACGAAGGGCATTCTTAAATGGCACAAACGATTTGAAGACCTACGGGGCTAGTTCAGGGCTGTAGGACGAATGAGGTAACACTGTCCAATCATTTGCGATGTATTCAGTAGTCCTCAGACTGCCGGAAGCGCATCTTGAGTTTGATTAATGTGTTGAAATATGCTAATTAAGTAATGGTATTGCCTCTTGGCATCATATCAATGAGAATCACACCTTCACAGTCCCAGAACACGCTGATCATGACCTTACCGGCGGACGCAGTTGCTTCGATTTTTTTTCTTTTTTTTTCTGGGTGTTGCAATGTTGCCATTCCATCGACTGGCGTTTTGTTTCGGGCACAAAACGTTGAACCCAGGTTTCATCGCCTGCCACAATCTGGGACAAGAAAGCGTCCCTGTCAGCTTCAAAACGTTGCAACAAACCAAGACAAATATTTTTTTCTGTGCTGTTTGTGATCCATCGTTAGACACCGGGGGACGCATCTTGCGCACACTTTTGAATAACCAAAACTGCAGATAATTGTATCCACACTTTATTTGCTGACTGACAGGTGCAGCGCTAACTGTCGAGTCGTAATGCGTCTGTCCCCGAGAATGACGACGTCAGCTCGCTGCAACATGTCAGGTGTGACAGCTGTGGATGGTCTCCCCGACCGCTGCAAATCGTGGGGCTCTGCCGATGCCGAACTGCCTTCTGATGACCTCGCCCTCCGTGCCCAGGACTAACTGAACTTCCGTCGACAGCAGATGCTCCATAGACCTGGCACAAGCGTTTATGAATATTCACGACAGTTTCTTTCTCTGCAGTGAGAAATTCAAAGACGGCACGTTGCTTGTAACGTATATTAGAGTGCTGCAACGCTCAGTGTTTGACCGGTCACTGCTCGCCTGTTAACAGGGGGACGAAGCCGCCCATGTCCGGCCCCATACAACTCGGATCGGTCACGTACACGCTCTATGTCTGTTGTCCGGATTCCGGACACGCGGATAACCGAGCATGACCGGTCACCGCTGACGTCTCACCTCGCCTTGCCCCGGCTCGCTGCACTGTACTGTACTGTACAAATCCAACGCCTCTCTCTCTCTCTCTCTTTCTCTCTCTCTCTCACACACACACACAGTGTATTTATCTCTCTCTCTCTCTCTCTCTCTCTCTCTCTCTCTCTCTCTCTTTTAATACGAAAGTAACATTTCCAAGAACGGGTACGTGACACAGCTAAATTCATAAAGCACCTGGAAAGTAAAATGATATTTCTATACAATCGCGGATAGAAGACGAGTCTCATTTCCAAACAAAAGATATATTTTTCCTTTCATTTATAGGAAACATTAAATAAGTGCTTTTCCTGTAATCTAGAAGACAACCGTCTTCATAAAGAAAGCACACAAAGAACATTAAACATTTACAGAAGTAACATGTCACACTTTTCAATTGTTTACAACATAAACAAAATTATAGTTATTGTTGATCAGCAGTAAATCACTAACGCGTTCCGGATTTAATTGGCTGCGACAATTTGTTAGTAACATGACGGCTTTACTAAAGCACCTTTCACTAGGTGCGCTTGTTGCTGGGATACATAAAATACGTCTTGCAACTGCAGCCAAATCTGGCAGATCTGTTTCACGTCTGTTCCACCACTTTAAGATGTCATCATCATCTACGGGGGGCATTAAAATGTACAGATCTATTTCATCTGCTGCAGATGATCTGTTGTTCCTCCATTCCTTGAAACGATCTGTCTTTCTGGGTGGTGATGACACAGTACTTGAAGGATCTATGATAATAAACAAAAGAGACAACTAATAAATAACTGATATGGAAATCATCGAAACGTTCCCATAAGAGACCGATGTCCTCGCTGTTTGGTCTCTACCCCAAAAAACCCGACCCCCGTTCCCATAAAAACGAGATGTTTTACGTTAATGAAATATTATACGAGTCACAACATTCCCGTTTCTCTATAATACACTTCCCACTAACTATGCAAAAACGATTGTGTTAATGATTGCATGTTGAACCTGCGTACGTAGCACACATTTGTCGCACACTGCTAAGAATTTCCTGCTTTTCACTTATTTCAAGCATATTAAGATCACGGAAGGACGGCCAAAGAAACGATCTTTCTGAGGTTTCTTGCAACTGTGTTTCTTTAAATGAGTTATTTCCCGACTGGAAAAACAATAAAGTGGAGCTTTTTATGCACGATACGTACCCAGTAAACGCACTGTTTCCATCTGCAACCAACAGAAATGTACTCCATACTTGGCTTTTTAGACCTTCCCGTTTCTTTAATGTGTAAACATTGATATCCGTCTTACGTCTTAACTACACTGGCTTCCTCGCGCTGCATGATTACAGAGAGAGACACACCACAAATGAGAAGCCCGTACTGGCTGCAGTGTCACGCGGATAATAACAAGTGTAAATGTGTTTGAAGTTATGTGCCACGTATTCGGTCACGGCTTCTATGCTCCGTCACAAGAACTAGTGCAGGTAGCCTATCCAGTTAGGGTGTGCTCGCCCCACCTCGTATTTTGTGCTCGCTTACTCGGTCATGCAGGACTCTAACGTATATCACCTACAGACGCCATTTTGAAAGTCCTGCAGCTACGCTGACTGTCTGAAGTGAGAGAAACTTGGCGCGTTCACTCGGAAGATTTCTACCGAGCGAGGTGGCGCAGTGGTTAGCACACTGGACTCGCATTCGGGAGGACGACGGTTCAATCCCGTCTCCGGCCATCCTGATTTAGGTTTTCCGTGATTTCCCTAAATCGCTTCAGGCAAATGCTGGGATGGTTCCTTTGAAAGGGCACGGCCGATTTCCTTCCCAATCCTTCCCTAACCCGAGCTTGCGCTCCGTCTCTAATGACCTCGTTGTCGACGGGACGTTAAACACTAACCACAACCACCACCACCTCGGAAGATTTCTAATAATACATACGTACCGTTTGGCATTCGTAGCATCGTTTCTGGCTGAGAAATAAAGATTCGGTACTTTACTTTCTGGGCAACACTCTTACTAAGACTGGTGATAGCAATACTCAGACACACACTAAGTTAATTGTTAGTTAATTTAGTTTAGATATTGTCATTAGAAGAAACCGTTAACTGTAGCGTGTAACATTAATAGAATCTCATATAACAAGGACAGTTAATCATTTTGAATTAGAAGATGTTTTGTCCATGTTTGATTACAAACAGGTTCGTTTCTGGAGAGGTCTGTCTTGAGCAAAACACAACTTTTATTTTTATTTATATTCTCTAGACATGTTTTGCTGAAGTTTCAGCATCATCAGGGGTCTTTTTTATATTCTGTAAAACAGGAAAAACGCTTTTTACTAACTTTACACATATAAATTTAATTTTTAAGACAGTATATACATATTTTAAAAAAGAAACAAAACTTGTCGGTGTTACAAGTACGTAAATACTGTCGTAAAAACTCAACGCTTTTTACTAACTTTACACATATAAATTTAATTTTTAGGACAGTATATACGTATTTTAAAAAGAGACAAAACTTGTCAGTTTTACAAGTACGTAAATACTGTCGTAAAAACTCAAATGTATTTGCAAATTATTAAAAAGCATTTTTCTTGTTTCATAGAAGATAACAAAAAACCCTAATGATGAAGATGAAAATTCGGCGAAAAAATCTGGGGAACAAAAAGGAAATTCTGTGTTTTGCTCAAGGCAGACACTCTCCAAAAGTATATGCAAGGATTGTTAAAGTACGTACGTACCTATAACTGAAAATAGTCTTCAGAAGGTATCGTATAGAAGAAGAATAACTAAAAAAACTACTGATAAAAGCTTGTACGACAGGAAAATATTGATAGATTAGTTCAAATTCAAATGGCTCTGAGCACTATGGGCCTTAACTTCTGAGGTCATCAGTCCCCTAGAACTTAGAATCACTTAAACCTAACTAACCTAAGGACATCACACACATCCATGCCCGAGGCAGGATTCGAAGCTGCGACCGTAGCGGTCGCGCGGTTCCAGACTGAAGCGCCTAGAACCGCTCGGCCACACCGCCCGGCGATAGATTAGTAAACCACAGTTTTGCCTGGTTCTTATGTTTGAGCACTGAATGCACACAGTTGATTGTAGCAACCAATAATAATAATAGCTCCTTATGGTTCGACCGCCTTATGTCGACCTTTCAGTTGGAATCTGTTTCAACGACTTGCGTAACCCTACCAGAAAACTGGTCCGGCAGTTTAACGTGAAACCCGAAGACTGTTCCCGGTATATCTTCACATCACTGAGAGATTATGTGTGGGCTAAATGTAGAATGAAATATTCACATGGTTTGCTCAGAATGCAATCCCACGACCTCACGGCTTGTAGGCATACGCTTTTACTATTCGACCATCATACGAGGGTTGGAACTTCAATAGTGGCAACTATTTATTTACAACTCGTTCAAAGTAGATACATGTTTCAAAGTTTTAGTGACCTTCTAAGTACTCACCAGCAGTGTTTATCACCCGTCGGCAGTGATGTGGAAGTCGTAGTATACGGTTAGCAGTGCCAGTTGTGTTGACAGTTCGAGCGGCACGGTCTATTGCATGACGAATTTGCAGCAGGTCTAAAGTGCATGCCGTGAAGTGTTTCCTTCAGTTTATAAATTGAGTTGAACTCACAAGGGCTTAAGTCAGGGGAGTGCAGTAGGTGGTATAGCACTTAGCAGCCCCATCATTCAAACAAATCAGTAACAGCTTGCACTGTACGTGCTTGGGCATTGTCTCGCGAAATGATGATCAGGTCCTGCAGTAAGTGTCACCACATCTGTCTCTAAGCTAGTTGTAGGTTGTGTCCCAAAAATGAACTGCATAGACACAGAAATGATTAAACTTTCTGCAGGCCCTGACCATCATTTTGCAAGACAGTGCTCAAGCATGTACAGTGCCAGCTGTTACTGATTTATTTTACTGATCGGCTGCTAAGTGCTATACCACCTACTGCACTCCCCTGTCTTAAGCTCTCGTAAGTTCAACTCGATTTCTAAACTGAAGGAAACACTTCACGCATTCGCTTCAACACTGCTACAAATTTGTCTGGCAATAGACGGCGCCGCTCGAACTGTCAACACAACTGGCGCTGCTAAGAGTATCCTACGACCTCCACATCGCTGGCAACGAAATATACACTATGCTGGTGACTACTTTGAAGGTCAGCAAACTTTGAAACACATATCTATTTTGTACGAGGTGTAAATAATAGTTGCCACTATTAAAGTTCCAACCTTCGTATTATTGCTTTTAGCCGTAACAAGAAACACGCGGCGACGTCATAGTAAGTAAGTAAGTAAAATGGCGATCATGTTGTGAATACTTCCAGGTCAGTTGTCCATAATGTGTCAAATCCCATTACGTGCTGGCTTACGATAAGGCGACAGGATTTCCCTCTCAGATGCGATAATATCGTGGTCGACTAATACCAGTGGCCCACCACGTCCGAAGGGAGTTAAGTGTAACACTTTGGGGAACGAGTATATATATATATATATATGGTGTCAAGGAGCGATTCATCTGGAAGACGACAGATTCGTGCCCTCCCTTCGGCATGATGTAGTAGGTATCGGGATTCATCAGGCCATGCAACGCTCTGCCACAGTGCCAACGTCCAGTGCCGACGGTCGCGCTGATACTTCAGTCGTAGTTGCCGATGTCGTAATGTTAACATTGGCATATGCATTGGTCGTTCGCTGGGGAGACCCGTCGTAAGGAGTGTTTGGTGCACCGTGTGTTCAGACACGACTGTAATCAGCCGAGCATTTAAGTCTGATGTTGTTTCCGTCACAGTTCGCTGCCTGTCCTATTTTACCAGTCCGCCCAGCCTATGATGTTAATTCGGACGTGCATTGGAACGTTGCATTGTAATTCGGGGTAACACAGGCACTTCAGTATTGTGTACGTAATAAAAGTACTTTCGGAAAAGGAATCTTCGTTTCATCACTTCATTGTAACCGATGTAGATCTTTTTCAGTGCACCTGTGAAAACTAATTACAGTTTTTGAGTTACAGCGTTCTGGATTAAATTCAGTGCGTTACCTGCGTTTAACACTCCGATACAGAAACAGCCAAACTTATAAGATTCACTTTTCTATTTAACGATGAGTAGTTGCGGCTTACCTGAACCAAATTCCAATAATTCCAGCTAGACAGAAAGTTAAAATTACATTTTATCCAATATACTTCTTCACTGATGAGCCAAAATGTTATGAAAACCTACCTAGTATCGATAAAGACCTGTCCAAGGTCTTCTGTTACCCAAGGATTTCTACTAGCCCTCGTCTTTTTACCTACTTGATCCTCTGCTGCCTTCACTACTTCATCCCTCAAAGCTACCCATTCTTCTTCTACTGTATTTCTTTCCCCCATTCCTGTCAATTGTTCCCTTATGCTCTCCCTGGAACTTTGTACAACCTCTGGTTCTTTCAGTTTATCCAGGTCCCATTTCCTTAAATTCCAACCTTTTTGCAGTTTCTTCAGTTTCAATCTACAGGTCATAACCTATAGATTGTGGTCAGAGTCCACATCTGCCCCTGGAAATGTCTTACAATTTAAAACCTGGTTCCTAAATCTCTGTCTTACCATTATATAATCTATCTGATACCTTTTAGTATCGCCAGGGTTCTTCCATATATATGTTTACTATTTGGGCTGTTCGTCCGTTGAAGACTTGCGGCTCAATGTGACGCCGTGAGGAAAGACCTTTTGCATGGTACTCCATTCCAAATGGTCTGCGTGGGTACCACAATTCTCAAAATTAGCTCGGGAACTGGTTCGAATTGGACTCCAGTCAGCAACAAAACTAATTTCTGTCCTGTTTATAAACTATTGTCACTGATAATGTGTGACACTCGAATCCGGTGCTGTTGGTTACGGTCTTTTCATGATCTCTGTTCTTACAACGGTTGGCAAGGATGCAGGCGGTCCATCATTTTTTGTAAGCAATTTGGACAGTCAACGTTGTTACACAAAAAATCAAGCAACGTCATTCACGATGTGATCAGGGGTATGTCCAAACGACATAGCTTATTTTCGCCACTGTGTCACATTTGACTGAGCACGCCCTTCATTACACTTTTCAGACATCGCTTATAACATAGACATTAGCAACAAACTTGACATAACTTTTTAGGTCAAGTGATAACTGTACTAAAAGCGCCGGCCGGGATGGCGCTACAGTCTGGAACCGCGTGACCACTACGGTCGCTGGTTCGAACCCTGCCTCGGGCATGGACGTGTGTGATATCCTCAGGTTGGTTAGGTTTAAGTAGTTCTAACTTCTAGCGGACTGATGACTTCGGCTGTTAAGTCCCATAGTGTTCAGAGCCATTTTTCTACTAAAAGCTTTTTTTCTCTGGTAACAGAGTTAACTCTTGACATCAGTCAAGTTTTCCTCTGTTCAAATAAGACAGTGTCGGTTGCTTAATCTTTTATTATTTACGGTAAATAACGCGATTCGCCCTTTTGGGGCATCATCATATTGGCTTAGGGGTGAAAAGTTACAATAGAGAGGCATATGCAGAGAAAAATGAGGAAATGAATATAAAAACTGCACTGGCTGTGTAAGTGATTTTTATTAAATCTGCGATCGGTTTCGCACCAAATAACGGCGCATCCTCAGGCAAGATGCGCTATTTATAACATAGTAACGCTGAAGATGACCCTGTAGCCACTTCCCACCATTCACGACCAGTATACCGTAATCTGGTGAAAGCGGTAGTTAAAATTTAAAAATCTTTTTTAAAAAGGCCGTGTCTGCTGCCGCGCGGCTCCTCTCAACTAGCACGGTGATTTCCGCCCCCATTATTTAAAAAATATTTAAAAAAGATTTTTAAATTTTAACGACCGCTTTTAACAGGGGTCAGTATTTTGGACGTGAATGGTGAGGAGTGGCTACAGGGCAATGTTCAACGTTACCATGTTATAAATAGCGTATCTTGCCTGGGGATGAACTGATAAGTGGTGCCAAACCGGTCACAGATTTAATAAAAATCATTCGTACAATCAGTACGGGTTTTTCTTTGAAAAAATGTCAAAGTTTGGCTGTGGTTGTCAGCCCTATAACACAACAAAATATAAAAACGCAAAAGGGGCAAAGTTTCAGGCTGTGCAGTCATCTCTGCAATTACCTACATAAAAATTAATGTGGAAAGCCAACATTCGTCCATTAATGCCCACATATGGCATAGAGATAAAATTTTCTAGCGAACCATCGTGCTATCGTCATGGGATTAGTAAAATCATTGCGAAACCTCTGGAATCTGGGATACAATGCCAACTGTAATTACACTATCTGCTCGGTAGGAAAACTATGACAGAACAAGAAAAATTTAGGAAACAAATCGGTCGAGAACAGCCCCGCCTCTTATGGGTCCTCGTCCTCCATCGGCTCCTTTGCCCCCTCTCCCCCCCCCCTTCGTTTCACCTCCCCATCCCTCTTTTCTTTCCCATCATCTGTCCAGGTTGCCCCCGTCTGCCCTCGGCTATGGTATGTCATATTTGTGCCAACTTTTTAGTGCAGTGCTCAAGTGAATGTTCAGAGTTGTTCGTCTTTCCAAAGTGTTGCGAACAGAAATCATGCTGTCGCTGGGTGTGGATTTCATATCTCTTGCGAACAGAAACCAGACTGTCGCTGTATTTTTTAATTGTCTGTCTATTATTTTACCTGTCTGCTTCATATGTATTTTATTAGCATCATCAACCCTTTGTTCTATGTTTTAAGTTCCACGATTTTCCGCCAGGTTACCATTTAAGTCTCCGATTTTATCGCCTGTTTTATTAGTTATTATCTTCATCTTTTTAAAACAAATTCTGTAGGCACAAGAGGGGCACACTAAGCTGCTGCCAGCCCGCCCCCTTCGGGGGGAATCAAAACTCAATAAAGAAAAAAAAATTAGTCAGTCGGATAAAAACAGTTAAAAGACAAGGAATGAGAAAGGTAGCGTTATATTCACAATAAAGGTCTATGCAGTAGTGGTTACCATAATGTTATAATAATGCTTGTTTCTGCTAACCAGTTTATCGTTCAATAAAATGCTTTTGCTGTACCCGAGTGTCTCAGAATTTCAATTTCCTCTAAAAGATTTAGCCTTTTCCTTTTACTGGTGGTACAGAGTACATGTAAATTGCTCAACGTCGGGCAGCGGTGCCCACCAGGTTTTAGGTACCTGCTTCTGATACACTGATGATGGAGCACAAGGAATTTACAAGAGTAGTATCGTTTTAATTAGTGACGCGAAACAGTGTTACGTGAATGCTCAGTTATTAGTGCAACGGTCTCGATCTCGTGGCGCAAGGTAAACCAGATCAGTCCCGTCTCCGCGTCGACCCACCTCGCCGTACTGATTCCGAACAAGCGGTCGGTACATACACATAATTTCACACTAATGGGCAAACATTAAGTACATTAAATGACCGGAGGTGTTGACTCTTCTGCGTAATTGATCACGAGGGAGACTGTGTCTGTGACAATCTGCAGCAGACTCCAATTTCGCGTGTGCACGCTGGTTATCGTACACAATTTGGTAACGAACATTTCATTAACTAGTCCTCGCACGTCGTGGTGGACGGAGCCTCACTATTTAGCAATTGCGGCTGCTGTGGGCAGCGACTCTGATAATGGAACTGTTTACTCGCTCCACAACCGGCGGATTTACGCATGCGCAGGAGACCGCGAGCGCACAGCAAAGCGCTGGAGATGCGAGTTCTCCGCCATGTCACGTTACGTCTTCTCAGGAGCAGGATGAAGCTGCCCGCTCTGCCACGTCAAGACAGTGCCGTATCTATAAAACTAAGAGGCAGCCTTTCCTGACATAATTCATCTATGTAAAATTAGCACAAGACTCATGGGCATTAGAGGCTCTGTAAGTCGAATAGTCTGTTTCGTTAATGGTGTAGTGAAATGGACTTCCAAATTGAGTTACTTCAAATTAAGTTATTTCAAAACTATTTTGCAGTCTCCGCCTCAGTGAGCATTTGTAATATTGCGCACGATTCTCAGAAACAACCTCTGCACCAACTTTTCCCGTTGTGTAGCTTCCCGAGGGGATCTCTGCACTGTCAAACGGCTAAAGACGTGGGCGGAGCGTAGGAATGGTCGATGGTACTCACAACTGTTTACAGTAGGAAATAAAATATGAAACTGGTCAGCTGCACGAAATAAAATCCACATGCAACATCGAAATTTTATCTATTCAACTTTTAGTTTTAGTTCTTTATTTTCACCGCACAGCATGGCGTGTAACTCAGAATATTAATCTAAAGTTTTTTAATACAAAGGGCGTCAAAAAATTTCCGTTTTCTGCGATGGGAACGTCAGAACACTGTTGCAGAAGCAACGAAAAAAGAAGAAAGTAAAATCCCCAAGACTGGCTAAGTTTCACGGAAGCTCGAAATTTAGTGCGGACCGTCAATGCTAGATGCTTTTAAAAGTTTACACAATGAAGTATTGTCTCAAAAGGTGGTAGAAAACCCAAAGAGATTCTGGTCGTACGTAAAGTACACCAGTGGCAGAAAACAGTTAATACCGTCACCGCGCGATTACGATGGAAATGTTACAGTTTTCCGCATCTCCTTCACAATAGAAGACGAAGTGACTATTCCAAAATTCAAAGCCAGACCCGCTGTTAGCATGAGTGACATAAAAGTAGATATCTCAGGTGTTGCGAAACAACTCAAATCACTTAAGAAAGGAAAGTCCACCGGTCCAGACGGTATACCGATCAGTTTCCTCTCAGACAATGCAGACACAACAGCGCCTTTCTTAGCAATCATATACAACCGCTCACCTGACGAAAGTTCTGTTCCTAAACACTGGAAAGTGGAACAGGTCACACCAATATTCAAGAAAGGAAATAGGCGTAACCCATTGAATTACAGACCCATATCACTGACTTCAATTTGCAGTAGAGTTTTGGAGCATATACTTTATTCGAACATTATGAATCACCTTGAAGAAAATGACTTATTGATACATAACCAACAAGGATTCAGAAAATATCGTTCTTGTGCAACACAGCAAGCTCTTTATTCCCATGAAGTAATGAGTGTTGTCGACAAGGGCTCTCAGATCGATTCAATATTCCTAGATTTCCTATTAATCAAATTGCATGCATATGGAGTATCGGCTCAGTTCTGTGACTGGATTGGTGATTTCCTCTCAGAAAGGTCGCAGTTCGTAGTGATAGACGGTAAATCATCGAGTAGAACAGAAGTGAGATCTGGCGTTCCGCAAGGTAGTGTCATAGGCCCTCTGGTGTTTCTGATTTGTATAAATGATCTAGGTGATAATCTGAGCATCCCCCTTACATTGTTTGCAGATGACGCTGTAATTTACCGTCTAGTAAAATCATCAGACGATAATTCCAATTACAAAATTATCTAGAGAGAATTTCTGTATGGGGCGAAAAGTGGCAATTAGCACTAAACAAAGAATAGTGCGAGGTCATCCACATGGGTATTAAAAGAAATCCGATAAATTTTGGTTATACGATAAATCACACAAATCTAAGGGCTCTCAATTCGACTAAATACTCAAGAATTACAATTACGAGTAACTTAAATTGGAAATACCACAAAGATAATAGTGTGAGGAAGGCGAAACAAAGACCGTTTTGTTAGCAGAACACTTAGAGGATAAGACAAACCCACTATAGCGACATCCTACATTACACTTGTCCGTCCTCTGATAGAATATTGCTGCGCGGTGTGGGATCCTTATCAGGTAGGATTGACGGAGGACATCGAAAAAGTGAGAAGAAGGGCAGCTTGTTTCATGTTATTGCGCAATAGGGGTGTGAGCGCCAGTGATATGAAACGCGAGTTGGGGTGGCAGTCACTGAAACAAAGGCGGTTTTCTTTACGGTGAGATTCATTTACGAAATTTCAATCACCAACTTTCTTTTCCGAATGCGTAAGTAATTTGTTGACAACCAATACGTAAGGAGAAATGATCATCATTATAAAAAAAAAGAGAAATCAGAGCTCGAACGGAAAGATTTAGGTGTTCCTTTTTCCCACACACCATTCGAGAGTGGAATGGTAGAGAAGTAGTATGTAAATGGTTCGAAGAACCCTCTGCCAGGCACGTAAGTGGGAATTGCAGAGTAACCATGTAGATGTAGATGTTGATGTAGATGTATATAAGCACCGACATGTGTGCAGGGGATTAGTGTGGCGTTCGTGCCTTTCCGACGTGCGTGCCTTAAATGCGGAAACATGAACTACAGCGACGTTATTACCAAAAGCGTCCAAAGAGGATCAACGTGTTGTTATGCTTTTCTAGGCTGCCAAAGGATAAACACAGATAGATATCCATCAGAGAATGTAGAATGTTTGTGTGGCAGCGGCGTGTCTGTTGAAAACCACCGTTGTGCACTGATGCGCCTAGTTCCGTAACACAAGTGGTGATGCTACTTCATGGTAACCAAAATGCCTTAGCTTAGAATTTACGCTTTCTATACGACGAGTATAAGTTCTGCAGTCCTGATCTCTCCCCATCCAATTACCACGCCTTTGGTCTCTTGAATAAGGGCTTGAGGGGTCGACGATTCTAAGGCGCTGCAGTCATGGACTGTGTGGCTGGTCCCGGCGGAGGTTCTAGTCCTCCCTCGGGCATGGGTGTGTGTGTTTGTCCTTAGGATAATTTAGGTTAAGTATTGTGTAAGCTTAGGGACGATGACCTTAGCAGTTAAGTCCCATAAGATTTCACACACATTTGAACACTTTTTTGGTCGACTATTCCTGTCGAATGAGGATGTGCTGCAGACTGTTACAGACTTTTTCGTGCAACAGAATACGGCGTTTTACCAAACGGGTACCTTCAGCCTTGTGGGTCAGTGAGATAACTGCATCTATGGTTACGGCGATTTTGCCTGATTGACATACGAATTTCGGACTGTATCGCTTTCGAACAGAAACTTTTCATCACCACTTACTTATGGTGCTGAGCAGCTATTTTTATTGGTGACTGAGGACAGTGTATTGAACATTAGTATGTACTTTATATGCAGGCTAATAATTGTAGATATTCTGAGTAATATGTTTGTAGCTTGGTTTGTACCTCCAGGATCATGTGCCAATCGCAAACCACTGATGCTTATTTTCCCCTCTGTAGCAGGTCAGATTTTGATTTGGGGACGCGTGGATATAAACCAGTGAGTCTCTATTGACAGACGTAGTACACTTGGTAGTGCAGTTACGACTGTCTAGAAAAGTCAGGTATATAATTATCAGACTTGTTTGTGGGAAGACTGTTAGACCCGGAGGAAAAGCAAAACACTGAAGTGGGTACATTTTAAAGTAGCAGTGATAACTATTTTTACACTTACACCCCTAACACCCTCGTGTTGTGTCATGTTCCAAAATGTTAATTGCTTGTTGGATTTCGATTTTCTATGCAACATATTGTCTACTCTACTTGGATCTTCTAGATTAATAATGCAATACATGGACGGGAATTTCATAACGTTGTTGTGGTTACACCATTTAGTAGGATTAATATACACGCATCAAAAAAAGTTTTGTATCACCCCGATTCCCAGAACTCCTGAAGACAGACGTTGACTGTAGATAATGTATCACAGACACAGTCCCTTTGCCTGTTCAGAGATGTCACTAAATCCGCCCACAGTTGTAAACAACCATGCATGAGCAGCGCCTATTAGACGGAGGGAGTCCGACAGCCGATCAATTCTAGTCATTTCACCAGGAAGGAGGTATACGGCTCGTGTTGTCTGCAGTTCAGCCACGTCTAGACGGTCTAAACCGGAGTCCAATCCCGTCCGAATTCTTATTTTGTGCCAGTAATGGCTCTCAACAAGGGAACTGTCCAGGCGTCTCTAACTAAAGCGATGTTGTTCGGACATGGAGGAAATACAGAGAGACAGCAATAGTCGATGACATGCATCGCTCAGGCCGCCCCAGGGTACTGCTGCAGTGGATGGCCGCTACCTACGAATTATTGTTTGGAGGAACCCTGACAGCACCGCTACTTTGTTGAATAATGCTATTCGTGCAGCTACAGGACTTAAACTTTTGCTCAATAGGCTGCGTGAAGGCCAACTTCACTCCCGACGTCCATTGCGAGGCCTATCTTTGCACGACACCATGCAGTGCGGAACAGATGGGCCCAACAACATGCCGAATGGACCACTCAGGATTGGCATCACGTTCTCTTCACCGATGACTGTCGCGTATGTTTTCAACCAGACAGTCATCGGAGACGTGTTTGGAGGCTGCCCGGTCAGGCTGAACGCGTTAGACACACTGTCCAGGGTGTGCAGCAAGATGGAGGTACCCTGCAGTTTTGGTGTGGCATTATGAAGTGCCAACGTACGCCGCTGGTGGTCATGGAAGGGACCATAGCGGCTGTACGATATGTGAATGCCATCCTCCAACGGACAGTGCAACCATATAGGCAGCATGTTGGAGAGCCATTCGTCTTCATGGACGAAAATTCACTCCACCATTGTGCACATTTTGTCAATGACTTCCTTCAGGATAACGATATCGCTCGACTAGAGTGTCCAGCATGTTCTCCAGACATGAACGCTATCGAACATACCTGGGATTTAAAAGGGCTGGTTATGGACGACATGACCCATCAACAAATCAAATGTTCAAATGTGTGTGAAATCTTATGGGACTTAACTGCTAAGGTCATCAGTCCCTAAGCTCACACACTACTTAACCCACACTATCCTAAGGACAAAAACACACACCCATGCCCGAAGCAGGACTCGAACCTCCGCCGGGATCAGCCGCACCCCATCAACCACTGAGAGATCTACGCCGAATCGCCATTGAGGGGTGGGACAATCTGGACCAGCAGTGCCTTAATGAACTTGTGGATAGTATGCCACGATGAAGTCAGGCCTGCATCAATGCAAGAGGACGTGCTACTGGGTGTTAGAAGTACCGGTATGTTCAAGCAATCTGGACCACCACATCTGAGAGTCATGAGACGTGTGGTGGTACATCATGCAGTGTGTGATTTTCATGAGGAATGAAAAGGGCAGAAATGATGTTAATGTTGATCTCTATTCCAATTTTCTGTACAGGTTCCGGAACTCTCGGAACCGAGGTGATGCAAAACTTTTTTTGATGTGTGTATAGTTTTTAGGTGATTTGCGGGTGTACAGACTGCCAAAGTTAACACACAGAGCTACCTCATCTAGCTGGAACACTGGCTCTAGACTTTCTGTGTACCTAGTCGATCTGAGATTGGACCACAAATGCGTTTTCGATGTGTTTTGCAAATCTGTGATGTCTCTGGCGTGTCGTTAAGTGCCAGTCTGTTGGCCGGTGACTTTGATAGGATGTGAGATGTAGAGACTGTGCTCTTCGTGGAAATAGTTTGAACACCTCCTGTGTCGACGAAGCGGACTTAACACGCTAGAAATGTAACGGTTTCTGTCATAGCTACCAGCCGTATGAACTAGAGATAATCGTGTTGTGTACATCAACGCAACCCATACAGGCACACTCACAGCACAATGACGAACTAAGTCTGGCGACGTCAGATGCCCTCGGAGAAAACAAACACGGATGAGTCCATCGAGGTGCCGTATGCAAATCCGGGTCTCATATGAAAAGACACGCGGTGCTGCTCGTGTCAAATGCACCACTGTCGGCCAACTTCTGGCTGCCACGGAGTCATGCACTGTCCGTGAGAATACTTGCGTATCTGCTAACAAGACCATTCTTCACTACTAGCACACGACGTCACTGTACGATCCAGCACGAGCGAGCGAACAAGATGTCTCTCTTCTTCAGCACTATTAGCTTGGGGCTGCTGATAGCCTGAATGGATTGCAATCTGGCCCTCCTGAAAAATTCCTGTGGTAGTTGCTGGATGTTGACGAGCACGAGCAACGTAATCGCGAAACTCTAAAGTGCAGATTCGATAGGACATTGCCCTTCCGCTATCGAATTGCGACGCCTGTTAATAGACGCTTCTCCTTCTTAGGGCGAAATAGTCTGAGAAAAGTTAAAAAAATATACTTTTTGACATAAAATACTCTTTGGCATGTCTACTGTTTATCCGAAGTTCCCCAGAAATTCCGTTATCAAGTTACAATGCATGTTGTGAAAAAGTTTCTGTGCACGCCATTCACAGAGGGGGAAAAACAGTCGTCGTTGTGTCCAACGTTGCAACATGTACACTGCTGGCCATTAGAATTGCTACACCAAGAAGAAATGCAAATGATGAACGGGTATTCATGGGACAAATATATTATACTAGAACTGACATGTGATTACATTTTCACGCAATTTGGGTGCGTAGATCCTGAGAAATCAGTACCCAGAACAACCACCTCTGGCCGTAATAACGGCCTTGATACGCCTGGCATTGAGTCAAACAGAGCTTGGATGGCGTGCACAGGTACAGCTGCCCATGCAGCTTCAACAATATACCACAGTTCATCAAGAGTAGTGACTGGCGTATTGTGACTAGCCACTTTCTCGCCCACCATTGACCACACGTTTTCAGTTGGTGAGAGATCTGGAGAATGTGGTGGCCAAGGCAGCAGTCGAACATATTCTGTATCCACAAAGTCCCGTACAGGTTCGAATCCTGCCTCGGGCATGGATGTGTGTGATGTCCTTAGGTCAGTTAGGTTTAAGTAGTTCTAAGCTCTAGAGGACTCATGACCTCAGATGTTAAGTCCCATAGTGCTCAGAGCCATTTGAACCATTTTGAACAGGACCTGCAACATGCGGTCGTACTTTATCCTGCAGAAATATAGGGTTTCGCAGGGATCGAATGAAGGGTAGAGTCACGGGTCATAACACATCTGAAATGTTATGTCCACTGTTCAGAGTGCCGTCAATGCGAACAAGAGACGACCGAGACGTGTAAACAGTGACACACCATACCATCACGCCGGGTGATACGCCAGTATGGCGATGTCGAAAAGACGCTTCCAATGTGCATTCACCGCGATGTCGTCCAATACGGATGCGATCATCATTACGCTGTAAACAAAACCTGGATCATCCGAAAAAATGACGTTTTGCCATTCGCGCACCCAGGTTCGTCGTTGAGTACACCATCGCAGGCGCTCGTATCTGTGATGCAGCGTCAAGGGTAACCGCAGCCATGTTCTCGGAGCTGATAGTCCGTGCAAATGATTGTTGTCTTGGAAAAGTCCCCATCTGTTGACTCAGGGCTCGAGAAGTGGCTGCATGATCCGTTTCAGCCATGTGGATAAGATGCCTGTCACCTCGACTGATAGTGATACGAGGACTTTGGGATCCAGCACGGCGTTCCGTATTACCCTCCTGAACCCACCGATTCCATATGCTGCTAACAGTCATTGGATCTCGACCAACGCGAGCAGCAATGTCGCGATACAATAAACTACAATCGCGATATGATACAATCCGAACTGTATGTAAGTGGGAAACGTGATGGTACGCATTCACCAGGCGACGCCGGTCAACTGCTGTATGTGAATGAGAAATCGGTTGGAAACTTTCCTCATGTCAGCTCGTTGTAGGTGTCGTCACGGGCGCCAACCTTGTGTGAATGCTCTGAAAAGCTAACCATTGGCATATCACAGCATCTTCTTCCTGTCGGTTAAATTTCGCGCCTGTAGCACTTCAACTTCGTGGTGTAGCAATTTTAATGCCCAGTAGTGTAATTTCAACAACGGCTGAACAGTCATTATTGGAAATAATGAATGAGGTTGAACTTGAGATCGGAACAAGTTGTGGCAGCTTCATCAAAAGAGCGGGTCAAAAGCGTATTGAGTGCGCAGAGATGCAGATGTCAGAAGCTGCGGAAGTGGCCAGCAGTACCACCACGCCCCCTCGACCCTCTCTTTGATCTGGGAGGCTTCCTGTATGCTCCTTGGATCTCTGATTAGACGTACAATAGTCATGGGATCGCAATATGCACATATACATATGACGATAGTTTCGTGTGTACAGTGCATTGGAGGAGCTCTCATTTGTACTCAGGTGAATTCATGTAATAACGTTTTCCGCGCGGTTATGGCCGCACCGATGGGAATTAACAGACCTCAAACGCAGAATGGTATTTGGGGCTAGAGGCATGGGGCAGATCATTTCGGAAATAATTACGGAATATAATAATCCTGAATTCACAGTGCCAAGAGATTGCCAGTGTGCCATGAATAACGCATTTTAGGCATTACCTCTCACCACGGACAACACTTAACGACGGAGAGCACCGGGGTTTCAGAATTAGAAGACAAGCAAAACTCCGTGAAATAACCACACCAATTAGTGTGGGATGTACGACGAATCCGTTAGGGCAGTGCGGGGTACATTGTCGTTAATGGGGTATCACAGCAGACGGTCGACGAGAGCGCCTTTGCTAACAGCACGATGTCGCCTGCAGCATCTGTCCTGGGCTCGTGACCATAACGATTGGACCCTAGACGACTGGAAAACCGTGACCTGGTCAGACGAGTTCCGACTTGAGTTAATAGGAGCTGATGGTAG
Organism: Schistocerca cancellata; assembly: GCF_023864275.1. Taxonomy (NCBI): domain Eukaryota; kingdom Metazoa; phylum Arthropoda; class Insecta; order Orthoptera; family Acrididae; genus Schistocerca; species Schistocerca cancellata. The sequence goes on from NC_064633.1 coordinate 468,358,973, forward strand.
GGTTTGTGTGTGGCGCGGATCCCATCCAGGTAAACAACAAGCAAGCTAGGGGTTGCTCTATAATAGTATGAGACGTGTATACACGGAATGGATTATGTCCTCCCATCCAGGTAATCAACAAGGCGCTACGCAAGCTAGGGGTTGCTCTATAATAGTATGAGATTCGTATGCACGAAATGGGTTATGTCCTCTGGTCCACCTGAACCGATAATTGACTGTAAATGGTTATGTTTGACTACTTGAAGACCATTTGCAGCCATCAGAGGATTTCATGTTCCCAAACCTCAACTGTTCACGATTTGTTTGAAGAATATTCTGGACAGTTCGAGCGAATAATTCGGCCACCCAGATCGTCCGACATGAATCCTATCTGACGTTCATGGGATATAGTCGAAAGGTCAGTTCGTGAACAAAATCCTATACCGGCAGCACACTCGCTATTATGGACGGCTACGGAGGCAGCAATGCTGAGTAGCTCTGCAGGATACATGCAGCCACTTGTTGAGTCCACACCGAGTCGAGTTGCTGCACTACGCTGGACATATCCCATAACTTTTGTCGCCTCAGCGTATGTTCAACGCAACTACAAAAAGTACAACCCAAAATTTTAAACGCATTTTTCTCGAAGCAGTATTTCTTACGTTTGTGGGTAACGTAACGTGAGAACGGTACAATTGATTTTAATCGTATTTTGATTCCGGGATTCTAGATCGAATTCTCCATCACTGTACATAGCCGTTTCGCCATATCTTCAAAACTCTATCTTCGGTGCAAACTTTCGTTTCTATTTTGTGGACAGAGAAAAGACATTTGTTTCAACACGTCACAGTTGTGTTGTAACTTAATATTTTTCAATTAACTTATGTGTTCTCATAGAAAATATGTGGAAAATGGTTTACACGGAATTGCTTTGTTTTAAGTTCAGTGGAAGAGATTCAGGAATTCTCGCTGTTGACCAAGGTGTTGGGTGCCAGGGGCTCTTCCACCTGGTGCAGAGGTTACAGGAAGCGTCCGATGTGGACACGGAAATGGTTTTTTAAAGACAGAACTGTGAGAAATATGCGTATATCATCATACGTATTACACCTAAAAAGAACCACGAAAATACCGTTCCATCAACCACTCAAGGATCTACAGTAGATTTACCGCGACCTTTCGTAATAACAAATATTTAGTTGTGATTTCTGACTGGAAACCCACTGCATAATCTTTCCATAGAGTAAAAATGTGGATGCACGCTGGTTTTATTGTGCTGTATTTATTTACTGTCAGCAGTATTCGCTCTTCCGAAATATTTATGGTCTCACAATGACCTAGGGAAAAATTCTGTATATTTAAGATAGGCAGAAAGTTCTTACGTCGCTGTCATAACTTCCAGGCCTGTCGGTTGGGAGGTATTAACTTTATAAATTTACTGCGCTTTTACAGCGTTTACTTCTCGAGGAAAGTATGAAAGTTTGCTGAGTCATTTTTTTATCTTCTTTTTAGTGAAGATGCTTTCTGGACAGTTACCCAGATGTTATAAGACCTCCAATATTAAATTTCTAGAGTTTATGTCATGCCATAGTTTCAATTATGAAGGCAATATATTACACGGATAATGTCATACATGCCGGCGTTGGAACAATTTCTACAGAATCCATTACGATTATACTTCTAGCATAAGTTATTCGATACGATAGTACTGATTCCCACAACATTTAGCAGAGACAGATCAAGCACAGTACTGAAGTGACGAGCAATTTTCAGAAATACGCGACACGATACATATATTTATCGGTGACAAGACGTACACTGTGTGTCACTCGGATCCTGCGCAGTAATCAATCTGTAACCTAACATCGTTTAACGAAAGAAACCCAATTACAGCACTTGGTAATGTATTATGTCTCCGAAAATTGAAACAAGAGGAGAAGCTCCGGATAGTGATGCCACTACGAACTCTTTAAAAAAGATGTAGGTTTACATATTATTCCATGATTATGTGCGTTCAAAGTGAAAATTCTCAGTTAGTTGTAAACGAAACACTATAAAATATTATATTAGTCCGTTTTCTATAGTCTCTGCGTAGAGCCTGTGCATCAAATTACTTTGTGCATCCATTGTATCTGTTTAACAGTATTCTTCATTTCTTATTTTTAGAAGGAAAAACGCTATATTTTTACCCGCGACATTCCTCCTCTTTTCGAATAAATCATATCAGAACTATGTATTTCACTTTAACCTTTCTGTAGTATCGCCTGTTCATTGTAACTTTTGTCGTTGTATCACCCACTCCAACGGCAATATTGTGGAGCTTCTCATCATTCACCTCCTGCATTCCAGCCTAAGCTGTAACATTTGTCGTTGTATCACCCATTCCAACGGCAATATTGTGGAGCTTCTCTTCATTCTACCTCCTGCATTCCAGCCTAAGCTACGGAATGTACAGTATGCCATGCGTCCACCAACCATAGAACCATTGTTAGATGTATCCTATTCGTTGCGCTTCAGATACATAGAGGGGAATCCGTGAAGCACTTTCATATATGGCAGTTGAGATCAGTGTAAAATCTCCACCCAGGCTTGACAGATCACGTGACTATAGGTAACGAACAAGGTGCATGGATTTTTTATGCGTGCGTCGGACTATCCTGTTCACCAAGATATCAATTTTGTAACATTAAGAACTGCATGTTTCAATGATCGTGAGGAGTGAATGAACACACGCATTGCTAATAGAAGTTTAGTGCAGTAGAGATGAGTGTGCTAATGGAAAGAATCTTCTGTCCTGATTCTTGTCATTACAGAATATTTGCCAGTATCAGTAATGTTGGAGATAGGAGGTCCATAACCCCAACCCAGTTTGTACAAGGAATCGAACTCCAATTGTATGAAAAATCTACTTCACGTGCATAAATGTTTATGACGTCATATCTCCTGGAACGTGTGTCGTACAATCAAATACGTTTACAGGATCATTCAGTGATACAAGTCAAATGTATAGCAAATAGAGACAGAAGTAAAGAGTAAATAAATTACTGCTTCGTCCCTATTGCTGAAGTTTTATCGCAAGAACAGTAAAAATTTCAGCTGTTTTTCGTTTCATTATTTTGTGGGAGGTATCAAAGAATAATGTAACGCAAAGGGCTGAAAACATGAGGCGTGTTTTTTAAGTTAGTACCGTTTTGAAATTAAATTAAGACTTGCCAAGATATCCCTATAATTTTATTTTTATATGAAATCCTGTACCTTAACCTACGCACTGACGCTATTACAGTCTGATTCTTCCTTGTTTACGTTGTGTACTGAGTGTTTAAGATGCCTCCGATAATCGTGAGTCCCGCCGACTGTGAAGTACGGGCTGTTATAAGATTTCTTAGTGCTAAAGGTCTAAAAGCGATCGATATTCATCGTGAGATCTGTGCAGTTTAAGAGGAAAACATTATGAGTGATGGAATGGTAAGAAAGTGGGTGAGAGCATTTAAAAATGGCCGCACAAATGTGCATGATGAACAATGGAGTGGGCGTCCTTCAATCATTAATGAAAGTTTGGTGCAGGAAGTGGACAATAAGGCGAGAGAAAACAGACGCTTTACGATTTCCTCCCTGCGGGATGACTTTCCTAATGGTTCCCGTAGTGTTTTGTATGGTATTCTGACCGAGCACTTGAATTACCGAAAATTGTGCGCACGTTGGGTACCGAAAATGTTGACGGATGTGCCCAAAACCAAACGTTTAGACAGTGCATTGACTTTCCTTGAGCGGTGCCACAACGACGGTGATGATTTCTTAAGCCAAATTGCTACGGTCGATGAAACATGGGTGGCCTACGTCACACCAGAATCAAAGCATCAGTCCATGGAAGTTGAGCAAGGGCATCGTTTTGCTGCAAGACAATGCCCGTCCGCATGTGGTGAATCCGACCAAAGATATCATCACATTTTTTCGATGGGAAACTCTAGACCATCCTCCGTACAGCCCCGAGCTTGCGCCCAGTGACTACCATCTGTTCCTGCACTTGAAGAAACACCTGGGCGGTCAGCGTCTTCAAGACGATGACGAAGTCAAAACAGTGGTGATGCAGTGGTTAACAAGCCAGGCGGCAGACTTCTGTGAGGAGGGTATTCAAAAACTGGTACAACGTTATGACAAGAGCCTCAATATTGACGGAAATTATGTAGAAAAGTAGATTACGGCTTTCATGTAAAAATAAAATTATTGAGATATCTTAGCACGTCTTTTTTTTTTAATTTCAAAACGGTACTTACCTAGAAAACACACCTCGTATTTGTGAATTTTGTTCGAAATCGCTAAGTGCTCTCATTCGCTGACGCTGAATGAATATAGTATGGGTAAATTTCGCACCATTACTTATGCTGCCTCAATACATAAACATAGTTTATAACTGTAATACTTGTCTTACTGAGATAAACCCTTAACACAAGATTATACCTCGTAATGAGTAGATCATGGCAGCATTTTCAACTTTTAAATTCGTTCAGAAATTGTATGATATATTAAAAACCAATTTTTTTCTTGTTCGTGGATGTTGTTGGATTGGGAATCTGAACTTGGACTGTGTCCTTTGTTAGTCGTTTATTATGCTGAGTCTGTATAACAGAGGTTTGCACGTCTGTGTTCAGTAAAGAAAGTAACATAGAGTTTCTATACGTAATTGAGACATATCTCAGTTTCACTGTTAAGTTTGTAATTATCGCCACTCAGCTCTTTACGTAAATTACCAACGAAATTATTCGTTAAAAGTATTTTAAACGCAAACAACACTGTAAAATTTCTGTATTTGTAAACTGCCTTATATCAAGACCAACTGATTCCCATTTGACAGTCCAATGAACCAATGAAACTATTCACTGAAACAACGACGAAGGATTTTAAGCGTGGATGACACCGGAAAATTTCTGCATCTTTATATCGCCATTTATCAAGACTTCCGGACGTCTGATCCGCATTCGGCAATCTGCGGACAGACACAGATACGTCCTGGGATCTATCCATATACCTGAGAGCTGATAAGCGTCTCTAGAGGCAGTCAGTGCCGTAATGTTCCCTTCTAGTGAAATATGGGCGTTAAAGTAGCCACATGGGAGCCGTACGGGCGATTCACCTGTCAGTGCAACAGGTTCCGCGCTTAAAGCGGCCGTCATGGCACGTATGGTGCCACCATCCACGTATATCTTGTCCTCCTAGGAATAACTGAGAAACAGGTGCACTTGGCTATGCGAGATGCGTGGATGTACAACTTGGGCAGCAATGTGCGCTCATTGCTAACTTCTTGCAGGCCCTAATTTTTCTCCCTCTCATTACGAACCTCTGTCTAACTCACTCAGTACTAGCAATACTTCGCTTTTAGTCGTCATCTAGAAAATACTTAACTAAGACCATGTAACTAGGAGGAGTCCCTTTCTACATATTCATCATTCTATGTGATACAGTTACTGGAGACTTTAGTTAGAGGAGTTTGCATTTTGACCATTCACGAAATATTTCTCCTTGGAAATCACCTCGCGCTCATGCTGGAAACCCTTCTTACGCAATGCTGTCTTCGACTTAGGAAAGAGGAGAAAGTCACTCCCTTCTATGTCGGGAGAGTAGAGAGGGGAAGGCAAAATGTAGCCCAAAGAAGCTGCTAGCGTGAATGTGTCCTTTGCATAATGAGCTTGGATTTGTTTCGAAGCAAAAGTACTACATGAAGCCAAATTAGCGCACGGAGAGCAATTTGTGAAGCATTCAACGAGTCTGAAAGCCAAATTCCGTGTAGCGACTTGACAGAAGATCGTACGAAGTTTTGGCTCTGAGCACTATGGGACTTAAGTTCTGAGGTCATCAGTCCCCTAAGACTTAGAACTACTTAAACCTAACTAACCTAAGGACATCACGCACATCCGTGCCCGAGGCAGGATTCGAACCTGCGACCATAGCGGCCGCGCTGTTCCTGAATGTAGCGCCTAGAACCGCTCGGTCACTGCGGCCGGCCCTACGAAGTTTTAAATCGGGTTTAAATCGGTATAGGGATCGGTGTCATCTGTCCAGATACTCTGTGATCATAATGCCATTGAACTGAGGACAACACAGAAAAGGCCGAAATACTAAACTATTTTTTCCAAAACTGTTTCCCATACCAGGATAGCACTGTAGTCCGCACTTTAAAGTGTCGCACTAACTACAACATGGCTGATCGAAATACCTTACATTAGATGGAAAAGCACCTGAAATCGCTCAGCGGGAAGGCCAGTGGACCCGATGGAATACCGATACTATTGTACATAGAGTATGCAAAAGCACGTTCCTTCTTCTAACAGAAGCGTACCATACGTGTTCCGAGGAGCGAAGTGTTTCCAGCGATTGGAGAAAATGTACAGGTGATTCCCGTTCTCGAGAAGAATCGTCGAACAGATGCACAAAATTAAATGCCTATTTCTCTGACGTCGGACAGTTGTAGCATTTTGAAACATGTTTTATGCTGAAAAAATCTCCCTTGTAGCACAAACAACGATCGTGTGCAACCCAGCTCGTTCGGTTCTTCCACGAAACCCAGAAAGCAGTAGAAACAGGCGCCCAGGTGGATACCGTGTTCCTTGACTTCCGGAAGGCAGTCGACACAGCTATGCACTGCCTCTTGATGAACAAAAGACGATGGTACAGTATATTAGACAACCAATGTGATTCAGCTGAAGAGTTTCTAGCAAACGGAACACAGCATATGAACGGAAGTAACTTCGGACTTGTCCCAGGGGAATGTTATGGACCATTACTTTTCATAAAATATATACTGCGTGAGTCAGGAGGGAAGGTACATGCTTTGAGGGGTAATACTAGTGGTGATTCTGAACAAAAAGCTACTAATAAACATATGCCCTTTTCTTAATCGTTCCCGAGTAAACCAATGAAAGCAACTAGGAACGGGAAACGTGTAGCGCGTCCATACTAATCGTGTCAGCATGCATTTCACTTGCGCATGGTGGAGTTGTTTACCTCAAGTCTCAGTCCGACAGTGCTTGTCGTAGTGCACGGTACTTCAGTGTTGTTACATGAACAACGAATACAATTTTCTGTAGTGAAAATGCCACCGATCTTCACACATGCAGAGTATGCTGACATGGTGTTTGTCTATGGTTTGTCCAATGTTAATTCCAGAGCTGCTGTGCTGGAATGCCAGCAACGATTTCCGAATCGCAGAGTCCCAGATAGCAGGGCGTTTAGCAGGGTGTTTCACGGATTGCGTGAGTGTTGTCTCTGAACGTCCCGTATAACAAACTCTCATTGAAGTTGAGAACATTCATCAAGTAGTGGAACGCAAACCTACTACTAGCTCTAGAAGAATTGCTGCCCAATTGGTATTCCACAAACACGAATGATACGCACAGTACACGAGCACGGTCTGTATCCCTTTCATCGACAGAGTGTACACCATCTGCATGAAGGAGATGCTGCCGCCCGGAAAGAATTCTGTCACTGTATCTTTGCCAATGTTCGATTAATTATACGTATTCTGTTCACTGATGAGTCAACTCTTACCCGCAACGGAATCAACAGCATGCGCAACCCTCATGTATGGGCAAATGAAAATGTGCACGCTACTGTGGAAACGAAATTTCAACGACGATTCTCAGTCAAAAAGTGGTGCGGTATTATTGATGACCAAATCATCGATCCAGTTGCTTAGGTAACTGTCTTACTGTGACACGGATCTTGTGTTTCTTCAAAATTTTTTACCAGAATAGGTGGAGGATATCCCTTTGGCAACCCGAGCTCATATGTACTTTCAGCAAGACGGACCTCCTACATATTCCGTACGGCCAGTGACACAGTGAATGCAAATCAGATTCGAGCTATCACTCTTTCTCGGCGTACTGGAAGTCGTCGTATAAGTGCCATCGCAGGCGACGTTTACCGTCAGTTAAGGAGTGCAGTGCAAAAGTTTATTGCATTTTCCATCGCACTTGATGAGTCCACAGATATTTTAGACACTGCGCAATTACTGACTTACGTGCGCGGCGTGGACACTGCTCTGCACATAAAAGAGGATTTTTTAGATATCTTTAAAAAGCACGACCACCGGCGCGGACATTCTGAAAGCCGTTGAAGAAGCTGTCGATTCAGCTGGCTTAAACTGGGAACGTTTGGTGTCAGTGATAACAGACGGAGCACCTGCAATGAAAGGGGAACAAATGGGATTTGTTGGATTAATAAGAAAAAAGCTGCAGCGTACAGAAGAATCATTGTACAGCATCCACTGCATTTTGCACCACCAATAAGTACTCCGTGCAAAAGCAGCAAAACTGGGGGACGTTATGCAAGTGGTTATTCGGGCAGTAAATTATTTTAGATCCCACGGGCTTACACATAGACAGTTTCACACATATTTAGCTGAAATTGGGGAAGATTGCGGTGACATACCATACCATAGTGAAGTCCGCTGGCTTAGCCCCGGTAATGTGTTCAAAAAATTTTTTGAGCTGAGAATACCAAAAAATCAGTTTTAAAGGAGAAAGGAAGGTACGACCCCAATTTAGAAGATCCAGATTGGGTTACCGTCCTTGCGTTTTTGTGGACATTACCGGATACATGACTGCATTGAACACAAGTGTGCAAGGAGAAAATCAGCTAATTTGTGAAATGGCTGAAAAGGTGCAAGCTTTCATTAGCGATCTTGAGCCGTGGGGACGACAGCTCTCGTCAGGGAACGCATTGCATTTCCCTACTCTGTCTACTGTGCGAGAACAGAATTGCAAGTAATATGTTTCCGTACTTAGTGCAGTAAAAGAGGAATTTCTCAAGCCATATCCTATTTATTCCTAGCTTTTGAATGGTTCTCGATACTATCCGATGTTTCTGTAAATGATATTCATCCAAATTTGCAAATGTAATTAATAGATCTAGAGTGCAATTCTCGACTGAGAGACAAGTTCCATATGGCCAGACGTGTAATAGATCTTTATCACGACTTTCCATAGTAACAGTCTCCTCGCCTCCGGTCGCAGGTTCGAATCCTGCCTCGGGCATAGATGTGTGTGATGTCCTTAGGTTTGTTAGGTTTAAGTAGTTCTACGTTCTAGGAGACTGATGACCTCAAATGTGAAGTCCCATGGTGCTCAGAGCCATTTGAACCATTTTTTTCCTCGTCTCCATCGTGAAGCCGCGAATATATGTCAATGTTTGGCTCGACATACGTTTGTGAGAGATGTTTTCCGTTATGAAAATTAATAAGCCTCGGTTAAGAGCAAACATCAGTGATGAAAATCTACGTAACTGTTTGCGTTTGGCTGTATGTAGAAATTTTGTTTCAGACGTTAAACGTATTGTAAACTCCACCTGTGATAATTAAATAAAACTTATCGTAGGTAATAGGTACCCTTTCAAACCATGATTTCTTTCAAGCGCTCCTACTAACCTTATTCCTTCATTCAATAAAGCAAACTAGGAAACAAGACGCATTACAGAGGAAGGAACGGAGTGACGGTATGATAGTGAATGGGGGGGGGGGGGGGGAGGCGGGTGGCCAGCTTGTCCCTGTGTGCAGGCAGAACACCTGTTAACTGCACACGTGCAAGTTCCCCGCACACGTGAAGGATTCCTGCCGGCCCCAGATCTAGGAGTATGGATACGGAACAATCGGAAGTGGAATGATCAAATAAAATTAACTGCGGGTAAGGAAGAAGCCAGACTGACAGTCGTTGGAAGAGTCTGCAGAAAATGTAGTCCATAGACAAAGAAGTAGTTCACAAAGCAATCGTTCGATCAGCTCCACAACATTGCTCGTCAGTATGGAATCCATGCTAAATAGAGATGATAGAGGAACCACAGAAGATCCAAAGACGAACAGCGCGTTTCGTTACATGTTACGTCACAAGATGATCAGCGAACTTCAGTGGCAGACGCTACAAGATATTCTTTCTGCAGCAGGGTACGGCTTATTGTTAAAGTTCCGAGAGCTTTAATTCCTAGAAGTTTAAAAAAATATGTTGCTCCCTCCTAGAGATTCGAGCCCTCACGTAGGCTTACTGGCAATCGTTATTTCCGCGAACTATTCGCGTTTGGAACAAGTTGATAGTGATACACAAAGTACTCTCCGCTAGACAACACAAGATGGCTTGTGGAGTATATAGGGTGGTCCATTGATAGTGACCGGGCCAAATATCTCACAAAATAAGCATCAAACAGAAAAAACACTATAAAGAACTAAACTCGTCTAGCTTGAAGGGAGAAACCAGATGGCGCTGTTTGGCCCGCTAGATGGCGCTGCCATAGGTTAAACGGATATCACCTGCGTTTTTTTAAATACGAACTCCCATTTTCTTTACATGTTCGTGTAGTACGTAAAGAACTGTGAATGTTTTAGTTTTACCACTTTTCTCGCTTTGTGACAGATGGCGCAGTAATTGTCACAAACATATGGCTCACAATTTTAGACGAACAGTTGGTAACAGGTAGCTTTTTAAATTAAAATACAGAATGTAGGTACGTTTGAACATTTTATTTCGGTTTTTCCTGTGTGATACATGTACCTTTGTGAACTTATCATTTCTAAGAACCCATGCTGTTACAGCGTGATTAGCTTTAAATACCCAATTAATGCTATAAGTGCTAAAAATGATGTCCGTCAACATCAATGCATTTGGCAATACGTGTAACGACATTTCTCTCAACAGCGAGTAGTTCGCCTTCCATAATGTTCGCACATGCATTGACAATGCGCTGACGCATGTTGTCAGCCGTTGTCGGTGGCTAACGATGGCAAATATCGTTCAACTTTCCCCACAGAAAGAAATCCGGGGACGTCAGATACGGTGAACGTGCTGGCCATGGTATGGTGGTTCGACGACCAATCCACCAACCATGAAATATGCTATTCAATACCGCTTCAACACCACGCGAGCTATGTGCCGGACGTCCATCATGTTGGAAGTATATCGCCATTCTGTCATGCAGTGAAACATCTTGTAGTAACATCGGTAGAACATTACGTTGGAAATCAGCATTCATTGCACCATTTAGATTGCCATCGATAAAATGGGGGCCAATTATTCTTCCTCTCATAATGCCGCACCATACATTAACCGGGAAAGGTCGCTGATGTTCCACTTGTTGCAGCCATCGTGGATTTTCCGTTGCCCAATAGTACATATTATGCCGGTTTACGTTACCGCAGTTGGTTAATGGCGCTTCATCGCTAAATAGAACGCATAAAAAAAATCTGTCATCGTCCCGTAATTTCTCTTGTGCCAAGTGACAGAACTGTACACGACATTCAAAGTCGTCGCCACGAAATTCCTGGTGCAAAGAAATAGGTACGGGTTTAATCGATGTTGATGTAGCATTCTCAACACCGTCGTTTTTGAGATTCCCGATTCTCGCGCTATTTGTCTGCTACTGATGTGCGGATTAGCCACGACAGCAGCTAAAACACCTACTTGGCCATCATCATTTGTTGCAGGTCGTGGTTGAAGTTTCACATGTGGCTGAACACTTCCTGTTTCCTTAAATAATGTAACTGTCCGGTGAACGGACCGGTCACTTGGATGATGTCGTCCAGGATACCGAGCAGCATACATAGCACACGGCCGTTGGGCACTTTGATCACAATAGCCATACATCAACACGATATCGACGTTTTCCGCAATAGGTAAACGGTCCATTTTAACACGGGTAATGTATCACGAAGAAAATACCGTCCGCACTGACGGAATGTTACGTGATACCACGTACTTATACGTTTGTGACTATTACAGCGCCAATTATCACAAAGCGAAAAAAGTGGTCCAACTAAAAGGTTCATATTTCTTTACGTACTACAGGAATATGTAATAAAAAATGGGGGTTCCTATTGTAAAAACTCTGTTGATATCCGTTTGGCCTATGACAGCGCCATCTAGCGGGCTAAACATAGCGCCATCTGGCTTCCCCGTTCAAGCTAGACAAGTTTTGTTCTTTGTAGTTTTTTATGTAATACTAGTGTCGATCGTCAATTAAACTTCGTGGTATTCACATTTGCTATTAGAAGTTAAAATCTGAAACGCCATAATTTTTCTGTTATATAATTATTGAGAAGCCACATCAGCCACTAAAATTTACAAGTTAAATAAGTAATTAAAGATAATTGAGGGTCACTGTAGACCATTTTGATAGTTTTCTCTTTTATAAAACTTAACTTAAACCTAGATTATAGATGTGATATGGCATAGGTCATCCTTCAATCCATTTTAGAACTTGGAAACCCATTCAGGGAATATTCGTTCACATTTAAGTTGAACGCAGTTGGCTTTTATCGTCTTGTATTACAATATTTCGTTTTATCAATAGTGCAATTTATAAATAATGTTTTGTGAGTAGAATAAAAATTCCAATGGTAAACTTAACTGCTTTTTCGACGTCATTTTACCAGCTAACTAAAAATAGGAAAGCCGTGAACTCCTTCCACTAAATTTAGTTAGTATTAAGATTCTTTTACAGGGAGTGCAGTGGAACTGACGTTGAAATCATTAAGTCTTTGATTACATCGTCGCTAGTCTCACTGAACTCTTCTGAACTCTACATGTCATGTGTGGTCTGGCGTCTCCTTACCAGCAACGGGTCCCAGGTTCAAACTAGTCAATTCCCTAAAAAACATGCTCAGAGCATTGGTGCGCGAAAGTGGTAGGGAGACATGACTTAGAACAGACACCATGCAGAATGTTAGAGAATGGCGGCCCTGCCAGGGTGGTAAAATACCATGATTGAAGGTCGACACATGCCTAACTAGGTCAGAAAAATGTCCTGTTGAAAAATTTTCGTAGCGAAAAATTTTTTCTGAAAGGTATAAATAGTCGAAAACAGTAGCTGCAGCGATAGATAGTAAGAAAGTATTCAATAGAAAGCGAGACATTCTAGCAGAGACAATAACATAATTAAGTTATGAATTTTAAAAATTGTTAGAATTAAGTGTTCTCCTCAATGCACGCGCACAGGTGGCGGATACATCGTTGACCAGTTGGTTCTCACTCAACAAGTAAGTGAATGGATTGTCAGTCTTCGGTATAATAAGTGTCAAGTCGTGTGAACAAAAAGTTTATGAAACGCATGAGATCGTATGAGCTCATGGTAATTCGAAGTATGAGCGTGAATTGCTTTTAAAACAGAAAATAAGGGAATCGGAAAGATTAGCAATGGCAGATCGAGACATTGACCGAATTGAGGTAGAGATCCAGCATGAAGACGGACAGAGAATAGAGGACAGTACAACTGACGATGCAGTATCGCGAGAAATAGGACAGTTAACGCACCATAATGTACGCCAAGGCACAGAAAACGTAGGTCAGCATACGACAAAGGAGCAGGAAAGTAGAGAGACAGTCGATGAGGATTCTAACTTGCGTCTTGAATACGTAGAACTCATGGTACGAGTAATCAGGGCTCCCTCACAAAAGAGTAGAAGGAATTCGAGCAAAAACGTGTCACCGCACAGTTCAATGCAATCGGTTGCAAATCAACACTTGAGCGAAAATACAGAACATAGGACGTCGGAGGAAAACGAAATAGGACCCACAAATCTGGCAGAATTATTATAACAAATGACAGAAACCATGACAAGGCAAAATAAAGAAATTGCGAACCAAATTCAAGTTCAGGATACAGAAACCACGATACAAGTGCGTGGGATTAAAGAACAAAACAAAAAAAAAATCAGTTACACCTAAGTCATATTGAAGACGAGGCAAAAGAATCTCGAGAAGTGATAGGAAACTTAATAACAGGTCACCATCAATTGAGAACAGACATTTACAAGGTACAAGTGGACGTACAAACATTGCGTAATGACACTGAGAACGAGATCAAAACATTACCTAACAACAACCAGGGAGAATTCAAGAAACTAGAGAAACAGGTAAACGTAATTACTAGACAAGCAGCAGGTACAGCGCGTGAAATTGTTGAAAACAGTTTGTTACACAAACGTATCACAAAAGCAGCACTGAAAAGATATGACAACCGCATAGTCAAAATACAAGGCCAAACGAAGCAACAATTTCATAAATTGCAACAGAGTTGTTGCAAACCATTGAAGAGCGTAGTGAACAGGAGCGAACAAGCACTGAGTCTGCAACCACATCCGCATCTGTAACAGCACCGGAAAAACAAGCAATTAACGAAGATATCATGCATCTACGATTCCAATCACAGGCGGAAAGTAACATACGTGAAATCTGACAGCCTGCACCGCAACAAACACGTTTCGAAATTCTTGATGAACAAACGGCACCACAAACACATGCGGAACCATAAATATATGTTTCAAGACAGTTTGAATCATGCAATGGAGCGACATGGTTATCCAGACAAGATACCGAACCAATACATGACAATGGAAAGCCAGGTCGCGAAGAGTACAGTGCAATGCATTCAGCTACACGTTCACAACCGATGGAAGAAAATTATTGCGTACCACTACAACGATATCATGCAAGGGTAGGCGAAAGTTACAGCGGACAATATCCAATGGATCTACCACAACCGGAAAGAACGGCGGGAGAAATGATCAGAAACAAAAGTGGCGAAGAATCACTAATTTCATATGCAACCATGACGAAGTACGACAACGATCATTTCCTCGCAGTCAGAAAATTTCAACACTTTCGAGAACGTAACTCATTACATCCACGAAATTTTTTTGATCAATTCCGAGTAGGATTACCAAAACACCGGACGCTAGCACACAAATTAGACTTTATATGTGCACACATGTCAGGAACAGTCGCAGAAACCATGCAGAATATTGCAGCGACATGCCGATCGTACGAAGAATCCAGAGAGACGTTTCTCTCACGATATTGCCCCAGCGAAGCACAGAAGAGAGTGAAGTACGAATTATTACAGAAACCATATTTTGAAAATTCAGGAGAGAAGAGTCCCGTAAAATTTTTCGAAGTAATGAAAAAGAAAAATCAATGCTTAGATGTACCATACAGTGACGGAGAGTTGATTAAATCATGCACGATGAAGTTACCATAGAAATACCAGCAATCATTAGTAGGTCGCGGAGGCAATGACATCGAAGCATTAAAAGGAATTCTAAGGGCACTAGAGTTTATATTTTCGGAAGATGACGCAAGAAAAAGACGAATCGCACGTGAAAACGAAAGCAAAAAGCAGTGGAATCCACAAGACAGAACGAAGAAACAATAATTACGAACCACATGATAACTTCGCACCATGAAACGACAACAGATTTCAACAAAGAAACGGTTATGGATTTAGAAGAGAATATGGCAATAACTATAATTCACACAGGAATGGCAACAACTATTACAGAGGAAATAATGACAACCGGAATGGGTATTGGAGAACCAATACACCAACAAATTATCAACAGAGACCAATATCAACAAGCTGAAGAAAAAAAGACAATACAGATAGAAGAGGTGGAGGTTCGAATTGACAGCTAAGCGCCCAAGCCAAAGAGAATGACGCACCGCCCCAGGATAATTGCAGCACCTTGGACAGAAAAATAAATACCTTATCACGAGAAGAGAAGAAGGAAGAAACAGGACTGCAGGGACCTGATTAAGGAAAGGATGAAGTAATGAGTATTGCAGAGCTATTTGAGATGGAAACCAGGGAAAGCGAATTCAATGAGGATAATGCGCAGTCGACAGAAGTTGAAAATAAGTTACTAGTGGGCACACAACCCAACGTATATAATGAAGGAAGTTATGAAGCGATAATTAGAGCATTTAGATGCGATTATGTGGAAGCAGCGACGAAGAAGGAGAAGATAGACAAAGACGAGGAAAAAGTAGAGGATGTTGAACAAAGTGTAAATGAAGGAAGAAATAGAGAAGAGGAAATAAAAGAGAGAGATGTAGCAGTCGAAGCTTATCCTAAAGAAAGTTCGAATTCACAGGGGAAAGTCCTGAAAAGACTCATGTATGATTCAGTAGAGGATTCGCTGATGCAAGAAGAAGAAGAACAGAACCAACCCTTTCTAATTCTACCAGTTGTGAAGGCTATGGTAAAACATATCTCAGTCAATATTGTAATTGATAGTGGAAGTGAATTGACCGCGATCTCAGAAAATTTATTCATGCAGTGTAACGCCAGTGAGGAATTGCCAGTTCTGAAAACACATAAGATTAAAGTAAGAGGTCATATTAGAAACAACACTGCAGAAGTTACAAGATAAACAAGGTTAACCCTTTCATGCCAAGGTCAAAAGATCGAAGCCAACTTCGTGATTATACCTAAAGTAACTGTAAATTTGATTATAGGTGTAGATTTTTTAAATGGGAGATGAGCGATAATAAATATGGGGAAAGGTAGCGTAACATTCGGGAATGTCACACTTTTCCTTGAGCAAAAGCTAAAATTATAAACAAACAATTGAAAATGATATGAGATAAAGAGGATGAAGAATTAGCATGGTATGCACAAAAGAGGGAATCGCCTCAACTCATGTTAGAAGTCCATAAAGAAATTGACGAAAAATTTCAAGAAGTTCAAGTAAATAATTAGCACAATATTTCAAGTTTATGTTCCAGATAAGGTCGTCAGGAGAAAGAAGAATGAAGAGAGAGGAAGGTGGGAAAAAGAAAGTAGTTTCAATAAAAACAAAAACAAAAATAACACCAGTAGTAGCATAGATTAAGGTGAAGGGATAAAGTGTAGATAGTCTAACAGCATGAAATACTAAAATGCTATAGACCACGACACTACACAAAAATAAAAAACCAATTTGAGGATTCTTGTAGAAGTTAAGACAAAAAATATCTTAGAATTGTAATGTGGAAAGGGCGCCAAAATTTGCAAAGCTTCTAGAAAGGTGTAAAACAATGTAGGTACTAGACATAGATGATTATAAGTAAAACGTTTTGTAAGAACCATTGTAAAAAAACTCCAGCAAGAACCAGATACAATGACCCACAAGTTGCAACGAGAGAAGCATCATGAAAGATAGAGAAGGAATAAGCAAGACATTATTCCTATAAGGCAGAAGCATCGAGAGAAGGGTAAGAACACCTAGACTAACAAAGGGCACTTGTATCTGAAGTCGGCAGTAAATCTACTGCTAAGGCGAACCCGGCAGGGACACGACACAGAAGGCCAGGAGAGTCCCGGGACACTCCGACTCAGTGGAGCGAGCAAAAAACGGCCCGACGAGAAGACGGCTTGGCCAAGCCACCACTGGGGAGAAAAAAGTGTAAAAGTCACACTACTGCTATTAAACAGCAAGCTGAAGCACGAAACTGAAAAAACTTCCACAAAGTAGAAATGACACGTCCAAACAATTTATCAAACTCTTACTAAGAGGAGAACTTAAAATCGACTAGATATCAATAAATATTCCCACATCCTGCACAGAGAAGAACCAAGAATCAAGTAAGAAGCAGAGAAAAAGAAGGAAGAACCAAAGTTGAAGATTCAGAAGATTGACACCAAGAAATAAGATGGGTGAAGAATAGACGACATACCTTCCCAAATCCCTATCCTATTGTAAACTTGTCGTCTGCGAAGTATTACAAGGAAAAACAACCGCTTTCAGCGACATATAACGATGACTATCACGCATACAAAGCCAGTAAACCACGAGATTCCGCACTCACAGCTCCATTCCAACATGCGACCTCCACAACAACAACACACAGTTGCAAAACCAACAAGAAACGACGAATGAGGCTGCACACAAATACTTTCCCATATTAATCCAGCTCAAGTCCTTCAACTTCGTGCAAAAACAATCGTCAACCTCATGCATAAACATTCATAGGATCGTGAAAACGTGTGAAATCATGTGATATAGGAATTGTGCAAAAGACATGTGTAAAAAACTAAGTACATAAAGCACACCAGACAGCTAATAAACTACAAAATAACAGTCATTGACTATGGACTTAAGTGAAAATAGACTATCAATAAAAATAAGTCATTAGTTCTGAAATGGACAGTGTATAAAGAACTAAAGTAAGGCATAATAAACACCAAAACTATATGCTACTTATTTTCTCCTAATAAAATTAAAAGAATAACTATATTTTAAATATTTTCTCCTTATAAAAACAAAGAATACACAATTATCTTGTTGGATGTATTCCCTTTTTAATAATTCTACCATTTGTTAAGATAATATCTCAATACATATGTATATATATTTCTTTTTCAAAGCAATTCTTGGAAATAATTCTTATTTGTTAGTGTAACAATGTGGAAATGAGTGTCTAGAAACAAAAACATTTTACTTGTACATGATATTTAGAAGATGTGTTAGGAATAGGTTTAACTTAATAGGAATAGGTTTAACTTAATTACTAAATTTATTAACAAAATATTTCTAAGAAAATCGATGTGAAATACTCCTCACTTTCGAATACAACCTTCTTAAAAAATCAAACTTCACACTTAAATCGAGAAAGAAAATAATTAAAAATTAATAATGATAATAGCATAAAAATATTCTTCTCTTGTCAATATAAACATATTTTTGAGAATAATGTGGAAGAATATAAAAATATAAGTTAGTAATACAAACTAGCATAGAACTCAAATAACGTGGCTGAACAGTAGGCAACAAAATTTAGATAAAGGAATAATATTTGACTGACTTAGGCAACGATTCAATCACTGCCTAACTTCAGTGTAAAAATTAAGTTCGTAGGGTGGTGATATGTAAGGTGTCAGGCAAATCCAACTCCTTCCATGAAAACCGACATGATAGCAAATCTGGCAGTATGTCACATAGCTCTGAATAAATCCTGACATTAAATTAACCAAAGTAATATGATCAATGAGTGAGCAAATGGAATACCACAGACTAACACAAGAACGCCTAAATGCATGTCATACCTTTCCACTGTGAAACAGATACAGTTGCAAGGGGAGAAAAGAGAACAGAATCCGAGAGCAGAATCGTGCAACCTAGAAGGCTCTACGATAAATAACACCCACACCGCTGGCCAACCCCCAACAGCAGCCCCCAGCCATGTTAAAAGACAGAGCCCTCCAGCAGAACAGTATAGATCTTACAATAACTCTAGAAGGACCACACCAGCTGCAAGTTTTAGCGTGAGACTATACGCATCTCTGTTATGTAGCCAACATTAAAAACATTGCCCCACCACGAAAAGTATAACGTTTCCCACTGGATAGACAGAATTTTTGTAGGAGGAGCTTAACGTTAACATTGAGACCCTGATTGGTCAGTTGAAAACACAGCCAGATACCTTTTTCTTAAACCCACATCAGTAAATTGTAGTAAAGAGAAATTAGAGAGTTGCTTCCAAGACGGCGAGGTGTGTGGAGCTGCGCCGCCCGCCGCCCCCTGACGCTGACTAACCACCGACAAGGTGATGAACGCACACGATGCCGCATAAGAGAGCATAAGGCTTCACTCAGAACTGCAGAAGACTCATCTGTTACATCCCCTTTTTTTGTAATACTAGTGTCGATCGTCAATTAAACTTCGTGGTATTCGCATTTGCTATTAGAAGTTAAAATCTGAAACGCCATGATTTTTCTGTTATATAATTATTGAGAAGCCACATCAGCCACTGAAATTTACAAGTTAAATAAGTAATTAAAGATAATTGAGGGTCACTGTAGACCATTTTGATAGTTTTCTCTTTTGTGAAACTTAACTTAAACCTAGTTTATAGATGTGATATGGCATGGGTCATCCTTCAATCTATTGTAGAAATTGGAAACCCATTCAGGGAATATTCGTTCACATTTTTGTTGAACGCAGTTGGCTTTTATCGTCCCGTATTAAAATAATTCCTTTTACCAATAGTGCAATTTATAAATAATGTTTTGTGAGTAGAATAAAAATTCCAATGGTAAACTTAACTGCTTCTTCGACGTTATTTTACCAGCTAACTAAAAATAGGAAAGCCTTGAACTCCTTCCACTAAATTTAGTAAGTATTAAGATTCATTTACAGGGAGTGCAATGGAGCTGACGCTGATACCATTAAGTATTTGATTATATCGTCGCTAGTCTCACTGAACTCTTTGAACTCTACATGTCATGTTTGGTCTGGCGTCTCCTTACCAGCAACAGGTCCCAGGTTCAAACTAATCCATTCCTTAAAAAACACGCTCAAAGCGTCGTGGTGAAAAAGTGGTAGGGAGACACGACTTAGAAAAAGCAGACACCATTCAAAATGTTAGATACCTAGAGTAACAAACTAAGAATAGCATAATTATAGATTGACTAGAAAAAAGGAATAAATAACACATACACGGCTTCTGCGGTCCGACAAACTGTTGGGATACTGAACAGTGATTAATCTAAAATAGCCACAACATACGCCAACCGGGTTAGCGGCATATTAAAAGACAAGCGTCGAACGAGGACCCTGGTCAGAAGGTAATCAAAACTAGCAGGATCCCCTTACACTGCAGACATGCCAACACATCCGTTCACACCACAGATTCAACAAGCGCAACATAAATCATTGACACATTTCAGATAATATTTTGAACAACATACACAACTGGACATTAAAATTTCTACACCTCGAAGATGACGTGCTACAGACGCGAAATTTAACCGACAGGAAGAAGATTCTGTGATATACGAATGATTAAATTTTCAGAGCATTCACACAAGGTTGGGACCGGTAGCGACAACTACAACGTGCTGACATGAGAAAAGTTTCCAACCGATTTCTCATACGCAAACAGCAGTGGCCGGAGTTGCCTTGTGAAACGTTTTAGTGATGCCTCATGTAAGGAGGAGAAATGCATACCATCAAGTTTCCGACTTTGATAAAGGTCGGATTGTAGCCTATCGCGATTGCGGTTTATCGTATTGTGACATTGCTGCTAGCGTTGGTCGAGATCCAATGACTGTTAGCAGCATATGGAAACGGTGGGTTCAGGAGGGTAATACGGAACGCCGTGCTGGATCCCAACGGCCTCGAGATGACAGGCATCGTATCCGCATGGCTGTAACGGATCGTGCAGCCACGTCTCGATCCCTGAGTCAATAGTTGGGGACGTTTGCAAGACAACAACCATCTGTACGAACAGTACGACGACGTTTGCAGCAGCATGGACTACCAGCTCGGAGACCATGGCTGAGGTAACTTTGACGCTGCATCGCAGACAGGGGCGCCTACGATGGTGTACTCAACGACGAACCTGGGTGCACGAATGGCAAAACGTCAGTTTTTCGGATGAATCCAGGTTCTGTTTACAGCATCATGATGGTCGCACTTGTGTTTCGCGACATCGCGGTGAACGCACATTGGAAGTGTGTATTCGTCATCGCCACCTCTTGTTCGCATTGACGGCACTTTATACAGCGGACGTTACATTTCAGATGTGTTACGACCCGTGGCTCTACCCTTCATTCGATCCCGGCGAAAGCATACATTTCAGCAGGATAATGCACGACCGCATGTTGCAAGTCCTGTACGGGTCTTTCTGGATACAGAAAATGTTCGACTGCTGCCGTGGCCAACACATTCTCCAGATCTCTCATCATTTGAAAATGTCTGATCAATGAGCTCAGCAACTGGCTCGTCACAATACGCCAGTCACTACTCTTGATGAACTGTGGTATCGTGGTGAAGCTGCATGGGCAGCTGTACCTGTACACGCCATCCAAGCTCTGTCTGACTGAATGCCCGGGCGTATCAAGGCCGTTATTACGGCCAGAGGTGGTTGTTCTGGATACTGATTTCTCAGGATGTATGCACCCAAATTGCGTGAAAATGTAATCACATGTCAGTTCTAGTATAATATATTTGTGCAATGAATACCCATTTATCATCTGCATTTCTTCTTGGCGTAGCAATTTTAATGGCTAGTAGTGTACTTAAATACCTTTGTTTACCACAAGCCCTAATTAGTTAACGGGTTAGGCTCTGTTATTGAAGCCAAGTAAATAGGGTAGCAAGTTAAGGCCTACAATTCTACTTTACCGTTTAACAATCGCCGTGACGATGATAAGGAAGAATCCAGCTAATTAATTGAAAGTCACTACTTAGATCCCGTATGTAACGATACTCTTAAAATCAAGAGAAGAAGATGAGAGTCAAGTTTACGCTCGCAAACAGCAGACGCAGAACACGAGCAAAAGGTGAAAATTAAATAAACTGTTCCTTGTTCAGTCATTTACACACCGAGCAAACAAATAATCTTCGCCGAATTGCTGTAGACGCCGGAATGCCCAGTTGCTTGCAAATAACGCAGAATAATGGTCAAAACGACTTACCTTAAGTTCAAATGCTTCACATGGCTCTAAGCACTATAGGACTTAACATCTGAGGTCATCAGAGGTCATTACTCCCCTAGACTAAGAGCTACTTAAACTTAACTAACCTAAGAACTTCACACACATCCATGCCCGAGGCAGGACTCGTATCTGCGACCGTAGCAGCAGCGCGGTTCTCTACTGAAGCGCCTAGAACCGCTCGGCCACAGTGGCCTGCTTACTTCAATGGACAACCAGGCCTCATCCCCTTTGACCCATCTGCGACCTAGAGTAACCCTGGCAGCTATCACGGCCGTAACGATGCATCACACTTGACACAAGTCAACGCCAGACATAAACAAAACGGCGTTGCCTACTGTACGCTCCCATAGGTCCGCAATTAGAGTCCCTACTTCGGACCGACGCTTTCTCTCAAACACGCCAGGCAGCCGGCAGCAGCAACGCCACAGCGCCCTCTGGCTAGGGTAAGAAAACAGCAGAGCACGAAGCGGGAATTTCAAAAGGAACGCGCTACATGCAAGGAGGAAACGCATAGATCCAACCGTGACATTTCGTCACCGTCCATAAACTAAACTTCACAGAATTTTATAATTAATCACTTTTCCATGATACGCAAAACTGCTTTTCCTGGCTAAAGATTCAATATGTTTCTTTATGTTGGAATCGTTCACTGAAAAATACTAATCCTTCCCTTTGATTTCTTTGAGCTCCGCTTTTTCCAGTATTCCAGTCTTTTACTTTCCTGGCTTTTGGATTTACTTTATTCCGAAAAGATATATTCAAGATATTGCTCTACATTCAAATAAGCCTTTGATTATTTGTTTTTCCTTTTCATATATTGAGGATAAAGGACAAGTGTGGTACAGACTTTTTCAGTTTAAAACTGTTTTCCTTATTTCCTGAAATTAAATTATTTACGGGTACAAGTCAGGTTTTATTTTACGAGTGCTGGTCCTGTATTCAAAATTAAAAAATAAAGCAAAAAGCCTGAGTGTCAGCCCCACTTTTCAGCTACATGAACTTCAAATAATCAAAGTTCAGACAATTCAGTCGTTTACTTCCGCGACTCATTAATATTTAAAACTCAAAACACGGCACTCGATGATCTCTTTCAGAGAGAATTACGATGTTCTCTAATAAACGATTCTTGATTTGTTGGTTAGGGGCCGGCCGGTGTGGCCGAGCGGTTCTAGATGCTTCAGTCCGGAACCGCGCGACCGCTACGGTCACAGGTTCGAATCCTGCCTCGGGCATGGGTGTGTGTGATGTCTTTAGGTTAGTTAGCTTTAAGTAGTTCTAAGGTCTAAATGACTGATGACCTCAGATGTTAAGTCCCATAGTGCTCAGATGCTGTTTTTGTTGGTTAGGGTCAAGCAGAAAAGCTATCACATTCTCAAAAAAATTACGATTGTTTCTCAATAAATAACCATTATGTAGGAAGGCCGTTCTCTTTAATATAGACTACACATTCAGTACATCCTACGAGATTTCCGGAATTTTCTACATTGCGACGCTCACCCTGAAGTCACACAGTACATCCCAACCAAATAGCGCTAAGTTACCATCCGTCAGTGCTTGCGGATACCTGTATAACCAAAATAACACAATGCAACACTATTAACCTTTGATGCGTGCTTTAATCCTCAACCATAAAGTAACTGAACGACTTCGTGTGAATACGTCTCTTCACACACTCTAACGAAAGGAAAATCTCACAAAAAAATTTAAATACGGTTTGCCAGCCATCGCGTGGCTACTGAGCAGCACAACGCTTCATTCATTACAACCAGGAGAAACTAATCTCACACTTCAATAATTCGAAGCTTCTCCTATATATCACCAGTATTCACTCTACCAAAATCGGCGAGATTACCACTTTCTACACGAGCCTATAGTACCTTTCTAAACGACTTACCACTGCTTTGAACGCATTTGAGTTCTGTCCCCATTGCAGACTCCTTCACGTATCGTACGTGTGATGTGGTCTCATCATACTCTTGAGGTAATCTCTCTCGAGGCTCACTACTCGAACAATACTCGGATGCTGCTACTGAAATTCTAAAAGGACAAACAAAGGACCATTCTCTGCTAACAAACATTCTCTCTTTAACAATAAGTGCTTCTCCTTTCCAGTCGCCGGCGAACGTTCGCAGTCGCCACCTGCATCATAGTGGTTATCTGTTATCTGTACCGCGATTCAACAGTCGACTGGGCGTTGCGAACTCGCGGACATCACAGAACACTCTTTTCACGACCGTAGGTGGCACATATCTAGAGAATTTTAACACAAGAAATATAAGAAAACTGTGAAATTAATCTAACAAACTCTTCATTCCCCTAGCATATAAAAATCAATAGTAACTTGAGGCGATACAAACCAGTGATTCTCGCTTTTCGAGCTGAAGACAGTTTGGTGGATTATTTGTCCTAGTTATTACACCATCAGCTTTACTTAGCTTTATGGAGTTTTTTTCTTCATATCTTTTTTTAATCACTTGCCGTGCTTTACCTTTCCCTTTACTTTTCTGGTAGTAGCTGCAAATGTTTTATTTTTTTACCTACCCGTGAACTTTTTATTTCAACACATTGTCTTGCTTCAGAAATACTGTTTTGGTACTTTTTTACCTTTCCTGTATCAGTGTTTAACACTAGTAAAGTTCTTTTGCTGAAAACTATTTACCTCGTACGTGGTAACGAGTTATAACTGAAGTATTACTTCCTACATAGATTTTTACTTTCTCCTAATATGAATTGCTCTTTTTCAGGTGTGTGTTTAGGATTTTATATTGGTAACGCCACGTAGATGAGCCGCCAGCATTGGTGGATGTGGGGAAGTGACATGGCGGATTTTTGAGAGCGGATGATCTGGACGTGTGCCCATCAGAAACAGTACATTTGTAAGAATGGATGTCATGAAATGCTATATATATTATGACTTTTGAGCACTATTAAGGTAAATACATTGTTTGTTCTCTATCAAAATCTTTCATTTCCTAACTATGCCTATCAGTAGTTAGTGCCTTCAGTAGTTAGAATCTTTTATTTAGCTGGCAGTAGTGGCGCTCGCTGTGTTGCAGTAGTTAGAGTAACGAAGATTTTTGTGAGGTAAGTGATTTGTGAAAGGTATAGGTTAATGTTAGTCAGGGCCATTCTTTTGTAGGGATTATTGAAAGTCAGATTGCGTTGCGCTAAAAATATTGTGTGTCACTTTAGTGTTGATCAGAATAGGTAAAGAGCGATATGTCTAAGTACGTTCAGTTCTGCTCAGCTGTTTGAAAATCAAATAACGTAAGGGATTTACCAGCACAGTAATTCACCAATTTTTCTAAGGGGACGTTTCACAGGTATTTGCGTATCCTTATTCGCTCTGCTAGTTATGTTCTTGTTGATTTTCATTACTATTAAAATACTTGTTGTTTGAAGTAACTTGCCCATATTGGTGTTTTGAAATATGTTTTGCATTAGAGAGGACATGCTCACTCACTTAAGAAGATAAACACTTATACTGTTGCTTAGAAATTGTCTTTTAGTGATACCCGAGTCAAAGTAGGGCAATATTAAAACTGACATCTATTTCACGTCTTTTTCCATATGTCCTTCTGTTTTCCCATTTTCTGCTTTTAAAATCTAAGTTTATCGCGTATTGCCGTAATGTTACCGAACAGCTCATTACTGAATTTTAATATACTCCCGCTATTTATATACACTTTTCCTAGGACTTAAAAGAAATTCTCGGATTTCTTTAATTAGCTCTAAGCCACGTTATGTCACTGGACACCTCTTTCCCATGATATTAAATATTTAGACACTTGGCCCCATAACATCAGTTCTGTCTTCCTAACTTTTCAGGAAAGAAACACACAACATTGAAGCTGTGGAAGGAGAAGTGAATTGGGGTTGGATATCTCTGTCGGTAAGTGCATTTCCTGTGAATAGTAACAGTGTGTTTTGTACTGCTGTTGTGGCACAGTGGAATAGTCGATTAATTCCAGAAATGATCTGTTATTTCATACCTTTTGCATCTGAGAACATAATGGACACTCATTGTATTGCTCTACGTCAAAATTTTCCCGCTGTAGATTGAAGAAGTTCTGTGGTCTCCAAGACGGATGACTGTAACGTATCTGTATAAAGTGAAGATCTGACGACTCTAAAAGATGGCTCACTGTTTAAATTTGGCTTCCGCCAGTAATTTCAGTGTGAGCATAATGTGAGCATCAGTAATGGCAATTACATTAGTAGTCAGCACCTTTTAAGAGAATCTAGATAGATATAAAAATACTTCCCGTAACGAAGTAAGGAATGGGAATGTCAGATATTACTGAAATGCTTTTCATATGATGTAATATTTTCAGCTGAACGAATTCTCACTTCACTTGCGCGCTTCTAAGTGCAGAACAGGAAATTGTGTCTATCTGACAATGGAGACTATCACATTCTGTATAAAGAACACTTTGCCTTGAGCAGTCAGTTACGAGTTATTTTCAAAGTCGCCAGCGGACCGTCACGTTAAGATTTTCATGGAATGTAGTCTGTTGACACCGATCTGATGAACGTTGGACCCGACACAACGGCACCAAGCCATATGGAGGCAACTTTGAGACTGATGAGAGGTTATACTCACTTCAGACCATCTGCCGATGCCAGTCGAGAGATGACAGTCTGGTGGCAGAGTCGGAACGTACCCCTCGCCAGTTTAGCGTCCCCGAAAGTGTGAACGATGAACAGTGAGATCTCTCGTGGTTTACTTAAAACGACTTTTAAAATGGTGAACCGCTGAGAAAAGATCTCTGATTGGCCGCTAATATACGGAGAAGATCATTGTGAGGCTCATAAGAGGAGAAGAAGGCAGTGTAGTAGTGAATTTTCTCCCTTTAGTTGATCGAAAAATAAGCACGATCTCTGGTAGGCTGATGCGGGTTCTTGGCCCAGGTATTTTTGAGGACATGCCAAAGTTAGAAAAACGAAAAGTACAGAGAGCTTTCGGTTTCGGAGGGCAGTGGACAGAGGATGCTGTTTCGGTAAGCAGTACGGGACACCAGCTTTCTGGTTCTGAGGTCAATTAGTGGCAGTAGACGTTACTTCGAGGTCCCAGGCGGCAGCGAAGTGGTAAGTGCTCTTGTTGGGGTGTTGGGAGTTGACTGAGAGTGGCAAAGCGTGGAGTTTCGGAACCCTGCGTTCAGGTTAGCAGATTTACAGCTGTAGTCATGTTTTTTAAGCTTATCATTTTCGTTCTTTTGTGATTCGGGATTCAGAACTTATTACGGAGAATCTTGCCCACCCGACTAGCTGCGTGGTCTAACGCACTGCTTCCCAAGTGGGAAGGCATGCCAGCCCCCGGCACGAACCCACGCGGCAGATTAGTGGTGAGGTCTGGTATGTCAGCCAGTCTGTGGATGGTTCTTAGGGGTTTTTTCCATACGTCTCAGCGAATGAGGGCTGGTTCGCCTTATTCCGTCTCAGTTATACTATGTCGGCAACTGCTGCACAAACACTATCTCCACATACGCATACACCATAATATTACTCTACCACACAAACATCTGAGGTACACTCATCTGGGATGAGCCGTTCTCGGGGGGCTGGGGTGGGGGGGGGGGGGAAGAAGGTGGTGGGGGCGGGGGTCTACTGGGGGCCGAACTGCACAGTAAACATCGGTTCGGTGTGGGGCGTTCTCCGTTTCAATACACAATACATACAATATAGTGAATCTGTAAGGCATCCGGATTTTACGTGAGCTTGATCCATAACGGCAGTACAATACAGTATGAGATCCTCAGAAAATAATAATTGTACTATATCAACAAAAGGCAATTGCAGTAATCTCATGTACCAAAAACTAACAAAACAATATCTACCAATATGGACAGGAGCATGAATAAATAAGTTAAAGTGACACAAACCGAGGATGTGGTTAATGGCATCGGGAAACCCCACTTAGCAAGAGAACATCGAGCTTCAGTGCAGAAAGGGATAAGGTCAGAACAACACATTATTCCTTATAACGTAAATATAGCCGGGACTGAGTGTAAGTGACTGGACGGCTTTAACAGGGCTAGGCTGCGACCTGCCAAGAAAAATAAAATTCACCTCTAACGAGATAGCGACTGGCTGACGCCATACTGGGCGAAGCTGACACGACATGCTGGGCAGATCCCCTTTATATAAAAGCATTTTGAGAACTAAAATTTCTAGATATCTATCTCGTCTCGTAGCGGACCGGAAGGGCTTTGAGAGCTTTGCTTCCTGTGAAGCGTGGACGATACGTTTCGCGTATCGTGGCGACAGATAGAAAAGAGATAGTTAATTATCCCTGCGGGAGTTTTTGTGGGCAAGGAAATTGTGCACATCACTGCAACCCTTAGCAAGTGTGCAAAAAAAAAAAGAAATGTTCAAATGTGTGTGAAACCTTATGGGACTGTTAAGGTCATCAGTCTCTAAGCTTACACAGTACTTAAGCTAAATTATCGTATGAACAAACACACACATCCATGCTCGAGGGAGGACTCGAACCTAAATCGGGACCAACCGCACTGTCTATGACGGCAACGCCTGAGCCGGCCGCGGTGGTCTAGCGGTTCTAGGCGCTCAGTCCGGAACAGCGCGACTGCTACGGTCGCAGGTTCGATTCCTGCCTCGGGCATGGATGTGTGTGATGTCCTTAGGTTAGTTAGGTTTAAGTAGTTCTGAGTTCTAGGGGACTGATGACCACAGATGTTAAGTCCCATAGTGCTCAGAGCCATTTTGCAGCGCCTGACACCGCTCGGCTAATCCCGCGCGGCGCAAGTGTACAATAGCCATTATTTCGCCTAGGGAAAAATTAACGTTCTACAGAACGCAGGAAAGTTGCGACTGAGTGAATTCAGTCAAGGCCAGAGTAGGGACTTAGCATTTCCGATCCAGCACGGTGACAACAACATTGCAGGTGCTGCTTGGTAAAGTACAATCACGTATTAGGCCACAGTGTTGAGTCGAGAGTTTTCTTAGTCCAACTTGCGTACACTTTGAGCTTTGAATGTCAAAAGCTAGGATACTAGCCTACCCTCATATTGAGTACATTGGAGTTTTTTAATTGGTTTAAAAAGTAAATTTTTTCTCCACCAACTCAGTGCATTGACCAGCTACAACATCGTAGATGTAACTGAGCTAATGAAGACATTAATCATCTTTCCTGTGATAAAAATTTTTTTTCTTATGTAGAGATAACGATTTTAATAATCGTCAATTCAGTATGTCCAGGAGTTAAATATTTTCTTATTGAGTGTCAAAAGTAATTGAACATGGTTTTTGTGTATCACTTGACCCCTGAAAGCACAGTTGACAAATTATATGTAGGATAAAAAAGGGAAAAGGTGTTTTGTCTTTCTAGAATAGAACCCCAATTTTCACTTTTATTAATTCATGAATTTCAGTTAAGTGACAGCAACATTTCTAATGATTTTTGTTACCTGCGCCAATACTGCCAGTTGAATAAAAGATTCTAATTACTGAAGGCACTAACTACTGATAGGCATAGTTAGCAAATGAAAGATTTTGATAGAGAACAAACAATGTATTTACCTTGATAATATTCAAAAGTCATCATATATATATATATATATATATATATATATATATATATATATATATATATATCAGTTCATAATATATAGTATTACAAATTTACTCTTTCTGATGGAAACACCTCCAGATCGTCCGCTCTCAAAGTTCTGCCATCTCTCTCCCCACATGCACCACTGCTGGCGGCTCACCTCCACCTGCGCAAAGCTACGCGCTGTTCACATCCAACTGCCCAACACTACAATAGCGAATATTCCAACAATGCCAACCAGCCACAGACTGCACACAGCACAGCCAGTGATTTTCATACAGAGCGCTACGAGACGTTACCAACATAAAAACCTAAACAACCTACTTACAAGTTCAGATGTTTTGTCCATTTGCAAGCTAAGTGGTAAGCTAAGTTTGCACATATTAGTCCACTCGCTGTGCAGATACAAAGTAAGGACAATCTCACAGATCTTAAGTTACCAAGATTTTCTTGTTAAATAGAGCAGTGCACGTGTTAATTCCGCTGCATATCTAACCTCCCCTTAATATCTAGGGGAAAACAGTTATTTCTGCCATATCATTTAAGGCCTATACAGTCGCAATCTCAGGAAATAATGTCTCTTTTATACTGTTTATCCCAGTACTTTGGACACATATCATATGTTTATTACTCACAGTTGAGACAGTTTCATACTTAATATTGTTCGTTATTTTGAATGGAGATGTTCGTCGCGTTTAGTATTACATCTACATGTACATGGTCACTCAGCAGTTCAGAGTCAGTTCATCGAACCATCTTCAAGCTACTTGTCTTCCGTTACACAGTCGAAGAACACGTGGGAAAAAACGAATACTTAAATCTTTCTGTGCAAACTCTGATTTCACTTACTTTATTATGATGATCATTTCTCTCTATGTACACCGACTAGCCAAAACGTTGTGACCGCATGTTTCATAGTGTGCCGGTTTACCTTTTGGACGCAATACACAAGCGATTCTGAGTGACACGGATTCGACAATTCCTTATTAAGTTTCCATAGGTATGTGGTAGCATATGTATATGCACAGGTCATGCATTTCTCGTAAATTACTGTCCGATGGTTGCTCGGTGCGGAGCTGACACCCTATATAATCCCAATTTCTGCTTTTGGGTTAATATCAGGCGAAATTGGTGGGCCGGCCAGTGTGACCGAGCGTTTCTAGGCGCTTCAGTCTGGAACCGCGGGACCGCTTCAGTCGCGGGTTCGAATCTGCCTCGGGCATGGATGTGTGTGATGTCCTTAGGTTAGTTAGGTTTAAGTAGTTCTAAGTTCTAGGGTACTGATGACCTCAGATGTTGAGTCCCATAGTGCTCAGAGCCAGAGCCGAAATTGGTGACCAGGACATCAGCTTGAGTTCACTGTCACGCTCCTCAAATCACTGTAGCACGATTATGGACTTGCGACGTGGAGAGTCATCCTGCTCGAAGATGCCGTCGCCATCGTATAGGACATTGTCCTTTAAGGACGCTGGTAGCTGCAATAAAGTTCGTTTAACTCACAGCTGTAAGGATACCTTCGATTACTACCACAGGTCTCATGGAATCCCATGTAAGTGTCCTTCCTAGCGCTACTTGCCTCCCAACAGACTTTTGCCTGGATCAAGACGTATGTGGATAGGACCATCATCTAGGAATTAACAAGAAACGTGATTTTTCTAACCAAGCGACACTTTTCATTAATTTAGGCCTAGCTTCAATGATTTCATGTCTAATCCAGTCGTAATTAACTTCATAGCAGGGCCAACATAACAGATGTAGAGGTCGTCTACTGAAAGGTGTTCTCCAAAACACTTATTGCAGAACCGGAAATATAAGATGTCGTCAGAACTCCCATAGATCTCCGCCTATCCTTCTTTACAGAGTGGTCAGGCCTCCGGACTCTACCTTTCGTGTAGAGACGTGGACGTCCAACACATAGTCGCCTATTCATCGTTTCACCTCCCTTTAGACACTTTTCATAGATACTCACGACACCAGGGCGTGAACACCTGAGCAGTTTCTCAGCTTTTGAGATAATCGTCCTCAGGAGCCGCGTCGGAACAGTCTGAAATTTTTCAAAGTCGATCACATAAGCTGATTTCCCTCTGTGGCCCATATCATCGCTATGATGATTCCTACTCGTCTCTGCCCCGCTTACATACTTTTATTACCGCGTCACGTGACCGCCAATGCCAACAGGCGGCATTTGACCTCCCATTGAGCAATGTTCATAATGTTTTGACCTATCAGTGTAGGTATGCACCTACAAAATATTTTCAGACTCTGAGAAGATATTTGGTGACTGAAATTTCATGACAGATTCCCACCGCAGGAAGAAACGCGTTTCTTGTAATGACTGACAGCGCAATTCATGTATCACATTAGTGTGACTCTCTCCCCCGCTTTGCGATATTACAAAAAAAATTGCCTTTCTTTTAACTTTTTCAGTGCCCTTCGTCAGTCCTATCAGATGTGGATCCCATAACTCATAGCAACATTCCAAAAGAGGTCTGACAAGCGCAGTGTAGGAAGTCTCTTGAGTTGACCTGTTGCATTCTCTGTGTTCTACCAATAAATTACAGTCTTTGGCTTGGTTTCCCCAGAACGTTGTCTGATTGTAATTCCTAATTACTTAGTGGAATTCACAGCTGTTCGTATGAAGAAAATCTGGTGGATTGCTTTTAGTACTCACGTGGATGACTTCATACTTTTCATCATTTAGAGTCAACAACCATTTTTTGCACCATACGGATTCTGTCTACATCATTTGAAGGGCTTATTTCAATAGTGGTACAAGTCTATTACCTCTAATTTTCTGCCTATAACGCTTCTGAAGTTAATGATCCTAACAAACAGAAAGAAAGGTTCATCTCTAGCAAGGAGCCATATGCTTGAATATTTCTTGTACCTCAGCTGCAGATTTCTCAGCGCTCACTTAACTTTAGGACACTGTATCTCAAGATGAACAAAAATTTACTTGTACCACTATTCAAATAAGCCCGTCATTTGTAGTTCGCTTTCATCATTTGACAACTTCACAAGACCGTAAATAAGAGCATCATCCGCAAATATTCTAAGAGGCTGCTCAGATTGTAGATTAGGAACAGAAGAGGGCCTATCACACTTCTTTAGGGTACAGCACATATTACTTCCACTTTATTCGATGACTTTCCGTCAGCTATTACAAACTGTGACCTTTCTGACAGGAAATCACGAATCCACTCACACAACTGGTACGATACTCCATTGACACACAATTTGATTATAAGTTGCTTGTGAGGACCGGTGTCAAAATCCTTCTGGAAATCTAAGAGTATGGAATCAATGTGACGTCCCCTGTCGATAGCACTCTTTACTTCGTAAGATTAAGTACTATTAAAGAGATAGTTGTGCTTCACAATAAGCATATTATTTGAATCCGTGTTGGATATTTGTCAATAAATCGTTTTCTTTCAGGTAATTCATAATGTTCGAGAACATGATATGTTCCAAAATCCTATTGCAGACCGACTGTAGTGACATGGGTCTATGCTATTTTAGGGTCACTGTCATCAGTAACATTACCATCGTTATCGCGGAGTGGAGTTACTGACTGCGTCTTATCTTTGTGCGTAGACCTTTGCGATATAAATGTATAGTAACCATATTCATCTTGACATAATTTCAGTAGTTAACCCCATGAAACTTGAATCTAAATTAACCAATGTAGTGAGCCATACTTCCGTGTGAGGGACATTGTTTCTCATGGCAATTCCGTGATGCAAATATTCTTTTAGATAACAGACAGCTTCTGATCAGCCTACAGCCAATCGGGTGCATTTTCTTTAGTTTTCTGTTAATCATTGATGCTCAGGCACATAGTCCTTGTACTTAAATCATTCGTAAGACCAAGCAACATCATACTTCCCTCCTTCCACCACAGTAATAGATTACTTTCATTAGTAAGGGCCCTGTTGAGGTTGCAGATACGCCAAGCACGTTGCTGGTGAGCCGGTGATCCAGTTTGTGGCCATAGAACTTCTCAACCGTAAAGTACAGGGAAAATTGCAAAATATTGGTAGAGACAACATAAAATTTTACACTACTTCGGTATAGTCTGGTTGTTCAAATTTAGGAAGTGTAATTGCGGTGTGTATTCACTCTGATCAAATGTTGTGTCGGCAGAAAATATCCACTCTGTCGAAACTCACATTATTTTCTGCTGGAAGGTGCCTCAAAAAATGTTAGTGATCGTGCACGTTTATATAGGGTCAGTCCCAGTGGTGTCGGATGCCATTTCAGTCTGACCTGGCCACACTCTGGTCTCATACACACCAACCAATGACAGATGATGCCTTCTCCCGCGCACGATGTGTAAGCCTCGTACCACCATCAATACGCCACTCATAGTCTAGCAATGAAGAGCAATGAAACATCCTAGTCAATTTCCACCTGCCGTTAATCAATCTGTCTCAGAGTTATTAATAATTAAAGCAAAAAAATTATTCTTTAGATTGTCCTTAAAAATAGGTATACTGTTGTTACTGTTATCCTCGATAGTGATGAAAAAATATCAGCTCCTTAGAAACAGTTCCAACAGTGTTTTTCTTCATTTTCTTTTTTTTTGAGTCGTTAGTCTTCTGGCTAGTTTGATGTGGCTCGCCACGAATTCCTCTCCTGTGCCAACGTTTTAATTTTATAGTAGTACTTGCAACATACATCCTCAACTATTTGTTGAATGTATCCTAATATCTGTCTTCCTCTACAGATTCTGCGCAGAACCTCCTCATTCCTTATCTTATCAGTTCACCTAATTTTCGACATTCTTCTGTATCATCACAACCCAAATACTTCTATTCCCTTCTGTTCTGTGTTTCCGACAGTCCATGTTTCACTACCATACAATACTGTGCTCTGCTCCAAACGTACATTCTTAGAAATGTCTTCCTCAAATTAAGACCGACCTATGTTTGATACTGGTAGATTTCTCTTGATCAGGAGTACCCTTTTTTCCAGTGCTAGTCTGCTTTTCGTGTCTTTCTTTCTCCGTCCGTCGTGAGTTATTCTGCTGCCTAGGTAGCAGAATTGCTTAAGTCACGATCATCAGCTATGGTGTTAAGTTTGTCGTTGTTCTCATTTCGGATACTTATCATTATTTTCGCTTTCTTAGATTTATTTTCAGTACATATTCTGTCCTCATTATTCAATCCATTTAACAGGTCTGTAAATCTTCTTCAAGTTCACTAAGGATAGCAATGAAATCAGCAAATCTTAAGATTTATCGCCTTTCACTCTGAATTTTAATCCCACTCTTCAACCTTCCTTTTATTTCGGTGATTGCTTCTTCAACGTATAGATTGAATAGTGGAAGCACAAGACTGCATCCCAGTCTTACAAACTTTTTCATGACAAAGTCATCCAATCCTATTGTACCCTCTTGGTTCTTGTGCATATTGTATATTACTCTTCTGTCCCAAAAGCTTACCCCGATTTTCTGAAGGTTTCGAAAAGCTTACACCATTTTACACAATCGAATGCATTTTGCAGGTTGACAAATCCTATGAACGTGTTTTAATAGTTGTACAGTCTTCCTTCCGTTATCAGCTCAATCTTCAGAACCGCCCCTCCGTTGCCTTTACTTTCACTAAAGCCAAACTGATAGTCATCTAATAGATCCTCAATATTCTTTACCATTCCTCTGTAAATTATTTTTATCAGCAACTTGGATGCATGAAATGTGAAGCTGATTGTGCTATAGTTCTCCCACTTGTAGGCCTTTGCAAGTTTACGAATTATGTGGATGACGTTTTTTCGGAAGTCGGATGATATATTGCCAGGATCACACATTCTGCACACCAGTGCGAATAATCGTTTAGTTGCCACTTCCTCAAATTATTTTCGAAATTCCGGTGGAACGTTATCTATGCCTTCTGCCTTATTTCATTTGCAGACTTCCAAAGCTCTTCTGAATTCTAACACTGGATCCCCTCTCTATCCCTATTGACTTTCCTCTACTGTCACGTCATCAAACAAGCCTTCTCCCCTATACATGTCCTGAACGTACTCTATCCACTTATCCGTTTCTACTCTGCACTTGACACTGTAATTCCCATTGCATTCTTAATGTTATCACCGTTGCATCTAATTTCATCGAAGGTTGTTATAACTTTTCTGCATGCTGAATCAGTTATTCCGACAGCCTTTCCTATTTCGATTTATTCACATTCTTCACGCAACCATTTCACCTTAGCTTCCCAGCATTTCCAATTTGTTTCATTCCTGAACGTACCTGAACATTTTCGTACTTCCTACGTTAGTCGAAGAACTGAAGTATTTTTTCAGTTACCCATGGTTACTTCACAGTTACATTCCTTGTACCTACGTTTTTCTCTCCAGCTTGTGTGACTGCCCTTTTTAGACATGTCCATTCCTCTTTATTGGAACTCCCCGATGAACTAATCATAATCACAGCATCTATATCCTTAGAGAACTACAAAAGTATTCCTTCAGTTCTTAATATTTCTGTATACCGCTTCTTTGCCCGTTGATTCTTCCTGACTAGTCTCTTAAATTTTAGCTTACTCTTCATCATTACCAAAATGTAACCTGTGTTTATATTTGTCCCTTGGTACGCCTTAAAATCTAATATCAGATTTCGGAATCTCTGCCTCACCATGATGCTGTGTAACTGAAAACTTTTCCATATCTCCCAATATTATATCCATATATTTGTCCCTTGGTACGCCTTACAATCTAATATCAGATTTCGGAATCTCTGCCTCACCATGATGCTGTGTAACTGAAAACTTTTCCATATCTCCCAAGTATACATCCTCCTCTTGTGATTCCTGAACAGAGTATTCGCTGCTTCCGTCTGAAATTTATTGCACAGCTCAATTACTTTTTCACACCTCTCATTCATACTGCCAAGCCCAAATTCTCCCGTAATCCTTTCTTCTACTCTTCCCTTTCAATTGCATTCCAGTCGCCCATGAATTTCAGATTTCATTTCCTTTTACCTACTCAATTACCCGTTGAATATCCTCATATACTTTCTTTGTATCTTCATCTTCTGCTTGCGATGCGGCACATTTACCTGAACTATCGTCGGTGTTGGCCTCTTGTCAATTCTGATGAGAACAACACTCTCAGTGAACTGTTCGTAGCAACTTACTCTCTGTCCTACCTTCCTACTCCCGTTATACCATTCTCTGCTGCTGCTGATATTTACCCTATACTCATCTGATCATAAATCCTTGACTTCTTTCCATTTTACTTCTCTTACTTCCACTATAACTAAACTATGCCTTAGCATTTCCCTTTTCAGATTTTCTAGCTACCTTGCTCTGTTCAAACTGGAGACGTTTCACTCTCCGCCTCGTA
Source organism: Schistocerca cancellata (assembly GCF_023864275.1). Taxonomy (NCBI): domain Eukaryota; kingdom Metazoa; phylum Arthropoda; class Insecta; order Orthoptera; family Acrididae; genus Schistocerca; species Schistocerca cancellata. The sequence continues at coordinate 468,396,093 of NC_064633.1, forward strand.
GGACGTTATCCTTTCGTTATTTATCTCGTCTTTTTCTCATAGTTGCCGCCCTCTTGTCAGACCCCTCCTGGAGATCCGAAAGGGAGCTAGTCCGCAATCATTTAACCAATGGAGAGATCGTCATGACACTCTTTCAGTTATAGTCCAAATGTCCCATGTGTCCACATTACGTGTCTTTAATGCAGTGGTTCCAATACGTTCTGCATTCTCATGCTGTTTGTGTTTGCAGATTCTTCCACCTTTGAGAGACAGTTTCGATCCCCTTGGGCATTAGAGTTCCGTGAACCTCTATCCGCTACTCCGCCCTCTTTGACAGGGCCATTGGCAGAATGAGTGTGGTTTCTGTTGCCGGAAGTCTTCTATCGCCATTGCTGATGATTTTTACTGAATATATAAGCAATGGCGAGATTCAAATTCGGGATAGAGGACCTTTTGATTGCAAATAAAAGTGGTTAAATGTGGTACTGCGTATTATAGTAAATGATGCAAACTTCCTCTTTGATCGGTTAGAAATGTACCCTCTCATATTACCTGTATGCTGTAATGACACCATTGCACAACGACTCTTGCAGAAGCGCCGCACAGGTCGCTACAACTAGCATGAAGTACTTCTTGTACCAAGCCACGAGCTAAAGTAGGTTTGGTCTCAGCAACAGACGTACCACTCACTTTTTCACTCTTCGTCCCCTGCAGATACTGTGCCTCTTGGATGAATATAACATTTATTTCAATGTGGTTGATTATTCGACTAGTGGTTTATGGTGGAAACGGCTGGAATATTATAAAAACTGGTATTAATTTGTGGCTGTTAAATGTGCTATCCCCCAGAACCGCAAAACGTGCCTAAAATTTTCATTCCTTCACCTACACTTATCTTCACTACAGCTACACATATCATACGCAAACCACTCGTGATGAAGGGCAACGAATGTCGCTAATAAATAATTTGACAGATAAGTCTCAGTGTCTCAGAGGTCTGGGCGATTGTAAAACATGTTTCAAAAATTTTATCTGTTCGCTACCGACTAGTTTCAACCATACTGACTAGGAATAAACAGCATGCAGTTTTGTGTCGCTTATCAACACTTAACACTTTGGAACACAAATTTGTGGAATCAACAAGAGAAGATAGATGCCCAGAAAGGAATTTTTCCAAAAAGTTGTTCCTTTCTTTCCTTTAGATTCTGTACTGTTCACGTAGATCGCAGCCAAATTGTGTTTATATTAGTTCTATTTCTTTGGCGGAGGGAATAAACGGGGTAAAACAGTTTTCTGACTAATTTGAAGGGCATACACGATATCTTACAAATGTTCCTTTAGAACAAGCAACGGTGTATGCACAATCACCAAGAAAAAAGTGTCATTTTTTTAATTTTTTATATGAGTCGTGAGATTGGTGTGATGCGGTCCTAGTGGAATTACTCGCCTATACCTGCGTCTTCACCAAAGAGAAATATTTCCACACAACGCCCACAATTATTTACTGTGTATAACCTAACATCTATATTCTCCTCCCAAACAGGCTGTTAAAATCTGCATTTTGTACCAGGAAAGCTATTCTCTGACGGCATTAACTCAAGTACCGTCATCCTGTCATATTTTCTACGCTGTGCGTCCCACATACACCTCTCCTTGCCGATTCTGTTGTGAATATACTAAATTTTTTATCACGCCATCTAATTTTTATCATGTCACACGCTTAGATTCCCTTTCTTTCCAGCTACCAAACTTTCTGGATTTACTTCCATAATATGCTGCGTTGCAGAAGTTCATTATAGGAAATTTTTTGACAAAATAGAGCTAACTTCAGTTTTTTTAACTTTGTTTTGAAGAAATGCTCTCTCTCTATGATTGCACTAATCTGCTTCCTATATCAACAAGGTTTCGGCGGTCAAGTGTTATTTCACTTCCAAAATAACTATTCCATTTATTTCTGTACTACGTGCTCCCTAAAATTTTCTGGTTGTGTGTCACTTCTGCTCCTTCTCAATACGTTCGTATTTCTTTCGATTACTGTCTATTCATTTACTGTAACCATTAGTTGGGCAGCAGCCACGGAGAATGAAATTTAATGAAATGAGAACATCTACTAATATGCACTGAAATCTCTAATACGTAATATGTAGGCGCTAATCTATGGTGAGTGGCATGAGAGGGAAGCAGTGGTTGGGAAGGGAGTGATACAAGGCTGTAGCATATCCCCGATGTTATTCAATCTATATACTGATCAAGCAGTAAAGGAAACAAATGAAAAATTTGGAGTAGGAATTAAAATCCATGGAGAAGAAATAAGAACTTTAAGGTTCGCGGATGACATTGTAATTCTGTCAGAGACAGCAAAGGACTTGGAAGAGCAGTTGAACGGAATGGACAATGTCTTGAAAGGAGGATGTAAGGTGAACATCAACAAAAGCAAGATGAGCATAATGGAATGTGGTCGAATTAAATCGGGTGATGCTGAGGGAATTAGATTGGGAAATGAGACGAAGTAGCAAAATAACTGATGATGGTTGAAGTAGAGAGGATATAAAATGTAGACTGGCAAGGAAAGCGTTTCTGAAGAAGAGGAATTTGTTAACATCGAGTATGGATTTAAATGTCAGGAAGTCGTTTCTGAAACTATTTGTGTGGAGTGTAGCCACGTATGGAAGTGAAACATGGACGATAAATTGTTTAGACAAGAAGATAATAGAAGTTTTCGAAATGTGGTGCTACAGAATAATGCTCAAGATTAGATGGGCAGATCACATAACTAATGAGGAGGTATTAAATAGAATTGGAGAGAAGAGAAATTTGTGGCACAACTTGACTAGAAGAAGGGATCGGTTGGCAGGACGTGTTCTGAGGCATCAAGGGATCTCCAATTTAGTATTGGAGGGCAGCGTGGTGGGCAAAAATCGTAGAGGGAGACGAAGAGATGAATACACAAAGCAGATTCAGAAGGATGTAGGTTGCAATAGGTACTGGGAGATGAAGAAGCTTGCTCAGGAGAGAGTAGCATGAAGAGCTGCATCAAACGAATCTCTGAACAGAAGACCCCATCAACAACAACAACAACACAAACTATGTTGTTAGAGTCGTGACAACATTTTGGTAGCTTATCTTGTACCTCAGCTTTGTGCTATCTTTCCCAATTTTTCTTTTTTATTGTAAGGAACTGAGGATGATGTGTGTCAAAAGTCATACCCAGTTATCCAAATAAAACGTTTGAAGAGACTCAGAGGGTGTCCTTTCCATTATAATTATAATAAGTCACAATTACGTGATACATTGTGTCATCAATTACTATGTCGAATTTGTTACATTGGGCTTAAGAAATTACGGGCAGCAGTTTGTTTTCCTCTTATCATTATGTTAAATTCACATCACCAAATCACTTTCCAACAATTTAAAATGATTATTGACAATATTCTGAGCATTATTGATGATTACAAGCTTTGATTAAAGCATTCATCGACAGTACAATAGTCTGAAACGGATAGAACAAAAGTTTACTTTTATAAGAAACTAGTTGAATAACTAGCAGTGCCCAGATACGTAATTACTTCAATCTTCTTTTACTCCCTTTCTTCCTTCCCCTGCCTCTGTTCATCACATCTTCTCCCCCATCATTGGCCTCTCTCTCTCTCCATCTCCTTCACCACCACCACCACCGACTCTCCTTCTGCCCCTCTCTCTATCCATCTGCTCTTTGTCCATCTCCTCCTTCTCCACCTATCTCTCCATCTCTGTCTCCCACCTCTGTCCATCTCTGTCTCCCGCCTCTGTCCATCTCCTCTCCCCCATCACTGTTAGACACAACACTTCTGTCTCTTTCCGTTTCCCGGCTGTAAGTGATACACAGTATGAGTTTTTCCAACGTGTACAAACTCTACGGATTGATCGATGAGAGGATCGCAACAAAAATGTTCTTATGAACTTATGTCAGGAAATGCATGGTTTCCATGCTAGAGACCATATATTCAATCATACATTGGTACGGAGACTGTGGTCCAATACGCGCCGTACCAAAAGGTCACAATTACTGTATGTACTGAAAATGGTATCCATATGTCTCAACGTACGCGTGTACGCGCCGTAGCATGTTCTGTCTCACAAACTCACATTGACGGAGCTGCATCCGAACAGTATCAAAGGGAGCATGAATATAGTGCTCCAGTGTCACCTGATCTGGAACGGGCTCTACATATACGACACCTTCGAGATGGCTCCATAACCAGAGATCGCAGATCCAATGAATGAGCTGGCCGTGTAACTGGACCCCCTCGTCCGATCCATCGATCAGGGAAGACACGACTGAGATGCGTCCGGACGTTGAAGACGAAGTGGGATGGAGCACCACCATGTAGCAGCCACATAACCCTCCGAATCATCAATGGCACTTCATCCAGCAAGGGAGACAAAGTTTCCGGCAATAAACGCTGATAGTTCCGGCCTGTTAGGCGACGCGGATCGAAGACTGGTCCCAAAATGAGGTTGACAGTTATCGCGGCCCACATATTCCGGTTACACCAATGCTTTTGATTCGCCGTCACCTTACCATGGGGGTTCTGCAAACTATCACACAGATGACTGTTATGGAAGCTGAAGGTACCGCTCCACGAAAAGATGGCCTTGTCTGTGGATTGGACAGATAACACACGCGCCGGAATCGTGGTTGCCTGGCGAACAGACGAGTGAGAAAACTGCTCCCGATGTCGAAAGTCTGTAGGTAGTAAAACCTGCACACACCGAAAGTGATAACAGCATTACGAGTTGTCATGGAGAATTTTCTACACGGTCGTGTGGCTTACCCTGTATCGGCGGGCCAACTGCCTGGTACTGAACCGCAGTCGCCTTCCACGGTGTTAATTTTCCTCCAAGTTTTCCATTTCGGGTACGTCCTTCATTATTTCCTGTTTCCTGAAACGACCATGTCTCAGACAAACGGCGAAACACTGTTGCAAACATTGATTGCTGTGGTTGTTGTCTGCGGGAATAGGTCTCCCGGTACACCCTTGCTACCCTTCTCCCGTTGCCCTTTCCCTTTGCGTAAGTAAACACCATTTAAGCAGGCTCTCGATTCGAATACGGGACCATTGTGTATAAACCTGTATCACATTCGCAACAACGGTAGTTAGCAAAAGAAGTGAATCTGACCCAACATTACCAATTACTATGGCAGGAAAGGGCGCTAGAGCATGAAGAATGAGGAACAGTCCAACCCTCTACGAGGAAACCAGCATAGTGTAACTGAGGCTCCATCGTACAGCGCGTGTTAGACAGCAGTCTCTGTAACAAAGTATGATTGAATAAATGGTCTTTAGCTTGGAAACTGTGAATATCCGGACATAAGTTCATTAGACCTTTATTGTTCCATATCCTCTCACGATCAATCCCTAGAGTTTGTATAAGGTGGAAAAAACCAAGTTTGGTTGAAGTCTGTCGAGTGGTTTGGAAGCAGATGAAGAACATAGACGTACACATACCCAGATAGGTACAACCATTTTCATAATACGTATGGACACAAATACCAGTATATTGTCCCTGTCTTACTTGTGTGGAATAAAATGTACAGGAAACTGCCGGATACCAGTCTCGAAGTCTTAGGTGACAACCATTGAAAGAGAGCGCCCATTTTCCGTCGCAATTCGCTTACAGCTGCTTCCAGGAGAGCGCGCACCATGTTCAACATCTGTGTACATCAAGTGTTGATAACGTTCGATTATTCCTTCACGAACAACTGAACCTTCACCTGGCGTATCATGGAAATCAGTTTCACACCCATCAATACAAAGGATTAAGGAATTCAACTGCAAATAAATGTATTGCATGTGACATGAAAACACTTTCATGGTGTCCTGATTAATAATTTAACAGTATGCAGATGAAAGAAGGGCGAAATACACAAAAGTGCCAATCAAAGTGGAAGAAACAATGCTACAAGATCTGTCAAATCAGAAATACGGTATAATTACGGGATTTATAATCAGTCTTGCGAGAACGAATAGGCCAGTCAGGCGTTCAATACAGAACACTTTCAGTTTTAGGGACACTAGTTATATGCAGGTATAGACTGTCAAATGGACAGCACTGCATAACGTATTAAAAAGCTGACAGACGAATAAGAAAGGAAGTATATATCACTTTATGGGATGCCTGAAGGATCTTTAACTCGGATTTCTTCACGTTTGCATTTCATGTACGTTTTCGGGTGTGTTCTGCCAAACTACACGAGTTAGAAAACAGAAGAGGCTGAGGTGATGTGCTGGGTTCGCGACCCTTTTCATTTGTCAGTGATTCGTGACCACACAGTTGAGATGGCAAAGCGTTGCAAGCGAATTTCGAAGATGTGGGCTTGGCATTTCGTCCGCTACAGAATTTAAATCAGGCATGTAAACCCGTTATATGACGCTATCTTATCATTCATCAAGAGTAAAATCGTGACTGTGAATCAGATGAATACTCTACCCTGACGGTAATATAACGGGGCGTAGGAGGCGGGGGAGCTGACGCCCACTGCGAACGTCTCAACCGAAAAGGGAACTTTTGATCTGGAATGCTATGGACGTGGGCCGTTCATTCACTAATTATGGCATGCGGAAATACCCACAAGGTTAGCCGAGAGCGCTAATGCGCTGCTTCCTGGACTCGGGTAGGCGCGCCGGTCCCGAATGGAATCCGCCAGGCAGATTATCGAAGAGGGCCAGCCTGGATTTGATTTTTAGGTGGTTTTCCACATACCATTAGGTGAATACTGGTCTGGTCCCCACGAAGCGCAGACATTTGCAACACGTTCGCACTATTTCATGATTTACATTAGACGCAGACAGTTGGGGTACACTGATTCCGTCCTGTGGGATACGGGGTGGTGGCAGGAAGGGCATCTGGCCAACCCTTCAAATTAACCATACCAAATTCGATTGTAACCATGCCGACCCTGCGAAAACTGCAGGACTAGGTACAAGCAAAATAAATGAAAGAAAGAAGAATGATGGTATGTGGAAAGAACCACGAAACACTCCTGACTATGAATGCTGTGTCATCCGTCTTTTTACTTTTTATTTATTTCTTATGTTTGTCGATCGGAAGATGACGATTTTATTCCTTCTGATGATGCAGCTAGAATGGTGCGAAAGCAGTGGTTCTTATAAATAGAGGACTGCTAAAGCAGTCTTTGCAGAATCACGAAAAAGTATGGTACATATTGGATGTAATTGTTTAAATTGTTGTAAATTTACCAACTTCAGATAACATGTTTCGATGAAAATATATTCATCAGTATCTCCAGAAGAGTGGATATGTGCCATATACGTCGGAACCGTCAGGAACCACGTGCTTGGACGTTGTCTAAACACAGTCTCTCCTTTTTTTTTCATCCGTTAGGTTGCAGTAGTTGCTCGGAAGTGAAGAGGCTTGCACATGACAATGTAGCATGGAGAGCTAAATGAAACCAGTCTTTGGATTGAATACGACGAAAACAACATTTATAAGGTAAAATATTTGCTGTTTTGCTCATGTACTTTATACGCAAGGGTCGACAGACATGGAAATGCCAAAAAACACAACGCATTTTCATGCCTAATACGAAGTAGAAAAATTCTTTCACATCAAAACAGCTTTGAGTCGTCTCCAAATAAATAAAGACAGGTCGTGTATGGTTTGCAACGGCTCTTGTGTCATTTTTCCTGCAAAATAGCCCCAAGGTCAGGTAACGATGACTTCCTGCCGTTTTGCTGGAAAAGTGGTATAAGATTCCCTCGTAAACTATATGTGACTCGTATTTGTCCATTCCGAGACGACTGGAAGCTGTTTTCAAGATCAAGGGTCGGACGAATAGCGATCAAGCATCCTTCTCTCCAAAGTAAACCGCAAAGGCTCAGTTACATTGAGATCAGGAGTGTACGGTGATCATGGGACATACAATTCATCCTCGTGCTTACAAAACCGGTTCAGGGCGATACGAGCTGTTTGAAGAGGGCCTTGTCGCCTTGGAAAAATCGTCGGCAGTGGGGAACAAACATTTTATCATGGGATATATGTGATAAGCCAAACGTTTCACTTAATCCTCCTCAGAAATGCGACCTCGCAATGGAACCCATGGAGAACCACGATATGGATTCTCAGATCATCTCCGAAATCCCGCTCCCCCTCCCCCTCAATGTTTCTTAATGCACAAACTCGAACCAGAAGTTTGAAACAGTGAGAACCAAAACTCATACGATCAAATGACTTTCTTCCACTGATCCATAGCTAAGTTTTATGAATTCAGTACTATGCATTCCTGTTTCGGGCATACATACACGACTGGCCATTAAAATTGCTGCACCATGAAGAAATGCAGATGATAAGCGGGTATTCATTGGGCAAATATATTATACGAGAACTGATATGTGATTACATTTTCAAGCAGTATGGGTGCATAGATCCTGAGAAATCAGTACCCAGAACAGCCACCTCTGGGCGTAATAACGGTCTTGATACGCCTGGGCATTGAGTCTAACAGAGCTTGGATGGCGTGTACAGGTACAGCTGCCCATGCAGCTTCAACACGATACCACAGTACATCAAGTGTAGTGACTGGGTCATTGTGACGAGCCAGTTGCATGGCCAGCATTCACCAGACGTTTTCAGTTGGTGAGAGATCTGTCCAGGGCAGCAGTCGAACATTTTCTGTATTTTCTGTATTCATTTGACTCAGGGATCGAGACGTGGCTGCACGATCCGTTACAGTCATGCGCATAAGATGCCTGTCATCTCGACTGCTAGTGATACGAGGCCGTTGGCATCCAGCACGGCTTTCCGTAGTACCCTCCTGAACCCACCGATTCCATATTGTGCTAACAGTCATTGGATCTCGACCAACGCGAGCAGCAATGTCGCGGTACAATAAACCGCAATCGCGATAGGCTACAATCCGACATTTAACAAAGTCGGAAACGTGATGGTACGCATTTCTCCTCCCTACACGAGGCAACACAACAACGTTTCACCAGGAAACGCTGGTCACTGCTGTTTGTGTATGAGAAATCGGTTGGAAACTTTCCTCGTGTCAGCACGTTGTAGGTATCGCCACCGGCGCCAACCTTGTGTGAATGCTCTGAAAAGCTAATCATTTGCATATCACAGTCTCTTCTTCCTGTCGGTTAAATTTCGCGTCTGTAGCACCTCATCTTCGGGGTGTATCAATTTTAATGGTCAGTAGTGTAACACTTATGAATGGTTTTGGAATCCCAGCTCACCTGACAATTCTCTGCTTATGAAGTTTACTTCGTGTTGTTTCGGTGCTTACGGAGTTCGCGAGAACCGTGTTTAGTTCTGCAACGACTTTTACAGCTCTCGTCCTTTTCCAAGACTGTCTGTCACGAATACTCTTCATATACTTTTCCCGTGTTGTTAATTAGCGGATGACGCTATTTGTATCCCCCGGCACGCGACATAAATGTTCAGTATGTTGCCTCTTGAACTAACAGACACTTCGACTCGTTTAGTAATGGTGGCGCACACCATATCAGGATGAACAATCTGCTCACGTTCGAATTCACTTAGGAGCGACATAATTCACTCAAAACTACAGAGTGCTGTTCCTACCACGACTGGCAGTTCTGACGTATCGACGATATTCGTGGTAAAAACCACAACGCATGTTGCAGACTTGCATGCCATCTGCAGTTATGATCGTGCATGTGTTCCATTTTTTGTCTACTCCTTTACAGTGGCGAGAAAACCTTAAGGCCAAAGTAGCTTTCGCATGATTTGTCACTGCCACGTAATGTAGTTCGATGAAAACTGTGTTATTGCAGTACGATAGGTAGCGGGAGAACTGGCGGGCCACTCCATTCGCCGAATATCCTCTCTTTCCAAGAGCTCCTCCACGTTCGGTGTACTATGAGGTCACGGGTCCATAAAAATGAAGTCAGGGCCGAATTTACGCTTGGAAAGACGCACATGGGAAGGACTACCGAGTCACAATAACGTTGAATAGTGTGAGTGGACTATGTCCATTGGACGTCAGTACGCACATGCAAAATTGTGGATCGCTGCATCATAGCACTTTGACCAGCAGAAAGATCATGTTCAAAAATGTTCCTGGGTGCATTGCGCGTTACCACCTCTCACCATATGAGCGCAAGTCCAGAATTACTACTCAGACAATCTGCTCTCATCCGAGAAGAGCACACGCTCCTTATTGGTCCAGTCCCATTCTCTTGGCAGAACCGCAAACGATGCCGCCGATGCGCGGGTCTCAACAGAAGGCAACGCACTGGTTGTCCGAAAAAGTCAGTCACCGTGCCACTGTGGAGAGCGAGATTATGTGCCCTGCAGTACTTTCCAAATTGGCTGCCATTTGACGTCGATTCTTTCGTGAATGTATGAGGGTGTAATGGTTACTTGCGTAGGCGATCACCTCCTCTCCTCTGGACAGCAACGGCTGTCGTTTGGAACCCATGAAAGAGAAGCAATAGTGTGAGCAATACGAAACACCTGGGCTGCACCGCCTACGATTCTTCTCCCTGTGGTGTCATTCAAGTGTTGTGTCTGGGCCATGCTGTAAAGAAGAACACCTCCGCAGTTCACCGTAACTGCTCGCTTCTTGGCACATATCTTTCCCGTTACTTTACCTACCTCGTGCAGTGAGACCAGCCCCATTTTGGCTTTACAGTCACACTGATCTGATACCATGTCATGTCAAATGGTTCAAATGGCTCGGAGCACTATGGGACTTAACTACTGAGGTCATCAGTCCCCTAGAACTTAGAACTACTTAAACTTAACTAACCTAAGGACATCACACACATCCATGCCCGAAGCAGGATTCGAACCTGCGACCATAGCGGTCATGCGGTTACAAACTGCCGCGCTTAGAACCGCACGGCCACACCGGCCGGCCCCATGTAATGTCCAACTTGCTGTGCACCAGTAGGAGCGTCTGGCGGGACGCTCCTGCACTTCCGTTTCCTGGGATGCATTATGTTTCTTTATCTATCTCGTCCTTAAGTTTTGTAGAGTAGTGTACATTTCTTAGTATCTATTTTATGTACCACAACTTTCTTAACTACTGTTTGCAAAACAGTTGGAACGTGAATAGACGACTGGTACGTGACAATATTGGAAACTAAAGACACTGTAACTACACTGTAGCATCATACAAAATATTAAGTATCTTGTACAGCCACTGGACATATTTACATGGGTTGACAGCAACGCTGAAACTGAAGTTGGGAGGAGAACCACTGTATTCACCAGTGGTGATTCACCATAAAGCCCATTTTTGTAAACCCTCGTCGCCAGTTTTGTAGAGGCCTCATCGCAACTGCTGTGGAGGCCGATTTGCCACTGTTGTCACTGCAGGCCGAGTTTGTGAGTTCGTGGAACGGCTTCTGGTGCAGTACACCGCTAACACAATTTCTCCCTGCCACTATTACACAGCTATGCCCCAGGGTCAGGTAACAGATTAGGAGAACGAAGATTGTACAACACTCCAACAAATTAGTAACAAAGTCACACAAATGAGTTAAAAACTTTTATTTATTTTGGTGACTTGTTGAAATATGAGTTTGTAACTCTGCTTGTTTTATAACACAAAAAAGGCCCTCAAACTGCTGTTTTGAAGAGCGCACAGCAGCGCGTGGTGTGAAGCAGTCGCCCTCCATTTCTGGCGGTGGCGCCGCTGTAGCAATCGCAAATGGTTCAAATGCCTCTGAGCACTATGGGACTTAACATCTGTGGTCATCAGTCCCCTAGAACTTAGAACTACTTAAACCTAACTAACCTAAGGACATCACACACATCAATGCCCGAGGCAGGAGTCGAACCTGCGACCGTAGCAGTCGCGCGGTTCCGGACTGAGCGCCTTAACCGCGAGACCACCGCGGCCGGCGTAGCCATCGCAGCTTTGGTGTCTCCCTCTGGTGGGAAAGGGGAAAAGTTGCCTGTTCACGTGCATTTAAGGAGCGCTATGAGCTCGGCAAAGGGGACCTGACAAACCACCGTCCACTGTCTCCTCCTACCATCCCATCAGCCTTACCTATGTCTAAGGTCCTGGAATCCATCCTTACCCGACGCATCCACCAGCATCTACGCCAGCCCCGCCTCCTTCCCTTTACCCGGTGTGGCTTTCGGCCGTCCTTCTCTACCGATGACCTTCTCCTTCACCTCACTCATCTCCTTTCCGTACAGCTCAACTGCCGTCTCTCCGCTATCTTCCTCTCCCTCGACCTCGAACGCGCCTATGACCGTGTGTGGCATTCCGGTCTCCTCTTCAAGCTCCAAACTTCGCCCTTCCTATTAACTACGTCCATCTGATTGGGTCCTTTCTTTCCCAACGTCGTTCCTACATCACCATCCATAACACGGATTTCTAAACCTTTTTCCCCTCCGCCGGTGTGCCCCAACGTTCCCTCTTCTGTACCTTTTGTATACGGCAGACATGCCGCCGCCTTCACCCCTCATTCGCCTTCTCCAGTACGCAGATGTCACCGGCTTCCTTTCTCTCGCCCCCACCCTGCAGCGCTCCCAACACATTCTCCAATCCAATCTTCACCGGTTCACCACTTGGTGCAACCAGAGGTTGCTCAAGGTCATTCCTTCCAAAACCCAGGCGATCATTGTAGGAAAACCACCCCTTCCTTCCACCTCCTCGACTTCTATGTCACAATCTATGGCCGTCCTATCGCCCTTACCCCCACCATAAGTACCCTGGCGTCACCCTTGACCGTCACCTCTCCTGGACCCTCCATCTCCGGACAATCCAAGCCAAGGCATGCTCCTGACTCCAGCTCCTTTCTGGCCGTACATGGGGCCTGGACCCCTCCACCATACTCCACATCTATAAATCCTTCATCCGCCCTATCCTCTGCTACGCCCACCCTGCCAGGATCTCCGCCCCTCCTAAATTCTAAAAATCCGTTCAAATACTCGCACGCCATGCTCTCCGCTTTGCCTATCTCATCCGTCTCCCCTCCCCCACACGGATCCTGTACTACCTTATTCTGTTCCCCCACCTCCTCCTTTTCCTCAAACGGATACAGATCTTCTACACCTCCCATAAACTAGATCCCCCTCACCCGGTTTTCTCTCCCATCCTCTCCCACTCCCGCCCGCTGCTGCGCCTGTATTCCCACGAACCCGCCTGCTCTCCATCTCTCCACTCCATTACCCTCTCCCAAGGTGGCTTCCACCAGCATTCCCCCACTGATGATGCCTTCCTCCCCTCCATCTAATCGTCTTATCAACTTTGATCCTCCTCTCCCACATCCTGTGTTTTTTCCTCAGGGCATTCTCTCTCCCTTCTCTCCCTATTCCCTTCCTCCCCCTCCTCCCCTGGGCCTCCCCTACCCCCCATACCTTCATTCCTCCCCCCACCTCCTCTGGCATTGGCATCTCTGCTCTCCCCTCTCTCTGCTCCACCACCTTATTCCCCTCTTGTCAGGTCCCCAGACTCGCACACGTTAAGTGGACATTCGCATACCGGAGATCATCGCCATCGGTTTAGTGTGGGTGCTGTCGTGTTTTTGCCTCAGTGTTTTCGCCGCCCATGCTCCATCGTTCACGTGTCGTCTCCGTCATCAATGTACGTGTTCAGTGCCAACAGTTTCTTTGGTTGTCTTCACGTGTGAACGGCTTCGTGTTTTTTCCGTTACTGTGACTACTGTTTTTCGTCCCTCACTATGTTCTGTATGTCTGTGTCTCCATTGTTTTTCTTTTGTGAAACCTGTAGCTGAAGAGCAGCGTACTGTGCTTATGCCAGCCCACCTTATGTAAAGTGTTAAATAACAATAAAGGAAAAAATAAAACTCGGCAAACGGGTCAGTGTGAGTCGGTCAGTCTGTCAGTCTCGGAGGAAGTCTAGTCAGTTGGTCAGCCAAGTCAGTCTTAGGCTGTCTCTCGTCTGCATTTGTGAGGCAGTCGGTGTCTGTCTGTCGTCCGGAGAGCGAGTATGTGTTAGGGCGCCAGTCTGCACGAGTTTGAGCAGGCAGTGGTCATTGGAGGTCGGATCGATCGGTTGGTCGGTCGCGCACTGGGACACAAGATGAGTAGACCGTTTGAGCGTCGGCGCATGTGAGGTCGCCACGTCATTTCAGTGGGCCGCGCCGTATAGCGAGGGGTAGTGGCTTCGCGGCCGACACGAGAGCAGCAGGAGTCAACCCACGACGTCAGTCTGGCCGGGGCGAGCTGCGACGCCGTGAGACAGTTGATCGGCGCGCCCGTTGAAGCGGCTGGCAGCGAACGGTTCGGGAGAGCGTTTTGGGGGTGCTGCGCCAGATCTTCCCCAGAAATCGCAGTTATTAGAAGTTAAATATTTCGTGATATGTTGTTTCAGTTACTTGTTAAATTCTACTTGTTTTCTTGGTCAGTCTCTCGTCCCCGGCTTGCTCGTTTGTCTCTCGTCCGCATTTGTTAGGCAGTTAGTGTCTGTCTGTCTGTCTGTCGGTCTGCCGTACGTTAATAGCTGCCTCTGTCATGTTTGTCGGATTCGGTGTTAACGAATTTGTAGAATTAAGGTGTAAAGGCCGAATTCCTGAAATATGTTTTTACCTTGCCTATCATCTTGCGAGGTGGTATATGTGTAATGTAGAGTATGTTGTACATTTTATGTAAGTCTGAATTTCATGGATTTATCTAAATAGTCATTTTTATAAAGTTGCCACCCTTCCACCGTAAGAGTCCTTTTAAAAACGAATTGCACTTTCGGTGGCAAAAGGGCTCTGAGCACTATGCGACTTAACTTCTGAGGTCATCAGTCGCCTAGAACTTAGAACTAATTAAACCTAGCCCGCATCTCGTGGTCGTGCGGTAGCGTTCTCGCTTCCCACGCCCGGGTTCCCGGGTTCGATTCCCGGCGGGGTCAGGGATTTTCTCTGCCTCGTGATGGCTGGGTGTTGTGTGCTGTCCTTAGGTTAGTTAGGTTTAAGTAGTTCTAAGTTCTAGGGGACTGATGACCATAGATGCTAAGTCCCATAGTGCTCAGAGCCATTTTAATTAAACCTAACTAACCTAAGGACATCGCACATATCCATGCCCGAGGCTGGTTTCAAACCTGCGACCTTAGCGGTCGCTCGGTTCCAGATTGCAGCGCCTAGAACCGCATAGCTTCTCCGGTCGGCTCACTTTCGGTGGCAAAAATTTCTTAGTGTGAGTGTTGTATCATTTCCATCCCTCTTACGGGGTGCATAGTTAATGTGTTTGTGTGAGTTGTTAAAATTTTTGCCGGCCAGAGGGGCCGAATGGTTCTAGGCGCTAGAGTCTGGAACCGCGCGACCACCGCGGTCGTAGGTTCGAATCCTGCCTGGGGCTTGGATGTGTGTGATGTCCTTAGGTTAGTTTGGTTTAAGTAGTTCTAAGTTCTAGGGGACTTATGACCACAGCAGTTAAGTCCGATAGTGCTCAGAGCCATTTGAACAATTTTTGTTAAAATTTTTAGTTTAAAGTAATCTGGTTTGTTCCAGATGAGCACCAGTGTAGTCTTTCAGAAGTTGTTGTGAGCGGTCGTGACTACGGCCGTGTTGAAAGGGAGCGGCGAGGTTCTCAGCCCGAAAGCTCATACCGCCAAAAATTGTTATTTCTGCCTCTGAATAAATTGTAACTTGATATTTACAAGGTGTTTTCTGATTATAATTTTAAATCTGTTTCAAAAAAAGGTCTTTTAGGAATGAAATTTCCTTTTATTAAAAAATTAATTTGTTTTCATCAGTTACCCACTGGCAACTACTTCCACGCTCACCTAGTGTGATTAAATGTGTTAATGTTCTTGATGAATCGCTAGTAAATATAGTAAATTCTTTAAGAAAAGATTTTAAAAGTAAATTCACTGTTGAAATGGCTAAGTGCAAAATCGTAGGTAAACTACGCAGCACATAGCAAATGCAATGTACAACTGTCTGTTCACTTCTAAGAGTTCACTAAACGACGTTCCCTTTCTGAGTCAGCCCTGGACGATGATTTATAAGCAAGTGGGCGAGACCTGCTCTTCTATCTCCCGAGTAGGCCTCTGTCTGTTGTCGCCCGCTCATTGGCGGATTGTACGCGGCCGGCAATTGGCCGGGGCGAAGTCGATATCTTCATCCTCAGCGCCGCCTGTGGCGCCGGTGGAACTCGCACTAGTGACGAGTCCTTGTGGCACTGCACCAGCTGGCATTGTTTGCGCCTGTGGTGCTTGGGCCCTGGCTGTGTTTTGCTCGGACGACGCAGTACCTGTAACCGAGATTCTCTCAATCCTAGTACGTACAAGTGGTTTGGAAATTTTTTGGAAACCTTTCTTCGATTTTTATTAAGATAATTGATTATGAAAGATATTACTTCTGTGAGTCGCCAGACGCTCTTAACACCGCATTTGAAAAGTCTCCTCGTGGACTCTTTATACAGGTGCAAAATCATTACCGGGAAACATTCACACATGGGACATACAATGATGAGCACTGCCCAGCGCTGATGACAGAGTAACTGATTGCTCTCGCTGCATAGAGGCAGTGGCCTGATAAAGTCATTTTATGGATGTGGACATCACAGAACTAAGGGATGATGTGATTTGAAAATATCAGGTGACAACTATAAAGAAAGAAATTTTAATAACTTGCCTGTTGCTATTGATAAATGACATATCTGAAGCAATATTTCACATAGTCCAAAACACATGAAACACATTTATTCTTCAATAAATATATCGTTTAATACCTAAAGTGATAGTACAGTAATAAAATGTTTACTTTCTCTACGAGAATCTTCAGATGGAGATGATTGAGTGGGACCTGAATCCGTAAGTGTGTGATGTGGATGAATAACACAGAATTTGTTAGTATGCTACCGAAGTGTTCAAAGACACGTGAGACACGTGTGGGAATTATATTCTAGACAGCTGCTTGAAACTGCGATGCATCATGTTGATGAATGTAATGTGACTGTGTTTCCACATTTACAGAGTTTTGCCTTAGTCAAGTGGTACCTCTCAGTTAAGCTTTGCAAATTTTATTTTCGAAAGAATGCTACTGAAGCACTTTATGAAATCCCACTCTGTTAGAATAGCAGGCAGTCGAGTGCTGGGGGACGCCAAAGTGGTCCTCTGCTCGACACGAAAATTGAATCCGGCACTCAGTTAGTACTCAACACCGGAGCGTATTGCTGTGAACGGCTGCAGAGTGTCTCTTTGCAAGAGCATAATGCGGATGTCAAAGCAGAATAACTGCTTTCAAAGTTGTACTAAAGCTCCAGTGAAAGGAAAAAGATATTTGCGTTTTATTTGTCAGCAAATTTGGCGATTAAGTAATAGAATGAAACGAGACAGTAGATGAGTCAACACATCTACTGAATATTAAGTTAAGTACTTTGGGTTTGACTTCCATACCTCAGAGACCACTATGGATACGAAGTTCCACCTTATACTCTCGATTGCAAAGCACATTATCTTTTGTTGTAATTACTTTGTCCTTCTTGTCTTCTTAGTTGCTTCCATTGTCCGCTGTTTTCTGCCAAGCTGAAACTCTTCAATGAGAGCACTCCCTAAATACATGCCTTTTTATACATTTTAAGGTTATAAAACGTAAACAGGTTCCAAATTACTAAGATATACAATTGTATATTCAAGATTTTATGCACACACGCTATTCAGCAGCTTGATTGGTGCGTTGTCAGATGGTACTCGATGTTCCTTATCTCCTGCAAACAGGTCTGCTGTGGTAAGGATGACACATGTGTGCGATTGAAACGGAGCGACAACTTGTAACATCGTCCATAGAAATAGTACGCGGGACAGCACATTCTCGGAAAAACGAATTAAGTGCACACAGTCTCACCTTGATATTCTGGAGCTATGTGGACCAATTCAGTGTCACTTCCATACGTAGTGATATGGTGCTAACAAAGTCTCCACGGCCGATAGAACTGGCGAGCTCTGTTTGGGTGTCCATATCTTGCAGCATGCGATTTCCACTTTCACTGCAAGCTGAAAAAACATTTACTGAGGGTGGGAGGAATGTAGGAGAGGGGGGGGGGGGAGGTGATAGGGATTTTCAAGTGATGAAGACGTTCACTTACCGGTTCTCAAATGGCTTCGTGATCAAGGTGAGGGTTTATATCGTCAATGACACTGACTGGTAGAACGCTGCAACGCTCCTACTGGCGCTTGCCAGAGGGTTGGCCACAATATCGAAATATACTGTCACCTACCTGTGCCACTTTCAAGTCTAGTGCTGCAGGGCCGTGAGTAGTCTTGGTAGATGGGGGATAGGTGGAGATGTCGAGGTTTGTTTTGTCTTACATTTTGTGTCAGTACTGTCCAGACTAAAGAAGTCTTTGGACTGTCCTGGACAACCATATTCTATATTCATGCTGCAGGAATTCAGTATCTGTTTTTGACTTCGCGATGTGCGCTAACTAATGATGTCGTTCGTTTCTTTTTTTTTTTTTTTCATGCGGCCCTCCACGAATGCGTCTCCTGCTTCATCTCTGTGTATCACTTGCCCCATGCATCCGCATTTATTTGTCGAATATATTCAACCCTCTGTCTTCACCTAGCGATTTTACCCTCCACAACTTCCTCTAGTACCATGGAAGTTCGATGTCTCAACACATGTCCTGTCATCACATTCCCTCTTCTTGTCAGTGTTTTCCTTATATTCATTTCTTCGCCATTTCAGCTGAGAACGTCCACATTCTATACCTCATAAGTCCAGTTTAGTAGGAATGTAGAATGAAACAAGTATCTCAAGACGATAGGGCTTCGCAATTTCTCAGTCGTTACGGAAATCATGAACATCCTTTCTTTGACAGTTTTCAGCTGGAAGGCTTGAGAAAGAAAAAAAAAGAAAAGATTTCGTTGTTGGGAAATTAATTGAGACAGTATATTAGAGAGCCATAAATTTCCACTCGGATAAATATGCCTTTGTATTCACTGAAGCCAAACATATATTTACTGGAATGTTTTCCGCGGAAGGAGAATGCAGTAGGAGAATAAATTTTTATTTCATACGAATGCTTCCGCTTCACGGTTATCCATTGCTTCGCCTTAATTGAAACGAATAACGCAGCCGGAGAGCAGTTGGAAGCTGGCCGAGAAATAAATCACTCGCCCTTGCTCGGCGGTATGGAAGAGGGGAGACATCCAGAGGGCAGGTCGACCAAGCTGTGAGATTCACTCAGACTCCTCGTGTTCTCGTAGCTACTTTTTATGAACCAGTCCTGCTACAGCACGTGCACAGTGGAATAGACTCACATGCACACGTTTCATACAGAGAATACGAGCTAGTACTAACATAAGATAAAGAGCGAAAAAAGATATTTTCTCACCTCATCATTATAAAGGGCGTTCACTTTGGACAACTTCAAAAGTTCTGTTGTCCACTGTACAGAGTCCTTTGACAACCTGTTCTTCGAGTGTAACTTGCAGAGCACTACCTTGAAGGTGAGCTATGTCAGACTAATGACCATTTGTCTGATACAATGGGCAGATTGTAATGTTTTAAATAAGACTTCTTCATTTGATTATGATCTGTTAACTTTGAAGGCACATTGTATGTCCTACGGTGCCAATGTTAAATTATCGAATTTTGTGACCCATTATCTTGGAAACTTTTTAAGACACCAACATTCAATTTTCCATAATTATTGAATGCACCTTTCTAGATACGCTGAACTAGAATTATTACTAAAATTGTATATTGAGCATGTTATCTTTCTTTTTTAAACACTCAATTTATTGATAGAATTTTGTAAATAAATGAACATAAAAACAAAACAATTCAGGATATTTCGATTGTTCTAGTTCCATATGTGTCGAATCTCAAACTTACCACACTGAAAATTTCAAGTCTCTACCATTAATATTTTTTTAGAAAACGGGTCATTTGTTGTAAAAAAATATTTCTGAGATATTGAGGGTTTTTTATTACAAATTCTTATACAGACTTACATTTCTGAGTCTTTTATGCACTAGAATTGCCCTGGACCATAGTCTGTCTTCTTCAGTGTCACACAAGCCCAGTACTTGCCTCTGCCTTTTCTGTCTTGCTTCTTTCGTCATTTGCTGAGCAGCTAACTCTGCTTCGCGTACACGAAGCTCATACAGTTACCAGAACCTTAAGCCTTTCATAGTTCCTACCGTTAAAAGTTATTGCAGCATCATACACTGCTAACGTTAGAGTAATAAGGCCAACAAATACATTTTTAGGCACATGGTACCACACAACATTACTGAAGGACTCATTCACATTCTGCGTCTTCCTGTGTAAACACTTCTTTAGTAGCTAAGGATTTTCCGAATCTCTGTAAATAGGTTTGATTGCCTCCTTTACTGCCAAAGGAAGCTAATGTTTAAGTGTAAAGTTACTTTCCTTTTCGATGCACTAGGGTGCCTGGTCACTTCAGAAACATTATCTTGGTTCCCTTCACTGCTAGTACTTGTGTTTTCATATACGTCAGAAGAAAAAGCAGGTCTCTCATATCTGTTACCCGCAAATTTGCGTTTTTTGTACTTACTTTTATTCTTAGTTATTTTATTTACGTATAAAAAGCAATAGAAGTTAGCTTACTACAAAAACAGCCGATAATCACACTTCTTTCAACGAAAACTAGTATCAGAAACAAAGAACTGAATTGTTTATTCGTAATGCCGTAGTAGTAGGTACAAAACAAAGCAATTCACAGCCCTCTAGACTGTTCGCAAGATATGACTGCTCAAGTGTGTCAGTATACGCGTAGCTGCGAAATTTGACACTCACACGTCAACATTCAAAATATTATTTGAAGGTCTGGCCGTTGTCTGATTTTAATGTATTATATACCAAAATATTCAGGAAAGTCCAAAGTACATTATGAAGTAGAAAACAGAAAAGTCTAATTTAAACGAATTCCACGTAGAATGTCCCCTTAAAGACACAAGTCTTCTTCAGATTTAAACAAATACTTCACACATACAAGTAAAACCTTACAGTTACTGGTAGATGGTGTAAATAAATGTATGCAAAATGTAAAATCTTCCAGTATCAGGCTAGTTTTTCCTCTACGACTCTAGTGAGGTGAACTAGTAAGTATTCCTTTTTCGTTCCAACAGGTGAACCTTGCATTTGTGAGGTGGACGTGCAGTATTGTTTCTTGAATGCACCGGTTCCATCTATGTGGCAGCAGACCTATAATCATGCTGTTGTTGAAGACGGGAAGAGAGAAAGGAGTGGAACAACGAGAATCGGGCTCATAGCCTATTGACTTCAAGTGACAAGTCTCAGTCAGCTTAAGACACCAACTCTTCGCTCCTAGAAGTCCCACACCACACTTCTGCGAAACTCAGCGACCTTAAGCAGTCGTCTCATTCCGTCACGACCTTCAATTGCGAGGATGTTTATCCGTATCCTCGTTGCCGACGCGATGTTTATCCGCATCCCGACCTGACGAACTTGTCAAGCCTTAAACTGCTATCACAATCTTTGTAATCCCTGAGTGGGAAACCAAACCTTGGGAAGAAAAACGTCTCTTGGACCACCGACTAATTCCTATTCAACAAAATCCCAAAAATTGCACAATAACATCATCTCCAGCATCCTATTCGAAGGGTAGAGAAACACGACGTGGGTACGGAAACTAGCAACAAAAACACATTTACCCAGAACAACCGGAATTATTTTATTTTACTGGAGGTCAGCGACGCTTTTTACAAAACAAAATAGAATTTATATCGTCAAGCATAAACTCAAGTACATAATAGATACAATTATGTGCTCCACAGGCATTAAAAGAATTTATGAAACCGGCATTAATGCATCCAATTTACAATAAGCAGCTAGCCCCTACAGTCTTGATGTATTCACCACCTGATATCGTAATGCAATTTTCCAACTATTAAAGGTCATTGAACTATCCGTACATGATAACTGCAACATTTAAAAAAACCTTCATAAAACATTGGAACACATAAAACGTACACAGTAAAAAATATGAAAGCAGACAATTCCAGGCTCACACACAGCATAAAGCGTGCTTAGTAATACTTAGCTGTAAATACAAATAACGCTTTCAGAATGTTGAATCAGATTTTATTGATTCATGAAAGATGATAACAACAAATACATAAGACTGTTAACAGTTTCTCTTTTTTTCATGCGACCGACCACAAATTCCTCTCCTGTGCCAACTTCTTCGTCTGCGGTAACACTTGCAATCCGTGCCAATGATTATTAGCCGGCTGTATTAGAATCTCTACAGCTCCCTCTAATACCATGGAAGTCATTCCTTGATGTCTTAACAGATGTCCTGTCATCCTGTCCCTTCTCCTTGTTGGTGTTTTCCACATATTCCTTTCCTCTCCGATTTTGCGCAGAACCTTCTCATTCCTTACCCTATCAGTCCACCTAATTTTCAACATTCGCCTGTAGCACTACATCTCAAATTGTTCGACTCTCTTCCGTTCGGTTCCCAGAGTATATGTTTCACCACCATACAATGCTGTGCTCCAAACGTACATTCTCAGAAATTTCCTTCTCAATGGAAGGCCTATGTTTGATACAGGTAGACATCTCTTGGCCAGGAATGGCAGTTTTGCTAGTGATAGTCTGATTTTGATGTCCTCCTTGCTCCGTCCGTCATAGGTCATTTTGCTGCCTAGATAGAAGAATTCCTTAACTTCATCTACTTCATGGCCATCACTCGTGTTGTTAAGTTTCTCGCTGTTCTCATTTCTGCTGCTAATGTACTGGAATATAGACATCTAACTTGAGTTAGACAGTCAGTTACACGGTTCATTTGAGCGATTTTTCCATAGAAATAAGGAACGTGTCAGTTTACAGGACATGTAAACATCATTAGTGTTAACATTAATTAACTTATGCGAGTATACTTAAAAACGTATTTTGACTGTCTATTAGTTTTTAATCAGAGATTCGCCAATGACATAGAGGAAGGTGCTCATGGGAACAGATTTTAAGTTAGATTTAAAACTTGTTTGCTACCTGTCAGACATTTTAAGCTAGTGAGAAATTGATAAAAAATTTTTGCTACATTTTGAGTTCCTGTATGAGGCACTGACGGCTTTAATTGCCGGCAATAAATGTAATTTTTCGCCCTAGTGTTGTATGTATAGACATAACTGTTCATCTCAGATTGTGATGGATTTTTTATCACAAATTTCACTAGCGAATATACGCAATAGGGTGGAGCAGTGAAAATACCTAGCATCTTGAAGAGGTACCTACAATGACGTCTGTGTGTAAGCATAACCTATTATTTTTATTGCTAGATTTTGAGCAACCAGTAGTTTCTATGTGGTCAATTATCCCAGAAAATTATTCCGTACGCCAAATATGTCAGCAAGTTAATTCTGTTGTATTCAATATTAGCAGTTACACGAACAGCAAAAGTGTCTGAACTTAATTGTTTGAGAATCTCAGTAATATTCTTCTTCAGTTTTAGTTTTCATCAATATGAACATTCAAAAATTTATACCCTATTTAGCGACTCCTGCTCACGTGATACATAGCTGTTGGGACGGGACCATTCGTGTACAGAAGTTAATGTACTGTGTTTTCAAAAATTAGAGGAAATCGTATTTTTGAGATCTACTCCATAGTTCTTTTGGAAAATACGATGTAAAATCTCTTCTGTTGCTTTCTTTCTCAAAGAATTTATTGTAGAACTAGTATCGTGTGCAGAAAGTACCAGTCGTGCTTGTTCAATATCAAGTGGAAGGTCATTCGCATGACTAAGGAATAAGAGCGGACTCATAATTGAAAGACTCCAGTTAGGAAAGGCACTATCCTTAGATTACGCGCCATAGAGCAGGTACCTATAATAATTAGTACCGATACCAAAGAAACATTGAGAATAGGGCGTAACTTAGTGCTCACATACATGGATAACTACGCATATATAAAGAAACACTTCTAAACCCAATGGCTGTAAACAATGAAAGAACTGTGGGTTCCATTAACTTGTATACCTAATCCTCGCAAAACCGGTGTTAACCTAACACGTAAAATTTTGGACATTCTAGCAAGTGATATGAAAAACGCGTACTCAGCTCGCAGTACAATGAACGAAGTAAACTACTCCTAGAGTTTTACGAATAGCTGTCATCAGTCTACCAATAGTCCGATCATTCAGATCATAGGATATTCAGGCCGAGGTCTCAGATGCACTGCGTGTTCTCTAAAGAGCCAGAAGGCGCAAGCATCGAACTTGTCTTCCTGAAGTTGACAGACGGCAGACCAGGATATCAGGCTTCAATTACAACACAAAGAAAAACATTATCATGTCTCCATCGAAGAATTCGAATCTTGATCGCTGACAGCTTTGTGGCCCTAGTGGCTGTGACCAAAATAGGTAGCAGAAGGCCATACCATCGGCGTGACGTCTTCAGATGCGTAACACTGTGCTTTGTCCGCATCACAGCTTAGTTGCTACAGACACACTATAACAGTGATGGAGGCCAGCGCCAGCTATATGTTCGGTATTCCCATTAGGTTTGTCTTTCGTGGGAATGAGCACTGACTTGTGTCTTGTAGTGAGGAAAAGCAGCTGTAAGATCTTATGTGTAGTGCAGCACTGGTGCGTGCGCGTAAAGGGCGACAAAACATTCGAAAGCAAAACTGTTGCATCGAACGTACTGAAGCTCTTTTTCTGATGTGACCAACAGTGAAGAAGTCAGTAATAATGTAGATTATGTGAAAACACAAACTGACAATAAAACCTTGTGATATTATCGAACCCATTGCATCCCGTTTTAACATCGCCGCAGTCTCCAGTTACGACCAAGCGCTCCAAGAAGTGGATATAAACTAGAATGAAAATCTATGGAATCTGTCAATTTTAACAAGAAGTTAGAGCGCAGAACTCTACTTGGTTACTACGACAGAGGGGAGTAACCGAAGGCTATGAAAATACAGGGTAATCTCCGTAAAAAATTTATTCTGCTTCAAAAACGTCCATTGTTTGACTTCTCCGATGACTTGGTTTTCGATGCAGAAAGTGTGTTGATGGACGAAAAATTGAAATGGAATGCAGAGATACTGCAGCAGCAAGAGCGAAGGTTTTCTGTACAATGTAGTTACCGCCTGTTTAGGACACTCGTCTCGTACTGTACTTAGATAAAACTTCGGTTTTACAAAAGCATACAAATTAAATTACTCGAGTCCAACGGAAGTATTATTTACTTATTTACTCATTTATTCATTTATTTCATCTCTTACATCAGACCAGGTTTTCACATATATATAAGGTCTACTGTATCATGGTTATCTTAGAAATAAGCAGTTTAATGAAAGGACTAGTATAAGTGATTAGCGTGCCTGAACGGGCAGTATGAGTAAATTACACTATGAACTAACAAAGGAGATGCTGCCAATACCCGTACTATCTCAACTGCAGCCACTAATAGTTATAATATTAATATCATTAATAATAATAATGCTAATAACTACAGTAACTGTGAAAGTACCTACAGAGCGCACTAGCGCGCTGCCTCGCAAGGCATCCCTTATAAATATATTGCGATCATAGGCGACATAACGCATTAATGATATCTCATATGATACCAAAATTAATCTTGTAGTTTTCATAACAATTTTCTTGCTGATAGTTTCTACGGAGTCCAACGGAACGCAGGTTTAACAATTTCACTTATCTTACGGTAATTTATTTTTCTTTCGGAATATATTCATGTTCTCATCATAAAATATATATCACATACATATATGAACACTGAGATGCATTTGCAGCCGTGCGGGATTAGCCGAGCGGTCTGAGGCGCTGCAGTCATGGACTGTGCGGCTGGTCCCGGCGGACGTTCGAGTCCTCCCTCGGGCATGGGTGTGTGCGATTGTCCTTAGGGTAGTTTAGGTTAAGTAGTGTGTAAGCTTAGGGACTGATGACCTTAGCAGTTAAGTCCCATAAGATTTCGCACACATTTGAACATTTTTTCCATTTCCAGTTCAGAAGTGTTAGCGCTTCTGAGTTTTTCCACGGGTTGACGTAAATTATTTTTTCTTGAAAATTCTTTCGTCCCTACTTGTTATTTGTTTCGTAATGGCTGCCAAGAATTTTCTTTTGATAGGTACCTCATCACATCTAGCCTAAAAACAGCTCTTGTCTCGGAATTGTTAGTAAAATTCGAAATTGCCACTAACTGGCAATACTCTAAAAGGGTGAGATGACTCTGGCACGTCTAATTTCATGACGGTCATTACAACAGTTATAGTTAATGCTACAAAGTGAGAGACAAACGCTGAGGCCTACTCTTAGCACGCAGTGCTGTTAAATCTGGCATACGGGCTACGCCCAGCAACTGTAGCCCGACGTTATAGAACTCGTTCGTAGATTACAATGGGCAAATATACGATAGAGCGAAGACTTCTGTGGATAGTAAATTCACAAGCTGACACTGCTCATCTCTCCCACAGCAAGTTTTATAAATTTTCAGTCCTACACCATGAAAAAACTTTCGTCAAATATTCGGTCAATTTATTTCTGATGCACTCCTTTACTGATGTCCCGTGTCTCCTTACACCAATATCATTCGTATGTAATCAGCAAATCAATTATTTTACGCTTGTCTCCTCAGTCCATCACAGTGCCTCCGTTGCCGCTCCGCAGGGTATATAAGATTACTTCACAGTCACATTCATAAACCACCGTTACTCCGCGTCGGTTCTCCTGATGGGTACAGGGTTTATTTAACTACGTTAGCTCCCGATATGTGTCACCACTGCTAGAATAAACAGCATACACCGTTTACGGTTTTTCCAACATAGCACTTATAAACCAGTAAACGTTATTGTTTCCGAAATAATTTAAGTTACTTTTTTGTAGGAAAATAATTTCTCAATCAGAAAATCATTAGCACTCTCAAACCACATTGGTCCCTTGTGCCGGCGCGGTGGTCTAGTGGTTCTAGGCGCGCATTCCGGAACCGCGGGACTGTTACGGTCGCAGGTTCGAATCCTGCCTCGGGCATGGATGTGTGTGATGTCCTTAGGTTACTTGGGTTTAAGTAGTTCTATGTTCTAGGGGACTGATTACCACAGAAGTTAAGTCCCATAGTGCTCTGAGCCATTTGGTCCCTTGTGGGACGAACTATTGAAGTAACAATATCGAAATTCAGAAAAGTGTTTGCTTTCACTTTTGCCTTTCTCTTTACAAAATTTGAATATGACTGAAGATTTTGTATTGTGCCCACAATTCTTTAAAATTTTTCAGTTTCAAAGGTGTTGTAAGTAGGCTCATTAGGTTTTGATGTTGGTAAGATCACGTAGCGCTCTGTATGAAAATCACTGACTGTGCTGTGTGCAGTCTGTGGCTGGTTTGCATAGTTGGGACTACTCGCTATTGTAGCGTTGGGCAGCTGGATGTGAACAGTGCGTAGCGTTGCGCAGTTGGAGGTGAGCCGCCAGCGGTGGTGGATGTGGGGAGAGAGATACCCGAGTTTTGAGAGCGGACGATCTGGGCGTGTGTCCACCAGAAAGAGTAAATTTGTAGTACTGGATATCATGAACTGATGTATATATTATGACTTATGAACGTTACTAAAGTGTATACATCGTTTGTTCTCTATCAAAATCATTCATTTGCTGACTATGCCTATCAGTAGTTAGTGCCTTCAGTAGTTAGAATCTTTTATTTATCTGGCAGTAGTGGCGCTCGCTGTATGGCAGTAGTTCGAGTAACGAAGATTTTTGTGAGGTAAGTGATTCATGAAAGGTATAGGCTATTGTTAGTCAGGGCCATTCTTTTGCAGGTATTTTTGAAAGTCAGATTGCGTTGCGCTAAAAGTATTGTGTGTCAGTTTAGTGTTGATCAGAATAAGTAAAGAGAGTAATTCTTAGTACGTTCAGTTTTGCTCAGCTGTTTGAAAATCAAATAACGTAGAGGTTTATCAGCACAGTAATTCATTAATTTTTCAAAGTAAATGTTTCAGTGTGAACCGTTTTTAGCAGCTACTAACGATCTACAGAGAATACGAGGTAGGGTCGAAAAGTTCCGGCAATACATTAACTAAAAGTATTACGTCTTAGCTAGACCATACTCTGCACCGCCAATTTCAAAATAGTCCACTTGGGAGCGAATACACAAATCCATCGTTTCTACTACTTTTGAAATGCATCCTGGGAGTCTTCTTTGTTAGTGTCTTATCGCACACAGCCATTCCACTTGAACTTCCTCCATTATTTCAACCCATAACTCCATGAACTCGATTTTCATCTTGGAGAGGAGTACGAAATAATAGAGGGATAGGTACGTGTTGAGAACACAGTAAGCGGGAAACAATAATGTCTTCTTTTTCCTTAATCGAAAATTAATGGGACATTTGGGGTGTGCGCAATCGAATATTATCACTGAGGTTTATCCAATGTTTTGTACGTCATGTGTGCAAATGTTTTATCGCCACGTCCTTCTTCAAACGTCTTACAACATCAGCACAGTATACACTGCGTTCAAACAGATTAACAAAGACAAAATGTTACTCTTAACTTGTAGAGCTCTTTGTTTGCCAAGGCGACGAAGGACCAGTTGCGAGGACTACTTTTCAGTTTCAGTGTCGTATCCATTAATCGGTTGTCTTAGTCTCTGTAGACTTCTACCTTTTGTTGATAGCGACTGTCTGTTAGAAGTCGTGGCACAATCTTCGCCGCGTCCTTTTCAGGTTCAGTTCTTCTGACAGAATACGTTCATGTGTGACATAACTTATTCACAGAACCTATTGCGAAAGTGTTTTAGTGATCCTGCAGAATCCCTCAGTTCTCTAACTTTTTATGACCTGATGCCACTTGACGGCACCATAATACAGTAAATCGGTGTTCATACGTCTGCGGGTAGACCTAGAGTGTTGTCTCTGAAAGCGTCCTTCACCCTCTGGACCATTTTTGCAGTGATTTTCCCAAGCTTACAGCAAACCTTTATTCTTTCACGCTGCTGTTTGAGATCGCCCATTGTAAAACCGTGAAGACGGAAACAGAACGTTCGAAATATGACCACCACCATCTAACCAAACCATTTAGGACACAGCCACGCCCAACACTGATTCAAGGACGTATGAGAAGCCACATAACGATATTTCGGTATCATCGTCGCCATTTAAAAATTTCAATTTCCTGATCTTTTGGGTACCACCTCGTATTAGCCTTCAGCGTGCATATCGCCACACATTTCAAAGTACGTTCGAGAGCTTGAGGCTGCCGCGCCGGTCAGCAGCTCGCAGTGTTTGCACACAGTCGTCATCGCCGTCGCCAGCAACCTCATCCCGGGTCTCAAATATTGACGCATGCGCAGAGGCAGCGGCATCGCCCGCGGAGACGGCTCGGGGCTTCCCCGGCCGGGGAGCGAGCGCGCCGGCCGGCCCGCCTGGTTGCCTACGTGCAAACACGGCCGCGGTGCTACTCACGTGACAGGTAGCGCCGTGTTTACGCTCGCAAACTCAAGTGCCGGCTCCGCAAACAGGCCGCGGCACGCGGGCGTATTTCCGGACAGCGATACAGGCCTACCAGGGTGAAGCTTCGGATTTGCCCCAGGCTGTTGGAAGAACAGATGCAGGGACGTCTCGGCGCCGACAACTCTCGTGCCTACTCCTTCAAAAACAGATCTATTTTCAGTGGCACTTTTCGTAATGGGGACTCTAAAATTTGGAAAACTTATGCTGCTTGTAACTGTGACAAAATGACGTTCTGTTTTATCAGTTAACGCAAAACTTAAGATAAATTTAACAGAGGTTAACTCTTTATTCTTCATTGACATTCTTTTGCGTCCTGCGAACTTCGCTAGACGGACATGTAAGAGTAGATTACGTTAAAGGAGTGTCGGCTTTGAAATGCTTGGGAGTTGCATTACATTATATTAATGTAAGTGAGCGACCTAGAGCCATTCCCCTAACCTAGCTTTGCTGAACATTTCAACAATATGGGAACTTGTTTAATAATTATTTCCGATTCACGCTGGTAATAATTTTTCTGGTTAAACCGCCAAAGAGGAAGCAACGGTGACAAAATTGTGATCTTACGATATTTTCTTTGACTACTCATGTCTTCTACCTTGGGCTATTTCTTTGGATCGTAATAACAGACGCTAAAAAAGGGTATTTGATGTGCTTGTTTAATCATTTCATTATTTATTTCTTATCAGATGTATCACTATACAAAAATTTCTAATCCAGTCTCAAAATTTGATCAATACTTATCATACTTTGTGGCAATTTTCGTAAAGATAGCATAATTATTACCCTATTCCAAATGATAGTCATCTTCTTGTATTATTGGATTGGACGAAATAATTCAGAGAAAATGTTCTCTATATACCCCAAAAACAGTTCATATGATTCATAATGCCTCCCTGGATGTAGCTGAAACAGCACAGCTTTTCGCGAAAAGAGCAACGCATCACATTTACTCATTTGTAGTGAGACTATGAATGATGTATAGCGCAGGACAGGATGATCAACTTGAACCGAGGACGCGACGGATTGAAAAAATATACTTCCTCCTACAATCCATTTCACGAAAAGTGAGCGAACTATGGCCGACCACTGTGGCCGAGTGGTTCTAGGCGCTTCAGTCCGGAACCGCGCTGCTGCTATGGCAGCAGGTTCGAATCCGGCCTCGGGCATGGATATGTGTGATGTCCTTAGGTTAGTTAGGTTTAAGTAGTTCTAGGTCTAGGGGACTGGTGACCTCAGATGTTAAGTCACATAGTGTTTAGAGCCATAGTGTTTAGAGCCATCTGAACAATCTGACCGAACTATCAACCTTATATTCTCACGCCGAAGGATGCGATTGTACGTTCTGTTCGCGGAATCTATAAAAATATAGCAAATATTTCTCTACTTCTTTCCATATATCTTTCCCATAAAGTTCTTAACAGGCCAATAGCATCTCTTGTTCCTTTTCCTCACATAAACCCGAACTGCTCCTCTGCAGTCCCTCTATCCACCTTGCTAAATAGCCTTCAATTCTAGACTCTAAGCAACAGTTTAGCTGCCTGAGAAATTATACTGATGGTGCTATAATCTTCACATTTTTTAGTGTTTCTCTTTTTCTGTATTGGTATCATAATTGTTGCAAGGAAGCCCTCAGGCCATTCTCCTTTGTCATATATCTCATTACAGACTATTTCTTTTCTTGCCTTGTTTCCCAGACTCTTCAATAGTTCTGCTGGCAAACCGTCAATTCCATATGCCTTCCTATTCTTCATCTCCTTCAGTGATTTTCCTACTTCTGCTTCTAAGCTGGTGAATCCCTTTCCGTCTTCCGGCACATATTGCTCCTCTTCAACCTTAATTTCGCTTTGTATTTCATCCCCCTTATACAGACATTCAATATATTCTTGCCATCTGTTCAAATCGTCCTGTGGTTCTTCTGATAGAGTACTACCCGCTCTTTCTATTTCCATATTATTCCTCTTTCTTTTACGTTCGAAAACTATCTCACTAGCCAGTCTATACATTATTTCATACTTCCCTATAACTCCATTTTCTCTACTTCGTCGCATTTCTGTTTCATACATTTTCCCTTGCTTCTTCAGTTTCTCTTCTAAAATCATTATCCAGTTCCCCATACCTCTTTATGCCTTCTTCAGTTTCTACATTTTTCCACTTTCTCCGCTCTTCCATCTTTCACATGTTCTCTGTTATCCATCCTTTCCTGGTACTTTAGGATATTCTAATTCCTAGTTCTTCTTTGAAGTGTCCATGAGTCCTTCCATTTTTATCCATTTATCATTAAAACTTCCATCAACACTACCTCTTTCCCATTTTCCCATAAATCTGTTTTCCACATCTGATGCCTTTCCTACCTCTTTGAGTCTTTCTATGTTTAGTCTTTCTTTTGCTTTACCTCTCCAGGCTTTTTCCACTTCACTTGTATTTCTTCCACTACTAGGTTGTGGTCTGAATCTATATCTGCTCCTGGGTAAGTTTTGTCATTATTCAAACAGTTTCTAAACCTTTTTTCTGTCAAGATGTAATCCAACAAATATCTTTCACTATTCAAATTTGATGTCCATTTGTAACGTCTCCTTTTGTGGTGTTCACATAAAGTGTTACCCATCACTAATAAATTTTCTTTACAGAAACTAATTAGTCATTCGCCTCTCTCATTTCTTATTCCTAATCCAAATTGTCCTACTGTATCTTCATCTCTTCCTTCACCCACCACTGCATTCCAGTCCCACATGATGATAATGTAGGCATTTCTATTTTCTTTCTCGATGGGTTCTTGTATCTTCTGATAATATTCTTCCACTTCCTCATCTCTGTGCTTCCTGGTTGGTATATACAGTATATCTGTATTAACACAAATCCTTTGAACTACCCTTCAGTCGTATCATCATGAGTCTTCCATCAATATTGTTGTGGTTGATACTGCCGCTGAATGTATAAGGATGAAGAAACGTAGCGGGATGACACCAAATGTAGTGGGTGGGTGGAAGGGGTGCCATATTAAACCTCGGCGAGAACTTTCCAAATGATTTATTTGCTTTCACTGCAGTGCTCCGTTCACCTCGGTCTGCGTCACATAGCCCGCAGTGCTGAGGAAGCACCCCAGTGGTCTGTGCAATGCAACGCTGTGTCGCTGGCTGGCGCTGAGTTGCAATGATGTCAGGATGGCTGCACCAGCAACCAACTCAGTGCTGATCGGTGTGAGCTTCAGGTGGCCAGCTGCATCCTTCTCCTGGCCACCGTGGCTGAGATTGTGGCAATGAACAAGAGCCCACTATGCGGTATCCGAATCTGTGGCCCTCGCCTCGGGAAGTCTCCAATGTGTGTCGGGAGCTGAGACAACTGCCCGCAGTAGTGAGCCGAAGAGTGGCCCGCCACTGGCTGACTGCGGACCACGTGTCAGCCTCAGAGGGTCGAACCAACGACCCGCCATAGACTGGGATGCTATTGTCCCATCTGTTGCTGCGTGTAGCCCGGCAGTGTGGCGCGCCCCGCCGTCCAGGAGAGCTGTCACACTTGAATGAATCTCATTGGAAAACGGCACCTATTTATACTCAGCTGCGCATCTCTGTTATGCCAAACGCGCCACTTTGCTTCACATATGCATAATACAGTGGTCCTCTTCTGCCTGTGACTTGCACCATGGGAACTGCTGTGTGCGCCCTCTCCAGCAGTTCTACGCCCCTGTGGCCTCTGTTTGCCTTCGCAACTGCTGGTACGCATAACTTACTCCAATCCAGCCCAAACTGGCTGTAACTTGTGCTCTGAATTTCGCACAAAACTAACTTTCCATATCCTAAACAATGGTGCCACAACATTATTGCCCTCTTTGCAAAGACCCGGTCCATGGGTCGTCCTTTAACTAACTCTTAATTTTGTTTGGATTGGCACTAATGACATACTTACTTACTTTTAGAGAATGAAGACGTGGTCTAGTGCTCCTAAGCACATGACATGAGGGGGAAAACTTTAACAAAATCCTTAATGAATGTCCACTCCGCTGAATGCTCGTTCAACCTGTTATGTACACCCCCAGTATCCAATCCACTGGGACTTGGACTACTCCTGGATTCCTCTCCATCTGATCAGAAAGTAAACAACACATAACAAAGTTAAGGCTGCGATGACACTTGGCACAGAGGTGTTCAAAATAATCGTTATTTGCTGTTGTCTTTCCCCATACTGAGCGACATGTTGAACAAGCTGTTCGGCTGATGTGCACCCCTCTTGCTCTAAAATGAACTGGTTTACGGATCTCAACAGACCTGGCTCCAGAACTTGATTTAACAATGTCAGATTCTGCCTTGGCAATAATTCTAAAGTGGTTTCTGTCCAATACAGCTGTGGATGAGTAACATTCAATTGTGTGACTCCTGATATTGACGCTGGCAGATGGAAGGTTGGTCCTATTATGTTATACTTAGCACCATTGATTAAAATCCCGCTTCCTTCGAGCTCTACACATTTCGCTTCCGTAAACACTCCTTGCTCAAAACAACTTGCTACTACTACCAATTTCTCGTAGGTGGAAAAGATCCAACGCATCCCAACCTCTATCAAGTTCAATTTTGGCTCAACGATGTCCCTTGGACAGTGTATTGTTTTCTGCCTAGCTAAAAATAGCTGCACCATGTAAGTGTTCCATATTTGTAGCTTCACAGATTTTCCTCCAACATTCACTATTTTTTATCCAAATTCAGCACTTTCATCCTTAAATTTACATTATATGTACTGGTGCATTAAACATGACATTCCTGACCCAGCACTGTCGATAACTAAAAATTTAAACAAGAAATCGTACTTCTCTGACACCGTTCAGCACATATTTATAACGGTTCTGCCGCAAACTTTTCTCCGACGCATTTAGTTCTCCAGAACTGCGTTCGATTTCTCCTCCAACAACACTCCACATACGTCAGACGCTACACTTCCGTTTTCAGTGACCTGAGGACAGGGATCACCATCACCCTTCCTCCCTCTTCAAAAGGACTGCTTCCCCAGCATGCTCACAATACTCGAAAACACATATACAAAAGTACAGTGCCTAATTACTCTACGAAAACCCAATGATACATAACAAGAAAACAAAAAAATCTACAAATACTCTACTACTTTCTGTATCGCAAAGCATACGGTACTTCATGCTGTACACTATCCTGGTTATCTCTGCGCTGAACACCTCTCTTCCCCTTCCCTATCTTCCTCTTTCCTTCCTGCGACACACCTGGAATCACATCCGGGCAATCCTTAAATGGCCATAATCGCCCAACATCTACTGTCGTCGTTCTAGTTGGCAGCTGAAGCTTAGCATTAATGGGAGATGTGGTTTCAACAGCTTTGTATGGCCTTTGATACCTCGTGAGGAACTTCTTCGTTTTCCAATTTTGCGTATAGGGGCTCGACAGCATTACCCATTGCCCCACTCTATACTGCGGTAAACTTCCTATCCGCTTCACTGCGTCTTCATGCCTTTCCAAAGCCTTCGTATTCGCCTTTTGTACCCGTCTGCAAACATCCCGAATTGTTCTCGCGAATTGACATACAGATTCACCGGTCCTTCCTTTCTGTAGCTTCACTAAATCAAACGATGACGGCATTTTTCACCAGTACTCTACCTCATATGCAGACAAACCGGTATTTGTATGGACTTTTGCATTGCATGCGCATACAATAAGCCTCAAATAATCGTCCCATTGATGGTGATGAGAATCGACATAAAAACTCAGCATCTTCCGATTGTTCTGTGTTCCCGTTCTGTCCTTCCGTTCGCCTGTGAATGCAACGCGCTCGTCCACAATTTCCTTACATTCTACAATTTACACAGTTCCTTCATCAAATCCGACATGAAGTTGCTCCCTTGGTCAGTAATTATTGTCTCTGGTACAGCGAACTTCTAAATCCAGTTGTTTACTAACGCTTGCGTGACCATCCTAAGACATCAACCCGAGCTTAGAGAATGGACATATTGCTTCCGGTAATCGTTGTACCTCTATCTGTTTACGACTCAAATCTGCTCTCTGCGCACTTGGTATACAATTCTTGACATACTGATCCACATCTCGTTTCCTACTTCTCCACCAATACCTCTCCCCCACTCTCCTGTTCGTCGCTCTACACCCTCCATGACCAGATAACACGTGATCATGCGCTTCCTTTAAAACCTCATCCCTCAACTTCGCTGGCACTACTACCCTTGGCCCTAACTTCAGTTTCCCTGCACAGAAGATCGCTGTACACATTAAACTGTGGCTGTGTCCCATACAATTTACGGTCACTGTCTGCGTCCTGTAATTTTCGCCATACCGTTAGGTCATAAACATATGACTTCTACTTTGCCACCTTCTTACTTAGTGCATCCGCATTACCGTGCTTCTTCCCATGCTTGTGCACCACCTCGTAGTCGAACATACTAAGCCTCACAGCCCATCTTGTGAGTCTAGTGGACGGATCCTTCAACCCCAACAACCACTCCAACGCAGCGTGATCTGTCACTACCCGAAATCTTCCAACATATAAATAACATTTAAAATATTTGATTCCATATATTGCGCTAAGCATCTCTCTCTCTATTATTGAATAATTCTTCTCGGCTGCATTCAACTGCCTACACGCATAGGCAGCAGGATGTTCTTTCCAATCAATTTGCCGACTAAGAACACACCCTAATGCTTGATTCGATGCATCGCATGCTAGTATAAACTACTTTTCAAAATATGGAAACACAAAAACCGGACTTGATGTTAACACTTCTTTCAGTTTGTCAAATGCTTTCTGACACTCTTCTGTCCGCTCAGATTTCACACCCTTCCGTAACAACCGCGTCAACGGCTGTGCTAAATCTGCAAAACCCTTCACGAACTTTCGATAGAAATTGCAAATTCCGATGAATGACTGCACTTCTTCAACTGTTTTCGGTTCCTGAAAATCCCTTACAGCTTGTACGAACCTCGGGTCTGTTCGCACTCCATCCTTACTGACAATATGACCCGAATATATTACTTCTTCTAATGCAAAATGACACTTCCCCAGGCTCAATGTCAAACGAGATGCTCTTAATCTCATAAAGACTTCCCTTAACCTCTGCCTATGTTGTTCCATACTACTTGAAATCACTATAATGTCATCCAAATAGACAAGGCACTGTCGTGGCTTCATACAATTCAAGACACTTAGTTCCATCGGTAGATTTTTTTGGCACAACGACAATTCCCGCTCCCCAGCAACTATTACTGTGCTCTGTAATACCATCCCCAAGCTGCTGATCAATGAAATCCTCCACAATCGGCTGCACGGTATTGTGTATGGTTTACGGTAAACAGGTGCTTCATTCCCTGTTGGTATCCCATGTTGAACTAAAGGAGTTGCTGGTAACGTCCCTTGTGGAAAAAAAAATCCTTAAATTCACACAATAATTCTTCCATATGCTCTCTTTCTTCTCCTTTCAAATGCTTAATTTTGTCACGCAATGCAGTTCTATCGGCAGTTGGTGGTTGTTCGCTTCGCCTACCTTTCGAATACCAGTCTTCGTCATTTGACACATCTACATTTGCTACTAAAACTCCTTTCCTCAAATTCGCGTCAACAACGCTAAAATTATTCTCGGTCACGGGAACTATTCGCCCGTCGTTCCCCTCCTGTACGCGTACAACAGTACATTCCACAAAACAACCCAATGGATCTAAAACTTCGTTATCCTGCAATGGTTCAATAACACGTTCTGTACCCTCAGGTAGATTCGACTCCACACTTAGCCAAAGCGACTTCCCGGTGCCACTAGACATAAACTCATGCGAATTAAGCCTTAATGCTAATGTACGTGGTTCAATTGGTTTGTTCATTACGTTGAACGCCCCTCGCGACAGCTCTGCATTACCTACAGTTTCCCCAATCAGAAATAACATTGCACCATGTTCTACAGTTCGTTGTCCAAGGTTAATTTTGGCATGATGTTGATGCAAGAAATCTACTCCTAGAATCGTGTCGTAGCCCTCGCTTACTCACGGTGCTAACTCCATGCTACAGTAAACCGGACTTTCCCTATGCGAAAGTTAACTGTCACTGGCCCCAAAGGCGTAACCTCCTCATCCCCCGCTCCACGCAACCTATAACGTGGTCGGTCTAACTTCCTTCGTCCCATTATATTCTTAGTAGCCACTGACACCTGCGCCCCTGTGTCCAACAAAATCTTAAATTTTTAGTTCCTACGGATCCTGCCACTGAACATTCCACCTCTGCATACGTATTCGTAGCCCTAGGTGGGTCTTGGGGCCCCTCTGCCGTTTAACGCTTGTCCACCTCTCCTATCTCCACTTCTCCTTCCTCCACGCTGCTGATTTCCACCACTTCCTCTATTCCTCGGTGACTAGGTACATTACCTCTGCACATGTCCCATACGACCACACTTATAACATTTAATACCCGCTGCACATACTGTTTGCCTCTCGCACACCCCTGTTGTCACATCTATTTCCTCACATTGAATTGCCAGCTAAACGGTCGAATACATATTTTTCGGAGTCCCTTCACTCACTTTCCATGACAAATGCGCTGGTAACCCTCTCAAAAATACAAGTGCCCTTTGCTCGGCCTCGTGCAACAGAACACTATTCGCTTACCGCTCTGACCCAGCTCGTAAGTACACTCATTAATTTTCCTTATCCTACACGCAAATTTCTCCACCGTCTCCGCCTTTCTCTTTGTCATTGTACTTAACCTCTCTCTAAAGTACAGAGCGCTATTCAGTTTCTTGTACCGCTGTAACAGCCCTTCCATTAACTGCTTAAACTGTCCTGCCTTCGCCGGCTCGGGTGGCTGAGCGGTTCTAGGCGCTACAGTCTGGAACCGTGCAACCGCTACGGTCGCAGGTTCGAATCCTGCCTCGGGCATGGATTTGTGTGATGTCCTTAGGTTAGTTAGGTTTAAGTAGTTCTAAGTTCTAGGGGACTGATGACCTCAGCAGTTGAGTCCCATAGTGCTCAGAACCATTTGAACCATTTGTCTTGCCTTCCTTAAGGCCTCTGAAAACCTTACACATGTTTTCACTTTACCCGTTTATCTAGCGTTGACTATAAGTAACAACTGTTCATCAGACAAACCATTGATCACCGCTGAAGTCTTCAAGTCTTCCACAAAGGGACGCACATGCTCAGATGCCTTGCCAGAAAACGGAATAGTCAGACTTGCAGCGGCTGGATCAATCTCCTGCACCCTAGGCAACAACGACTGATCAGATGCGGTTTCCCGCTCATTTATAGATGTTAATTCATTTCTCAACTGCGTATTGTCTGCTGTCAGTTGTGCTACTTTTTCCAATAAAATCCGCACTACTTCTGGTTCGTCACTCCTTGCGTCCTTGACTCTGTCATTATGTTGCTTTTGTTCCCAATTAGTCCCGAAACAAAACGATTAAGGACTATAATAATCTGACTTCCCACAGCTCCATACTGTCATACTCAGTATCATCATAAAGCAATGCAAAAGTTATCAAATGCCACGAAAGAAACAAATTTTAGTCCCTTAAATACACTAACACTTACTCTGACAACAAAAAATACTATACCCACGCAAATCATCTACGGTGTGGCTTTTGACACTTCATGCTCAAGACACAAACAAGAAAGGAAGAAAATGGTTCAAATGGCTCTGAGCACTATGGGACTCAACTGCTGTGGTCATAAGTCCCCTAGAACTTAAAACTACATTAACCTAACTAACCTAAGGACAGCACACAACACCCAGCCATCACGAGGCAGAGAAAATCCCTGACCCCGCCGGGAATCGAACCCGGGAACCCGGGCGTGGGAAGCGAGAACGGTACCGCACGACCACGAGATGCAGGGAATAAAGGAAGGAAACGTCCAATACTCAAAAGAACAATTTTGACAGCACTCACCATATCTTGTGACTGTACTGCAGGCAGTGGGCTCGAATGTCGTACTGGACAGATGACGTCCGCTATACTGACGCCAAATGTTGTGGCATCTTCTGCCACCAAATATATCAGGATGACCAAATGAAACACCAAATGTAGTTGGTGGATGCCAGGAGGTGCCATATTAAAATTTAGCAAGATCATTCCAAATAATTTATTTGATTTCACTACAGTGCTCCATTCACCTCGGTCTGTGCCACAGGGCCCCGCAATGTTGAGGAAGCACCCCAGCGGCCTGTGCAACGCAACGCTGTGTCGCTGGCCGGCCCGCTGAGTTCCGATGATGTCAGGATGGCTGCACCGACTCAGCACTGCTTGGAGTGAGCTGCATCCTTCTCCTCGCCAGCATGGCTCAGATTGCAGCAACGAACAGGCACCTGCTATCTGGCATCCGGTTCCCGAAAATCCCTTACAGCTGGTACGAACCTCGGATCTGTTCGCACTCCATCCTTACTGACAATATGACCCGAATATATTACTTCTTCTAATGCAAAATGACATTTCCCCAGGCTCAATGTCAAACGAGATGCTCTTAACCTCATAAAGACTTCCCTTAACCGCTGCCTATGTTGTTCCATACTACTTGAAAACACTATAATGTCATCCAAATAGACAAGGCACTGTCGTGGCTTCTAACACTTCAAGACACTTAGTTCCATCGGTAGATTTTTTTGGCACTATATAGGAATCAACATGGATTCCGGAAACAGCGATCGTGTGAGACCCAACTCGCTTTATTTGTTCATGAGACCCAGAAAATATTAGATACAGGCTCCCAGGTAGATGCTATTTTTCTTGACTTCCGGAAGGCTTTCGATACAGTTCCGCACTGTCGCCCGATAAACAAAGTAAGAGCCTACGGAATATCAGACCAGCTGTGTGGCTGGATTGAAGAGTTTTTACAAACAGAACACAGCATGTTGTTATCAATGGAGAGACGTCTACAGACGTTAAAGTAACCTCTGGCGTGCCACAGGGGAGTGTTATGGGTCCATTGCTTTTCACAATATATATAAATGACCTAGTAGATATTGTCGGAAGTTCCATGCGGCTTTTCGCGGATGATGCTGTAGTATACAGAGAAGTTGCAGCATTAGAAAATTGTAGCGAAATGCAGGAAGATCTGCAGCGGATAGGCACTTGGTGCAGGGAGTGGCAACTGACCCTTAACATAGACAAATGTAATGTATTGCGAATACATAGAAAGAAGGATGCTTTATTGTATGATTATATGATAGCGGTACAAACACTGGTAGCAGTTACTTCTGTAAAATATCTGGGAGTATGCGTGCGGAACGATTTGAAGTGGAATGATCATATAAAATTAATAGTTGGTAATGCGGGTACCAGGTTGAGATTCATTGGGAGAGTCCTTAGAAAATGTAGTCCATCAACAAAGGAGGTGGCTTACAAAACACTCGTTCGATCTATACTTGAGTATTGCTCATCAGTGTGGGATCTGTACCAGGTCGGGTTGACGGAGGAGATAGAGAAGATCCATAGAAGAGCGGCGCGTTTCGGCACAGGGTTATTTGGTAACCGTGATAGCGTTACGGAGATGTTTAACAAACTCGTGTGGCAAACTCTGCAAGAGAGGTGCTCTGCATCGCGGTGTAGCTTGCTCGCCAGGTTTCGAGAGGGTGCGTTTCAGGATGAGGTATCGAATATATTGCTCCCCCTACTTATACCTCTCGAGGAGATCACGAATGTAAAATTAGAGAGATTAGAGCGCGCACGGAGGCTTTCAGACAGTAGTTCTTCCCGTGAACCATACGCGACTGGAACAGGAAAGG
This sequence comes from Schistocerca cancellata, assembly GCF_023864275.1. Taxonomy (NCBI): domain Eukaryota; kingdom Metazoa; phylum Arthropoda; class Insecta; order Orthoptera; family Acrididae; genus Schistocerca; species Schistocerca cancellata. Next base: position 468,437,194 of record NC_064633.1, read on the forward strand.
GAGGTAACGACAGTGGCACGTAAAGTGCCCTCCGCCACACACCGTTGGGTGGCTTGCGGAGTATAAATGTAGATGTAGATTTAGATGTAGAATCTGTGGCCCTCGCCTCGGGAAGTCTCCGGCATGTGTTGGGAGCTGAGACGACTGCCCACAGTAGCGAGCCAAAGAGTGGCCCACTGCTGGCTGGCTGAGGACACCGCGTCGACCTCAGAGGGTCGATCCAAGGACTTGCCTTACACTGGGACGCTGTCACCCCATCTTCTGCAGTGTGTAGCTTGGCGGTGTGACACTTTCCATCATCCAGGAGAGCTGCGACACTTGAATGAATCTCATTGGAATACAGAACCTATTTATAACCGACTGTGTGTCTCTATTTTGCCAAATGTGCCACTTCGCGTCACGTATTCATAACACTTAGAGTGGCCATTGGCCTTCTTCTACCTGTGACTTGCGCCATGGAAACTGCTGTATGCACCCTCTCTGGCAGTTCTATGCACCTGTGGCCTCTATTTTCATTCACAACTGTTGGTATGTGTAACTTACTGCAATCCGGCCCACACTTGGCTGTAACTTGTGCTCCGAATATCACACAAAACTAACTTTCCCTATCCTAAACGGTGGTGCAGCTACAATAAACTGTACCTTCATTATCTTATTTTTCAGATTTATCCCTATCAATGTTCCTACTCTGTTTCCACCACTCTTTATTTGTCCTGAGCAAAAGAGCTTATGATCTCCCCATTCTCTCCCCATCTCATTTCACACAATAAAGGGCATCTAATCTGTTCCTTTTCGTCTCTTGCTTTGCATTCTCTAGCTTTCTTGTATGCAGTATGTCCTCACTTTCTATGTTCCAATCATCATCTTCCCTTCCTTCATTGCCCCTTTCATCCTTTCAAATATGTCTACTCTCGATATGTTCCCCTCCCAGAGATCCGAATGAGGGGAAGTTTTAACTCTGGAATCTTTCACATGGAGAGACATACCACATACGGCTTGGGAATGTAATGTGGTCGTTTCCCGTTACTTTCTACATGGCCAGTAGGTTGCCCAGCCTAAAACTAACCGCTCACTATGAGTCAGACGCTGTCTGTAGCCGCCCATCTGGGGTACAGCCGCTAATTGCACTCTTTTTGTACCCAAATATAAATGATGAGTCTTCCACCAGCTTCACCATTCCGAAAGACTCTATCTTCGTTGTCGCTGCCGTTAAAGTCTTATACATATAACAGGAAATTACAGGAAAAGGATAGGGTGAGGACAGGTTTGGGATAAGAAAGGGGGAGAAATAGCCATTGTGAGACTCACTCTGCCGGGCTTCTCCCATTTGGCCTGTCCAGCTATTGTGACCCTTCTGACAGCTAAGCTTTCGAATCCAAAGCATGCAAACCTCGTTGCCCACATGGACATTGCTACATTAAGGCGGTGTCCCCTGAGGAAAAGCTAAGTCCGCATTAATCATCTGTGTGAAAGAATACTCATCGGAAAAAGGCTACCTTACAAAACGTAAATCGAAAATTGTGTTTTCTGCCACTTCAACAGTTACATGAGGTATGCAGGCCGACACAAAGTAACATAAGCGACAACAAAATTGTTGAATTGACAAAGAAGCGTAAGTCAGATTGTGACATAAGGCCAGGTGCGGATGTGCTACATGGCAACAGTTCAACAAGCACAAACCTTCAACTTCAAAGACTGAAAACTGCACGCAGACTCCTTACAGAAAGTTTTAGGATGAATCAAGGAGTGGTGTCTGGCACATAAAACACGGTCAAACAGGCCATTGCAGTTATTATTATTGTGGTCTTCAGTCCTGAGACTGGTTTGATGCAGCTCTCCATGCTACTCTATCCTGTGCAAGCTTCTTCATCTCCCAGTATTGCAGTATTGCATCATATTTAATACAAAGTGTGGCCCCTGCGTTGTTGAAGCATGGTTAAAGAACGTTAGATCTTTGTCTCAAATTAGCGTAAAGCGAAATAGGAATCAACTAGCTTCAGTTACAATGAACGAGATTTATGATTTGCTCAGAAAAGCCCCAAAGAAAAAACTGACCGCCCCAACGACTTGCCTGAGTAATTTCTTATCAAATTCTGACACTTACTGGGAGGCATCTTGAAAACAATCTGAAGTGATACCCTGCAAGATGTAGGCCAACCAGCGAAATTCATGGATGCTAGGGTGCTAATTAAATAAAATCATAATCACTGCTGCTGATTATATGCGCACGCTGCTCGCAAAATATTCACGCCGAAATCATTTAAAAGTGAATACCCCAGTGTCTTGGAACACAATCTAAAATTCACGGCCTTATCGGCATACTATAGAGATCTCGTCCATGTTACTTGGGTAGCACAGTCAGGTTTGCCCGTTGCATACATCGATTTCCACACGCTTATAGCACAGAGTAATTTGACTAACTTGAATGAATCGTAGTTATAATGGGATCTGATAGGAAATTCTCTGGAATCATCAGTCTGTGTGTACTACATGCGCGCACACGAGTCAAGATGAATGATACTCTTCCGGAGCAGGCACAGTTACAGACGGTCGTCCGTCAATGTTGTCTTTTACCAGTTTCCGTTTTTGCCACAGCTATAGCATGATATCCCTGGAAGTTCAGTTATTAATGCAGATACACATTGTATCAACGGCGGATTGGAACTGAGAAGTCTGTACCAGCAATGAATGACACTATTCCTCAGACAAACAAGCTAAGCAAGATGTTCAGGGAAGGCACAAGAAGCGTCGCAGGAAAAAATCTTCCAGAACTCATAACCATCCGATTTTCTGCCGATTCATGTCGATCCATAAAGAAGGCGTTAGCGATCTTTTTATATATGATGCACAGAATTTTGTTACATGGGACTCACTGAAGTAATCTTCAGTAAGAATCAGCCAACAATCAGTAAAAGCCGCATTTAAGCATTTTATGGCAATCAAACATCTTCACACAAACTGGGCACAAGTGTGTAGAAAATGTGCAAAGAATTTGGCGTCAGGTGACGGAACTATTGTCTAGTGTCATCGCCGTACCTACCCAATCCTTGCCAAAAAATATAAAATCAAATTGGCCCCCTCAGCATTAAGCGAAACGTGTAATGTCGAAGTGAACACAGCACGCATGTGACTGACGATCTCTCAATACTGTACACAGTATTCTGGTATATTGTATTGTGGAATACATGACAGCGGGGGAGACTCTGTTTGCAGTGGAAACTTTGTTCCCAGAATACACAAGTCAACAAAAGTTTTGCATCACCCCCTGTCCCAGAACTCCTGAAAATAGACGTTGGCTGTGGATATAGTACCACAGACACAGCCCCTTAGACTGTTATGAGATGTCATTAAACTCGCCCAAAGATGAAAACAACAATGAATGCATGAGCAGGGTCTGTGAAACGGAGGGGGTCCGACAGCCGATCAATTCCAGTAACTCCATAAGGAAGGAGGTACACGATTCGTGTTGTCTGAAGTTCAACCATGCCCAGATGGTCAGTACCACGGTTCGATCGCGTCCGCATTGTTACTTTGTGCCAAGAAGGGCTCTCAACAAGGGAAGTGTCCACGCGTCTCGGAGTTAACCAAAGCGACGTTATTCGGATATGGAGGAGATACAGAAAGAGACAGGTACTGTCAATTGTATGCCTCGCTCCGGCTGCCCCAGGGCTACTACTGCAGTGGATGACCGCTACCAACGGCTTATGGCTCGGAGGATCCGTGACAGCAACTCCACCATGTTGAATAATGCTTTTCGTGCAGTCCTACGGCGTCGTGTTACGACAGAAACTGTGGGCAATAGACTGCATGATGCGCAACCTCACTCCCGAAGCCCATGGCGAATTCCATCTTGGTAATCACGGGACCATGCAGCGAGGTACAGATGGGCCCAACAACATAATGAATGGACCGCGCAGGATTGGCATCACATTCTCTTCACCAATGAGTTTCGCATATGCCTTCAACCAGGCAATCGTCGGAGACGTGTTTGGAGGCATCCCGGTCAGGCTGAACGTCTCAGACACACTGTCCTGCTAGCGCAGCAAGGTGGAGGTTGCCTGCTGTTTCGGGATAGCCACGTACTCCGCTGGTGGTCAAGCAAGGTGCTGTAGCGGCTGTATGTAAGATGCGTGAATGCCTTCCTCCAACCGATAGTGCATATAGGCAGCTTATTGGCGAGACATTCGTCTTCATGGACGACAATTCGCGCCACAATTGCGCATATATTGTGAATGACCAACTTCAGGATAACGACATCGCTCGACTAGAGTGGACAGCATGTTCTCCGGATATGAATCCTAACGTACATACCTGGGATAGATTGAAAAGGGCTGTTTATAGACGGCGTGACCTACCAACCTCTCTGAGGGATCTACGCAGAGTCGCCGTTGAGGAGTGGGAGAATCTGGACCAGCAGTGCCTTGATGAACTTGTGGATAGTATGTCACGACGAATATAGGCATGCATCAATACTAGAGGACGTGCTATGGGTATTATAGCTATTGGTGTGTACAGAAGTCTGGACCACCACCTATGAAAGTCTCGCTGTACGATGGTACAATATGTAATGTGTGTTTTTCGTGAGCAATAAAAAGGGCTGAAATGATGTATATTTTGTTCTCTATTCCAATTTCTGTACAGGTTCCGGAACTCTCGGAACTGAGGTGATGCAACAAATTTTCTAACGTGTGTATTTTTATATTTACGTGGTTTAACGAAGCGTTTCACTACATTTTTTTCAGGTGAAAATCAGTGATTACATGTAAGAGTTTTATCACCCCTGCACTGCCTGTAACTATAGGCTGAAAACATACACGTTGTATAAATACTGGACAGATAGTTGAGTGATGATTACCTACTGTTTAATGACTAGATATCTAGTTGTTCAGAATTCATTTCCGTGGTGACTACTTTAAGTAACTGTGTGTGGTTGTGACTATTTAGATAAACAGTTGTGGTCAAATTTAACTCGGTTTATGTGGCATAAACATTCATATAAAGTGTGTCCCACTCAAATCTCCTGATTTAAATGACCCAAGAAAGGAAAACCACAGTAGATATGCACCACGTTGTATAATATCTCAAAGAATTCATATTCCCGCGTCAGAAGTGCCAAGTGTCATCGCCAGAGTGCAGTATGGTCGCATGAAGTGAAAATAGCGACTCCACAGCTGTGGTAATGTGATTTGCAGAAAAAAATCGCCGATTACTGTGCAAAGAAATTATTGTCGTGTGTATGATTGTAATCCACCTGATGTGAAAATAATTAAGCAATGTAGCAGGAAGTGAAGAGACAGTGGAGGACATCAGACAAACGTTTCTCAGAAGCCCACGTAAGTCAATTCGTCAAGCATGTAGGATACTTGATGTACCTTGATCAACACAGCATCGTGTGGTTCACCAGTGTCTTCATATGTGTGCTTACAATGTGCAAATTCTGCAACATCTCACGCCGAACGGCAAACCACGCCGACAACAAATTGCTGAGGATTTGCTGCAGCATATTTATATGGATGCCAGCTTCCTGAAAGAATGTTTATTCTCAGATGAGGCAATCTTTCATCTATCAGGAAGGGTTGATAGGAGTAATGTCCGGATTTGGGGTTCGCAAAATCTGCACGTTGGAACTTGTTCATGATAGCCCTAAACTAAACGTCTGGTGCGGGCTAATGCATGAGAGGATAGTTGGACCGTTCTTCTTTGCGGAACAAACAGTGAATGAGTCAGTGCATCTTGACATGTTGGAGGAGTTTGTATACCCTCAGATATAAGACTTGCAAGCCATCATCATTTTTCAACAAGATCGATCTCTACCGCATTGGTCAACACTTGTTCACAAGTTCCTGGATAGGAAATTTAGCAATCGTTGGATGTGACATGGAGGACCCATTGTTTGCCCACCACGTTCACCCGACATTACGCCGCTTGATTTCTTCATGTGGGGATTAGTGAAGGACCGCATATATGCAACCAAAGTGAACGATGTTCCTACGTTGCGACATCGTATCACTAATATGATTGCAACAATAACAAAGAAAATGCTACAGAGAACTTGGCAAGACATTGAATATAGACTCGATATTCTTCGTGCTACAATTGGTTCACATGCAGAGGTGTCTTGATGACGAATTAATAAATTATTTGAGATGTTCTACAAAGTGGTATACTTTTTACTGTCGTAACTACTGTGGATTTTTCCTTGGATTTTTGAAATCAGGGAGATTTGAGTGGGACACCCTGTGTAACAGCATAACTTAATAGCTCAAAGCCTTACTTAACTGCTCGTGATAGTAGTTCATTTTTATTACACAACACTTTTCAAGCAGAATGATCTGAAAAGGCTGTGGGCCAATACACTTCCGTATGAATTTAGTTTCACGTTGTTGTGATACGTAGATATGGTGTTAATGAGACGTTAGCGCTATGTTACGTTCGCTGTGACACAAGAATTAGCCTTTCATTTTAAGTATTTTATCCTCCAGCGCTCATATAACTGAAATCCGTTGATTAAACTTTCTAGCTCAGATATAAAATACATATCTGGTTCTTGATCTGATTGCCTAGCAGTAACTACGCAGCTAAAATTCCTGCCAGTGGTCATTTGGGCATGAATCCTGCTTGTAAGACCAGCCATATCTGAGGTCAATTAGTTCTTGTGTTTTCTAGCTTGGTATTTGTACCTAAAGGAGCGTTAGTATTAATGGATACCAAAGAAGTCAACAGCGAAGCCGCTACCTGATTCGATAAAAGCCAAACTTTGATGATGCCTGTAATCGAGGTCTGAGCACTCCGGCTTCCCACACCACTACACTATTCTGGCCAGATGTGCGAGTGACACAACAACATGCCGAAGGCTCAACACAGTGCAGCTACTTGTAAGAGACGACTATTGCAGCATGCATTTATAAGCAGGCGTTTATCACGTGTGTCTGATTTCAACTTCTTATTTTTCTTCCAAAGGAATTAATTTTATTACTCAATAAGGTAAATACTTAATACAGTGCTAGTGCGGTAACTACAAAAAACGCTACATACAGCAATTTAGCATTAGGTTGGGATGCTTGTAAACTTATATTTTCGATTCTAGAATACGAAATAATTCTGGAAAAATCGTTTATGATGCAGTCAATTACATGAAGTTACGCAGATCTGTTAACCCCTAACGTTGGCGGGGCTTCGTCCGTTTCATAAGAGAAGAATAAACGTTGACACACATTGTTGAACCAACACTGAAATTATTTCACCAGGTTGTCTGTGCAGTCGAGGATATTGCTGTTGGGGTAACATTGTATTAAATACTTGTCATTTCCAGGACTGAACAAACAGGTAGTTGAGCTGGATGCTGCGGTGTTCGTCATTCACCTCAAGTCGCCAATTGTGAGATATGTTAGTAGCGGAAATCGAAAGTGGTGTGACTGGTGTGACAAATAAATCAAAATTCATCTCAGTCGTGCAATGCCTCGCAATTTTTTTTAGAAATTGTGATGAAATGTTTCGGATACTGAGACGCGTTCAGTCAAGTTTGGTCCACAAATGTCCGCCTTGAGTTATGGAAAATGTTCCATGTCTCGAACTTGAAGCAGAGTTTTCCACATGGTTAATTTTTATTCGATAGCATCAATCCTGTCCGCCACATCTGTTATCAAATGACACTTAAATAGTTCACGTAATTTGTATTGTCAACAATAAATTTTTTGTCATCACGTCAGTTAAACTTAATTTTATTCCCTAATGATCCTGTTCCTCTTTGGTTTAGTCTGGGACCTCAACCATTTCGCAGCTCTGTTGTTGGACACAGTTTTTGCAATAAATGCTTCTATGTTTTCGGTATTATGTCAGCAGGGGGCAGTTCTGGTTCTGCTCTTTTAGTCCCCTGTTTCGCAACATTTTCACTCCCTTTATAGTATGTAATCACTACCTTGTCTGCATGTGGTTTAACGATATGAGCTGCTTTTTTCCTTCTTCAGCCACGCACCTGGAGGTGAGCGTGTTGCTAATTCTGGAACTCCCTGGGTATTTCTCCTATCGACGACAAATTGGAACTCTGCCAACCCCTAATCCCTTACTGCTACTACAGCCGCGTGTGGTTTTGTCGATGCTGTTTTTCATTCGCCGTTCTGTATCCGGTTGCAGCCACCGTGGCCTTGCATTTACCACTTCGTCACAAACTGTGTAAGTACTTGGCTGCTCGTCATATACAATAACAATTGTCTCACCTGTTTGTAGGACTGTCCCATGTACTTCCAACGTCTTCTGTGGCACGTCTTTTGGATATTCAAAATGGTACATAAGCTAAACCCAGTATGAGTAGAAGTAACATTATCAGTTTCTCCAGAATCACAGCTCAATTTCATCAGGCTACCGATTTTAGAAATTACGATGTAATGGTCTCCTCTGTTGTCTGTTTATCGTACATACCTTCTTAAAAACATTGGTCTTTCACGCGTATTGCTTCATCTTGTCTTAGACCAAGTTTTTCACTCAGCCGTCTATCCATTTCCGCTGTTTGAGAGCATGATTAACACAATGAATCCGAAACGAAGAGTGCAAAGCAGTATCGTAACAAACATGTTCGTTTTAATATTTACACAGCTGGCCGCACGGGGTAGCCGCGTGGTCTAGGTGCCTTGACACGGTTCGCGTGGTTCCCCCCCGTCGGAGGTTCGAGTCCTCCCTCGGGCATGGGTGTCTTTGTGTTGTCTTTAGTATAAGTCAATTTCAGTTAGATTAAAAAGTGTGTAAGGCTAGGGACCGATGACCTCCGTAGTTTTGTCCCATAGGAATTTACCACAAATTTCCAAAATTAACACAGCTCCTCCGCTCCTACTCTGCAGTGACGGCTGCACGGTGCTTGCAAGCTGTACCTCGTCACCGTCTTCGTATTCTCTCTCTATCTTCTTTTTTCGTTTATGTATTTCTGCTTCAGCACACTGAATTCATCCTCACATTTGACCGCTGCCAAAGCGCTAATCCGCCGACTAGGACTCGAACCTAGGATCCATCAAGTACTCTTGGAGGAAAGCATATTTCAGAGAAATAACTTAGCCAATGGCTGGGGCATTGTTTCCAGAACGAACAAAAGATCTGGACTGCGGTGAAGTGTTCGCTGATTTAAAACTTCCAGGCGGATTAAAACAATGTGCCCGACATTTACTCGATTACGGTATCTCAGAAATTCGCGGGCAGGAGGTCTAGCGGCTGAGCTTACCGAACACGATTCACGACTCGTCCTGACAGCTTTCATTCCGTCGCTATCTCTGCTTCCATTTTCCTAACTTCGCAGTTCTCCTGCCTATCTACATCCACATCCACATATATACTCTGCAAGCCATCGTACCGTGCGTGACTGTTTCAGTCACAAATAGAGTTGTCCGTCAAAAGTATGGTCAGGTCCTAAAGAAAGTGTCATCACTTCTGTCTCTATGTCGTTCATTTTTGGAACACGACCTACGACCAGCTTAGAGACAAAAGTGATGACACTTTCTGCAGGACTTGACCATCATTTTGCGGGACAATACTCAAGTACGTACAGTGCAAGCTGTTACTGATTGGTTTGACTGATGGGGCTGCTAAGTGCTCTACCGCCTATTGCACTCCCCTGACTTAAGCCCTCGTGAGTTCAACTCAGTTTCTAAACTGAAGGGAACACTACACGGCATTCGCTTCAGAACTGCTACAAATTCGTCGGGTAATAGACGGCGCCGCTCTAGCTGTCAACACAACTGTCGCTGCTAAGAGTATCCTACGACTTCCATATCGCTGGCAAGGGGCTATACACAATTCTGGTGAGTACTTTGAAGGTCAGTAAAACTTGGAAACACGTATCTATTTTGTTCGAGCTTTAAATAATAGTTTCCACTATTAAAGTTCCACTCCTCGTTTATGGCTCCAAAGCAGACCTAATTTCTCTTACCTTATTTTCGTGGTCCTTACGCGAAATGTATTATGCCGACAGTAGAATCGTTCTGCAGTCAGTTTCTAATGGCGGTTTTCTAAATTTTGTCAATAGTATTTCTCGAAAAGAAAGTCATCTTCCCTCCAGGCGTTCCTCTTTGAGTTCCCAAAGCATCTCCGTAGTACTTGCATATTGATCGAATAAAAATGACAAGTTTAACAGCCCGCCTCTGAATTGCTTCGATGTCTTCCTCTAATCCTACCTGGCAGGAATCCCAGGCATTCGATCGGAACTCAAAAATGGGTTGCCCTAGTTTCCTATATGCGGTATCCTTTTAAGATGAAACACACTTTATCAAAATTCTCTCAACAGACCGAAGTAGACCATTCGCTTTCCATATTATAATCCTTACATGGTCGTTCCGTTCGATGTCACTTTTCACCATTACGCCTAGATATTTAACCGACCTGACACTGTCAAGTAGCACACCACAAATGCTGTAGTTGAAGATTACAGTGATTGTTTACCCTACTCGTCCGCATAAACCTACATTTTTCTATATTTAGACCTAGCAGCAATTCATAACAACAATTAGAAATTCTGTCTACGTCATTTTGTATCCTCCATCAGTCACTCAACGACAACATCTTCCCGTATACCAGAGCATCAGCAGCAAACAGCCACAGACTGCTGCTCATCATCTCCGTCAGATCACATTTTATGTATATAGGGAACAGTAGCTGTTGTGTTACACTTCCCTGAGGCTCTCCTGATAATAGATAGCCTTGTGTGTGATGGTCATTCGCCCGCGAGGGTAACGTGCTGGGCTCTATTACGTATGAAGTCTTCGAGCCACTCAAAAATCTGTCAACCTGTTCCTGCGCTCATACCTTCACTATCGATCTGCAATGGGACATTGTCTCAAACTCCTTTCGAAGCTTTAGGAATATGGAATCTTGACCTCATTGCAGTTCGCAGGATAACATGTGAAAAAATGACAAGCCAAGTTTCGCACGAGCGATTCTTTTTAAAACCGTGTTGATTTGTGGACAGAACCTTTTCCTTCTCAAACACTTTATTATTTTCGAACTGAGAATATGTTTAAGAAGTTTACAGTAAACAGATGTTAGGGATATTGGTCTGTAATCTTGCGGAGCAGTTCTTTTACCCCTCTTACGTAAAGGAGTCTCCTGTGCTTATTTTCAACCTTTCAGCCGCTTGGGACTTAGCGCTGTGCGAGAGGTTCGTGGTTAACGCAAACTAAGGTACGGGCAATGCCGTAGACTACTCTTTGTAAACCCGAGTCGGGATTCCATCCACACTTGGTGGTTTATTTATTTCTAGTTCTTTTTTTTCAGCTGATTCTCTGCGCCAGGAATATCGATTACTATGTCTTCTATATAGCAGCCTGTGCGAGGTCAAACAATGGTACGTTTGGACGATACACCAGCGTGATAGGTTTCCTGAACGCGAAATTTGAAACTTGAGGCCACACCAGATTAGTCAACTAGTGACTGGATAAAGACTTTCGGCAAGCTTTGCGATTTAACGGAGGGCCGAAATGTTCTCGGGTTCTATGTTGAATCCTTTTATAACGCACTACGTTGATAATTGTATGCTTTTCGAATCGATATTTTTACAGACTCCGAACCTCTACTAACTTTTGCCTGCCGTCATTTGTAGGTTCTCTTTTGAACCGAGAGTGAAAGAGAAATTTTGTTGTTAAACCTCAGTTAGTCTTTCTTGTCCTTAATCCACTTAAGGGGCTCCGGAAAGGCTCAAAATCATGAAAAGTTCAATTTTTACTTTTTTGCGTTTTCTGAATCTGCAGACTAAAGATATATAATTTATTCAATTCCGAAGACTACAACTATTTTTAAATTTTTTTTGAAATGTGTTCTACATGGGCGTGACCCACTGTGGCGCTGTTAAACTGCTGTCAAATGGTGTTATTATTAACGTCCGTGTTCATCAGGTACATTTTAGTGATGAGAGATAAAGTATGTGTTGTGGCTAAACCTATTTTCAGAGACTTAGCAGCACCTCAACTGTTGAAAAAGTGTATTCACGGAAAAACTCAAAACCCCAATGAAAGTGTAAATAGTGTTATATGGTCGAGAATCCCCAAGACTGTATTTGTTGGAATAGAAACACTTCACTTTGGTGTGTATTATGCTGTTGCGACTTTCAATGATGGCAACATTGTAAGGTGCAAGGTATTTAGAAATATGGGAATGAAGATAGGTTCTAACATGGTACGAGCGATGCTTGCTTTAGACAAGGAACGCCTTCGGCCTGCAGACAGGGCTGTAAAGAGTCTAGAAATACAAGCAAGAGTAAACAGGAGGAGGAACAAGAGGAAGCTGGAGGAGGAGTTTGCAGAGGATGAAGATAATCCATCCTATGGACCTGGAATGCACTAAAAAGTTAATCCAAACTTTGTCGCTCGATTCCCAAAACTTTTATTTTCTCATACTAATTACATGTTTTCTAAGGATCTTCCAAACATATTTGTTTCAAACTTTCAGTAAATGTTACACAGTACCTTCTGCATAATTTAACACAGCCTTTTTCCAAAAAACTGTATATTTTTGAATATATAAATAAAAAATTGCAAAAATATGTTGTGAATTTTCATTACAATTGAAAAAAATCATCTTTAATAACTGAACTAAAATTTTGTAAAATCCCTGTGTTAAGTTGTAGCCCATATTCCAATAAATAATCTTTAAAATGTTCAACTTCCTACCTCAAACACTTTGTGAGGAAAGATGTAATTTATAAGCGTTATTTTAACATTGCAAGTATTGGGCGTTCCGTAGCTCCTTAATCGAAGCACATTCTCCGTTTAAACTTGCCCATAATCCCTCCGTTTCCATCATACTGAAACTAAGCGACGTCCATTCGTTCTCTAAGTGGGATGCAAGTTTCTTATCTGCTCTTTCTCGCAAAAATACTCTTCTAGCCTTCTTGAATGGTTTACTGACTTCAGTAAGTTTCGTAGCTATAACGACATCATGATCACTAATCTTTGTCTCTATACTGACATGGTGAATAAGGTTAGGCTTGTTTGTAGCTACAAGCTCCAAGACATATCTAATGCGTGTGGGCTGTGGATCTAGCTGCTCAACACAGTTATCTGAAACGTATTCAAAAGTTCTCCTCAATACTGCCTGTCCGTACCTCCTGCAATCCATAGAGGTTCCAGTCTGTACTCGGTAAGTTAAAGTCGCCCCTAACTTGTAAGGACGTTGCAGGGCAGGTTGTACTGAGACATAAATGTTAAAAAAAATTCGACACCTTGCACCGTTGTCGAGCTATTTAGCATTGAAATTAGTCAATCAGATAGTTGTGCGTGCAAATTCAAGTTTCGGCTAACCAAAGAAAGCACTCGTTGCACGACACCGCCCCTGGCAAGCAGCTTGAACGTGGGCGCGCAACGCCCCGAGTGGCTAAGTTCAAGACTAAATAACTCAGAAACGGCGCAACGTACCGAATTTTTTCTTAACATTTATGTATCAGTACAGCCTTCCCGGCGACATCCCAACAAGCGTTTTAGTCTTTTTCTGACCACCCTGTATTTATTGATAAGAATTATGAGAGTTTTCTATGACGATGATATCGAATTCAATGGCTCATAGGTCCGCTTGATGCCAAACACCAAAAGACATTAGCAGAGAACTTTCCTACTCGAAAGCTATTATAATTTACTACAGTATAAGGCTCGATTGTGTTATTGCAGAACCAAAGTAATTCACTTATGTGTTCGTTACAAATGGCGTAGAACCCGCTTGGAACCACTTGTTGTGTATCTCTGTCGCAGTCCGGTATAACTTACTGTGTTCTGTCTTGCAGGAAGTTGAGTGTATGTGGTGCAAGGGCTGAATCGTGCTACATTGGTTTGAGGGTGCATACAGTTAACTATGAAGGAAGTATAATGAAAACAGGCACGGCTCTTCTACGTTACATCTGTGCTATTTAGTGCAGGGTCCTGCAAGTCTGTACATACAGATGAACAGCAGGGGCTGATAAAGTGTGAAAGGCTTAATGAAACTTCGAAAAAGCGATTCTGTGTAAGTGACAAGAATTGATGACATTCTGTCGGCATTATGCACACATTTCTCTAACCATTTGCTTGACAGTTCTGACAGAGAGATCGAGATCAGCTAGTTTTCTGTTCTGTTCATGATGTTACTAACATATCAGTAGAATACAGTTAAGTACAAATCTGAAACGTTGCTGTCCTGCAGATGTCTAGTTCTGTCAGGGAAATCGCTTTCATTGCACTGGCATGTAAGATGAATAGATGTTATTGTAAGTACAACGGGTATCGAACTGTTACAAAAGGATAAGATGACAGTTTACAGTTTTCCCAGTAATATTTCGCGAAAAGAATGTTCACACTTCTCTGAATTGGCTTCATGCTTTCCTTTCATCATATTGTATTGTTATAAAGTCCATCGCATTGCGTTTACGTGGTAGAAGACGGTTAAGCTGTCGTACTGGCTATCACATTTTCGGAGAACTGTTTTTGTTAGAAATGCAGTAGTAAACCGTAATATCACCACAGTCATTTCCAATTCTGCTGGGTGTATAGCTACTAAGAATAAACTGCGCGTTTTGTAACTTGACTCTCAGCAATGGTGACAAATTACTGTAGCCACAAATCCTGATTCTTTATACTGCCAAGCGTAAATATCTTTATATGAAAATATATGAGTATTGCCTGTCATGTAGCTCTGCCCATGTTACGAGGAAAGACGTCAGGTGTTTATGCAGCACTTACGAATGTGTTTCCAGCAGGCCAAGGCAGCTAAAACCTATGCTCGCCAGAACAAAGAGTATGTATGGAACATTCAGCTGCCAACCTGCCGCTATTTTCATATTCTTAAACACAATGTAGTGCCGCCAAATATATGAAATTTTATGAATCGTGTCAAATTGTTATGATCAAGATCATGAAAACTTTTCACAGTTAGAGACGAGTCGTTCTCTGGCTTCGTAGAGTACAGGAAAAGACTTGGAGTTCAGTGTCACATGTTAGAAATACATGTCTATAGCCATTTGCTTAACAGTTGTGACACAGAGATCTAAATGGTGATATAGTCTTCTGTTCTGTTCTTGATCATGATATTGGTCCAGCATAAACATGGTCATACATAAACAGCAAGTGCGGACGTCAAACGATGCTGTCCTGTACACTTCTATTTCTGACAACGAGTTCGTTTTCGTTGCAATGGTTACACAGTTCGTTTGCCACATACCGGCTAACGTGAATTGTTCTTTGAATTTGTAAAATAAAAGAGAGGTGGATGCAATTAGATTTTGTGGAAAAGTTATCAGAAAATGTCGTGTACTGAAAAGGAAAAATGGCACAGAGGACACTGGTATGATTAATTCTAGAGGGCATAACATATATCGACCGAAAAAAGATGCAGTCTGTTTGGGCCATAACAGCCACCTGCCATATAGCTTTTGCGGAATGATAGTCATGGCATGTCCGCAGCTCGTGGTCTCGCGGTAGCGTTCTCGCTTCTACATCTACATCTACATTTATACTCCGCAAGCCACCCAACGGTGTGTGGCGGAGGGCACTTTACGTGCCACTGTCATTGCCTCCCTCTCCTGTTCCAATCACGTATGGTTCGCGGGAACAACGACTGCCGGAAAGCCTCCGTACGCACTCGAATCTCTCTAGTTTTACATTCGTGATCTCCTCGGGAGGTATAAGTAGGGGGAAGTAATATATTCGATACCTCATCCAGAAACGCACCCTCTCGAAACCTGGACAGCAAGCTACACTGCGTTGCAGAGCGCCTCTCTTGGAGAGTCTGCCACTTGAGTTTGCTAAACATTTCCGTAACGCTATCACGCTTACCAAATAACCCTGTGACGAAACGCGCTGCTCTTCTTTGGATCTTCTCTATCTCCTCCGTCAACCCGATCTGGTACGGATCCCACACTGATGCGCAATACTCAAGTATAGGCCGAACGAGTGTTTTTTAAGCCAGCTCCTTTGTTGATGGACTACATTTTCTAAGGACTCTCCCAATGAATCTCAATCTGGCACCCGCCTTACCAACAATTAATTTTATATATCATCATTCCACTTCAAATCGTTCCGTACGCATACTCCCAGATATTTTACAGAAGTAACTGCTGCCAGTGTTTGTTCCACTATCATATAATCATACAACAAAGGATCCTTGTTTCTATGTATTCGCTTCCTGGGTTAGAGGTTCCGGGTTCGAATCCCGGAGGGGTCAGGGATTTTCACCTGCCTCGAGATGACTGGGTGTAGTTGTGTCGTCTTCATCATCATCATCATCGTCATTCATCCCTATTACGATCGGAGGAAGGCAATGGCAAACTACCTCCACTAGGAGCCTAGTACAGCGGTGCGGGTCTTCCGCATCATTCCCCTACGCTCTTTCAAGGAGTATGGAATATCATATATATAGCCATAGCATTGGAATGACGGTGTGCGTTCCGTTCGTGCAGCTGGTGCAGGAGTACTCGATGCACTGAAACAAGTCTGCCGGAGCCTCATGCACACGCGAAAGGAGCGTAACTTTTGGCGCCCGTCATTCCAAGTCAGCTCTTCTATGGCCGCAAGCGTCTGGTACACGATCCCCGTGGCCTCGTGCGCGCGCATTAATGGATGATGTGGTGTGGTGATGTCCCCTACCGTTAATTAAATATATATTTAAAAAACTGTGCTTCACTACACTACTACATACTAGACGAAACGCCGCGCGATCTCGGGCGTCCTGCACGGTTCGCGTTGCTCCCCCCCCCCCCCCCCCCCCTTGAAGGTTCGAGTGTTGTCCTTAACGTAAGTTAGTTTCAGTTAGGTTAAATAGTATGTAAGATTAGGGACCGATGACTTCAGCAGTTTCGTCCCATAAGATCTTACCACAAATTCCCAAAAAAACCTTGACGAAACAACTTCAGCTGTAAAATATGAATAAAATATGGCGTTTCAGTCTTCGATCGCTATTCTTTATTTTCAATTACCGGTTTCGGGCTAGCTGCCCATCTTCAGATCATATGTTGTAGTTACAGAGTAACTTGTCCGTACAGAACACACAGTTCACACGACTTTACTTATGACAGTGAACTGTGTGTTCTGTACGGACAAGTTACTCTGTAACTACAACATATGATCTGAAGATGGGCAGCTAGCCCGAAACCGATAATTGAAAATAAAGAATAGCGATCGAAGACTGAAACGCCATATTTTATTTAATGAACGATCGCGGAATTCCCAGTGAGACAACCATGTCTAGTTTTGATAAACTTCAGCAGTAATGTTCGACTTTGCATTGACCGGCGTGGAGGATGTAGCGATATTCACATACGACTCGGCATGCAGTGGTTGTGTGGATAAATAAATGCTTCTGTCATGTTCTGTCATACAACACACACCAGATCGTCTAGGGTATCATGTATCTCCCTACTGCAGTTCGTGTCTAACATCGTCTCATTACACGTTGAATAAAAACGTATCAAATCATCGAGTAACGGTTCCTTTGCGGAGGAAAACGGGTGTAGGCTTCGTAACACCATATTTTTCCTGTCTCCGAGTTCCCCCTTCGAGGTTACCGCCCATTCTGCTGGTATACCCACTCCACGCACAAAATGTACGTGAATTTTGTGAACTAAATGATTCCTTATATCTCTGGAAACCTACCAATGTCTAGTGTCACGAAGAATCGCCGCTGTATTTGTTGTATAATTAATAGTAATCAGATCTTCACTTAAGCTATCCATACTGTAAACATGCAATGAAAAGTGGTGGTACATAAACAACAATACTGACGCCTATGATGGATGGTGTACAGTTCCATCGAATCGGATACAGACTTAATATGTAAGCAATTGTTAACCAGACTCCTACAAAGTCCGCAAATTGCACTAGAGTGTGTCATGGTACAGCCGTCGGGGTTGCTGAAACCGTTCAGCTCGCACGAAACGTCTGTCGGTTGAAAACTGAATAGTAGAGGACCATGTAGACTGCTCGAGCTACGAGTTATCAGAACTGTTACAAAATGCCTTCCTCTGCCACATTAGGATACAGTTGTTTTTAAAGCTAGAGTATACTTAAGTGTAAAATCGTATAGCACCAGGAATACGACTGAAAGTTACGTAGTATAGAGAGAGCCAGATGTATTGCTTCTTTAAGTACAAGTTTCATTGATTTCGTTGCTACATTCGCTGTTTATAGTGCAATACACCTGGAGATGGAACTTATAATTACTTAGGTACAACTCTAATTGATTTAGATACATTATTAGTTGATTTCAACATAAAGCTGACGTGAGAATTCAATGATTTGCTGTAAATATGTCGGCTGTTTCTATCTAGAAATCCTACGCCGTCTTCTGAAGTCATGTGTGCAGCGTAAGACACGGTTAAACAGCATCTTTAAATGTAAAATTTCTTTGACATGACAGCAGTCTAACAGTAAATCTCATATGTTTTTGGATTTCAGAGCAAATGATAGAGTTTTCCGACTGATTGTCTTAGGTGTAAAGCCTCCTGCCAGTACAGTCAGTGACTAAATTTAAATGGCTCTAAGCACTATGTGACTTAACATCTAAGGTCATCAATCCCCTAGACTTAGAACTACTTAAACCTAACTAACCTAAGAACATCACAAACATCCATGCCCGAGGCAGGATACGAACCTGCGACCGTAGTAACAACGCGGTTCCGGACTGAAGCGCCTAGAACCGCTCGGTCACAGCAGCCGACGTCAGTGTCTAACAACGTAGTTTCATTACACTGAGCAGAAACAAATCAAACCATTAAGTTACGATACTTCAAAGGAGAAAAAACCAATGTATTCTCCTGTACGAGTCCTGAAGCGGTGCTCTTTCACTGAGTGAGCGTAGCGGTGTTGGCTTCTGCCACAGTGCCTTTCCTGGACACCCATCGACATAGTTAGCCGCTGTGCGGTTCTAAAATTATGTTAGCGAAGTGCAAAATCGTGAAACCGGCTGTGCTGAAGTATCCGGCCCTTATCGAAGAATAGGAGACTGACAGACATCGGTCTGCATTCCGAACATGATACGGCGCTGGCCAGTTCTGCCTCGTACCGTGCAGATGAAAGCGGCCGGATACAGAAGGAATAAGCGGCGCGCTGAAGCATCTAGTAGTCAGCTGCGAATAGAGCACGCGCGGAGTAACTATCCGAGGCTTACGACAGCAGGCTACGTCTCTCGGTGGCAAAGGGTAGTAACCGGTAGTGCTGATGTTGCGGTGACTACAGTGTAGCTAGTCTGACCTGGCCTGCTTTCTAACGCATTTCTTTTTAAAACGCCTTCCACAATGCTCAGTGGGCCCTGTTCGTCAATACATGATGTCTGACTCGTCTTGGGTTAACTGTGGATATCCCTTTTCGTTTCTACTTCACAAACACTTCACCAACAGTCAATTTATTACTGGTTAAAATGGCTCTGAGCACTATGGGACTTAACTTCTGAGGTCATCAGTCCCCTAGAACATAGATCTACTTAAACCTAACTAACCTAAGGACATCACACACATCCATGCCCGAGGCTAGATTCGAACCTGTGACCTTAGCGGTCGCGTGGTTCCAGAATGAAGCACCTAGAACCGCTCGGCCACCACTGCCGGCTATTTCTGGTTAGTTGCTGATAAGACAATACTTTCTGCCTTCTTTTAAAGGTGTATGTTTTAGGAGAAATTTTTATGAAAGGTGTATATATAATAGAAAATGACTATTTTATTGTACATTTGACATTTTATTTCGAATGATTACATGAGCATCATTGCATGGGTTAACACATGAATTACACGTATTCTTTGGCGGGCGAAGGAGTCAATTCTCAGGCACGGAGAATGAATATGGCTGCCCCCTGCTGTGTAATTGAAGAGAGATTGTAATTTAAGAGGTTTCTTGAGACAGATGGGTCATTTGGAACAAAGATAATTTGCACTGAGTGTATTTATCTGAAAGCGGTAGCTAGGTATTTACCATTATTTTGTGAAGATTTCACTGTGTCTAACAATACCTACTTGTCGGTATACACAGTAAATTATTAGCCGAATGCCCAGTACGCTACTTAGCTACCTCCATTCACTCCTAGTTAAAGTATTTCACTAACAAAAGTGAAGAGTGAATCTTACATAATATGAAGATCAATTAAAAAAGTAAATTTTATCCTATGCGACAACGCTAAGGAAAAATCACAATTTGTTTTACTGCAAATTATTTCTATGTCATTGAATGGATTCAGTATAATTTCAGAATCAATTCTTTTTTTTTCATTTATAAATATTTCAGAAAGTCTGTCCTCATTATTAAATGAAAACAAATATTCTCAAAACCAACACTAAAGGGGAAACATGTATGACATAGCAACTTTGGACGATAAAAAAGCTGCACTTGAAAATTTATGAACGGATCAGGCAGGTCTCGAAACCAGATGAACCACATGTGTAGAAAAGCTTAGCTACAGACAGCGTGTCCCATGCCGGATAGGGCTGTCACAGAGGAGGCAGACAAAGAGAGTATCCGACATCTCATCTTTTCCTTTATCCGATCCTGAGTTTCCTTTTCCTGAGCTGGTAACAAGGGGTAGGGGAGACTCTTTGCCGTGGTTAAGGCAACATCCATAGCGGAGTGAACACTGAGAACAAATCCCGGTCCTCCAGCTTGGGTGCTTAGCAGCTTAGCAAGGGGGGGGGGGGGGGGGTTTGTCACCCCACCCCAGTAAAAACAGGTTTTGCTACGTTTCCCAAACAATTACAAAAAGCCAGACGGATCAAAAGGCATCGCCTGTCGTTAAGAACAAGGACTCTGATTTGTGGAACACGGGATGTAGAGGTGTTAGCAGGAAAAACTGAGAATATAATCAAGGAAATGGGAGCACTGAAAATGGATGTCTTGGTAAATACAGAAACGAGAAGGGAGGATCTAGACAAGAAGTAATTGGACACGATATTTTGTTTTCGAATGGTGCGAAAAAAATCAGAAACAAAAAAATCTGGTATAGCAGTGCATTTAAAAAGAAAATGGAAACAAGGATAATTAACAGGATTGAAGTGAATGAGAGGATAATAAGTGTAATAATAAGAATTCATGGAATGACACTGGAATTAATTGGCTTGTGTGCACCAAACGAAGGTACTCCTGACAGGGGGTTTTCTTCGACGACTTACAAGAAGTAGTTGACGAATGTCATTGTGGTCGTGAATTGTTAGTAGTGGGAGACCTACATGGAAGAAATGGAGGAAGATTAAGTGATGACATTATAGGACCGTGGGGAGGATATAGAAAACGATAAGGAAAGCTGGCTGATTAAATTCTGAAAAAGTTCATAAGTGTACTCTTATGAATAGCCAATTCCAGGACAACTAAATACACAAGTTCACCTGGGTCAATTCGTCAAGGAACCTAAAATCAATTGTAGACTATGTAATGGTGTGGAGGCAGCAATAAAGGTTCAAGATCTAAGCATAAAAAGAGGAATAGGATGTGGCTCCCATCATTTTACAGTTACTTAAAAAATTTCAGTTCCGATTAATATCAAGAAAAAAGGGAGGAGATAGAGGAGGATGCTGGAGGTGGAACTATTAGGATACATCTGTTTCAAGACGAAAGCGTGAAAAGTGAGTATCAACCAAGATTATATCCAAGATTGGATACAGCGGGAAAGGGGTGAGGTGATAATGACCTATATGGTTTCTTCAAACGATTGACTGAGAACAGCAGAAAGGGTAGGACAGAGAGGAGAACGAAGAGAATAGATTATCGCAGAGTTGTTGGTAGTGGTTGAGGAAAAGAAGAAACTATATCACATGCTATTATGCTCTGGGAGTGAAGAGTATTGCGATAAAAAGAGGGCTAATAATTTAACAAGAAACTGTAATGAAGGTAAATGGGAATGAGTATGCTGGGAAATGGAGCATTCGTTTGCATATACGAGATCGGCAGAGACATTGAGGACGGTCAGGGAGATGAACTGGGTAGCAATCCTGCACCTGCTGTAGGACCCATATTTATTGGGGTGTGAAAAAAGCAGTTTGAAGAACTTCTGGTAGAAAGAAGAGGAGACCACGTGATATATGTCCACAGCAAAGGTAGTATAGAACCTATGCTAGAGGAAGAAGTGAAAGAGACGCTGAATAAGGCAAGAAATGGAAAGCCAATTGGATCAGTAGGAGTTGTGATGGAATTTTGGAAATAAGGGACGCCTGAAATGGTGAGACCTACCAGAAAATTGTTCAGTCACATGAAACAGGAAGAGAGTGGTATGTACCGTACATATCTGCTCTCTGTAAAGAAGGAAACAAGAAGCATCCAAATAGTTACAGCGAAATTAGTGTTATGTGGTCTACCAGCAACATATTTAGTGCTGTACTGAAAAAAGGCCTGGAGAATGAGATTGAGAGAAAGACACGAGATGAACAAGCAGGTTTTACAGTTGGACCGTCTTGTATGGATCATATTTTTAGCCTTAGATAAATAAGTGAGAAGACATATTGTAAGGGTCAGGAAGTACCTCTAATACTTACGGATTTCGAAAAAACGCATAATTCTGTACCCATCAACGCAATATGAGAAGCCATGAAGTGAACGACTGTAGAAACACAACAGATGTCCGAAAGTCAGATTATATACCTTCAATCATATGCAGCAGTTAAAGTTGGGATGAACATGAGTGAGACATTCCAAACATCGAAAGGGGCGCAGTATGTCGCCGACCCTGTTTAAAATATATATGCGGTGTACAAGGAATCGTGGAATCAGTCATGCGGAGTTACGGGAATACCTTTGCAGCATGGTACTATCTATTCATTATTATGTACCGACGATCAAGTACTGATAGCACAAAGTAGAGAGAATGTCAAATATATGATAAAGACGGTAATGGAAGAATTTGAATGAGGTGAGCTCAGAATAAATATGATAAAAAAGGAATACGTAGTAGTGGGAGGAGATGGAAGGGATACAGTACTGCCACAAGGAACTACTAATACTGTAAAACAGATTAAATACTTGGACTGATTATCCAGTCCTCTGGAAGCTGTGAGGAAGAACTGGAGCGCAGGATCCAGAGGGCAAGAGGAGTAATTAAAATGGCTAATGGAGTTCTTTGGAACCGGGAAACATCAACAGAAACATAGAAAAAAATTCAGTAAACAATAGTGGAAAGGATATTAACATACGATAAATAAGGATGGACCCTGGGAGAGCAACAGAGAAGCAGAGTTCAGGTAGCAGAGGCTGATGGAATAAAGAGGGCAGCCAGTATACCCAGAACTGAGTGGAGAAGGAATGAGGGGATTAGGGAGACAATGATTGTGGAACAACCAATCATGCAAAGAATTGAGAATAGAGATGGTCAATGGTGTGGCCATGTAGAGCGAATGGATCAAGAACTCAACTAATGTCTGAGGTGGTGCTGGAGGGAACTGACCCCATGCATCCGATAGGGCTGTCCAGAAATCCGTAAGAGTACAGGGGAATGTAGATCTGCTCCGAAAAGCGCGTTACAAGGCATCACAGATATGCTAAATAATGCTCACGTCTGGGGAGTTTGGTGGCCAACGGAAGTGTTTAAACCCGGCAGAGTGTTCCTGGAGCCATTCTGTTGCAATTCTGGACGTATGGTGTGTCGCATTTTGTTGCTTCAAGTGACCAAGTCCGACGAAATGCACAATGGACATGAATGGATGCAGGTGACCAGATAGGTTCCTTCCGAACGTGTCACCTGTCAGAGCCGTATCTAGACACAACAGCGGTATCATATCACTTCAAAGGCACATGCCCCACATCATTGCAGAGCCTCCACCAGCTTAAACAGTCCCCTACTGACATGCATGGTCCATGGATTCGTGAGGCTGTTACCATAACTGTTCACGCGCATACACTCGATACAATTTGAAACGAGACTCGTCCGATCCGGCAATATGTTTCCACTCATCAACAGTCCAATGTCAGTGTTGACGGGCCCAGAGAAGGCGTAAAGTTTTGCGCCGTGGAGTCGTCAAGTGTACACCAATGGGCCTTCAGCTCCAAAAGCCCATACCGATGATTTTTCGTTGAATGGTTTGCACGCTCACACTTTTTTATGGCCCGACACATGAAATCTGCAACAATTTGCGGAAAGGGTGGACCTTCTGTCACGATGAATGATTCTCTTGAGTTGTCGTTAGTCGCGTTCTTGCAAGATCTTTCTCCAGGCGCAGCGACGTCGGAAATTTGATGTTTTACCGGATTCCTGATATTCATTGTATACTCGTGAAATGGTCGTACTTCATCGCTACATCTGAGATGATGTCTCCTATCGCTTGTGTACCGACTATAATACCACGTTCAAACTCGTTTAAATCTTGATAACCTGAATTTGTAGCAGCAGTAAATCATCTAATAACTGCGCCAGATACTTGATGTCTTATATAGGCGTTGCTGATTCGTATTATTCCTGTTTACATATCTCTGCATTTGAATACGCACGCCTATACGAGTTTCTTTGGCGCTTCAGTGATATGTCTAAAAGTAGGGTAGCAAACTTTAACCGGGGTGTACTTTGCTTCAAATTACTACCCAGAGTTTGTAACACGCAGATTTCAGTTAATAGGTTTAAAGCTAATTAGGATCACCTTTCACAATGGCTGTACCGTTTCTCGTGACATCTTCACTACTGGCCATTAAAATTGCTGCATCACAAAGAAATGCAGATGATAAACGGGTATTCATTGGACAAATATATTATTCTACAACTGACATGTGAGTACATTTTCATGCAGTTTGGGTGCATAGATCCTGAGAAATCAGTACCCAGAACAACCCCTCTGGCCGTAATAAAGGCCTTGATACGCCTGGTCATTAGTCAAACAGAGCTTTGATGGCGTGTACAGGTACAGCAGCCCATGCAGCTTCAACACGACATCACAGTTCATGAAGAGTAGTGACTGGAGTTTTGTGACGAGCCAGTTCCTCGGCCACCATTGACCAGACGTTTTCAGTTGGTGAGAGGTCTGGAGAATGTTCTGGCCAGGGCAGCAGTCGAACATTTTCTGTATCCAGAAAGCCCCGTAGAGGACCTGCAACATGCATTATCCTGCTGAAATGTAGGGTTTCGCAGAGATCGAATGAACGGTAGAGCCACGGGTCGTAACACATCTGAAATGTAACGTCCACTGTTCAAAGTGCTGTCAGTGCGAACAAGAGGTGACCGTGACGTGTAACCAATGGCACCCCATACCATCACACCGGGTGACACGCCAGTATGGCGATGACGAATACACGCTTCCAATGTGCGTTCATCGCGATGTCGCCAAACACGGATGCGACCATCATGATGCTGTAAACAGAACCTGGATTCATCCGAAAAATTGACGTTTTGCCATTCGTGCACCCAGGTTCGTCGTTGAGTACACCATCAAAGGCGCCCCTGTCTGTGATGCAGCGTCAAGGGTAACCGCAGCCATGGTCTCCGAGCTAATAGTCCATGCTGCTGCAAACGTCGTCGAACTGTTCGTACCGATGGTTGTTGTCTTGCAAACGTCCCCATCTGTTGTCTCAGGGATCGAGACGTGGCTCCACGACCCGTTACAGCCATGCTGATAAGATGCCTGTCACCTCGACTGCTAGTGATACGAGACCGTATGGATCCAGCACGGCGTTCCGTATTACCCTCCTGAACCCACCGATTCCATATTCTGCTAACATTCATTGGCTCTCGACCAACGCGAGCAGCAATGTCGCGATACGATAAACCGCAAACGCGATAGGCTACAATCCGACCTCTATCAAAGTCGGAAACGTTATGGTACACATTTCTCTTCCTTACACGTGGAATCCAACAACGTTTCACCAGGCAACGCCGGTCAACTGCTGTTTGTGTATGAGTTATCGGTTGGAAACTTTCCTAATGTCAGCACGTTGTAGGTGTCGCCACCGGTGCCAACCTTGTGTGAATGCTCGGAAAATCTAATCATTTGCATATCACGGCATCTTCTTCCTGTCGGTTAAATTTCGCGTCTGTAGCACGTCATCTTCGTGGTGTATCAATTTTAATGGCCAGTAGCGTAGTTCTGATATTCGTATTACGGAAGACTTTCCAGGTGCTTTTGATGAAGTAATATATTTTCCTGAGTGTTACATACTTGTTAAACTATTTTACCTAATGAAAACAGGCACTTGGCCTTCTCCACGCATCCCCGCAGCGGGCTGTTAGCTGAGGACTCGGTGAGCAGCCCCGGCGCGCGCCACGCAGCAGCGGCTACGGCCGCTGGCAGGCAGCCGATGCGGCGTCCAATTTGCCGACCTGCGCGGCCACCACCGCGCCGTCCATCACAGCGTCCTCCGCAGGCCGTAACTCACGGCCCGGCCGGGACGGGCCGCGCCTGCCTGCCGCCTACTGCCTACCGCCTACTGCCTACTGCCTGGTGCGTAATGCGACGCCCCCGCTAAGCCCCGTCTGATTCCGCACATCCCACCTGCAACCCGCGCACCTGCTGCGGCCAGCCACAACACGTGTCCACAACGCTTTCCGTACGGTACTTTTACGAACAAAACACTTGAGAAGATGCGGCGCTATCGAAGGCACGTGATTTTGATTAAATAAACTCACTGGACAAAATACAATCCCTACGAAAAAAAAAAGTAATTGACACGAAGGACTGAAAAAAACGAAATGAAACTTCGTTGGCTGAGAAGGTGTTTGATGTTATTTCACTCACTACAACAGCTCTTCAATTTTACGAGTGCTATTCGGAAGTAAGATCCGATTTGACGGGAAATGTAATCCACCGTGAAAAACCAAAATTTCTTATGTGTAGCTGTTAGCTAAACCTTTCATCTACTTCTATACTTCGACATTTGTCGTAGCGTTATACCAGCTTTCCAATACCGTCGTCGTACAAGACAGTCGCCCGTGCTTTCCGCCAGTTCTCTATGCTCGTCTACAGCTCTGTGTCTGTGCCAAAAATGTTCATGTGAGATTAAACTCAGGGGCAGCCAAATGCGGCCTATATTATGGATGATCGAACTCGTACCATTAAAAAGACTATAGAGACATAATGAGGTTTTCATTCTGCAGCGCAGTGTGCGCTGATATGAAACTTCCTGGCAGATTAAAACTGTGTGCCGGACCGAGACTCGGGACCTTTGCCTTTCGTGGGGCCAGTGCTCTACCAACTGAGCTACCCAAGCACGAGTCACGCCCCGTCCTCACAGCTTTACTTCTGCCAGTACCTCGCCTCCTACCTTCCAAACTTTACAGAAGCTCTCCTGCGAACCTTGCAGAACTAGCACTCCTGAAAGAAAGGAAACTGTGTCTCGGTCCGGCACACAGTTTTAATCTCCCAGGAAGTTTCACATCAGCGCACACTCCGCTGCAGAGTGAAAGTCTCATTCTGGAAACATCCCCCAGACTGTGGCTAAGCCATGTCTCCGCAATATCCTTTCTTTCAGGAGTTCTAGTTCTGCAAGGTTCGCAGGAGAGCTTCTGTAAAGTTAGGAAGGTAGGAGGCGAGGTACTGGCAGAAGTAAAGCTGTGAGGAGGGCTCGTTAGTCGTGCTTGTGTAGCTCAGTTGGTAGAGCACTTGCCGCCAAAGCCAATGGTCCCGAGTTCGAGTCTCGGTCCGGCACATAGTATTAATCTGTAGTTTTACTACAGAGACATCATCATTGCCCCTGCAGAGTGCAGTGAGGAAGCAACCGCATAACAGTTGTGTTATGTAGGCTGCATGGTACGGGCGAACTCTGTTACAAGGCCCTCGTACTCTGCAGGAGACATTATTTTCGAAGCATCTTTATGTGATCACTGTGCGCTCACAACCGGGAACAGCGGCATGACATGGTCGATAGGCATACTGGAAACATGACACAAAACATCTGTCAGAGCTCCATCCTGTGGTTTCCATCTCGCGCCCTGTCGGACGTTACTTTCTGAATAGCCCTCGTACGAAGAACTTTTCACTACGAGAACACTTATCAGAATGACGTAGCGCTCCATCTGGCCTATTTGCATGAAATGATTCGGTGGATAAGTTTGTCACATAGCCGTTTCATTCTCTCCTGGGACAAAATGACCCACAACCCTTGCAGCTGGTAAAGCTGTGGATGCAGAAAATCCCTTAAAAGTCGACATCGTAGATGTAATTTGATTACTAGTTTCGGCTTATCTACAAGTCATCTTCAGATCATAGTAAAATACGTTAATTTACAACTCCATCTAATCAATGTATTTCGTTGTCATCTGAATATGGCCTATAGATAGTTCGAAACTTGTAATCAATACCCCCCGTAGGAGGTTCGAGTCCTCCCTCGGGCATGGGTATGTGTGTCGTCCTTAGCGTGACTTAGTTTAAGTTGTATTAAGTCGTTGTGTGTGATGTTGTGTGTGATGTCCTTAGGTTAGTTAGGTTTAAGTAGTTCTAAGTTCTAGGGGACTGATGACCTCAGAAGTTAAGTCCCATAGTGCTCCCAGCCATTTCTGAACCTACTGATATGACGTGAGTGCGGAAGGCACTCGGCACGTATTAAGCCGTTCTATTCACACTTCCTTCGTATCCTATTTAGTTCCGACTTTCCTTACGGGCAACAAAATTGGCACTAGTAGTAAAGTGTTAGGGTACCCTAAGAAAGTTTAACCCACCCTGCAGAGCAATGGAATTTCTCCTAGGTAACTGTAAAATCACATTCACAATTCATGTCATTTCTATGACTTGATATGGTCCGTGGTATTGTGTAAGTAATTTTTCCGTTTTGCTCAATGTTATGCAGAGGTTTTCCAGCATAACACATTGACCGATTTTTGTACTGAGACAGCTCAACAACATGTCATTCCCTTCGCTCTCGAGTGCTTTCGTCTTCCCTCTCTTTACCTGTGGCAATCATACCATAACATTTCCACTACCTTTTACACTAACTCCATGGAATTTTTTCCAAATATTAGGCTTAACCACTTCAGAAGATGATGGCATCTTTGTACCACACATCCCAAAAAAATGGTTCAAATGGCTCTGAGCACTATGGGACTTAACTTCTGAGGTCATCCGTCTCCTAGAACTTAGAACTACTTAAAGCTAACTAACCTAAGGACATCACACCCATCAATGCCCAAGGCAGGATTCGAATCTGCGACCGTAGCGGCCGCGCGGTTCCAGACTGTAGCGCCTAGAACCGCTCGACCACTCCGGCCGGCCCACACATCCCAATGTATGGCGAGAGCCCAATGAATAAACCCAGAAGAAAAATCCATTCCATTTTTTCCAGTGGAGTGTTTGCCTCCAGTAATATTTTCAGTGGTTTCGACTGAGACTAGCTTATTGTGCGAACGATACGCCGCAACTCCTTACAAGTTGCTCAACATCTTGTCTTCTCATCCTCCACCAGTACAGAACTTCGATTGAGAGAAATCGAAGAAACGCGACAGGATTGAAAAGTAGCAGAAATGAGAACAGTGAGAAACTTGACATCGTAATTTGTGATCACGAAGTAGACAAAGATAAGGAATTCTGCTGTCCAGGCAGCAAAATAACCCATGACTGACGGAGCATGAAGGACATAAAAAGAAGACTAGCACCGGCAAAAAGGGCATTTCGACGAACAGAAATCTACTAGTATCAAATATAAGTCTTCATTTGAGCAATATATTTCTGAGAATGAACGTTTTGAGCAGAGTATTATATGGCAGTGAGACAGAGACACGGCTTATGGGAAAACTGAACGGGGAGAATATAACAAACTGAGATGTGGTGCTACAGAAGAATGTTGAAAATTGGGTGGACTGGTGGTTCTCCGCAGAATTGGCGAGGAAATGTATATGTGGAAAACAGTGACAAGAAGAATGGACTGGACGATAGTAGATCTGTTGAGACATCAGGGAATTGCTTCCATGGCACTAGAGGAAGCTGGAGAGGTAAAAACTGTAGAGGGAGAGAAAGATTGGGATACATCCAGCAAATATGTAGCTTACAAATGCTACTTTGAGATGAAAAGGTTGGCACAGAAGAAAATTTGTAGGCTGTGGCACCAAACCAGTCATAAGACTGATGACTCAAAAAAAACATTAACTATTAGCTGTTATAAGTCCACCGTGAGATGCTAACACGAGATTGTACACTTCCAATAACACTTTGTCACTCAGAGCTTTGGGTCCCACAATGCGTGGCCCACACGTTGTTTAACAACACAACAGCCCATTATGCGTGGCGAACTTTGGCTGTGTCCTGAATAACAGGTAATGTGAAACAGCACAGGTTCTTCAAGGGCGCTGATGACAGCAGCGAGCGGTGGCTCTCATGAAGACTAAAGATTGTCTGGGATGTGCAGAGGCACGCAGAATATTGCAGTGGACCCAGTGTGGTTGAGATGATTGGTTCAAATGGTTCAAATGGCTCTGAGCAGTATGGGACTTAACATCTATAGTCATCAGTCCCCTAGAACTTAGAACTACTTAAACCTAACTAACCTAAGGACAGCACACAACACCCAGCCATCACGAGGCAGAGAAAATCCCTGAACCCGCCGGGAATCGAACCCGGGAATCCGGGCGTGGGAAGCGAGAACACGACCGCACGACCACGAGATGCGGGCTGGTTGAGATGATTCGTGGCAGCAGCAGGGTCTGCTCACACGAGCAGATAGCCGACGAGGAGTTTGCCCACAATGTTGTTGGTGGTTTTATGGTTGCATAGCCCAGGGCTCGAATATTAGATCAAGGTAGGAGATTGGCATCAGCCAAGGTAGACGCACAAGGGCCCACCGATTGGAGATTGTCCAGTAGCATTGGACTCAGTGTTAACTGCAGAGCTGCAGCTAGCGTAGACAGAGTCGTGAGATGGACACTAGTTGATCTAAGCAGACTCGTAGACTCATGGCTCTTCTTAGGTTCCCCCATCAGAGCTGGTGGCTGTTAAACTGCAGTACGTCCGATCTGGAAGGAGCATTAACTATATAGAGGCAATGGCTCATCGTCGATTTAATGAAACATGTGTTTATGTCACATAATCCATAACAAGATCATAGCAAAGATGTCAAGTTGTCATCTATGTCACAGTGGCTCTGCTTTTAAGCTACGTTGACGATGTCATTACTCCGGTGTCTATGATGTATCGAGATACATGGTAATTGGCATATCAGCATGTAGCTTCCATGTAATTTCGCCTAGACAGTCCAGACTGACTCGATTCTGCGGCCTCTTGCATTAACTTTGGAAGATGTCTGAGTTTTACCCAACATTGTCTAGTAAATTATTTGCGACGTAACACATCACAGAAACAGACAACAGATGACTGCATGGTTGTGGCGTGGCCGACAACTCGGAATTTTGCCTCTTTTCTAATTATCATTCACATTTTAAATTTGTTTTTTAACTTTCATTTCCTGAATTTTTATTTTAGTTAAGCATGGTTCAAAATGGTTCAAATGGCTCTGAGCACTATGGGACTCAACTGCTGTGGTCATAAGTCCCCTAGAACTTAGAACTACTTAAACCTAACTAACCTAAGGACATCACACACATCCATGCCCGAGGCAGGATTTGAACCTACGACCGTAGCGGTCGTGCGGTTCCAGACTGTAGCGCCTTTAACCGCTCGGCCACTCCGGCCGGCCAGTTAAGCATGGAGTACACTGACAATCAATCTAGGCGTTAACCCACAGTGTGTGAGGTGTGTATTTCAGGTTGAAGGACGTTATGTAATATTTTGGAGGTGCTTTTCGTACAATGAATTGGGCTCACTCATTTTGTTTACCCTGAATATGAATCAGTATGTTTATTAGTACATTATCGGTGACAGATTGCTGCTCTTCCTTAGGGAACTTCAAGATGAGTACGCTGTATACCCTTCAAAGAGGACAACAGCCGTGTCACAGGCCTGTACACAGACGTTGCTGATTTTTCAAACACTAAGGCACACTACTGTATCTCGACTGGGCCACTAAATCGGCCGATTTTCACCCCGTTGAAAATGTATGCGGCTAATCAGGTGAACTTGGAATATATCTAACTGGTGGACTGTCTTCCTCCCCGAATAAGTGTATTATCAAGGCTAGCGGTGGTCTCATGCCACTTTAGCACCTTGTGATAAATAAAATTTCTTTTCGGTATTTAACTTATCAATCATATCGAATTAAGATCAGTAAATTTTGAACGCCAACCCAGCAGCTACCTTGCATGATGATGTTTATCAACACTACACGTACTACTAAAATAAATGATTGTGGCTCCATCATAAGTTGACGGAGCCTCAACCATTTATTTCAATAGTACGTGTAGTGTAGTGTTGATAAACATCAACTTATGGTGGAAATACAAGCATTTATTTCCATTATAAAAGAAGTTGCTGAACTATTTTTCACCCTCAGCATGCTACAAGTTCGTAATACATGTACTACTGTTAACACTGTTTTGTCTGGGGATACTAGTCTTTTGACGGGTTTGTTGCAGGTCACCTCGATTTCCAAACCCGTGTCAACACTTTAAGCTCACAGTATCTTACGCCCTCTGTCTGTTGGACATATTCCAGACTCTGTTTTGCCAAACAGCTTTTGTCTTCTAACGCTAATGCCATGGATGATATTTCGTGATATACTAACGTATGTCTGTTCATCCTGCCCCTTCTTGTGTTTAGTGCTTTCCACTTATTATGTTCTACGACTATTCTATAGAGAACCTCATTATGTATTAACACTTCACATAATTTTCAGCATCGTTTCTCTTCTTTTCAGTTTTCTCTATCGTTCATGATTCACTTCCATACTATTTCAAGACATGTACTCTCAAAAATTTCTTTCACTGCTTAACTTTCATCTTTGAAACAATAAGAACGTCTTCGGCATGGTATGCTGTTTATGACAATAATACTAGTCTTCTTATTACGTGCTCTACGCTACATCCCTTGTACTTTAATGTGATTATAACTTTGCAAAGTTCCTTCACTTTATCCACTCCTTCTTCCCAAATTTTAGTGTTAGGAACTTTGCCTATTTCATTTTTGCTGCTCCTAAATACTTTTGCTCTTCTTTAGTTTATTCGCAGCCCGAATTCTATGTTCTGTGGACTCGTCAGTCCATTCAGCAGTTCCTCCAATGTTTCCTCACTGTCACAAATGAAAGCAATCTTAACAGTGAATCTTATTGTTGAAGTTCATTCAACCTACATTTTAATCCCATTTTTGTCCATTTCTTTTATTCTTTTTATTGCCTATTCTGTATCCAGAATGAGTGATTAACGGGAAGGATGGTGTCCCAGCTTTACGTACTTTTTAATTTTCAATTCTTTTCGTTTCGTCTTGTTTCATACACATATGTGTTTTCTCCGTCATTGGTTGTTGCGTATATCATCCTCTAAGATATTGCTTCTAGCGTTCGTGACTTTCCAACTTCCGGGTGGAAGAAACATTAGACTGCAGCGACCCGGCTACAGCGCGATCATTGGAGACGGTATATTTCTTCTACAGGAAGTTAAGAATTGTTAAGAAACTTAATAGACACGTTGCATAGGTGATGCAAAACTTTGGACGTTCTGTGACAGTTCATACTATGAGTAACGTTTCACTCCTAAATAACAATAAAACATAAACATTGTGTGAGCTATTAAATGAGACCACAGGAATGACTGACAAACGACACATTGTTCAGTCCCTGTTGCCATGGATACTTTGCGACAGAAGAGCAACTCTTCGAAGCAGAGCTTCGATTCGCGTTTCAGAGCAGTAATGTAGAGACAGATGCAGGCTGCATCTGTAAGATAGTCTTAATCAGTGCTGAATCTTATCTCTTTTATAGAGAGTAAACAGTTTAATAGTAGTTTGTGACGATAAGGCCCTGGGAATGTTAGGTAGTCTACTAAGTTGTGTAAGAAATTTTTCATAGTGTGGGATCATCTATCACCGACATTCTGGACAGTTGTTGAGGTACCTACGACTATGTAGATCCAAGTGACTGAAATCTGTATAGCTGTATTTCTACATTCATCATATTAAATAATAATATTCTCCATATATCTTCAGTATAGTGGAAGAAGGATAAAATGAATGAAAACCCAAATAAGATGTACATGAGTCACAAACTGA
Organism: Schistocerca cancellata; assembly: GCF_023864275.1. NCBI lineage: Eukaryota > Metazoa > Arthropoda > Insecta > Orthoptera > Acrididae > Schistocerca > Schistocerca cancellata. Next base: position 468,471,155 of record NC_064633.1, read on the forward strand.
AATTTGTACAGTTATCAACGGTAGGTAGAAAGGACAACACACACACATCCATGCCCGACGGAGGACTCGAACCTCCGACGCCTGCAGGTGTCCAATGTTCATTATGATGAGGTTCGATGCTCGCTTGGGCGTGCTAAATTCCTTCTGGTGTGAGTCGAACATATATATACTCCTATTTATATAGTCCTATATGCCGATTGTGTCTTAGCTGGTAATGAGCGTGTTATGTTCACTCGTGTTCTGCAACCTGGTGGAGTTCATATCGTGCAATTTTCAGAGCTGCGTTTCAGAGTGTAACCTACGTCCTAAATTATCTGCTAGATGTATTCCAGTCTCTGTCTTCCTCTACAGTTTCTGCACTCTACAGCTCACTCCAGTACCATGGAAGTCATTTCCTGAAGTTGTAACAGATATTCTATCAACCTCTCACTTCTTCTTGTCAGTGTTTCCCACATACTACTTTCCTCGTCTACTCTGTGCATTACCTTATCAGTCCTCCTAATTTTGAACATTATTCTGTAGTACCGCATCTCAAATGCTTGGATCCTCTTCTGTTCCAGTTTTTAAACTACCATACAATACTGTGAGCCAAACGAACGTTCTCAGAAATTTCTTCCTCAAATTAAGGCCTATGTTTGTTACTAGTAGACTTCTCTTGGCCAGGAAATCCCATTGTGCCAGTGCTGGTCTGCTTTTTATATTCTCCGTCCTCCATCGGTCATGGGTTACGCTGCTGCCTAGGTAGCAGAATTGCTTGGCTTCCTCGACTTGGCAATAGTCAATTTTGATGTTAAGTTTCCCGTGACACTTATTTCTGCTGCTTTCGTCTTTTTTCGGTTTAACCTCAATCTATGCGTGGTATTCATCAGACCGTTCATTCTATTCAGTACATCCTGTAACTATTCTTCACCTACACTGATGATAGCAGTATCATCAGGGAATCCCATCACTGATATCTTTTCACCCTGAAGTGTAATCCCACTGATGAACCTTTCTTTTATTTCCGTCATTGGTTCTCTGATGTACAGATTGAATAGTGAAGACGAGGGACTACATGCGTGCCTTAAACCCTTTTTAATCCGAGCACTTCGTTCTTGGTCTTCCGCTCTCACAGTTCCCTCTTGATTCACCCACAATTACCCGTCTTTCCCTGTAGTTTACCCCTATATTTCTCAGTACTGCGAAAGTGTTGCACATTTTGACATAGCCGAACGATTTTCCAAATCGACAAATCCCATGAAAGTGTCTTGATTTCTATTCAGTCTTGCTTCCATTATCAATCACAGCGTGAGAACTGCCTTTCTTAAAGCCAAATTGTTTATCATCTAACAGATCTTCTATTTTCTTTTCCATTATTCTGTATAATATTCCTGTCAGTAACTTCATGAGTTGTTAAGCTGATTCTGTGTCAATTATCGCAACTGTCGGCTCTTGCTGTCTTCGGAATTGTGTGGATGAGAAACAAGTATCACACGTGAAACTAATTTATTTGTTCTTTTTTTTGTTCTTCATTGGTCCTTAAAGGCATCCGCTGGGCTTAACGTCACTCTCTTGAATTGTATGACCTAGCAGTATAGGTGCTACACGCCAAATTTGTGAACATAATTTCCTTTCTTCATTTGTCGCCGCTGATGCTTCAGACTGGAAGAACACATGGCTGACTCTGTGCTTGTGCTGTGCGTACTCATCATCACCGACTTCGTACAGATTTATGGTATATGCATGACTTGGCCTCGTGGCCAGAAATGAACGTGACAGAAGTGGAAGCTCCAGATAGATAAGCGTTTAGAACAAATATACATGTTCGGAGCGGGCCGGGAAGGATATAGGACATTTAGAGTAGCGTAGTTTCCAGTCAGCGGTTCGTGTAGCGAACAGAGTAGAGAAGCGGAATGCAAAGAATGCATACAAAGAATGTTTCTATTTCTTATTTTCAGTTTTTACGTTACTTACGCTGTAAATAAACCGAAATAAACCTCAATGTATTATCTTTATCTATGGATTTGAAAGGAACGAAAAGGAAAGACAAAACACAATTTGTTATTACAAATATAAAGAAAGCATTGTGCTTAACCCTACAACACTAAAGGGGTGAAAATGTTACCTAGCTACTAAACCCGTAAAGTTTACACCACATTTCATTCAAAGGAAGCCATAATATATGCGTTATGGACTAGTTAACTACAACTCTTAAATCTCCAATGCTATGTTACTCACCAAATTAAGTACAAAATATCCTGTTTTATGCCACACTGCAATCGCAAATGTAACGAGGATTTAGTATCCTAGGGTTAAAATGTCTACGAAGACTCCCCAGTTAATTTTCCAAGAAGAGCTTGTAATTAATGCACACAGGACTTCGTTATCCGTTAACTCCATTTTAACCACCGAGAAGCCCAAGACAGCTGCTCGCGACGGCTAAGTTCCCGGTGCAGGTGAAATCGGCCCATCGGCCGTAGGGAGTCCATTGATTACCACCCCTCAGAAACGAGAAAATAAGTGGAGCTTTATCGGAGTATCCGTATATGTGCGAGAATGAGTTGATTTGGTCCAAACAAGTCGACGAACGAGGGGAAAACGAAGAAGGGGAAGACGATATCTTGTCGAGTGATGACTACACACCATAACAAAAAATTTTGAAAGAGGGTTCAGAATTCATTTCACGCGATGTCAAGATAATAGCAGTTAATCTTGCAAAAACACATCCATAGTGGAATGTGAAGTGTCTAGAAATGAAAGGATCACTTGCTTGAGGTATATGCGGTGTCTGAAAACTTGTGAAGAACACATTACAATCGGTGGAAACCAGAAGGATAAATATAACACATTTGATACCTGGACTTGTGAAGGCTTCGTAGAAGCTCGGAGCTGTAACGAACAAGTTATCACAAGAACCTTGCAGCAACGGGCACTTGCTGCTGCGGGTCCTTCTTGAAATTTGCAATTTACAGCCTCGAAAACATGGATCAGAGAGTTCAAACAAAAGTATAAGGTTCGTCAGAGGAAACTCACCCAATTGGTACCCGAAAAAGGGACTTCAAACATTGAAAAAATCTCTGCTGCGGCAAAGACGTTTTGAGTCCCGACTAGAGCTCCTACCCTCAATTATGACAAGGACTTTGTTCTCAACACCAATTAAACAGGTAAGTCAAGAAGCTCTATTCGTAAATTTCAATCGATATACCCTTTTCAACGTGATGTGCAATAAAATATTGACATTCGTATATTTTTCTTTCCAGCTTGCCAGTACCAGTAGACCTATAAACGAACCATGTGTAAGTAGGCTGTTTATGTTTTCTTATTGGCAACGTTACGTAGCGCTCTGTATGAAAATCACTGGCTGTGCTGTGTGCAGTCTCTAACTAGTTTGCATTGTTGTCTCCCATTGTAGTGTTGGGCAGCTGGATGTGAACAGCGCGTAGCGTTGCGCAGTTGGAGGTGAGCCGCCAGCAGTGGTGGATGTGGGGAGAGATATGGCGGAGTTTTGAAATTTCTAATACTGGATGTCATGAACTGCTATGTACACCCCTGGAAATGGAAAAAAGAACACATTGACACCGGTGTGTCAGACCCACCATACTTGCTCCGGACACTGCGAGAGGGCTGTACAAGCAATGATCACACGCACGGCACAGCACCAGGAACCGCGGTGTTGGCCGTCGAATGGCGCTAGCTGCGCAGCATTTGTGCACCGCCGCCGTCAGTGTCAGCCAGTTTGCCGTGGCATACGGAGCTCCATCGCAGCCTTTAACACTGGTAGCATGCCGCGACAGCGTGGACGTGAACCGTATGTGCAGTTGACGGACTTTGAGCGAGGGCGTATAGTGGGCATGCGGGAGGCCGGGTGGACGTACCGCCGAATTGCTCAACACGTGGGGCGTGAGGTCTCCACAGTACATCGATGTTGTCGCCAGTGGTCGGCGGAAGGTGCACGTGCCCGTCGACCTGGGACCGGACCGCAGCGACGCACGGATGCACGCCAAGACCGTAGGATCCTACGCAGTGCCGTAGGGGACCGCACCGCCACTTCCCAGCAAATTAGGGACACTGTTGCTCCTGGGGTATCGGCGAGGACCATTCGCAACCGTCTCCATGAAGCTGGGCTACGGTCCCGCACACCGTTAGGCCGTCTTCCGCTCACGCCCCAACATCGTGCAGCCCGCCTCCAGTGGTGTCGCGACAGGCGTGAATGGAGGGACGAATGGAGACGTGTCGTCTTCAGCGATGAGAGTCGCTTCTGCCTTGGTGCCAATGATGGTCGTATGCGTGTTTGGCGCCGTGCAGGTGAGCGCCACAATCAGGACTGCATACGACCGAGGCACACAGGGCCAACACCCGGCATCATGGTGTGGGGAGCGATCTCCTACACTGGCCGTACACCACTGGTGATCGTCGAGGGGACACTGAATAGTGCACAGTACATCCAAACCGTCATCGAACCCATCGTTCTACCATTCCTAGACCGGCAAGGGAACTTGGTGTTCCAACAGGACAATGCACGTCAGCATGTATCCCGTGCCACCCAACGTGCTCTAGAAGGTGTAAGTCAACTACCCTGGCCAGCAAGATCTCCGGATCTGTCCCCCATTGAGCATGTTTGGGACTGGATGAAGCGTCGTCTCGCGCGGTCTGCACGTCCAGCACGAACGCTGGTCCAACTGAGGCGCCAGGTGGAAATGGCATGGCAAGCCGTTCCACAGGACTACATCCAGCATCTCTACGATCGTCTCCATGGGAGAATAGCAGCCTGCATTGCTGCGAAAGGTGGATATACACTGTACTAGTGCCGACATTGTGCATGCTCTGTTGCCTGTGTCTATGTGTCTGTGGTTCTGTCAGTGTGATCATGTGATGTATCTGGCCCCAGGAATGTGTCAATAAAGTTTCCCCTTCCTGGGACAATGAATTCACGGTGTTCTTATTTCAATTTCCAGGAGTGTATATTATGATTTTTCAACACTAAATACATTGTTTGTTCTCTATTAAAGTCTTTCATTTGCTAACTATGCCTATCAGTAGTTAGTGCCTTCCGTAGTTTGAATCTTTTATTTAGCTGGCAGTAGTGGCGCTCGCTGTTTAGCAGTAGTTCGAGTAACGAAGATTTTTGGTGAGGTAAGTGATTTGTGAAAGGTATAGGTTAGTGTTAGTCAGGGCTATTCTTTTGTAGGGAATTTTGAAAGTGTAATTTAAAAACTCCGCCATCTCTCTCCTCACATCCACCACTGCTGGCGGCTCACCTCTAACTGCGCAACGCTACGCGCTGATATTTGAAGTACAATGGTACAAAGGTTTTCCGTGATACATTTCATTCCATTGCTGTAATCTGTAACACCTGAGGGTATAATTACATTAATCCTCAGGGGGGTACATGCCTACTTTGTGTACCATGTGTTTGGCAAGCACAAGGAGCCATAGCTAATATGGTATTTGCTTATACATCTTTACACATCGGTACCATATTTCTCTAACACAGAATTACACAGCTATCTGATCATTTAACTGAGAGAGACAAACCTTTTTACTACATCAGTGACACATGTTTACGCAATTACACCATTGGGTAACTTCACACTTAAGAAATTGTATTTTGTCTGTACTTTGTAACTGTTCAAATGGTTCAAATGTCTCTGAGCACTACGGGACTCAACACCTTAGGTCATAAGTCCCCTAGAACTTAGAACTACTTAAACCTAACTAATCTAAGGACATCACACACACCCATGCCCAAGGCAGGATTCGAACCTGCGACCGTAGCAGTCCCGGACTGCAGCGCCAGAACCGCTAGACCACCGCGTCCGGCTGTGAACTGTTCATATTTTTTCAGACCCATTGTGATATTATGAGAACTTTGAGTGATATATTTGGTATAAGATCATGATTTTTAAAGTACGTTTGAGGTAGATGACACTACTGAAATGAGCAGAGAATTTTCTTTAGGTTTTGAAATTATTGCAGAAAGCTACGACGTTTTTGAAATTTGACTGAGGTGTTATGATGTTATTATTACGACGACGATGTGTATTATGCTGCTGAGGTATGTTTATGATTAATAGGCTGATGCTATATGAGTTATTTGATTATGCTACATATCTCTTATGATGAAATATTGAAGAAGTGTCGACGAATATGTATATGTATAATGAGGTAAGGAATAATGAGTAGTGGTTAGGGACTCTGGTTTGTGAATAAGGATGTTGGAAACCAAGAATCGTACTTTAAGAGTTATGAAATGTATGTAAATGCGTGAATGTATTACAATGCCGACAAAAATTTTTTGGACACTGTTATATTCATAAGATTTTGTTTCTACACATTTGCAACGCAAATTCTCGACCCGTGAAATTTTGTATATGAGACTGTCACTGTATCGGAAACTGTTGTCGTAAATATTTCCGTAAGAAAGTTAAGTGACCACCTGCACGTAATGCGTCGTGGGCACCCAGCAGTGTCAGACGCCTGGAGAACAAGCCATTAGGGTGTGCCTTTTCGGAAGCACAGGTAGAAAAAAAAAAGGGAGGCCATTATCCTCGCTATTGACATTTTCTTGTTGAAAGCATACTGTGGAGCTCATAATTTATGATATTTACTGAAATGCCTAATGAAACGATGAGAAACATTTCACGGCTATTGTCTTGCTAGTTGAGAAAAATGCCATATGGCTTTCTTTATGTATTTATTTACACATTTTGTTTAATATCAAGTTTCTAGCTGCACTGCAGCATTGGTTAAAATAGAAATTTATAGATGTACTAATATAAATATTTTCTGTCTACAGATCCAGTAAATACTAATTTTTTAATACATTTCCCAAAAATGGGAGAGTAGAAAGACATTTCACAGGAACTGCATACATAATTTTCTTTTTGAGTACTTGGTAATTTTTTGTAGAATTCGTTTTTGTGGTGCACCACTTTAATTACATAGACATTAAGATGTGAATATACATTTCCCTTATCTGCATTGTTGTTTTTACTGTAATATTTTTTCTGCTTGAGCTATGTCATGTTTAGGTATAAGTTACTGCTGCTTGCCAGGCATAGTGTTACTGAATTTGACTTTGTGTTACTCTTCTAAGCTAGTTTTACTACTGATTTATTTTTCTTGTTTGCTGCACAGTGCCTTATATTAGTTGTAGTACTGCAATTGCTTTGCCTATTTAAAATTTTTGTCCTTGATGTTTGTGTTAATTGTTTTATGCTGCTGCATTGCCTCATCCCTTAGTTTAGCATCTGAGCTCAGTAGATTTAAGTTAGCTTAAGAAGGGGTAGACTATATAAGAGAATGAGTTGCAATGAATTTGAAGAAATGCACTGAGAGGTTATACGAGAAAAATACAGAAAGCATGCTTGGTTAGGATTTTTTTTTTTTTGTGGAAGCAAAGGTTGAAGTAAGACAAAAGATCTATGGAATGAAGTTTTGGGTTGGACTGCAGTATCAAATGTTACACTGAAAACAAACCCTGTCCTTTCCTTTTGGTGTTATCTCACTATGTGTTTGTGTACCCTTGTGTTCAAATGGTTCAAATGGCTCTGAGCACTATGGGACTCAACTGCTGTGGTCATAAGTCCCCTAGAACTCAGAACTACTTAAACCTAACTAACCTAAGGACAGCACACAACACCCAGCCATCACGAGGCAGAGAAAATCCCTGACCCCGCCGGGAAGTACCCTTGTGTATTTGTTTTCTTCCTGTCTCTGTGTAGTTTCACAGATTTTTTTCTTCTCTTAATATTAAGCTACATTCACTATGATGGGGAATACTGTTCTCCTCAAATATAATTGGCATTAATAATATGTTATTTACCTTGTAAATAGGCTTAGACATTATTTATTCTGTTTTGTTTTAATGCTCATGTGTGAAGTTGATGTTTCAATAATTATTCTGATCTTTTATGTATTTACTTATGTCATAATTCCTGTAACACTGATGTATATGTTAGTTCGATTCTTTTGTAAAGCCTGTACTACAAATGTTATCTGAATTTTTATTTTCTTTAATGATGTATTTTGTACCATTGTTATTGCATTCTTATGTTATCAAATTAAAATTGACACCAGTTGATCACATTAAGTAACTTGTAAGCATTCATTTCACTGCACACGTTTCTGTTGGTCATAGTATATGGACAATATGTGAGAAGTAGGGACTGATAGTGTTTACATGTGTGTTAATAATTCAGCAAGGGACTGGATAACAGCATTGCTGGTTCTAAGGACAATTCCAAAAACTTTGTGTGTGTTCAAGTGGTGGTTTATGGACTTGCTATATTATCTGCAAGACTTCTAAGGACAATTCCAAAAACTTTGTGCATGCACAAGTGGTGGTTTATGGACTTGCTATCTTCTCTGCAAGACTCTTCGATGATGATTGTGCACCTGCACAGTGGCAGCAGATTGCTGCTGACCATCATCTCTACAAGGACTACAGTGGGTCTACACCTTTTCTGACTCACCAATACCATTATTTCTACAAGGACTGTAGTGGGTCTGCACCTCTGGTGGCCCACCAATACCACAATCTCTACCAGGACTACAGTTGGCCTGCACCTCTGGTGGCCCACCAATACCGTAATCTCTACTGGGACTACAGTGGGTCTACTCTGTGATGACCTACCTACCAATATTCTTCAAAACGTCGAATGACTCTGCTGTGGGTTTGCTCTGTTGTGGCCCATTACCTGTCAGCATGTCAAGAGTCAGCACTGTCTTTCCGTTGGAAGGACAACACTACTTCTTCAAGACTGCATGGAAATCCACTACTTCCCTGTGCATTGTCTTTTACTGCTCAGACTTTGAGAAAAGAAACGGCAGTTTTACTCTGATGAATGATCAGGACTGTCTTTATTGACTGTGAGAAAATTTTAGCTTTTGACCAACATTGTATTAATAAGTGTGTGCATTTGATATCTTTGTTATTGTAATTATGAAAAAATTTATCAAATCATTATTGGCCACTGCCCAAAACAATTTGTAAATTTTTTTGTGGGGAGCATGGGGGCTATGTAAGTAGGCTGTATGTTTTTTCTTATTGGCAACGTTACGTAGGGCTCTGTATAAAATCACTGGCTGTGCTGTGTGCAGTCTCTGGCTAGTTTGCATTGTTGTCTCCCATTGTAGTGTTGGGCAGCTGGATGTGAACAGCGCGTAGCGTTCTGCAGTTGGAGGTGAGCCGCCAGCAGTGGTGGATGTGGGGAGAGAAATGGCGGAGTTTTGAAATTTCTAATACTGGATGTCATGAGCTGCTATGTATATTATGATTTTTCAAGACTATTAAGGTAAATACATTGTTTGTTCTCTATTAAAATCTTTCATTTGCTAACTATGCCTATCAGTAGTTAGTGCCTTCCGTAGTTTGAATCTTTTATTTAGCTGGCAGTAGTGGCGCTCGCTGTTTAGCAGTAGTTCGAGTAACGAAGATTTTTGGTGAGGTAAGTGATTTGTGAAAGGTATAGGTTAGTGTTAGTCAGGGCTATTCTTTTGTAGGGAATTTTGAAAGTCAGATTGCGTTGCGCTAAAATTATTGTGTGTCAGTTTATGCACAGTCATGTATAATTGTTGAAAGGGGACGTTTCACATGGACCATCGAGGGGCGAGAGTATTTCTGTGAAACGGCAGGATACGAACCAAGCTACCCATCCTTATACAGCGCAGTATGCTATAACTTATTCTGGAAAACTATTGCAACAGTCTACGTATTGCTACAATACAGTACTGGCTCCTACGGACCGAGGATTCTGGCAACAGTGGATGAGTAGGCGGCATAATATAGGAGTGTTGTCATTAATTCTTCAGATTTGGTGAAATGAAATGACGTGTGGCGAGGGACTCGCGGTGGGTGGACCAGATCGCCTCGTGTAAGTCTTCTGAGGTGACGCCACTTCGGCGACTTGCGGGTCGATCAGGTTGAAAAGATGATGAAGGCGACACAAACACCCAGCCCCTGAGCGGAGAAAATTTCCAACCCAGCCGGAAATCCAACCCCGGCATGAAAAGCCGGCGCGCTGTCCACTCAGCTACGGTAGCGGACCAAATTCAGTGAAACTTACTGCATCCTTATACAAAAAGTTTGTGACATGTAATGAAACCCTACGTCGAGGAAAGTAAATTTCTCCTGCTAACTCACTCGTGCGGAGGATAAACAAGGACACAATTACACTGTGAGCTTTCCCAGATCAAGAGTGATTGACATCGAGCAGATTTAAAGTCATTCCTCCGAAATGCATCCTGCTTCTGTAACGCTGGGACGTCTGCTTCTGTCTTGAGGTAAAGAATTTCTTCAAAAAGTTTCAAAACTGCACTTATCGAGAGGAAAATAAGCCACTTCCTGAGAGGTCTACCTCATGAAATGTTCCATTGTACATCACCAGCTATCCTCATGGGTACTTGGGGTAATGATGGTGCTATGCGTTGTTCTCTGCCAAGCTGTTCAATGAAAGGGAAACTTTTACAAACGAAAAACAAATTTGTTTTTCAATAAAAATTTTAAAACGAATTTGTAACTGTGAACATGCGGAGTCTATAACGAGTGCGAGATGCCGTGGAAAATACTTCTTTCCCTGTACTTGAGATGAATATCAGTCCAACACTCGTAAATCGTCAACTGCAAACTAATAAAAGTATGTATTTTTAAGTAAAGAAGTCTCGTGCGCCTTACAATACCTTCCTCGGGAATGATTTAAATCACAAATTTTCCTTTGTCTTTCCTTATCATGCCTTTAAAACAATATTTATAAACACAGTAGATTGAGCATTATTTTTGTTTATTTCCGGTGTAAGCGAAGTAAAAATTTAAAATAAAAGAATACTGCAGATGGACTCGATCCCACAAGTCTCCGCTTAGAGTTCTGTAGTACTCTTACTACTCCACAAACCATTGTATGTGAATTACATGTACCTAAGTAACCAATTAGTCTGCCGACCGGCGCCAAAAATGCAATTTTGTTCTAAATGCTTGGCCGTCTGTATCTCCCGCTTCTGCCAGTTTCGTTTCTGTTTATGTCCTGCGTAAACTACAAATCTGGACGCAATCGGTGATGACAAGTAGACGCAGTTCCATTGTTATACCAGCATATGTAAACTTTTAGTTACGATCCGTAGTAATGTGTCTCCTATAATCTACTCCAGGTCTGCTGTGCGTGCAGTTTCCATGGTTCTACCCTTTGTGTGTGTGTGTGTGTGTGTGTGTGTGTGTGTGTGTGTGTGTGTGTATGTGTGTGTGTTGCGACAAAATTAGAGCCAACAAACGTGCTTTTAGGCACTGAGTGACATAACTTTTCCATCATTTAATACGTCTCAAACATGAGGAGTATCTTTCATCTTTCCTTGTCATGAACACGGTCTGGTGCCATAATAGCTACCACTACTAGCGCAGGAGAATGTCGTGAACAGCATGCTCTGCGAGGGACCCAACAGCTGACAAGACGTCACATAGCCACATCAAAAAAGTTTGCATCACCTTGGTTGCGAGAGTTCCGGAACCTGCACAGAAAATTGGAATAGAGATCAACATAAACATCATATACGCCCTCTTTTGCTCATGAAAACCAGGCATTGCTTGTTGTACCACCATACAGCGATACTTTCAGAGATGGTGGTCCAGATTGCTCTACACACCGATACCTCTAATACGGCTGCAACATGTCCTCTTGCACTGATGCATGCCTGAATTCGTCTGGCATACTACTATCCACAATTTCATCGAGGCACTGTTGATCCAGATTGTCCCACTCCTTAACGGCGATTCGGCGTAGATCCCTCGGAGTGGTTGGTGGGCAACGACGTCTATAAACAGCCCTTTTCAATCTATCCCAGGTACGCTCGAGACGGATCATGTTTGGAGAACAAGCTGCCCACTCTAGTCGAGCGATGCCGTTATTCTGAAGGAAGACATTCACAAGATGTGCACGTTGAGAGCCGCGAATTGTCGTCCATGAAGACCAATTCCTCGCCAATATGCTGCCGACATAATTGCCTCCAAACGTCTCCGATGATTGTCTGGTTGAAGGCAAATGCGGCACTCATCGGTGATGAGCGGCCCATTCGGCATCTTGTAGGGCCCATCTGTAGCGCGCTGCATGGTGTCGTGGTTGCAAGGATGGAACTCACCTTGGACGTAGAGAGTGAGTTGCGCATCACGCAGCCTATTGCGCATAGATTGAGTCGTAACAGGACGTCCCGTGGCTGCACGAGAAGCATTATTGTACATGGCAGCGCTGCTGTCAGTGTTCCTCCGAGCCATAATCCGTAGTTAGAGGTCATCCACTACAGTAGTAGCCCTTAGTCGGCCAGAGCGAGGCACGCCATTGACAGTTCCTGTATCTCCTCCTTGTCCGAACAACACAGCTTTGGTTCTCTCCGAGACGCCTGGACACTTCCCTTGCTGAGAGCCCTTCCTGGCACAAAGTAACAATGTGGACGCGATCGAGCCACAGTATAGACCGTCTAGGTATGGTAGAACTACAAACAACACGAGCCGTGTACCTCCTTCCTGGTGGAATGACTGGGAATGATCGGTTGTCGGACCCCGTCCGTCTAATAGGCGCTGCTGATGCATGGTTGTTTACATCGTGGGGCCGGTTTAGTGACATCTCTGAACGGCAAAGGGACCGTGTCTGTGAAACAATATCCTCAGTCAACATCTATCTTCAGGAGTTCTGGGAACCGGGGTGATGAAAATCTTTTTTTGATGTGTCAACCGTACAGTTTTAGCCGTGGGAACGCTTATTACTTCGTGGGGCATATCGTGAAATTAATCCAGATATTGAAATACGCCAAGAAACGGCTTCAGCCCTATTTCGACGAATATCTCTATGTGTCAATGCGTTGGAGAAGTGTTGTTGTCTTTAATTAATTTCTGCAGAACGTTCTATGTGGATAATAAAACTGTGTACTATACCAAAAGCTTTTGCTGTTGACAGCAAAACTCGAGAAAGTGTGCGTATACAAAGACGGGAACTTCATTGTGATGTTTTGCTGGCCACATCCAGAACCAGGGAGACACTTTGTTTCACAGTACCCACCCCATAAAGTTCACTAACGACACAAAAATGCAGTTAAATTGGTCTTGCTGTGTAATGTATCTAATTAGGATCCTTTGTGACTATGTCCGTAAAGTGCTGCATCAGAGCTTCCTTTGAGGCGAAAGAGAAAGCTTAATGCCCGACATAAACACCCACTCTGCAGGAATCACTGGGACATTTTCAGATTAACTGCCTCAGTAGATAATGCGGGTGTTATTTCAGTATAATTTAGTGGCGTAAAAGAATGTGATAACTTGGAATAAAATAATTTTGCGCGTTACGCCGCGACATTTTTGAACTGAAGACAGCTTTTAAAATCGTTATCTCGACCGTATTTGAAGCTGTCCTTTTTAAGGCTGCTAAACAACTACCTTGGCCGTTGTTTTTGGTATTTTCTATTATTCTTGATAAGTCTGCAAACTGAGCAGTTACGACTTTTATTTGTAGTATTCTCGGAAGCCATAATCTGTAACCCTCCCCTAACATCTCCTTTTTAATAGAAACAGCCGATACCATATTTACTGTCGATTCTTGTTTAGGTGAAAATTATATCAGCTATCTAACTGAATGAGCTTAAAATGATTTTGTGTACGATATGTTATGTTTCAGGATAAAATATGTAAAAAGAAACCAGTTTGTAAATACTCTGCACGTGAAGTTAAAAATTACTCTCCTTTAAAAAAATTTGAAATTACGAAATTTCTGGTACATTTAAAATTCGGGCGTAGACAACATTCCATTAGAACTACTGACGGCCTTGGGAGAGCCAGTCCTGACAAAACTCTACCATTTGGTGATAAAGATGTATGAGACAGGCGAAATACCCTCAGACTTCAAGAAGAATATAATAATTACAATCCCAAAGAAAGCAGGTGTTGACAGATGTGAAAATTACCGAACAATCAGTTTAATAAGTCACTGCTGCAAAATACTAACGCCAATTCTTTACAGACGAATGGAAAAACTGGTAGAAGCCGACCTCGGGGAAGATCAGTTTGGATTCCGTAGAAATATTGGAACACGTAAGGCAATACTGACCCTACGACTTATCTTAGAAGACAGATTAAGGAAAGGTAAACCTACGTTTCTAGCATTTGTAGACTTACAGAAAGCTTTTGACAGTGTTGACTGGAATACTCTCTTTCAAATTCTGAAGGCAGCAGGGGTAAAATACAGGGAGCGAAAGGCTATTTACAATTTGTACAGAAACCAGATGGCAGTTATAAGAGTCGAGGGGCATGAAAGGGAAGCAGCGGTGGGGAAGGGAGTGAGACAGGGTTGTAGCCTGTCCCCGATGTTATTCAATCTGTATATTGAGCAAGCAGTGAAGGAAACAAAAGAAAAATACGGAGTAGGTATTAAAACCTATGGAGAAGAAATAAAAACTTTGAGGTTCGCCGATGACATTGTAATTCTGTCAGAGACAGCAAAGGACTTGGAAGAGCAGTTGGACGGAATGGGCAGAGCCTTGAAAGGAGGGTATAAGATGAATATTAAGCAAACCGAGGATAATGGAATGTAGTCGAATTAAGTCGGGTAGTGCTGAGGGAATTAGATTAGGAAATTAGACACTTACAGTAGTAAAGGACTTTTGCTATTTGAGGAGCAAAATAACTGATGATGGTCGAAGTAGAGAGGATATCAAATGTAGACTGGCAATGACAAGGAAAGCGTTTCTGAAGAAGAGAAATTCGTTAACATCGAGTATAGATTTAAGTGTCAGGAAGTATTTTCTGAAAGTATTTGTATGGAGCGTAGCCATGTATGTAAGTGAAACATGGACGATAACTAGTTTGGACAAGAAGAGGATAGAAGCTTTCGAAATGTGGTGCTACAGAAGAATGCTGAAGATTTGATGGGTAGATCATATAACTAATGAGGAGTTATTGAATAGGATTGGGGAGAAGAGACGTTTGTGGCACAACTCGACTAGAAGAAGGGATCGGTTGGTAGGACATGTTCTGAGGCATCAAGGGATCACCAATTTAGTATTGGAGGGCAGCGTGGAGGGTAAAAATCGTAGAGGGAGACCAAGAGATGAATACACTAAGCAGATTCCGAAGTATGTAGGCTGCAGTAGGTACTGGTAGATGAAGAAGCTTGCACAGGATAAATTAGCATGGAGACCTGCATCAAACCAGTCTCAAGACTGAAGACCACAACAACAACAATTATTAATTTTACAGACTAACGATAATTATTAAACTTATTTCCGGACTCAGTTATAAAATAATGTAATATCTTGGTGATGATTCTTTTGTAGTCAAGAAAATATGTAAGCTATTTTGCTTTGTAATCTTTTGGAATGCTCTTAATACCGCAGACTGTAGAATGTAGTGGTCATGTCCCTGATGGAATCAGAATTGTTTTTGAATGTGTCATTAATAATGTTATTTTTGGTGTGATAGAAGTGAAAATTGTTAAGTCGCTGTTCTTTAGAAGAATCGGATAAAATAAATATATATTCATAGCAACAAGCAAATTTTCGTAAGTTATTTCGTCTTCAGGAACCTGAAACGTTATAAAAATTACAGGCTCAAGAATGTTCCCCTAGTCGCAACAAGAATTAGAGCCAAAAACAAGCAGAGAAAAATCAAGATAAGTAAAAAGTTCTTCTTTGTTACATGTTACGCCTCTCGAAGCTTTCAAAATTTGTGCTAAGACAGAGAATTTTAATAGTGATATGTAGAAGGGTAAGATTACGAAGTCCAGTGCGATAATCGATAGTTTGAGGTGTTGCCATAAATGTTCTGTAGCCTGATTTGCTGCGAATCAGAGGTTATACGTTTGCATTCATGTAGTTTTCCACGTCATGTTTACTAAGTCGTTACGAAGAGAGGACAGAAATTTGGAGAAATATTACTCTTTTGGAAAGAAAACCATTAAATCTAAAAAAATCTGCATCGACTGCTTTGAAATTTTGACACAATTTTCCATACGAAGACACCTGGTGACTTACATACTTTCCGCAGTACTGTATAGTAATCACAGCTTTGTATCTGAATAACTGTATGTCATCATTTACCTAATAGAGTATTACACATACTTTAAAAATATATATGTAAGAGTTATATGGAAAACGTATATAAGAATGTTAATATTCATTTGTTCAGACTCGCTTCTAAATTATGACACAATGCTGCATTCGAGTATGAACGATATTTTATACGCTTATTTTTTAATACATCAGTAAATATGTAATATATAATTGAGAATCGTGATTAAAACAATTCTCGTAAAGCTCTCTACGGATTGACTTTAAAATTTTACACAATACTGCAGTTAGCATTCAGATGGACATAGCCTATATACACTGCCGGAAAAAAGTCGCAACACCCAAAAATAATAAACATAGAGTACAGGAATTTCGGGAATACATTTGTCTAGGTAAAAATGTAAGTGATCGAAACTGAAAGACTACATGTTAGTGTAAGTAAGAGGTAAGCCACTGCAAACGTGAAATTCTGGTATATTAACATGGTGTAATCGTCAGAATGTTGAATGTAAGTATGCAAAGGTGAATGCATTGGGCTGCACAGTTGCCAAATGTCCTTTTGTGGGATGTATTTCCGTGCCAGTAGCACACAGTTGGTCAATACAGGAACGGTTAATGCTATCTGTGGATGACATTGGAGTTACGTCCCATGACGTCCCTTATGTTCTCGGTTGGAGGCAGTCCTGGTGACCGAGCATGCCAAGGCAATATGTCGACACTCTGTAGAGCATATTGGGTGGCAACAGTCGTATGTGGGCGAGCGTTATCATGTTGGAAAAGACCCCCTTGTATGCTGTTCATGAGTGGCAGCAGAACAAGCCGAATCGTCGGGCTGACGTCCTCCTTTATATGACCAGCACAGGCACGGAGTTAGAAATGGCTTTCATCTGAAAACACAACTAATCTACATTGTCACCTGCGACGAGCTCTCGTTGACACCACTGATGTCGCAAACGGCAATAGTTTAGGGTTAGTGGAATACCCGTTACAGGGCGTCTGGCTCAGAGCTCTCCTTGAAGTAATGATGCCAACTACTGCTCAAATTTCTACCACAGATGCTGTACGATGAGCCTGAGCCACACGCTCAAGACGATGGTCTTGCCTCTCGGTAGAACCATGTGGCCGTCAGGAGCCCAGTCTTCCTGGTGCTGTACATTCTCGTCCTCATCCCTGCCAGCAATCCCATACCGTGGCAGGTTACGTTTCTGTAAATCTTTCTGCAATATCGCAGAAGGAACATCCAGCTTCTCGTAGCCCTATTACCCGACCCTGTTCAGTGGTGTGTCGGTAATGGCGTCTTCGTCGCATGGATGGCATTGTTGAATACCGTCAATTCACACCTCCAATCTCAAAAATAACTACCGCTAACGACAGTTACAGTGTGTATTTAAAGCAAAGCTGATTTACATCCTCACATTGGCGCTAGTAGCGGTACTCTTATTCGACTGGCTAGAAATTTTAGTAGACATCACTATTCAGATGTAGAAACACGCCTACCAACTTTCTTTATGTTGCGATTTGTTTCCGTCAATGTATTCTTAATACGGATAATGTGTAAATATACAAATGCACATAATACATAATAGTGAAATTTGTTAGTGAATGTGGAAATAGTATTTATGACTTATCGGGTTATGATTAGAAAACCAGTACAGAATCTGAATATGCAGTAACAGCTGTCCGATGTGACCGAGCGGTTCTAGGTGCTTCATTCTGGAACCACGTGACCGGTACAGTCGCAGGTTCGAATCCTGCATCGGGCATGGATGTGTGTGATGCTCTTAGGTTAGTTAGGTTTAAGTAGTTCTAAGTTCTAGGGGACTGATGACCTCAGATGTTAAGTCCCATAGTACTCAGAGACATTTGAACCTTTTTTTTTTTTTGCAATAACAATAAACAAGGCTCGAGGTCTGAGAGAATAGAGGAGATCTGGCAGAGGGGTGGGAGGAAATTCAGATAGAAAGCGGGAGGGAGGAAATGGACAGAGAGGAGGCAGAAGGAGACTGAGCGAGAGGGGAGACGAGAGAATAGACATAAAAGAGGTGGTGGAAGTGAGAAGGGGAAGGGGGAGAAAAATGAGTATTTGAACTAAGAGGGAGGGGGGGGGGACGAGAAGACAGGGTGGGAGAAGTGATTATGACTTATACCCATTTCCCATACATGTTATAATGTGCCTCGTGCTCTTTCTTTAAGGTTTAACCATACTTGTATTGAGCCGCAGCAACGCGTGCCTGGGAACAGCTAGTGCATAATAAAAACCGAAAATTAAAACTTTCCATATTAGCATAGCAGTGCATATGTCCAGCAAAAAGTATAATTTCAAGTTTGTAGCGACGTACCGCAATATACGTCCTTTAGAACAGAGGACCGAGTGGAGCAGTAATAAAGAACATAAACATGTGAAGAAGTAAATGTAAATGATGAAAGGACAATCCAGATAAGGAATTACTTTAGGAAACACCTGAAATTTAGTATTTTCTTTTATTTGTCTAATATACCAGGTTATCTGTTGTTAGACAGTCACAAGAATGACAGAAAAATGAGTCACAAATGAAACACCTCAAGGCCAAATTTCTCGTCTAAGTGATCCTGGTTGTAACTAAGCGGCCGCTGAAATGTCACACGTTCATTATAGCGCACAAATTTCCTTTCGGCCATTCAAGGTTAGGGCAGATATCTGTCTTCTAAATTCGTGACTGAAATTCCTCAGGGATAGCAGAGGATAGAAAAGAATAGATAACAGCACAGACTAAGACATTAGAAGAAAATTACGAATGTGTAATGCAGCACAGAAGTTAAACTAAAACAAGAGGGTATGTAAAGAAACTAGAGAGAAAATATAGCAAAGAAATCTGTCTACAAACTGAAAATGCTAAGGAAAAATCGAAAAGAAATCTCTGCGGATCAAAATAGGTGCAGGAACTGTAATACGCAAAAATTACAAACATGATACGGATACTGGAGAGCAATGAGACGAAAATGTCATATATACAGAAAAATTATGTTGCTACAGCATACCGTTACCGGTAGCCAAAAATTATTCAGACGAAGTTCTTAATCGAAAATAAACATTTAATTTTATTCCAGAAATTGAGCTTAACTGTGATAGGTATTGAAGTAATACCTAAGGCGGCGTACGAAAATTTGTGGCGGATCGGGACACGAATCCAGATTTCTCGCTTATCGCGAGAGGTCGCCTTACCACCTTGGAAATCCAAACACGCTCCCTGGATCCCCGGATCTGTCCTAAGAACTATATATCACTCACTTGTGTATTTCTCCTCACAGATAATTAATTCGTTTACCGACACTCACACATTTCGTGAATACCGTGCAGTTTTTAGAATCAAGAGATAGAGAATTCATTGTATATCGTAATTTTCGTCACAGGCTCATTTTCGCTTTCTATTAGTTTATATTTTGTGACGTGTTACAGTTTCAAATATTGGCATCTACCCCTCAAATTCAACATAACTGTATTGCGTACAGATGTGCTAACTACAGCAGCTTATGAAAATTTCCGGTAAGGGGACATAAAAAAAATACACTACTGGCCATTAAAACTGCTACACCAAGAAGAAATGCAGATGATAAACGAGTATTCGTTGGACAAATATACTAGAACTGACATGTGATTACATTTTCATGCAATTTTGGTGTATAGATCCTGAGAAATCAGTATCCAGAACAAACACCTCTGGCCTTAATAACGGCCTTGATACACCTGGGCACTGAGTCAAACAGAGCTTGGATGGCGTATACAGATACGGCTGCCCATGCAGCTTCAACACGGTACCACAGTTCATCAAGAGTAGTGACTGACGTATTGTAACGAACCAGTTGCTCGGCCACATCGACCACACGATTTCAATTCGCGAGAGATCTGGAGAATGTGCTGGCCAGGGCAGCAGTTGAACATTTTCTGTATCCACAAAGGCCCGTACAAGACCTGCAACATGCGGTCGTGCATTATCCTGCTGAAATGTAGGGTTTCGCAGGGATCGAATTAAGGGTAGAGCCACGGGTCGTAACACATCTGAAATGTAACGTCCACTGTTCAAAGTGCCGTCAATGCGAACAAAAGGTGACCGAGGCGTGTAACGAATGGCACCCCATACCATCAAGCCGGGTGGTACGCCAGTATGGCGATGACGAATACACGCTTCCAATGTGCGTTCATCGCTCTCTCGCCAAACACGGATGAGACCATCATGATGCTATAAACAGACCCTGGATTCATCCGAAAAGTGACGTTCTGCCATTCGTGCACCCAGGTTCGTAGTTGAGTACACCTGTCTGTGATGCAGCGTCAAACGTTCTCGAGCTGTTCGTGTGATGGTTGCTGTCTTGCAAACGTTGCCATCTGTTGACTCAGGCATCGAGACGTGGCTGCACGATCCGTTACAGCCATGCGGCTAAGATGCCTGTCATCTCGACTGCTAGTGATACAAGGCCGTTGGGATCCAGCACTGTGTTCCGTATTGCCCTCCTGAAACCACCGATTCCATAAGCTACTAACAGTCACTGGATCTCGACCAACGCGAGCAGCAATGTAGCGATACGATAAACCGAATTCGCGATACGCTACAATCGGAGTTTTATCAAAGTCGGAAACGTGATGGAAGGCATTTCTCCTCGTTACACGATGCATCACAACAACGTTGTAGGTATCGCCACTGGCGCCAACCTTGCGTGAATGCTCTGAAAACCTGTTGTTGTTGTTGTTTTTGTCTTCAGTCGTGAGACTGGTTTGATGCAGCTCTCCATGCTACTCTATCCTGTGCAAGCTTCTTCATCTCCCAGTACTTACTGTAGCCTACATCCTTCTGAATCTGCTTAGTGTATTCATCTCTTGGTCTCCCTCTACGATTTTTACCCTCCACGTTGCCCTCCAATGCTAAATTTGTGATCCCGTCATGCCTCAGAACATGTCCTACCCACCGGTCTCCTCTTCTTGTCAAGTTGTGCCACAAACTCCTCTCCTCCCCAATCCTATTCAGTACCTCCTCATTAGTTATGTGATCTACCCATCTAATCTTCAGCATTCTTCTATAGCACCATGTTTCGAAAGCTTCTATTCTCTTCTTGTCCAAACTATTTATCGTCCATGTTTCACTTCCATACATGGCTACACTCCATACAAATACTTTCAGAAACGACTTACTGACACTTAAGTCTATACTCGATGTTAACAAATTTCTCTTCTTCAGAAATGCTTTCTTTGCCATTGTCAGTCTACATTTTATATCATGTCTACTTCTACCATCATCAGTTA
This sequence comes from Schistocerca cancellata, assembly GCF_023864275.1. Lineage (NCBI taxonomy): Eukaryota > Metazoa > Arthropoda > Insecta > Orthoptera > Acrididae > Schistocerca > Schistocerca cancellata. Next base: position 468,492,444 of record NC_064633.1, read on the forward strand.
TTTTGCTCCTCAAATAGCAAAACCCCTTTACTACTTTAAGTGTCTCATTTCCTAATATAATTCCCTCAGCATCACCCGACTTAATTCGACCACATTCCATTATCCTCGTTTTGCTTTTGTAATGTTCATCTTATATCCTCCTTTCAAGACACTGTCCATTCCGTTCAACTGCTCTTCCAAGTCGTTTGCTGTCCCTGACAGAATTACAATGTCGTCGGCGAACCTCAACATTTTTATTTCTTCTCCATGGGTTTCAATACCTACTCCGAATTTTTCTTTTGTTTCCTTTACTGCTTGCACAATATTCAGATTGAATAACATCGGGGACAGGCTACAACTCTGTCTCACTCCCTTCCCAACCGCTGCTTCCCTTTCATGCCCCTCGACTCTTATAACTGCCATCTGGTTTCTGTACAAATTGTAAATAGCCTTTCGCTCCCTGTATTTTACCCCTGTCACCTTTAGAATTTGAAAGAGAGTATTCCAGTCAACATTATCGAAAGCTTCCTCTAAGTCTATAAATGCTAGAAACGTAGGTTTGCTTTTCCTTAATCTATTTTCTAAGATCAGTCGTAGGGTCAGTATTGCCTCACGTGTTCCTACATTTTTGCGGAATCCAAACCGATCTTCCCCGAGGTTGGCTTCTACCAGTTTTTCCATTCGTCTGTATAGAATTCGCGTTAGTGTTTTGCAGCAGTGGCTTATTAAACTGATAGTTCGGTAATATTCACATCTGTCAACACCATCTTTCTTAGGGATTGGAATTAGATCTGAAAAGCTAATCATTTGCATATCACAGCATCTTCTTCCTGTCGGTTGAATTTCACGTCTGTAGCACGTAATCTTCGTGGTGTAGCTATTCTAATTGCCAGTAGTGTATGTAGTAAGGCGACTGTTTACGATAAGTGAGAAATCCAGGTTCGGGTTCCGATCCTGCAAAAATCTTTTTTGTAGCCTGATGTAGTACATATTACAGTTGAGTTGAGTTTCAGGAACAAATTTCAACATTTGATACTGTAGTTCGTCATCAAATACAGATTCAAAATTAAAAATTTTGCCCAGTAACCTATATTTTTTCTCATAGTGGTCCTCCTAAGTGGACTAAAAATTGAAGAGCGAGACGTCCGGCGTGGCGGTAACATCCGACAGAGAATCTGTTGCATAAAAATGCTCTGTGCTATTGATGTTTGTAAGGCAAAGCAGAATAACCTCCAGAAATTAGAATATTTGCAACTTTACAGAAATTTTGGACTACATAAGCAATGCAACGGATACCACTGCGTTGCAAGTAAGTCCCTTTCACCTATTCAGAAGTATGCTTTGGCAGAATGAAAAGACGAATATTTTTCTTTTCCTTCCTCAGAACTCGCAAGGAGATTTGGAGGAGCTTTTTAATTAAAGGTGGAGAAATTCCCTTCATTAAGACTGCTACGAAGGAATTTTTCATTTAAATGCGAGGAAAAATGCTGTATCAAAAGAAATATTTTTCTGCTTCCGTATTTTGGTAATGTTCTTTAACAGAAGGAATGTCATAACGATATATTGAGAAATGGAGGCGGTGTCATTCGAAATTAGGGGTACAGGAAATGAATTCGTCTTAAATATATCATTTAGGCTCAAAAAGATGTGTGCTCTTCTGTTTTGTTCTATGTCATTGTAATATTGTGAAGGCAATTCTGTCGAGAACTTCTTAAATTTTAATTGTGCAGGTTAAAGTTTTTTCATGGAGTCTACGTAACGATCATTATCTAGTAAAATGCAAATTTGAACGCCCATAAAATGTGCTCACTTATACAAGCAAATTTTGTTCCTCATCTCATCTTATAACCAAATGTTCAAAATAATATGATACTCTGCCTCAGATACATTAGGAAAGCTGTTGCTCAAGCCACACAATAAGAATCTACCACTTTACCGATAATCAATTTCTTGTATGTTTGTTTTCTTGTCTGGCTCCATGTTTATTTCCGTGTGAGAGACTTGTCAAGGCTTCACAGCCGAAATGCTTTCGCGAATGTCGCATTTACCTCAGGTGGTCTTGATTCAATCAAGATGACAGAGATTTTATGAAAAAATACGAAGAATTTGTCCTCATGTTTTGAAGGAAATCTTCTTTTCCTTCTATCACAGTTTAACTGAGGATGCTCAGTCTCGAACGCCGATATCATTGATGGCGTACCAATGACTTATTTACAAGCATATTCGTAGAGAGAAAATCGAGAACTCATTTCAAATTGCTTTCAATCTGCGTGAAATTTGTGCATCCTAGAAAATCCTGAACAATGTGACAGTAAATGAATTACGAGAACAGCCCCTCCTAATTCCTAATATACACTGCGTCATATGGCTTTCGTGGGAAGCATTGGATTAATTATAAATATTAATGAACTGTGTACACATCTTTCTATAAATGTGAACGTTTTTTTAATGTTGTTTGTATGACTAAACAATCATCACGAATATAGAAATCAATTTTTGGACTCACTACCTTAATCTTTGAACTTGTCCATCTTTTATGTAATTTGAACTGAGTAACAAAGTGCAGAGAAATTAAACAGGAACTAATTGCAGGAAGGTGGCAATAGCTGCTCCGTTTTGGACATCAAAACGCTAATCTCAACCAACAGAGGACCATAATCAAGAGCAGAAATATATTGTTGAGAACATTTACCAAATTACAAATCTATTTCTGAAGATGGCAGATAACAGAACATAGAACAAGACTGAGTTTGCAGTAAGCAACAGCCATCCTGACAGCAACAGCAACAGATTTACTTCTCGTACACGATACTTTTTTTACAAATAAATTATTAAGTAATCTAATGCCACACTGCTCACTCATATCTCACTATCAGTCACCGCCCACACTACACACACATTGTTTCATAACACTTCGATCACTACACACGCATACTGGTGGTCTCTGGGCCGTTTTCTGTACCACCACTTTCCATTTGCTATCCTGAAAAACTGAGTCAGCATCCCTCTATAATGGGTGACATGTTGAGCTCAGAAAGAGGAAGAGGTGTTAGTACAGTGCAATGCGTAGCATGGGGGTACGTTTTTCTAGAAAAGGAAAAAAAGAAGGAAGAAATCATAGTGAGAAGGTGTTATGTGGAATGTTTGATGTTTTATAATCATTATTATTATTTATTTGTATAACATTTCTTTACCAAACCCCTACCCTGTTTTATCTAAGTGAGCCTTCAATCTATAAAATGTAACGCATAACAGGTACTTTTTAAGTAAGTGTATTTTTGCAATTTTTCTCTCTTTTGGTAATTTATTGTACAGTTTTATTCCTTGGTGTAAAATGCTGTTCTGAGTTTTATGATCATTTTTTCTTGGCAAATGTAAGTTGAGCCTAGCTCTTGTTCCATGGTCATTGACAGAACTGTTTGTGCAGTAATTACCAACGTTGTTTTTTATGTGTATAGCCGGCCGGAGTGACCGAGCGGTTCTAGGTGCTACAGTCTGGAATCGCGCGACTGTTACGGTCGCAGGTTAGAATCCTGCCTCGGCCATGGATGTGTGTGCTGTCCTTAGGTTAGTTAGGTTTAAGTGGTTCTCAGTTCTAGGGGACTGATGACCTCAGAAGTTAAGTCCCATAGTGCTCAGAGCCATTTGAACCATCTGATATGTATAGCTGGCTGGTAAATGTATTAACAGGGAGCATTTAAAATCCCCAGTGTTTTGAACTGATCTTTACAATGAGCCTGACAACCATTTTTGGTTATGATTCTTACTGTTTTTTTCTGGAGTTGGAACATTGTGTTCATATTTTGTTCATTGTTTCACCAAAAAAGAATGACACAGGTAGGAATTGAGTGTACATATGAGCAGTATGTAACTAATAGACACTGCATGTTACACACAGATGGTAGGATTCTAAGGGCATAACGTGCTGATGACATTCTGTTTGCAAGTCCCTTCGTGTGTTCACAAACTTCAACTGAGAATCAGTATTCATTCCTAGAAATGTGGCATTCGTTACACAGTCTGCAGAGGTGCCATCTACATTTAATTTAACATTGTCATTTTCTCTCTTCAAATTGAAAATCATGGCATTAGTTTTCTTTATGTTCAATGTTACTTTATTGCTTATTGACCAATCGTAAACTTCTTTCAGAGCTTCATTTCCCTTCTGTGTAAGGAATTCTCTTGTTTTCTTAGTGACTATAATATTGCGGTCATCAGGAAGAGAACTTTTGCACCATGAATTAATAAAATAATATAATTTTTAAGAAGTATCACTAGCTGGTGAAACGTGAATTGCTTTGCATTTTGCAAAAATGTAACTGAGGAAGTTAGACGTTTATTTTTAATTTGAGAATGGGCTTTTTGTAAATGTTGATCTATCTTGCCTTCAGTTGCTAGTTTAACTATACATCGTTTCAGGATTCATTCACAATTTTAACGGCATTGGAATGTGAGATGTACATTTGTAAACTCTGCTGTACTTTGGCAAAGGTTGCCGATTTCAATACGGCAACAAGAGAAGTTAAGTATTCTACAAAACTCGTCAGAGTCCTTCATGAATCCATGTCTCCGTATGTACCTTCTTGTTACATCCGACAATTTCAGGAGCGTTCTGTAGTGTTGACATTTTCAATTGCTCCTTTTTTCAGCATTTCACCGTCACTGACCGTAAATTTCTTCATGTTTTATTGCCACATTTTTTTCACCTAGGCCTATAAATTGTCAGTCGGATTTAAACGTGTATGATACAGAGAAAGCTTGATTAAACTATGGCCTTTGGTATTAACCAGTTAATCGACCTGGTAGTTAAGTTTCTGCCTTGTAAAGCACTGAAAGTTCCATTAAGCCGTCTCGTACATGCCAACTTCATCCAATGGAACATTTCTTTGCACCCAGAACTAAATATCCGCTTTCTCCACGGCATTGTTGGAGCTTCATCCATCACGACGGAGTGTTGTTGCTCATTGTCCATTACTATCGTCGAAGTGGAATGAATATTTTTCAATATGGAATAATCTCAACAGCCAGCGAACGTATACTTGGACTACCACTTTTATTGCGAATCTTGTGTTCAGACTTGTTGCAATGTTATTGTTAATGTAACGCCAACAGAAAACACTTGTTCACAATACCTGACGACTGCAGAACAATTCAACGCCAGAAAATACTTTAAAACAAGAGCTAATGGACGTAGACGCATTTAACCCTTAAGTACTCTAGTGAAATGCTCATACAATAACACTCTAGTGGGGTCCCGGAGTACCCCAATAAGAAAAACGAAACTGTAATTTAAGGGAATTTTATTTTGAATTGCACTTTTATCACTGAATATTATAAACAGTTTTACATGTTTGAGATATGATCACGAACAATTTTCGCACACTGAAAATCTGTGGTTGGGGCAAACATGTTTTGAGCATGTTTCACACACTATTTTGGTTTTCTTGTTCACATTTCTTGCGCACATGTAGCATCTTGCTTTCCTCATGGGTTCTGGCTCTGAAGATGTTGAGGTAAGATGAGTACCACGAAGTTTAACAACAACGTCTCTCAGTTAACGAGGAAGGGGTCGGACATCTCGACGTTGTATATGGGGCTTTACTATATCCATTCCATGCTTTTGTAGCAATTCTCTTCTTTTTAAATCATTTGTTTCATCAAGTTGTTTGGTGCACTGAAGCAAGACAGCAGCATTGACTCCTACTGTGTTTAGAATGGCATAATATACAGACATTGGCCATCTGCATGTTCGCCGTGATAACGAATAGCTGTCGCACATTTGGTCCAGTGCGTCCACTCCTCCTTTTGTGGCACTGTAATCAATGATCATTTCAGGTTTTTTTCTGTTGAGTACTAATTTTCTGATCGTGATGCATAGATGAAAGCAACATAACAGCTCGACCTTTCTGAGGAACGTAAGAACAAATTGTCTTTCCTTCGTTATGCCCAAATAATGCAGATTCTACTGGACGCTTTCTGTTTGGTTTGAATTCTTCTGGGATCTGCGGTGTATTTTGCTTTAGAGTGCCTAAGACAGTCAACTTTTTGGCTTCTAGTTGATCACGGAGTTCAAGTGACATGAACCAATTGTCTACAGTCACATGTCTATTGCTTACCTCAATTTGTGTTATTAATTACAAAACATCCTGTGTTGGGATTGATAATGTACTATTATTTGTCCCTTTTCCTGTGTAAACAAATGCATTGCGTGAATAGAATGTTCGTGAGTCACAAAGGCACATAACTTTGAGGTCATATTTGGTTGGCTTCTTTGGCATATACATGCGAAATTTGCACCTACCACGAAAGGGTACTATCATTTCATCGATTGTCACGTACGCTCCTGCAGTATAATACTTTTGACATTTGTCTATAAAGAGTTCCCACACATCTCTAATAGCTGCAAGTCTGTCATCAGCCTTCCTATCATCTCTTGTAGCAGCACAATCGAATCGCAAACAAGACAAAATGAATAAAAGTCTCTGAACGCTCATAGTGCCTCGAAACACATCACGACCAGTTCCATCATTAGCAAAAAGTCCATCAACATTTTCGTGATTGGATTTCATTACTCCAGATAAATAAAGAAGACCCAGAAATACTCTCAGTTCTACTATATCTAGCGGTTTTATGAACGCTAGCGTAGGAGCTCTGAATTTGTTTGACATGTCATGTATCTTGACATTTGTATTGGTGAGTACTAGTTGCAATAAATCTTCACTAGTAAACAGTTCCAAAGCAGATAATATGTCAGTTGAATCAATCGTTTTTGCTTCACGTTTACCACCTGGAAGATGACTAACTATATTGTGAGCACGGGTACGAGTTGTAGGAGGAGCTTCTTTTGACCACTTGTAGCACTGCATTTTCCAAAAAATTATTTGTCAGCGAAAGGTCTAATAGACGTCTCTTCATCTGATTCTTGACAACTACTTTCTGATGTAGCTTCAGAGATGGAATCATGATCACCTAGTATAAATTCATCCTCATCTGCTGTGGTTTCCTAATCAGATTGCAAAAACGCAGGATCATTCACTATTCTTTCCAACTCATCATCTGTTAATGACTTCGTTGATACCGTTCTTAAAACTAATGCATTCATTCTCACATAGCCTTAACAGTTAACGTTATCATGGAAAGTGTGCTGTTTTCGAAGTACTCTAAGATTTCAGTCGCGTAAAGCACTGATTGAGATAGTCAAAAACAACTTACGTTAATACTCTGGTGGGGTGTTCTGAGACCTCTTTTTCCTTATCTCACACAATAATACTGGAAACACGGCATTCAACACTCCGCATTAAAAGGCAGCACTTAACTGAGGATTACCAAGAACACAGGTGCCATCTGTTGTTCCGTTCACGTACTATGTATTGTATTCTATCGTCTGGGGTTCTCCGGGACCCCACTAGAGCAGTTAAGGGTTAATGCGGGACACCACGTTGTACCGTTCATCCACGGCATTGAAACAGGGACGCTTTAAGACGCGAACGGCCGGCGACGTGGTAGGGAAAGCCGGCTCGCCATTATTGCTACCTGGGCAACGGTGTCCCGTCCGGTGAGCCAAACTTCAAAAGTCGCAACTGTTTCTAAACGTACTAGAAGAGGCGTGAAGGTCTAAGTCATCTACAAAGATGGCGTTCGTGGGCCGATGAAGCCACCTGTGAACATTAATTAGCATTCATTGTTGCAGTTGTAGGGGAAGGAGTAGAAGAAAACGTTACAGGAGAATATGGGCTAGGGGCACGGAATGAAAGAGGAGAAAGACTAATTGAGTTCTGTAACAAGTTTCAGCTAGTAATAGCGAATACCCTGTTCAAGAATCACAAGAGGAGGAGGTATACTTGGAAAACTCCGGGAGATACGGGAAGATTTCAATTAGATTACATCATGGTCAGACAGAGATTCCGAAATCAGATACTGGATTGTAAGGTGTACCCAGGAGCAGATATAGACTCAGATCACAATATAGTAGTGATGAAGAGTAGGCTGAAGTTCAAGACATTAGTCAGGAAGAATAATACGCAAAGAAGTGGGATACGGAAGTACTAAGGAATGGCGAGATACGTTTGAAGTTCTCTAACGCTATAGATACAGCAATAAGGAATAGCGCAGTAGGCAGTGCAGTTGAAGAGGAATGGACATCTCTAAAAAGGGCCATCACAGAAGCTGGGAAGCAAAACATAGGTACAAAGAAGGTAGCTGCGAAGAAACCATGGGTAACAGAAGAAATACTTCAGTTGATTGATGAAAGGAGGAAGTACAAACATGTTCCGGCAAAATCAGGAATACAGAAATACAAGTCGCTGAGGAATGAAATAAATATGAACTGCAGGGAAGCTAAGACGAAATGGCTGCAGGAAAAATGTGAAGAGATCGAAAAAGATATGATTGTGGAAGGACAGACTCAGCATGCAGGAAAGTCCAAACAACCTTTGGTGACATTAAAAGCAACGGTGGTAACATTAAGAGTGTAACGGGAATTCCACTGTTAAATGCAGATGAGAGAGCTGATAGATGGAAAGAATACATTGAAAGCCTCTATGAGGGTGAAGGTTTGTCTGATGTGATAGAAGAAGAAACAGGAGTCGATTTAGAAGAGATAGGGGATCCAGTATTAGAATCGGATTTTAAAAGATCTTTGGAGGACTTACGGTCAAATAAGGCAGAAGCGATAGATAACATTCCATCAGAATTTCTAAAATCATTGGGGGAAGTGGCAACAAAACGATTATTCACGTTGGTGTGTAGAATATATGAGTCTGGCGATATACCATCTGACTTTCGGAAAAACATCATCCACACAATTCCGAAGACGGCAAGAGCTGACAAGTGCGAGAATTATCGCACAATCAGCTTAACAGCTAATGCATCGAAGCTGCTTTCAAGAATAATATACAGAAGAATGGAAAAGAAAATTGAGAATGCGCTAGGTGACGATCAGTTTGGGTTTAGGAAAAGTAAAGGAAGGAGAGAGGCAATTCTGACGTTACGGCTAATAATGGAAGAAAGGCTAAAGAAAAATCAAGACACTTTCATAGGATTTGTCGACCTGGAAAAAGCGTTCGTCAATATAAAATGGTGCAAGCTGTTCGAGATTCTGAAAAAAGTAGGGGTAAGCTATAGGGAGAGACGGGTCATATATAATATGTACAACAACCAAGAGGGAATAATAAGAGTAGGCGATCAAGAACGAAGTGCTCGTATTGCGAAGGGTGTAAGACAAGGCTGTAGCCTTTCGCCCCTACTCTTCAATCTGTACATCGAGGAAGCAATGATGGAAATAAAAGAAAGGTTCAGGAGTGGAATTAAACACTCTAATGAGTACACAGTATAGTTTAAGAGTAAATCGGAGAAAGACGAAGGTAATGAGAAGTAGTAGAAATGAGAAGAGCGAGAAACTTAAAATCAGGATAGATGGTCACGAAGTCAATGAAGTTAAGGAATTCTGCTACCTAGGCAGTAAAATAACCAATGACGGACGGAGCAAGGAGGACATCAAAAGCAGACTCGCTATGGCAAAAAAGGCATTTCTGGCCAAGAAAAGTCTACTAATATCAAATATCGGCCTTAATTTGAGGAAGAATTTTCTGAGGATGTACGTCTGGAGTACAGCATTGTATGGTAGTGAAACATGGACTGTTGGAAAACCGAAACAGAAAAGAATCGAAGCATTTGAGATGTGGAGCTATAGACGAATGTTGAAAATTTGCTGGACTGATAAGGTAAGGAATGAGGAGGTTCTACGCAGAATCGGAGAGGAAAGGAATATGTGGAAAACACTGATAAGGAGAAGGGACAGGATGACAGGATATCTGCTAAGACATGAGGGAATGACTTCCATGGTACTAGAGGGAGCTGTAGAGGGCAAAAACTGTAGAGGAAGACTGTGATTGGTATACGGTAAGCAAATAATTGAGGACGTAGATTGCAAGTGCTACTCTGAGATGAAGAGGTTAGCACGGGCAGCATCAAACCAGTCAGTAGACTGATGACAAAAAAAAAAAAAAAAAAATTGTTGGTTATTGTTGAATGTAATACGGAGGTCCGGATGTAATTTAGGAGAACAGCAGTAGCCGTAGTCTGCATGTCGTTCAATCACCTTGACAGGTAGTACTACTGCTGGAACAGCCATGTTGACCACAGACGCACGCCCACGCACACAGGCTCACTGCGGCAGACGTCTGGCGCTGCGTCAGAAGCAGTGGCCGCTTTGTGGCGGCTGGCGCCAGCCCACATTCTCCGGCCTACACAATGGAGGTGGCCGTGCTGCCGGCAGCCGTCAGCCGTAACAATGAGCCGAGGGCAAACGCCACGCGAGCACGTCTGCACCTCTTGAAAGGCAGCACCAGCGCTCCACGCCGCCGAGCACCTCCTACTGGTTTTTACTTACGCCCTTACATACGGCCTACCGGAGAACAGCAGTCCTGGAAAAGTACGATTAGTACTGGTGATAGCTGCGCCGGCATCTTATCCCATTTCGTAGCCCAGCTACCCGGTTCATATGACTACAAACAGAAAAGAACGATTAAAAAGGCAGCTACGAATGAAATTAACTTAAAAACAACCAATAAATAATGTTAGTGCAGTTCTGGATGCAATGACTAATCTGGATGCACCGATTCATTTCATGACATTCCTGAATTAATTCAAAAGTAATAGCAGTGTACATGGCTATACACTAGGAGAAAGAATGATCTTCACTACTCAAGGTGAAATCTAACTTTTGCTCAGAAGGAGGTAAATTATGCTGCCACAAAAGTCTTTGGTCACTTACGTAATAGCATCAAAAGTCTGACAGTTAGCCATTTAGCATTTAAAAGTAAATTAAAAGAATTTCTGAATGGCAACTCCTTCTACTCATTAGATGAATTTTTGGATATAGTAAGTGGGTAATTTCCCCACGCCACACAAAAAAAAAATTAAAAATATTGTCATGTAATATTTTGTGTAATGTAATATCTTGTATAGACACCTTTTATTAACCTGACACGTTCCACATCATTACGAAGTCTCGTATTCATGATGTATGGAGCAAATACTAGTCTAATCTTATCTAATCTGAATGAAATGAATCTTTTTCATTTCGTCGCTTTGAGCAACCATGTATAATTTGAAAGAGTACTGATTGTAAAAACAGTCGTAGGTTGCAGATTTTTAATTTTTTTAATCACGCGTTTCGCCCTGGTGAGGCTTCATCAGAAAATCTGATCGTACGCAAGTGTGTCAAAACTATAAATGGTCATATTCCATACTACCAACACGATAAATAACACAAATTCGGAAAAGAGATGTATAATATCTTCGTGAGTCACGTTAAAATTAATGCTGTCACATTAAACTTAATGCCACCAACGTCCGTCAGATCTAAAGATTCATGAAGAATAAATAAACGTCATTTGCACGACGAAATTACAGATCGAAGAACGGGTGTATGAAATGTAAGAGAGATGGAATTACCTTAGATACCATGACGCGGCCCTCATATAAGGCGCAGTCTCTACACTTTCCACTATGGTAGTTGACACGCAAATAACATATATGTAGCTTGCATTGGGTAGGAAGTTACTTGGCGCAGAAAGAAGCAGAGTGCGCCCCATACTTTGCGATTAAAGTTGAACGGGGATAAAAGAACGTGGTCGAATTAACGTAAATCCAAATATCATAAAACTGGCTAAACTAAATATATATATATAATACATGAAGGTATTTAATCTAAGTAAAATAAATAACTTGTCCAACAGATGCAGTTAACTGGAAATGGGTAAGTGCTGGGACAATTAGACTAATGCTGGGATATGAGAAAAAAGCACAAATAAAGAGAAGTTTAGTCGAACTATACGGAACAGAAAGTAAAAAAAAAAATCTTTAAATTAAGAAGAACAGAAGTAAAAGGAAAGTAAGGACGTCCGAAAGAACGCGATGAGACGATAGTAAAAACTAGAGTCGGGAAGGTGGAGGTTTTTCGTCGCGCAAATGATGCTTACGTAATCTTTGTTTTCAGTACATTCTCTTCTGGTGTTCCTTTAGATATGGCATAAGCTGTTGGCGTTAATTTTATCGCGACATACGCCGTGTCATTATTTCTAACGTGTGTCCCCAAGATTTTGTGCTTTACCTCTTTTCTAAATTTACGCTCTTTATCGCCTTGGTAGTATGGAGCACGACCATGCCAGCTAATTATAAATTTGTCTTCCCTCCGTGATTTTAGATTATCTTATGGAGCCCTACCCAGGACAAACGCATAATAAATAAATTTGAAATCTGCAACTTGCGTCTGTTTTTACAATCACCTTATAATAAGATCGCCATACCAGCCTGCCACCATACAATGGAATAGTTTTATGAAGGAGTACGTCGTATTATCGCACGTATTTTACACACAGAGGTCACTTCATATTCGTATCAATTTATTGTTTGCCGAGGTATTTGAAATATTCACCCTGGAGAGAGAGAAAGCCCGATTAACGACGGTCTGCTCACAAAAATGAATAGCTAGGGTCGTCACCCATACTTTATAATAAAGTATTGTGCATTATTTCTGACATTTATTTCCTATACTCTATGAGAACAATGAATGTGTTTGAAAATTCTTTATTTCACCATGTTTGACTTTTCTTTGAATTCATTTTACTTAAATCATTAAATGACCATGGAAGTTCATTGGAATTATGTGTATAACGGATGAGCTGAGCAACAGAACTATGAAACAAATACTCCCTTTTGAACCCAACCTAACATAAAATGTCAGTACCACCATCGTCAAAATTTCTTCTCAACTCGTTAATTTGATATTCTTTGCAACTAGTGAGTGAACTGCTAAGTGCTGAGCTGTGTGAAATAAGTCAGCATGTCTGTGTATATCATTTATTTTACGAGAAGTTAGCTGGCTGCCTAAAACGACTCCTCCTTAATTACTGGTAACAGTCGCTACATTTTGTGTCCTTATGAGACGACTGCTGCCAGCCTCAGCGATTTAACAGTTTTGCCACTATCGTAGGGTGATAAGCCATGTTCGAGGTTTGTCTTTAAATATGATTTGTGTGTGGTCGATGAGTGAACTAAAGATCAATTATTATGTTTTATAACTTTGCCGCCCGAGGTGGCCGTGCGGATCTGGGCGCTTCAGTCCGGAACCGCGGGACTACTACGGTCGCAGGTTCGAATACTGCCTCGGGCATGGATGTGTGTGATGTCCTTAGGTTGGTTAGGTTTAAGTAGTTGTAAGTTCTAGGGGACTGATGACCAACGATGTTAAGTCCCATAGTGCTCAGAACCATTTGAACCATTTTTTTAACTTCATGTAATAGTGAATCATAGAGAAGGGCTACTTAAGTAAAGTGAGTTCTCCCTGTACACCCACTAAACACAGTATGAATAGTGAACCAAATCACATAGTGGACATATGACACAAAAGAGGCAGCAAAGAAATTGTTGCAACAGTGTGGAAGTCAAAACGATTGCAGAAGTACAAAGGATAATAGGAAATGGAACATGGTGTTTAATTAAGAAATGATACATTAAATGAACATAATGGAAAATGCAAATTATGTGGAGTTGCATTTACAGTAGCTTTGGTTGGAGTAGATCAAGTCTGTGGAAAACCTCTTGATAAGGCATATGGTGTGTCTTTATGTGTGTGCATGTTTTCTTATGTTTTTCATGGTTGCCTAGTTATTGTGTTTTTTGTGGGTGAGGTGGACGTATTATTTCTAATATTTTCGTGTTAAGCAACATCTGGAAACCAAACATCAGCAGTTGAAATAAGAATCAGAAACAAAATACGTGCACTGCTTAAGAAATATCTGTACTCTGTTTCTGCTTCCACACGTAAAAATTAATTTTGAAGTGGTCAAAAAAATTTTACAGCACCTCAGCTAGCCTTAACATATCACATTGTAGAACGTAGTTGGTCCATAAATGAGTTGCTGAATAGCTAATACATATTTGGTTGTCTTACATTTATCAAATCTTGTTACAGGCTAAGGTTAAAAACTGTAACTATAAAATTTACTGCAGGACTTACCAAAATTGTTTATATTAGTTTAAGTATAAGTCCCAGTATGCAGTTGGCCAGAACGAAAATGGAAGCGCTAATTACAGAGGTGTTAGGGCTATGTGCCATTCCAAATAAAATAGACGATCTAAATACAGACAATTTTACTGCTTAAAAAATTAAGCTACTAACAGAAAACAAACATAAAACTGTTTCCATTATGGTACAATATTTTACAGCCAAACATGGCATTCAAAATACACTCCTGGAAATTGAAATAAGAACACCGTGAATTCATTGTCCCAGGAAGAGGAAACTTTATTGACACATTCCTGGGGTCAGATACATCACATGATCACACTGACAGAACCACAGGCACATCGACACAGGCAACAGAGCATGCACAATGTCGGCACTAGTACAGTGTATATCCACCTTTCGCAGCAATGCAGGCTGCTATTCACCCATGGAGACGATCGTAGAGATGCTGGATGTAGTCCTGTGGAACGGCTTGCCATGCCATTTCCACCTGGCGCCTCAGTTGGACCAGCGTTCGTGCTGGACGTGCAGACCGCGTGAGACGACGCTTCATCCAGTCCCAAACATGCTCAATGGGGGACAGATCCGGAGATCTTGCTGGCCAGGGTAGTTGACTTACACCTTCTAGAGCACGTTGGGTGGCACGGGATACATGCGGACGTGCATTGTCCTGTTGGAACAGCAAGTTCCCTTGCCGGTCTAGGAATGGTAGAACGATGGGTTCGATGACGGTTTGGATGTACCGTGCACTATTCAGTGTCCCCTCGACGATCACCAGTGGTGTACGGCCAGTGTAGGAGATCGCTCCCCACACCATGATGCCGGGTGTGGGCCCTGTGTGCCTCGGTCGTATGCAGTCCTGATTGTGGCGCTCACCTGCACGGCGCCGAACACGCATACGACCATCATTGGCACCAAGGCAGAAGCGACTCTCATCGCTGAAGACGACACGTCTCCATTCGTCCCTCCATTCACGCCTGTCGCGACACCACTGGAGGCGGGCTGCACGATGTTGGGGCGTGAGCGGAAGACGGCCTAACGGTGTGCGGGACCGTAGCCCAGCTTCATGGAGACGGTTGCGAATGGTCCTCGCCGATACCCCAGGAGCAACAGTGTCCCTAATGTGCTGGGAAGTGGCGGTGCGGTCCCCTACGGCACTGCGTAGGATCCTACGGTCTTGGCGTGCATCCGTGCGTCGCTGCGGTCTGGTCCCAGGTCGACGGGCACGTGCACCTTCCGCCGACCACTGGCGACAACATCGATGTACTGTGGAGACCTCACGCCCCACGTGTTGAGCAATTCTGCGGTACGTCCACCCGGCCTCCCGCATGCCCACTATACGCCCTCGCTCAAAGTCCGTCAACTGCACATACGGTTCACGTCCACGCTGTCGCGGCATGCTACCAGTGTTAAAGACTGCGATGGAGCTCCGTATGCCACGGCAAACTGGCTGACACTGACGGCGGCAGTACACAAATGCTGCGCAGCTAGCGCCATTCGACGGCCAACACCGCGGTTCCTGGTGTGTCCGCTATGCCGTGCGTGTGATCGTTGCTTGTACAGCCCTCTCGCAGAGTCCGGAGCAAGTATGGTGGGTCTGACACACCGGTGTCAATGTGTTCTTTTTTCCATTTCCAGGAGTGTAACTTACAAAAGTTTAACAGATATATTGGTGAATCCGGTACTGGCATGCTTCAAGCTATTGAAAAGACAGTGAAAATACAGATTATCTTATAACAATGTATCTAGACCAAGTGCTTACAGTACAAATGCTAATTTAGGAATTAATCGTTCTTTCTTTAGAATTATTATATGGTTGGTACCAGATTTCACTATCGGAAATTATCACACACTCATACTGCATAAATGCATGAGACATGCCACTAGGTCCTTTTATCACATCTCAGAGATATTGTTATTAAAAAAAAAATGTTTCAAATGGCTCTGAGCACTATGGGACTTAACATCGTAGGTCAGCAGTCCTCTAGAACTTAGAACTACTTAAACCTAACTAACCTAAGGACATCACACACGTCCATGCCTTAGGCAGAATTCGAACCTGCGACCGTAGCAGTCCCGCGGTTCCGGACTGAAGCGCCTAGAACCGCACGGCCACCGCGGCCGGCGTTATTCTCAATATTTGTATTCATTTTCCCATAGTGTTGTGAAATGTATGGTTGAAAGAAATTATAGAAACAGTTGCCTGAGATGTTCATAATGAGAATGTGAAAAAATTATAACTTCCTCTTTCACTCTGCATTGATTCTTGTAGTTATTTCGAAAACTTATTGATGACCAACATTAAAAATGAATTGACTGAAAATCAATTGAATTTATGTCAGTATATTTCCGATTTATTTAATGAAACTGAGAAATGTGTGAAGAGCAATTGAATGGCTTCTCTTAAAGACAAACAAACAAAAAGGAAACAGAACCTCTTTCTTGGACATGATACAGGCAACAAATTTAACCCTTGTCGTCATGTGACGTAACCAGTGAAATTCACACGTTTTTTCTTGTTTGTTGACAATACTTCAGAGTACTGAACTAAATGGTTTCATGTTAGTGACACAATCTGCTTATTTACCCTAAGGAACATAAATTATTAAGGCAATGTTGCATTAGATGATTTTGGTAATATAATTGTAAACCTAAAGTGATAAAAAATTTATCTACGACCTTTATCACAAAAATACATTATCAACCAAATTTTTCTAAAGATTTTACAGTATTGTCCACAATACAAAATAGAGAGAGTTTTTCTGTGATAAGTGTTAGACCTGTCCCCGTGGTCTAGGGGTAGCGTCTTTGATTAATAATCAAAACGTCTTCGGTCCCAGGTTCGATCCCCGCCACTGCCAAATTTTGATAAATCATTCCTGCATTAGAAGTCAGCCTCATTCTGCCAACAGTCTTGTCAAAGAGGGCGGAGGAGCGGATAGAGGTTCAGGGCACTCTCTTGTCCTAGGGGTGGGAAATTGCCCCTAAAGGCGAAAGAATCAGCAATGATCAACGACATGAGGATGCAGAAGGCAATGGAAACCACTGCGTTAAAGACACGTAACGTGTTTCCACAGGACATGTGGCCTGTAATTGAAAAAGTGTCATGATGATCTCTCCATTGGCAAAAGATTCTGGAATAGTCCCCCATTCGGATCTCCGGGAGGGGACTGCCAACGGGGAGGTTACCATGAGAAAAAGATTGAATAATCAACGAAAGGATAACTTCTACTTGTCGGGGCGTGGAATGTCAGAAGCTTGAACGTGGTACAGAAACTATAAAATCTGAAAAGGGAAATGCAAAGGCTCAATCTACATATAGTAGAAGTCAGTGAAGGGAAGTGGAAGGAAGACAAGGATTTCTGGTCAGATGAGTAGCAGGTAATATCAACAGCAGCAGAAAATGGTATAACAGGTGAAGGATTCGTTATGAATAGGAAGGTAGGGCAGAGGGTGTGTTACTGTGAACAGTTCAGTGACCGGGTTGTTCTAATCAGAATCGACAGCAGACCAACACCGACAACGATAGTTCAGGTATACATGCCGACATCGCAAGCTGAAGGTGAACAGATAGAGAAAGTGTATGAGGATATTGAAGGGTAATGCAGTATGTAAAGGGGGACGAAAATCTAATAGTCATGGGCGACTGGAATGCAGTTGTAGGGGAAGGAGTAGAAGAAAAGGTTACAGGAGAATATGGGCTTGGGACAAGGAATGAAAGAGGAGAAAGACTAATTGAGTTCTGTAACAAGTTTCAGCTAGTAATAGCGAACACCCTGTTCAAGAATCACAAGACGAGGAGGTATACTTGGAAAAGGCCGGGAGATACGGGAAGATTTCAATTAGATTACATCATGGTCAGACAGAGATTCCGAAATCAGATACTGGATAGTAAGGCGTACCCAGGAGCAGATATAGACTCAGATCACAATATAGTAGTGATGAAGAGTAGGCTGAAGTTCAAGACATTAGTCAGGAAGAATCAATACGCAAAGAAGTGGGATACGGAAGTACTAAGGAATGACGAGATACGTTTGAAGTTCTCTAACGCTATAGATACAGCAATAAGGAATAGCGCAGTAGGCAGTACAGTTGAAGAGGAATGGACATCTCTAAAAAGGGCCATTACGGAAGTTGGGAAGCAAAACATAGGTACAAAGAAGGTAGCTGCGAAGAAACCATGGGTAACAGAAGAAATACTTCAGTTGATTGATGAAAGGAGGAAGTACAAACATGTTCCGGGAAAATCAGGAATACAGAAATACAAGTCGCTGATGAATGAAATAAATGGGAAGTGCAGGGAAGCTAAGACAAAATGGCTGCAGGAAAAATGTGAAGGCATCGAAAAAGATATGATTCTCGGAAGGACAGACTCAGCATACAGGAAAGTCAAAACAACCTTTGGTGACTTTAAAAGCAACGGTGGTAACATTAAGAGTGCAACGGGAATTCCACTGTTAAATGCAGAGGAGAGAGCAGATAGGTGGAAAGAATACAGTGAAAGCCTCTATGAGGGTGAAGATTTGTCTGGTGTGATGTAAGAAGAAACAGGAGTCGATTTAGAAGAGATAGGGGATCCAGTATTAGAATCGGAATTTAAAAGAGCTTTGGAGGACTTACGGTCAAATAAGGCAGAAGGAATTGATAACATTCCATCAGAATTTCTAAAATCATTGGGGGATGTGGCAACAAAACGACCATTTACGTTGGTGTGCAGAATATATGAGTCTGGCGATATACCATCTGACTTTCGGAAAAGCATCATCCACACAATTCCGAAGACGGCAAGAGCTGACAAGTGCGAGAATTATCGCACAATCAGCTTAACAGCTCATGCATCGAAGCTCCTTACAAGAATAAAGACAGAAGAATGGAAAAGAAAATTGAGAATGCGCTAGGTGACGATCAGTTTGGCTTTAGGAAAAGTAAAGGGACGAGAGAAGCAATTCTGACGTTACGGCTAATAATGGTAGCAAGGCTAAAGAAAAATCAAGTCACTTTCATAGGATTTGTCGACCTGGAAAAAGCGTTCGACAATATAAAATAGTGCAAGCTGTTCGAGATTCTGACAAAAGTAGGGGAAAGCTATAGGGAGAGACGGGTCATATACAATATGTACAACAACCAAGCGGGAATAATAAGAGTGGACGATCAAGAACGAAGTGCTCGTATTAAGAAGGATGTAAGACAAGACTGTAGCCTTTCGCCCCTACCCTTCAATCTGTACATCGAGGAAGCAATGATGGAAATAAAAGAAAGGTTCAGGAGTGGATTTAAAATACAAGGTGAAAGGATATCAATGGTACGATTCGCTGATGACATTGCTATCCTGAGTGAAAGTGAAGAAGAATTAAATGATCTGCTGAACGGAATGAACAGTCTAGTGAGTACACAGTATGGTTTGAGAGTAAATCGGAGAAAGACGAAGGTAATGAGAAGCAGTAGAAATGAGAACAGCGAGAAACTTAACATCAGGATTGATGGTCACGAAGTCAATGAAGTTAAGGAATTCTGCTACCTAGGCAGTAAAATAACCAATGACGGACGGAGCAAGGAGGACATCAAAAGCAGACTCGCTATGGCAAAAAAGGCATTTCTGGCCAAGAGAAATCTACTAATATCAAATACCGGCCTTAATTTGAGGAAGAAATTTCTGAGGATGTACGTCTGGAGTACAGCATTGTATGGTAGTGAAACATGGACTGTGGGAAAACAGGAACAGAAGAGAATCGAAGCATTTGAGATGTGGTGCTATAGACGAATGTTGAAAATTAGGTGGATTGATAAGGTAAGGAATGAGGAGGTTCTACAGAGGAAAGGAATATGTGGAAAACACTGATAACGAGAAGCGACAGGATGATAGGACATCTGCTAAGACATGAGGGAATGACTGCCATGGTACTAGAGGGAGCTGTAGAGGGCAAAAACTGTAGAGGAAGACAGAGATTGGAATACGTCAAGCAAATAATTGAGGACGTAGATTGAAAGTGCTACTCTGAGATGAAGAGGTTAGCACAGGAAAGGAATTCGTGGCGGGCCGCGTCAAACCAGTCTGATGACCAAAAAAAAAAAAAAAAAAGTGTTAGATGGTGGAATAAAGGAAACATATTGATACCCATTCTGAAAAAAAAATGAATTATACGAGTATGTTTATCTTAAACACATACTGAAAAGATGCTTTGTAGCTGTTTAGTAGTGACAGTTATTCATTATATATGGCTAAAGGCAATAAAACATATTCTCATATGTAACTATCAAGTAAAATATGTGATTAATTACTTTTTTTGAAAGTAGTTCTTCCGACCTTTAACAATCAATATACTTTACTAGATAAAAAAAAAGTAACTGGCTGCTATGTTAACTGTAACCAAAGACATGTGTAGTTAACGAGTTAAACATGTTACTTGAAAAAGGCTAAACAGGTGAAATGGCATAGTACGAAAAATAATTAAAGAGGAAATAAATTACAACTGTTCTTTCTGCTACACACAATCGTTAAATAAGTGGAATGCTGAATGGCCAAGGTAATTATGCCCAAGTAAATGACTGCTTCTGATATGGCCTGAGTAGATGAAGAGAACAAGTTACATGAAATAACTTAAAGAAATGCTGCACTAGTATTAGTCTCAGTCGTAGGAAAAGGGAATTTTGTTAAAATTCAGTAAAAGTGAGGTTGGGCGTTGAACTCTGGGGCCGCTGGCAGTGTGTGGTAATAGTTGGCAGCCAGTAGGCCAGGCAGGGTAAACATGGCACGGAGGTGCAGTGGCGTATTGCAGATACGATTTGTTTGGAGTGGGGCAACAGCGAGGCAAGGAACTGCAGCATTTCTTTAAATTATTGCCTTGTACGAGGCAACGCTGTAGGCCAGAGCTGGGGGTGGCGATGTGTAAGCGGCTGACGTATGGGAATTTACCCCTGCCATAGATTATGTCTCTCTCTGACACTACGTAAGAGGCAAGGGGAAAAGTATTATAATAGTCAAGCCCTTTTCGCTTGAGAGGTGTGCCAGGTCAGTCGAGAGTCGGGTTGGATCTGTGCTGTTCTATGCTTATAAAGGCCAGTCTGGCAGTGACGCTGTAAATATTCTGTGCAAACCTGTACTTTGTTCCTGTGTAGTTATTCAGGCTGTATTCCACCTGTGGGGACACAACACTGGGGCGGGGCGGAATGGTAGCCGGGTACTTGAAGATTGCACGGTCTCCCTGAAGCAGGACAGGTGACAGCGGTCTGCAGCAGGTCCTGGATGGGCCATGTTCGCTTCCCACCTGGTGTACCAGGGTCCAGGCGAGGCACAGTAGTGGCCAAGGGCCATGGGTGACCAGTACAACCACCTTTGTCCCATGGTTGGACAGAGCAGGCCAAATGGTGCAGAGGGCAGTGGGGACTAGTGACTGCGACAGTCTCCAGAATCATGGGCAGTAGAATGGCGCCAGTCACTACGTCTCGGCGGGCAGCGGCTGGGCGAGTGTGGCTGACTTCCATCGACGGGCGGCCTTGATGACCGCAGCAGCAATGTTAGCAATCCAGGAATGCTGAGACAGCCATCTCGCGGAACAGCGAATGGATGGCGCACCGACATTACACTTCTGTAAACTAGCTGAATCACAGAATACTTCACAATACCGCTGTATCACTCAGCACTGCCCCTTGATGCTATAGAACTTGCCTGGCCTCCTGACGAAATAAGGAGCAGTGAGCCCCGGCTTCAGCTCTTCCAACTGGAGTTCCAGGTTCGATCACCAACGGTCAGCAACAGTGGTATCAGGTGCCCAAGTATGCAGATTAGGTTCACTGTTTTATCTGACAATGATAAGCTCGAAAATAAGACTATGTTCCTATAACTGAGTTTATTCTCATGGTTGAAAGAAATGAATGTCTCAGTGACACAGGTAGTCAAAAACTGTTCTATAATGAGAAAACAAAGAAATCTATGCTTGTGTTCACCATGTACAGAATGGGATATATTCCATTTACGTTTGTTATCTCCTTACGATTGCGCTCTAGATACAGTCAGATTTTGAAGAAAACAAACTAAAAGATGTAGAAATATCGCCAGTCCTTCGTTGAAAACTTGGAACATTTAATACAATGTTGTGTAACAAAGTTACTGGAGGTGGTACAAATCAAGAAGAAAAAAACAGTGGTCACATTTGTTACTATGCCTTTACTATGATGGAAGCATTATTGATAAGAATGAGTGCCATTTTATAACTTACTAGCATGTGATATGTTTGCTTATAATCAACCAGCGTCAATGTAGTGAAATTGCAAATACTTGCAAGACCTTATGCAACTGTCTTACAGTTCTCATATTAGCAAACACAAACGCCATCAAAGCGCAGTGTGAAACATGTATGTTTGAAACATGATTGAAATGCAACTGTTAGAATGGGAATGGCATGTGAACGTGTTTTTTATTTCGTCGCTTATATGCTTTGCACTGCAATGAACTTTCCTGACTTCGAGAATGTAAATTTAATTTGGCTGCGAGAATGTAAACTGTCAATAGCTTTAAACCAAACCAAAGCTGCATAAATTTACATAACACAAAAACGGAATTCAATGAAACATTATTGATCTAAAATGGGTCGTGGTAGGAAAACAAAACTTGATGAATTTGAAAATAATGGTCCCTGTGTTTAATGAATGCTATTCCTGAAATAATAAAATTTATTGCCATTGTTTGCACAATGGTAACGTTCTTCGCACTCCTCTCTGTTAGTACTTTAATCTGTACAGTGAGCAAACAGCTATTGTGCAAGGCTATTGCTTAGCATACATTCTAATTAAATCGAATATGACGAGGCCATAACTTCTTGAGAAAAGTGGTTAATCAAAAATTACATGGGTGTGAGGAATTGGCATTAACTTGAGGTAAGCAACAATATGGTACTAGCTTTAAAACGTGTGTTTTGACTTTTTGAAAAGTATAAGGGGGTTTCAAAAAGAAACGAGCCGGAGACAATTACTTAAACCAGTAACTGTATGTTAGAAGTACTGACGCTCGCTGTTGAGATACTTGTGCCTCTGTGACACAGTAAGGTGAATGGCTCTCGCATAAAATTTCCAGGGCTGCCATGTTAACCAAATCCGCACATACAGCTGATCGTCGTCGTCTGGGCTGAATAGTTTGCCCCTATGGCGACATTTTTCTTAGACCAAGATGGCCCCCTTCTGATTCACTTCCTGCAGCACGGGACACCAGTGAATGGCCAGCGCTACTCGCAAACCTTGACCACCCTTCACCAAGCCGTCAAATCAAAACGATCGGGCAATCTCACTCGTGGGGCCGTTCTGCTCCACGACAATGCAGAGCCTCATACGGCCAACACAGTCGCGGCACTCCTGCAGAAAATCAAATGGGAGGTTCCCTGCCACCCTCCGTACTGTTCGGACCTATCTCCCTGTGATTACGCCATTTTTGGTCCCCTTAAAACGTCTGTGAGGGGAAAACGATAGACCTCAGACGAGGACGTCCTGGTGTATGTATTAACATCGCAGCCCCGGGAATTTTCTGAGACAGCCATTCACCGCCTTGTGTCATTGTGGTACAAATGGCTCAACAGCCAGGTACAATACTTCTACCTTACAGGTACTGGTTTCTCTAATTATGCCGCTCGCTTCTTTCTTTTTGAGCGCCCCTGATAGTAATGCTCAGAATTAACACACTCAATAAACTGATTATACATAACAATTGGCTTTAATAAATCATTGGGTGTGATTGCCACATTTTCACTCATTCATCAATTATGTATACGCTCATTGTATTAATAATAAAATAATTTATCTTACCTTACTATTTCGAACTTCTGTTGAGATTCGTTTTACAGTTAGCAACCATCATATTATCTTGCAAATAAAATAATCATTACTGCCTGTAGCGAGTAAGTAAATATTCAGCACATATCAAATGCAATACGTCTTCACATTTGACAGTCCTCCATCCATCTCTCGATCTAAAGCTGTTTAAGCACAATACACATAACACCTTGAATCAGCGTTCACTGTTGAGCAGCGACGCTACTACACAATCGATACTACATTTCACTGTCTCTGGTTCAATGTAATATTTTCTTAGAGAACTGGAATTAATTTTCCATGTGCATATACTTTTCACGAGGTAAAGTCAGAAACTTGAAGAAATAAAGTAAACGTGAGACTAAATAATCGTTGTGTGATCGTTTCATTTTTCTATACTGCCTTTAAGTTAATATTATTTGTCTCATCTAACTCAACTAAATCTTACATGCGATAATTTTGCACATGTATATTTCATATACTTAAAATGGCTACGCCCATAAAATTGATATCGACCTAAATACAGAGGAAGAAGAAAATGAAGACAGGTGAAAGACAGTGCTGTCGACAATGTAGTGATGTTCTTTGGTGCACTGGTTGGTGTCACGATGCTCATGAGATGCTAACGTTGCCGTAGTTTGCGCTAAGAATTCATTATCAGCGTGGAAGATGGTGGAAAATGAGATCAAACACTCGTTCGAGTCATACCGTTTAAAATGAACTGTAAGATTTAATGTGCGTGATATGTTAAACTTGTGTAGGAGAAATAATGTTACTGATGTTTGATGATCATCTATGAGAACAGTGCTCGGGAAATAGATGAATTTTGAAGGTACAGTGCGTCTAAATCCTTACGGCTGTTATACAGTCAATTATGGTCTGTTCGACAAATCCAAAAAAGATGTATGATAATACATAATTAAAACTGGTGTATGAGTAGCTTTAAGATCCATCCAGTCTAAACATTGCGCCATAAACTGATCTACGTACGAGGTGGTTATTATTAAACTATCGCTACCTGAGAGGGCCCTCAGGTGATCATAGCATAATGAAACGTTGTGGAAACATTTGAAAGAACAAATGGAAAAGAAATAACGCAATGTACACAACAGAGGGTAACAGTTGTTAACTGAGTACCATGTTTAGATTTCATGTTACAGACATTGTTCAATGTGAAGACCATCTGCATTCAAGACAGCACGTAACGGCACTACGGATTCCATTTCTGAATTGTACACGGGACTTTTCGAACGATTGATCATCGAATATTTAGATGTCGAGACGCAGCTCATACGCTGTTCGAAGGTCACACACTTTGTCCAGCTTTCTCAGCCGTAACAACAGTAACGGATTCGACTGGCCGTCGACCTCTCCCAGGAGTGATTCCTAAGTCGCCAGTAGATTCAAACCCTCGCAATGATCTTCTTCAGTCCCAGTGTGGAAAGAGGACCTCTCCGTATTCCTTTAGTGCATCGATACTCGCGTTGAGCAATAGCATTATGGCTGTTTTTTTTTATAGTTTTACAGGTAAAGTCCTGCCCACCCTTTCTAGACCCATGTTGACTGCCTGCAACTGTAATGTACGCTGATGTTTGTGTTTCAGCCTGACGTCGCTGTACCAGTACTGGCATCCAACGGCAAGTCACGACTCTAGTACTACCAACAAAGCAAATCCTGCCGTGCACAGTCTGTACATCATTCCTTTAGAGCCAGGTACCCATAAGGTAAATAGCTT
The DNA here is from genome assembly GCF_023864275.1 of Schistocerca cancellata. Taxonomy (NCBI): domain Eukaryota; kingdom Metazoa; phylum Arthropoda; class Insecta; order Orthoptera; family Acrididae; genus Schistocerca; species Schistocerca cancellata. The sequence goes on from NC_064633.1 coordinate 468,517,988, forward strand.
TCCTTCTACACTGGCTCAGGTAATAAAAGTTTAATAACCACCATATATATTCGACTTGCAGGAATTGCTATACAGGGTAAATGTTAATAAAACCGATAAACTGCACAGACGGATGCCTGGGTGAAAGTATAGGAAGAATGGTCTTATGAGAAAGTGTTGGGAAATGCACTGTTGCCAAGGTAGATGGCGCTGACAAATGACAATTCCTCTGACCACGTGCTGTGTATTCCTTGTGTTTTGCAGGCTATATGATTGATGAAGCGTACTGTAAGAAGCGGAATGGTCCTGTAATAGCATGACTGGAGTGGGTGACATGGTCGGAATTGTAAAGCGTGGCTCTGTAGAAGAATGTGACTGTTTTTAGCAATCTTCCTCTTTATTGTCGGTTCTTCCAATATATTTTCCGGTAGCACAGCCCCCCTAATTGTCTCGTGGTCGAGACGTGTTACTGTGCGCAGCACATGGAACGTGATGCTGTGCTTGGTCCGCAGCTGTGCAGGTGGTAGGAGGTTACCAGCATGAAGCCCGGCGTAGCTCGCCTCCTGCTGACGCGGCGGTTCGTGACGACACTGGGAGTCGCTGGTGCAGCAGCGGGCAAAGCCCTACACCGGCCGGTCCTTGGGGACAGAGTCACTGATGACGATGACGTAAAAGCGACCGAACGCCCAATCGGTCGAACCGATGTCGACGCCCACCTCTGATGACCTTAAATAGTGCAGACCGCGGCTGAATCCACTGGTTACACGGCGCCTTGTTGATTAGAACGTTCTCGATGAGTTGGCTAACGCAACCACGCCATACGCGGTCCGCGGCTACGTAATTCTGCTAATGCCGCGTTCTGGCTGTTGATGGCTGCCGCACACGTAAATACATACCGACGCTCAATGCAAAACTGTGTCACCTGCACAACGCGCCGGCCAGCCTTCGTCCGCTGTCTGCCGTGAGGCTGACGCATCGCGCACTGAAACACACTAAATAAGAACTTCGCACCATATTTCCCAAAAATAACCCCTTGTACTCTACAATCGGGTATCCGTGTCAGGAAAAGCCGAGATGGTGTTTGTGTACGACCAAGCTGATGGAAACAGTTAAGAGACAGCACAACTATAACATAACAAGTACCCTCACAGACGCCAACAACTCCACACACCATTTCAAGCCCCTTTTGGACGTTAGTGTGATCATGGTTTCCTGTAGACAGAGGAATATTCAGTGAGGCGGCAGACTGTGTGTATGACAGATTTAAAGGAGCAGGTTTTACAGGAAATTGAGACGAACGCTAATACAAGCTCCAGGAATGTGGCCCACCAATATGATGTGAGCGTATCCTGCATGACAACCGCTACTGTCATCTAGAGTACAATGGAGGCCACATTGAACATCTGATGCGACGTGTACGCGATGCAGCTCTGTACTGTGTTCCGGGACGGTTTGTTGCCGTTGAACACAAAACATCCCTTCCTGGACACATGTTCGTAGAACCTTTTTTCCTCATTTCCTGTCTGGAGTCTGTCACTGCAGTTTTTCGGTTTTATTAATGACCTTCCTGTATTAGTGCGATTTATCAGTTTAGCATCATTAATAATTTCAGTAACGAATTGACGTTCGATGAGGAGGAGGAGGAGTTACCAAACTACGCAAATCAGTTTCTAAAAAGCTTGCAGCCGTATGCTATGTCCAAATGATGCCAAATCAACACACCAGTCGATGCTCATTCTCTCGTCACCTAGCCTCGCATTACATTAAGAAGGTAAAAAGCTTGTTACAAAGCTAGTAACTGACTCTGCTGCAGTATCTGTTCATAAAGTAGGTCAAAGATGTTTTCGTGTTGTTTAGGAATGTCACGAGGCGTCCATCTCCTCAAGTACATCTCCCCACACCATCCAGTACTTACCACCTACTGGCAGAATTCTGGTTTTTGAATTTGAGCCCTTTCCATCTGGGCTGCCGGCTGTCTTATAAATGGACAAAGGCTTGTGCGCAAGTTCTCTCTCCACCCAAGCGGCTTTCATCTCCTCGGCAGGCGGTGGATGCCCGACATGGCGCTATTCCCTGTTTCTGCAAAGGGCCAGAGGTACTCCTCCCGCATGTTTCATTTCGTCTCATCCCACTCTGTGACCTGACTCACGTCCACAGCACTCCTCACATCTATAGCAAGCCCGGAAACCAACTGAAAGTATCCAGCACCTAATTAATTAGATTATGATACCGTAAAGATAAAAAAGTGAACTCATCTCATCCATCGCTGTGGTAATATGTATTTCGTCAAGCTAACTTAGTTCACCTCCATTTGTATTATTAATTAAGGACAAAAATTGAAAAGAGGTTGACCGAATGTCTTGCTGCGTTTCACATTAACAATTCATTTTAGAAACAGCAAAAACCTCATGGGCATTAATAACTTCACTGACGGAAGCAGGGAAAACTCATCCAGCAAATCTCATAATTTACCAAATAATAAATTGTGCATCAATATCAAGGTAAGTATGGTCGTAATCGTATCTTGGATGTAAGTGATCTGCTTTCAGTTTCTTACTATGTAAATGAATCATTGTGACGCATTTAATTGAGTTTATATGTGCATGTATGTGGCGAATTAAGTTCTGCAGCAGCCGAATAATAGCAGAAGGGAAAGAAACTCTGTAGCCACGTCCACAGAGCAGAAACAAATGCGGAGTGAGCATTCCGATGCAAAGAACGAAATTTGTGTACATAGACTTCCAAAGTCATTTCGCTATGGTGCAACGTGAAATTTTTACGTGAGCGGTATGCAGTTTTACATCATTACATTGTTAGCACAAGCAGGAGACAGAAGTGCCGCATTTCGCATACGACTTTAACAGAAATCTCCACTCGATATCTGGAACAAACTTGGATTACAGCCTTTAGCAGATAAATGAAAGGTCGTTTTGCTTGTTTGCGATAGCTGTCACAGCTGAAATGTCGCTAATTGTTTAGTTGAAGTAAATTAAGAAATATTCAACACAGTTTTTGAATGTTGTATTGTGGTACCGGAACACAAAAGAATCGAAGAGAGTTAAGAAATGCTTTTGCTGATCTGTCAAAGTGTGAAAACTCTGAAAAGGTGTGTTGTTGTCATGGCATAATGAAGTATAGTTATTGTTGGACTCTTCGTTCTCATTTGTCAGTCATTTAGTTCCCCATTTTAATTTTTACCTCCATGACTCTGTCTACACACCCCGCACTACCTATCGCGGGTAATGTGCTGAGAAACATTTTATGAAAAATGGTAAGATACCTTCCTGCATTAAATATCACATAAATACCGCAAATGAAATTTGATTTTTGACACTCATAGCATTATTCCTAACAGCGACACGTTGCACAGCAAACGAGCGTTCCGTGTGCACAGGTAGGCCAATATATTTGAAACCATTAAAGTTAACGTCCTGCGTAAGGTACTGTCATTGTTAGAGTGTATTTGTGAGAATAACAACATGTAAGTTCAGAGGCTTAATACCAGTAGAAGATTTCAGTACAGTGTTATCTTACGAATTTTTTAGCAGTTATGAGAAAGTCAGTTGCTTCAGTTTTATGTTCATTTGCTACGTAATTACAATAACAGTTCTGGTACAGTGACTGTAAGACTAAAGACAAAGGTTAACATTATTCAGGAGCAACTTTTTAATCTGAATCATTTTGTTTGGAGTCATGTAGCTTATGTAAATTTCATTGAACACCGAATGCTTTCTCGCTTGATGTACCGGCTAGTCTGGATTTAGCATCGTGTAGCGTGAGCTCCACATACACTATGTGATCAAAAGTATACGGACACCTGGCGGAAAATTACTTACAAGTTCGTGGCGCCCTCCATTGGTAATGATGGAATTCACTATGATGTTGCCCCACCCTTAGCCTTGATGACAGCTTCCACTCTCCCAGCAATTCGTTCAATCTGGTGCTGGAAGGTTTATTGGGGAATGGCAGCCCTTTCTTCACGGACTAGTGCACGGAGGAGAGGTATCGATGTCGGTCGGTGAGGCCTGGCACGAAGTCGGCTTTCCGAAACTTCCCAAAGGTGTTCTATAGGATTCAGGTCAGGACTGTGCAGGCCAATCCTTTACAGGGATGTTATTGTCCCGTAACCACTCCGCCACAGGCCATGCATTATGAACAGGTGCTCAATCGTGTAGAAAGATGCAATCACCATCCCCGAATTGCCCTTCAGCAGTGGTAAGAAAGAAGGTGCTTCAAACGTCAATGTAGGCCTGTGCTATGGTAGTGCCGTGCAAAATAACAAGGGCCGCAAGCCCTCTCCATGAAAAACACCACCACCGCCTCCGAATTTTTCTCTCGGCACTACACACGCTGGCAGATGACGTTCACCGGATATTCGCCATAGCCACACCCTGCCATCGGATTGTCACATTGTGTACCGTGATTCGTCACTCCACACAACGTTTTTCCACTGTTCAGTCGTACAATGTCTACGCTCCATGCACCAAGCGAGGCGTCGTTTGGCATTTACTGGCGTGATTTGTGGCTTTTGAGCAGCCGCTCGATCACGAAATCCAGGTTTTCTCACCTCCCGCTTACCCGTCTTAGTACTTACAGTGGATTCTGATGCAGTTTGGAATTCCTCTGTTATAGTCTGGATAGGGGTCTGCCTATCACACATTACGACCCGCTTCAGCTGTCGGCGATCTCTGTCAGTCAACAGACGAGGTTGGCCTGTATACTTTTGTGCTGTACGTGTCCCTTCACGTTTCCACTTCACGATAACATCGGAAATAGTTGACCTAGTGATGTTTAGGATGTATGACACAAGTGACACCCAATCACCTGACCACGTTCGAAGTCCATGAGTTCCCCGGAGCGTCCCATTCTGGTCTCTCCCGATGTCTAATGATTACTGAGGTCGCTGATATGGAGTACCTTGCAGTAGGTGGCAGCACAAAGCACCTAATATGAAAAACGTATGTTTTTATGAATTTCCGGAGAGTTTTGATCACATAGTGTATATTTCTTTTGCAAATTCAATTTTCACATAGCTCCGTTGCCCTGCACTTGATTCATATGTTTCGATGTGAAAATAAGTTTTACACATTTTTCAGATATCTGCTTGATACTTACAAACAAGAGTTCAGGTATATCATTCAGTACAGACTAATCATTTCCTTTTCTGATCCACTCGCAAATAGACTGAGAGAGAGAAGACTGTCTAAAACCCTCTGTACGACTATTAATTTTTGGCGTCCTATCTATATGGTCTTTCCGCTAAACGTATGTTGGCGGCCTCTGAATAGTTCTACAGTCATCATCAAATGCCGCTTCAAGGTGCCTTGCGAAAAGAGCGTCGTCTTCCCTCCAGGAATTCCCATTTGAGTTCACGAGATGTTTCCGTAGTACTTGCATACTGATCGAACGTACTCGTAATAAATATAGCAGCATGCTGATCAACTGCTTGAAAATCTTCCTTTAATCAGACCTGGTGGGGGTCCCAAACTCTCAAACAGTACTAAAGAATAGGTCACCCTAGTGGTTTATACGCTATATCCTTTATGGATGAGCTACAGTGCTACATTTTCACAAAATTCTCCTAACGAAAGTAAGTCGAGCATTCGCCCTCCCTGCTACGAGACTGACGGGTTCGTTGCATTTAATTTAACTTTTAAACGTTACACCTAGATATTTAATCGATGTTAGTATGCCAAGTTGCTCCTTATTAAAGCTGTATTCGAATGTTACAGGACTCGTTTTACTATCATTCGTATTAACTTACATTTTAGAGCAAGCTGCCAATCATCGCACCAACTAAAAATTTTGTGTAAGTCAGTTGTACGCTCTTATAGTCTTTCGAGGACATCTTCCCGTACATCACAGCGTCAGCAGCAAACAATCGTAAATTGTTGCTAACAGGCAGATCATTTATGTACAGGGTGTCCACAATGAGACTCCAACATTTGAACTCATAAAATCTGAGAGGAAACACAATTTATTGACGAACAAATACTGGGTAATCATACAGCGGCTCATCAAGTTTTCATACACAGGTGGACGGTTCAGTATACTTGAACATGGGCGCCACGGGTAGCGCGAAGAATATCAAGTCTATAATCGATTTCGTGCCATGTGTTGCGGAGCATCTATTCTGTGACAGAGTTGATGACAATTCTTATGCGCTGTTTCAAGTCTTTCAGGTCCTTTACTGGTGTAGCGTATACCCGGTCTTTCACATAACCGCACAAGAAAAAATCGAGGGGGGTTATGTCGGCCGAACGTGGCGGCCAAGGAATTTGAACTCCACGGCCAATCCATCGTTGTGGGAATGTGTCATTTAAAAATTTTCGGACATCAAGGCTCCAATGGGGTGGTGCACCGTCCTGTTCAAACATCATATTTGGCTGCAGGTCTGTTATCTGTGGCACGGCAAATTGTTTCAATATGTCCAGGTAGATGGCTCCATCCACAGTCGGCTTCTGAAAGAAAAACGGCCCAACAATGCGATTTATCATCACACAACACCACATATTAACTTTCGGACTGTCGCGCGTGTGTTCCCTAGATGCATGTGGATTTTCGGACCCCCAGATGCGCCCATTGTGACGATTGACAGTCCCTGACACGTGAAAGGTTGCCTCATCTGTAAACATCACGCGTGATAAAAATGTATCGTCCGCGGCAATGCGATCTAACATGACACATGCAACTTCTTCTCGCTTTGGTCGATCATCAGGCTTGATTTCTTGCACAACCTGCACTTTATATGCGTACAAACGTAATCGCTGATGAAGCACTTTGTGCACTGTTGAACGTTTCATGCGAAGTTCTCGTGCTGCCTGTCGCACTGACTTCTGTGGACTTTGTTCGTATGACCGCTGCACTTGTTTCACATGATGTTCGCTGATCCCAGGCCTACCATCACCATGCCCTTTCGCAACACTCCCAGTAGCCAAAAACTGATCACACCACTTCTTGAACGACGGGGGCGCTTTGTTGTAAACTCGATGAAAGTTTCTTTGCACCTGGGTCGCCGATTTTGTCTCTGCATACCACCAGACCACTTGTGCACTCTATTTCATATCCTCCATTTTGCTAAAACAATTGATTGCAGCTACACTATGGCCACTTGGAGTATCAAATTTGCACACCACAAACTTGTTGAGTTGCTCTGTCTGCCCCTTCAGGATTCACAGGTCCACCATCTGAAATGAGAAAAATATAGCATATTAAAATGTTGGACTCTCATTGTGGACACCCTGTATTTCTGTTCCATGGGGCATTCCTGACGATATCCTTCATCACAGTCGCAGTCGTAGTCGATGACACAGTACTGAGTTTTATTACGTAACATGTATTCGAGCCTTTCATAAATTTGGGACCCTAGAAACTAAGCTCAGATCTTCGTCCACAGACTGCAGTGAGTACCATGTCAAACACATTCCTGAAATTGAGGCATATGGAATCTGCCTATTGCCCTCCATCGATGGTTTGGAGGACATTATGTGAGAAAAGGCCAAGCTCTTTCGCACGAGTGATACTTTTGAAATCCGTGCCGATATATGGAAATAAGTTTTTCTTATCAAGGAAATTTATTGTATTTGAACACAGAATGCGTTCAACAATTATGAAGCACACCACTGTTACGGATATTGGTCTGCAATTATCATGGTCAGTTTTAATTTTTTTTTTTTTTACAGGCAGCAATCACCTTCTCTTTATTTAAGTCGCTTGCCATTTTTCACTTTGCAAATTTCATGAGGTCATTCACATGGGCTTCCGCGGAACCTGTCGTAATAATCGAAGTCTCCACACCTGCTGTCGACTACGTGATCACCATTGCGGACGACCAGCTTCATGTAATCCTTGATGTATTCAGTGACTTATGTGACACCCTCCATCAGGATAACTTTCTGTGTCACCTGGCCTGAATCGCGCTACAGTTGTTTTCGATTAATGATTGTGATCTCACGGTGTCTTACCCTCAAATAAGCAGGATCTAAATCCGCTGTCTGACAACAGCTTCGCACCCATAAACCATCTGCCCGTAATTAACAACAGTTGCATGACTTGTGAGTGGGCATACGTTTGCAAACCTAGCATGCCATGCTACGTAGAGTAGCTGCTGCATTACGTTCCAAAGGCAGACCAACCCAGTACTAAGTGGGTGTGCATAATTTTTGGGCTCGTCGCTGTAAGTACAATAATTTAGCCTGTCTTAGCTCAACGTGTAAACAAATAGTGTCATACATACGCCACGTGACTATTTCGGTTTATCTTTGGTGAAATGTACAGTACCCTAAGCTGACTCCACAGTTATTCCTAGAGTATGCCCCAATAGCATGTATGATATTGCGGGAGCTCTCCTTCTGTACGCGTTGACTGCGATACAGGACTAACTCCGATGTCTGATACGATTTCAGTTCAGTTGTTAACAGTGATCTACAGTAGTCGATATACACTCCTGGAAATTGAAATAAGAACACAGTGAATTCATTGTCCCAGGAAGGGGAAACTTTATTGACACATTCTTGGGGTCAGATACATCACATGATCACACTGACAGAACCACAGGCACATAGACACAGGCAACAGAGCATGCACAATGTCGGCACTAGTACAGTGTATATCCACCTTTCGCAGCAATGCAGGCTGCTATTCTCCCATGGAGACGATCGTAGAGATGCTGGATGTAGTCCTGTGGAACGGCTTGCCATGCCATTTCCACCTGGCGCCTCAGTTGGACCAGCGTTCGTGCTGGACGTGCAGACCGCGTGAGACGACGCTTCATCCAGTCCCAAACATGCTCAATGGGGGACAGATCCGGAGATCTTGCTGGCCAGGGTAGTTGACTTACACCTTCTAGAGCACGTTGGGTGGCACGGGATACATGCGGACGTGCATTGTCCTGTTGGAACAGCAAGTTCCCTTGCCGGTCTAGGAATGGTAGAACGATGGGTTCGATGACGGTTTGGATGTACCGTGCACTATTCAGTGTCCCCTCGACGATCACCAGTGGTGTACGGCCAGTGTAGGAGATCGCTCCCCACACCATGATGCCGGGTGTGGGCCCTGTGTGCCTCGGTCGTATGCAGTCCTGATTGTGGCGCTCACCTGCACGGCGCCAAACACGCATACGACCATCATTGGCACCAAGGCAGAAGCGACTCTCATCGCTGAAGACGACACGTCTCCATTCGTCCGTCCATTCACGCCTGTCGCGACACCACTGGAGGCGGGCTGCACAATGTTGGGGCGTGAGCGGAAGACGGCCTAACGGTGTGCGGGACCGTAGCCCAGCTTCATGGAGACGGTTGCGAATGGTCCTCGCCGATACCCCAGTAGCAACAGTGTCCTTAATTTGCTGGGAAGTGGCGGTGCGGTCCCCTACGGCACTGCGTAGGATCCTACGGTCTTGGCGTGCATCCGTGCGTCGCTGCGGTCCGGTCCCAGGTCGACGGGCACGTGCACCTTCCGCCGACCACTGGCGACAACATCGATGTACTGTGGAGACCTCACGCCCCAAGTGTTGAGCAATTCGGCGGTACGTCCACCCGGCCTCCCGCAAGCCCACTATACGCCCTCGCTCAAAGTCCGTCAACTGCACATACGGTTCACGTCCACGCTGTCGCGGCATGCTACCAGTGTTAAAGACTCCGATGGAGCTCCGTATGCCACGGCAAACTGGCTGACACAGACGGCGGCGGTGCACAAATGCTGCGCAGCTAGCGCCATTCGACGGCCAACACCGCGGTTCCTGGTGTGTCCGCTGTGCCGTGCGTGTGATCATTGCTTGTACAGCCCTCTCGCAGTGTCCGGAGCAAGTATGGTGGGTCTGACACACCGGTGTCAATGTGTTCTTTTTTCCATTTCCAGGAGTGTAGTTTAGACGACTTTACCTTATAGCCCAATTATCACTTGTTACCAGAGTAGTTTGGTTTGGTTTTTACACAAAATGCCTGCTATATAATCGGCGACGCGATGTTGAGTGTCCAGACATGATACGATTAGTAAGCATTATCAGTCTAAGAGATGTTGAAGTTCGATACTCGTTGCTCTTATGAAAACTACCTGGATCTTAACAGACGTTTCCGTAAAGCTGCTGTGTTGTTCTCCCTGTACAACGTAAAGCAGCAATGTTTTGGGCGTAAAACTTTACGTCATCCAGCCCACTGACTTTACAACTGTTGGCTTGGCAGATACGAAAGTCATAGCACGAGAGAGACTTCGGAGAATGCTAAGGCAAAGCCTTAAAGCACATTTATTAAATGCACTTGAGTATCACGTATGAAATAACTGCATAAATTTCTCTGATTACCAACACTGTGCGAATACTGAACTTAAATTTACAGCACCAAGCCAAAATTATACCTGCGATAGATGACAATATTAATTCTCTTGCATATTGTCGTATCTATAGCGGCAGTTCATCTTATCTCTCTGTATGACTAATTTTTGCAATAGATTTATCACTCTCCATTGTATCGCTTCGCCATTTCCTCATCATTTGCCATATCTAGCAACTATATTTCTAATGTGTATTTGTGTAATAGGGCCGCTCGGTGTCGTGGTAACCAGCACCTTTTAATCTAATCGATTTTATATGCATTATTTAAAATGTCAAGTCGTGTTATTGTGTGGTATCTTGTATTTTCTCCACAGCTTGGGACTACATCGGCCCTGATTTCAGCGTACTTTCGCAACAATTGGTGTTCTTCAAAAACTCAGTTGGTGACCTCTCGATTTTCGAACAGTTTCAAAAAGTTTACAGCATGTAAGTACAAAACTTATTCTTTATATCTACCTGAGACTGAATTAATAGTCTACAGCTACATTTTTTTCCGATGATCACTTTCGATAGTTGTAATGAGGTGTATTCGTTTTCAACGCTTGAGACTCTACGTCTCTTCACCAATCTGAGAAAAACTGCTGCAACACGGAAAACAAGTTCGTTGTTATAACATAACATGTTGTTGTTGTTGTTGTGGTCTTCAGTCCTGAGACTGGTTTGATGCAGCTCTCCATGCTACTCTATCCTGTGCAAGCTTCTTCATCTCCCAGTACCTACTTCAACCTACATCCTTCTGAATCTGCTTAGTGTATTCATCTCTTAGTCTCCCCGTACGATTTTTACCCTCCACGCTGCCCTTCAATACTAAATTGGTGATCCCTTGATGCCTCAGAACATGTCCTACCAACCGACCCCTTCTTCTGGTCAAGTTGTGCCACAAACTTCTCTTCTCCCCAATCCTATTCAATACCTCCTCATTAGTTACGTGATCTACCCATCTAATCTTCAGCATTCTTCTGTAGCACCGCATTTCGAAAGCTTCTATTCTCTTCTTGTCCAAACTATTTACCGTCCATGTTTCGCTTCCATACATGGCTACACTCCATACAAATACTTTCAGAAATGACTTCCTGACACTTAAATCTATACTCGATGTTAACAAATTTCTCTTCTTCAGAAACGCTTTCCTTGCCATTGCCAGTCTACATTTTATATCCTCTCTACTTCGACCATCATCAGTTATTTTGCTCCCCAAATAGCAAAACTCCTTTACTACTTTAAGTGTCTCATTTCCTGATCTAATACCCTCAACATCACCCGACTTAATTCGACTACATTCCATTATCCTCGTTTTGCTTATGTTGATGTTCATCTTATATCCTCCTTTCAAGACACTGTCCATTCCGTTCAACTGCTCTTCCAAGTCCTTTGCTGTCTCTGACAGAATTACAATGTCATCGGCGAACCTCAAAGTTTTTATTTCTTCTCCATGGATTTTAATACCTACTCCAAATTTTTCTTTTGTTTCCTTTACTGCTTGCTCAATATACAGATTGAATAACATCGGGGAGAGGCTACAAACCTGTCTTACTCCCTTCCCAACCAATGCTTCCCTTTCATGTCCCTCGACTCTTATAACTGCCATCTGGTTTCTGTACAAATTGTAAATAGCCTTTCGCTCCCTGTATTTTACCCCTACCACCTTTAGAATTTGAAAGAGAATATTCCAGTCAACATTGTCAAAAGCTTTCTCTAAGTCTACAAATGCTAGAAACGTAGGTTTGCCTTTCCTTAATCTTTCTTCTAAGATAAGTCGTAAGGTCAGTATTGCCTCACGTGTTCTACGGAATCCAAACTGATCTTCCCCGAGGTCGGCTTCTAACATAACATAGTTATACTGAATCACTCAGATATTCCGATTCAGCTACCTGTGGATTATGTAGCTTTCTTGGTCAACATTTTTCTCTCCATTTACTGACTGTAGGAGCTAAACGACTTGTGGTGGAGATTCGACTGCACAAAAGTTAGTTTATGTGGCAAACCACTCATACCGTCATTCTCCAGCTCTTTCTTTTAGACAGTAGCACGTCAGCTGCTTTGGTACGCACACAAAATTGTTAATGTGGTGAAACAGTCTTTGAGTATGTTTTGATAGTTATAATTCACGGCAGCGGAGCGTGGTGCGAAATTGCTTAAAATGTCTTACTGCGCCGACGTGGCCAACCCTCAGCAGTTCACCTCATGATCCGGCGGTCGTAAAGAGTTGTGGCTCGTAAACACCTCGACAGAATGGCTTCTTCATGGTCATAAGGGAAGACGTTAGTAACGACAACCACGGCCGAGAAAAGCATCAAAAAGTACTGAAGACGCTCAGGCTAGATGAGAAAGTAATCAAGCAGAAGAAATGAGGGTGGCACTTTTTATTACGATTTCATACCCAGTTATTTCTTAATTACAGAGAGAGTAGAGACCTGACCTTCACCTCATCTTCCGACCACTGGCAGTATAAGTTTTCTGTTCCGCTGCTAGAAGAAGTATAAAGATTAGGAGATCAAGCCTTCTAGAAACTATTTCCTCTTAGTCGAATTCTTCAAAAATACATTTGTGCTAGAATGACCAGTATATAATCAATAAATTGCATAAAAGTACAGTCTGTATTTGTTGAAACAATGCCATTAGTTATTCAAGAATACTATTCCTAAATTAAAATAAATGAAATTAATGCTCTAACGATCAGATGTTTTATTTCTTGGACATTTAGACTAATACCCATGGAAAAATGAAAAATCAATCTGTGAAGTGTCATTAACGTAGCGAGGAAAATGTTCAAATGCGCGTGAATTCCTAAGGGACCAAACTGCTGAGGTCATCGGGCCCTAGACTTACACACTACTTAAACTAACTTATGCTAAGAACAACACACACACACACACACACACACACACACCCGTGCCCGAGGGAGGACTCGAACCTCTGGCGGGAGGGGCTGCGCAGTCCGTGACATGGCTCCTCAAACTGCACGGCCACTCCGTGCGGCAACGAGGAAAAGAAAAAGATCGTAACTACAATTTCACTTCGCTTTTTATGTTCTATAGCCAAAAACAAATTATTGCGATATAAAGGAAATCGTTGATATTTCGGTTGCAAACTATACCAGCCTTACAGTTTGGAATTTTTACAAGCTTTCACATTAATTTCCCGTGACATTATCTACTTTCATGCACATTTACTTTTGTTGTGCTATAAATTCTAGATCCAGCATGATCTGGCGTAATACTGTGGAAGGAACTCATGCCCCGAGAACAAATTTGTACTCTTATATTGATGTGCCTGAGTAGCTACAAATTTTAAAGTACTTGTGCTGGTGGTTTTGCTTCGGATTCGTTGAACCTTTTTCACGTTGTAATTGAGACTGAACTTGGACTACTCGACCCCACGTTTAACACCACACACAAGTTGGAAGTCTTGAAATCGCCTTCTGGATTATGTAACAAAACAAAATACAAGGAAACAAGAAGAAAATGAAACAGAATACATTCTTATCCTAGAGCATAATACTTTACTGAAGTGATATCGTAGTTCAGGTAAATACCAAACGCTCCGCAGCGCAGCCCTGTATGCCTGGTTTCTGCTGACTCGTGATTAACTATGATTCACGCGGACTTACATATAGCTCCTAGCGCATTCTAATTAACTGTCTCTTGTCGTCTCATATTTGATGACTGCGGACGTAATTTGGATATGTGCCTCAGATAACGACAGAAATTCCTAACTCGGTTTGTATATCCTTGGCTCGTCTCATTTTTCCATATAATGACAGTGTCATACGTACGTATTTACGCCTAACATTCCTACAAGTTGAGTTTTTATTATTAAACTGGTAATCTGTCCACGCTCTTATGACTGTAAGACATCTCGAAGGGTTTCCACACAGTTCTGTGTTAACGATTGGATAAAGAAGGAAACGTCACTTTTAACATCGAAACACATTTGATGGACGTAATCATTTTTTTTGAAGATACAGCGTTGTTGACGAGAGAATGCTTATTTCTTTCCACCATGACCGATACTATACGTGTAAGTTACTTGCAATCATATGTAACGGAATGCTCAGCAGACGCCATTGAGCTAGAGGTCCCTGTACAATCAAGCCATACACCTGGTCGAAATACGATGGTTATATGCGAATGTCTGCAACCGGTAGCGATGTGTACCAAAATAATGACTGAATATTCGCTTGGATTGGAAAGGAATCCATTAGGAACTAGTAGCTCCTGATTTCGCATATACACGGCGTGCTTGTCAAAGTAAGAATTCTTTTTTTCAACTTTTGTAGTACTGCCGTCGTCAGTTGCGTATAATATTATGGTATGGTGATAATTTTCAATTTTGGACAATTTAACTACAAATGAATGAAGCATAATTTTCGTGTCACACGCTCTTCGTTTTTATTCTTTGCAAAGCATCTTCACTGGCCTGGAATATGTACTTACTTTTCAGTTTACGTTCTGTTCGCCCACGGTAGCTGAGTGGTCAACACGACAGAATGTCAATCCTAAGGGCCCGGGCCCGGGTTCGATTCCCGGCTGGGTCGGAGATTTTTCTCCGCTCAGGGACTGGGTGTTGTGTTGCCCAATCATCATCATTTCATCCCTATCGACGCGCAAGTCGCCGAAGTGGCGTCGAGTCGAAAGACTGGCACCCAGCCAGCGGTCTACCCGACGGAGGCCCTAGTCACACGACATTATTTGTTTGTTATAAACAGTTCTGATGGTTAGCTTTTCTATCGCGTACAGTACAAAGAACACATCAGGTTTGGAAGTATGAAACAAACCATTTGGCATTTGCAGAACACTTACAACACCATAACCACCATGCCACAAACAAGGTACACAAAGTTATATAAAAAAAATACTAAAACGAATGCCATTTGACACACACACACACACACAAACAAACAGGTCACATACGTTCCGAAAATTAGACTTGAAGGTTGGCAATAACATTCGACCTTGGGCAATAATATTGGTTCACTGGCAATAACATCCGACAGTCGGCAACACAAAGCACAACATAGCATCAAAACAAGTGTTTTGGGAAACAAAAATCCAAACAGCAATTGTAAGAAGAAGAACAGCGACAAAAATAGAACAATAACACATGTCGAACATCATCCGAGGAAACTATAAGCAGAATTTAAAATATTTCTAAGCCATAGAAAAGCCAACCACCAGAATGGTTTATACATAGTCCCAAATTGTAAACTAAATTCTAAAAATACGTACATATTCCTGGCCACCGAAGACGCCTTGCAAAGAATAAAGTTGTAGAAATCAGGGTCACTCTGGACGTTGGGGATGAAATCATCTTTCATAATCTTCACGTACTATTCGGATGTCACTGTGCCATCAAGGAATATCGTACCGATGATTCCGCGACTGGACACCACACAGTCACCCGTTGAGGGTGAAGAGACGTCTCGATCGTGAAATGCGAATTCTCAGTCCCCCAAATGATCCAGTTTTACTTATTGCCCAACCCATCCAAATGAAAATGGACTTTGTCGCTAAACCAAACCACACAATTAATATCGTGCCTGCGGCCAACCGTGTAGTTTGAATGTCCTAAAGCAAACCGTTCAGAAGTTATGATGAATTTATTTCATATAGTTCAAAAATTGTCACCTTTTATTTGTGAATGTTTTATAAAAATTATAGAATGAAGTTATGTATAGTAAATGAATGAATTATTTGCTATGCGCAGTCAGGATAAATACAGTGTATGTAGTCAAAACGGAAGAAGAACGGAGAGAATAGGAAGAGGAAATGGGTCGTAAGCTGTAATGGAATTGCGTGATAATTCGTGGTTTTAGAAAGTCGGTAAAGCGATGGAGAGAGAGTAATTTGGATGGTGTCATTGATGGGATTATCAAACGATAAGTATTTCGATGTTTTACCATGTGAAACTGACTTTTAGAGAAACTGTTTCGGTATAAACTGTCGTCACGTATCGGCGCATAAAGGTGGTACTGTAGAACTATTTTCTGAAAGTTGTATGGAAATTTCTGTAGTTTTCCCTACACGAAGACGGCGGAGGTATTAAAGAAATCCATACGAGAGGAGCGAAGACTGAAATGTGGACAGAGCTGTTTCCCTAGTAAAGAGTCACAAGCTAGGAAGAAGAACGGAAAACACGGGGAAAGACTAACATAGCGGATACTACTAATGTGAAATTTGAGAATCTTCCTAACTGATGGGCACTACAACAAGGCCGGACGAGAGGGAGGACTGTGAAGAAACTACTAACTGAGGGATATAGTAATACCTACGGTGAGAATATCGTATGTATAGACTCTGAACTGTGAACGAACTGTGCAGTTAAAAGGCCAAAAATATTACACCTACGCATACATGGGTACTCTGCAAATCACACATACGTGCCTGGCAGAGGGTTCATCGAATCACCTTTACAATAATTCTCTGTTGTCCAATCTCGAACACCGCGCAGTAATAAACGGACACGTATATCTTTCCGTGAGAACTCTGTCTTCCTTTAATTGGTTTTGATGATCGTTTCTACCTGTGTGAGTCGGCGTCAACAAAATGTTATCACATTCGAGGGAGAAAATTGTTGATTGAAATTTCATGAGAAGATTCCGCCGCAACGAAAAACGCCTTTCTTTTAATGATGTCCACCACATATCCTGTATTATGTAAATGATTCTCTCCACTATTTCGCGGTAATACGAGACCTGTTACTCTTCTTCTAGCTTTCTGGATGTACCCCATTTACCCCATCTGGTAAGGCTCCGACACCGTGCAGCAGTACTCAAAATGAGGACGGACAAGAGTAGTGTATGCAGACTCTTTGGCACATTTGTTGCATCTTCTAAGTCTTCTGCGAATAAATCGCAGTCTTTCGTTTGCCTTCTCCACAACGTTTTCCATGGATTCTTTCCTGTTTAAGGCGTTCATAACTGTAATTCCTAGCTATTTAGTTAACTTTACAGCCTTTAGATTTGATCAGTTGATCGTGTAACCGAAGTTTCACGGATTCCTTGTAGCACTCATCTGGATGAGCTCACACTTTTCATTATTTAGGGTCAATAGCCAACTTTCATACCATACACGTATCTTAATCGTTCTGTAGTTAGTTTTGATCTTCGAATTACGTTAGTAGACGGTAAAGGACAGCATCATCTGGGAACAACCTAAGACGGTTGCTTAGACTCGCTCCTCAATCTTTTGTATTGAAAAGGGACAGCAAGGAGCCTATAACACTACGTTGAGGACCGCCAGAAATCTTTTCTATTTTACTCGGTGATTTTCCGTCAGTTACTACGAACTGTGACCACTCTGACAGGAAATCACGATATTCCTTAAGCACGCAATTTCATTAGAAGCCGCTTGTGTGGTACAGTGTCAAAAGCCTTCTGGAAACCTAGAAATAAGGAATCAATTTGAAATCCCGTGTCAGTAGCACTCAACACTTTGTGTGAGTAAAGAGACAGTTGTGTTTCACAAGAATTCATTTTGACATTGTGTCAATAAACCGTTCTCTTCGAGGTCATTCATAATGTTCGAATACGAAATATGCTCCAAAATCCTACCACATATCGATATTAATGATACAGGCCTGTAATCTAGTGGGTTAGTCGTACTATTTTTCTTGAAAATTGGTGTGACCTGTGCAACGGTCCAGTCATTGGGTACTAATCTTTCGTTGAGTGAGCGAGTGTTAAGTGTGCAGCTATTGCATGAGCAGACTGTGAAAGGGACCTAACTGGTATACAGTGCGGACAGGGAGACTTACTTCCATTAGGTGACTTAAATTGCTTCACTACTTCGAGGATATCTACCTCTAAGTTACTTACGTTGGCAGCTGTCCTTGATTCAAATTCGGGAATATTTACTTCATTCTCTTTGGGGAAGGAATTTCGGAAGGCTGTCATCAGTAATTCTGCTCTGGCAGCACTGTCATCGTTAGTATTTCCATTGCTATCGCGCAGACAAGTAACTGACTACGTGGACATTTAAACTGGTCACCCAAATTGGAAGTATCAGCACTTGCAGGGGAATGGCACGGAGGCTAAGGAAAGAGACTTTGCTAATAAGCTGGCATAACCTATAGCAAAATAAATACAGGCGACCGCATTGCTACAGTACAACTGTCTTGCTAAAGCCACCAGCTACATCCTCTCCAGTAATCCCCTTTATGTGGTCTCAAAACTTTTATTTGCATCTGACGACGACTTGGAAGCCGAGTTTTGCAGAGTAATATTTTCAGTATAATTTAGTCTAAACAGGTTGCAAAGGGGCAAAATATGTAGTAACAAAGGCTTGCATCCGCTAAGCAGGAGAGCGCCAGATATTCCACTACCTTCTACTGCAGTGCCCGATGCGGACCACAGAATAAGAAGATTACTTACTAGAGGTGAAAACAAACAAATTCACCGCGCGTGACAAACGCCGAATTACAGAACTTTTAACGACGTTGACGTTAACCCACTTAGTGAGAAACACTATTCGTTTTAGTAACTGAAAATGTTTAATATTGTCAATTAACTATTCAACGAGGGACGTAGGCTGCCGCGCCACGTGCGTTTTTTCCTGTGGGATTTGAGCTGGATAAAACACGGCAGAAACAGACGATTAGCGTCTTAAGTGAAGGCGGCCACACCCCACTGGAATCTGCGCGGCTGCTACACATGTGTGGCGTGTTTCCAAGGTCACACGCGGCAAAATGCTCTGTGACATATTTCTCTGCTGAAATTCCGGCTGCCTCAATGGCCACCAGGGTTGGCGGCTCTCTCTGAAACAGTCGTTTTCCGGTTATATCATTCTTTTCTTCACACGCCCCTTTGACCGAACTGTTAAAACCGCTCAAAATAACCGGTTGCTGAAATAACCTATTTGCGGTATTTTTATTCGCATTATTTACTTTAATAGAAGTAGAAATCGAACAAAGGCCGAAAAGTTTTGACTCTCCCAGTTTCAAGACATGTAGAATCAAAATATTAAATTAAATAAGCAAATAAGGAAAACTTATTCCGTCTTCTGTTCAATGCTCTTCTCGAAAATTAATCAGGATTCAATAACAAAAATCTGCAAATATTCTCCTATTGATACTAATTTTTTGAAAATCTGCCAAAAATCATGTGATGTGGGATCTTATCAGTACTTGGGTATTACGAGTAGTCAGTGCTAAATGGTGAAAACTGAGGATCAAAAACTCCGTTTTTCGTGTTAATTTGTCATTTTTAAGGGCTACAAGCAGATAAAGGCATATTACGAAGACACAGGCAGCAGATCAGCGACTTTCTATTTTCATTGTATGAATTTTGTTAAGTTTTTAATTCATTACTGTTACCATAATTTCCTTCCTCTTTTGTTATTTAATAGGAATGGTAGACAAATCTTTAATCTGTTAAAGCAATGAAGCGTTGTACTTCATTGCTAACTCATTTCGTAAAACTATTCTCATAGTAGGATTAGTGCTACTCTGCAGCACAACGGACGTCCTGCGGCGAAGGTGTAGACACCGTCTTGCTCTACGCACTTACACGCATACCTTAAGCCATGACACACAGTAGCAGGTTCGTTATAGTTCAATAATGATGTATCAGTTCTTATGCCACGTGCAGTGTTGCCAGTAGAGCCGATTTTCGGATAACTCTGGCAGATTCGTGCTCTTTCAAGCCGGAAGATTTTTCGTAATACTTTATTTTAATAAACTAAACACAATTAAATAACGTAACTAACAAAATTTCACATTGTTATTAAAAAATAAATGTCCAAACATGAAATACCACTTAATTAGTAATGGAATTAATATTTTGGGTAGACTTTAACAATAAATAACTTAATATATTATACAATATTCTGATTACAATCGGCTACTGTTTGACGTCTGACGCACTAACAAATTGCAACGGGTTTGTTTGAATGAACAATCACACTTGCTACATTATATTCTGCAGTGCTATTACACCTAACAGTTTTCAGTTCATTTATTTAACTCTCTTCGTTTTGAATACGAAGTCAGATTTCTGGGACGTGTGTACGTTTTGTTAGAAAATGCCGAAGAAACCTCCATAAATCCAATAATTTAGAGAGGTATTGTTAAACATGAAGAGATTAAAGAATGGATTCAAAAGGTGGCGACATGTAAAACAAAGGTGCGATGTTCTTTTTTCAGTGCCTTCTCAACTGCAAGTATTCGGGATTAAGAGATCATTCTAAATCCGACAAACTTGTGAAAGATGCTGACCATTATCTTGTGCTACACAGTCTAAACTGAATTTTCAGCTCAAAGTTACATCAGTCACATTAGCTACAGCCGACGTCGGAATAACATTATTTGTGAGTTATATATACTCTGTGTTGATCATCTCAACGAGGTGAACAAACGGTGTTTCCAAATAAGTGATATAAAGCTACATCGAAGAAACGCAGTGAAGTGATAAAAAAATTATATATCCACACTTTAAAGTTTTGTTGAAAAGTTATGTTGACTATAGTTCGTTTAGCACACATGCGGTCGAGAATACGGACATTACTACAACGAAAAAGCTATTTTGTTTTTCTCATAGATCAAATGGTGTGTAGATTTAACATTTTTGGAACTGTCAGAGCTTGACTCAGGTGACGCAAATACAATCGTTGTTAACTGGCTTTGAGTTGAAGTTGCACAAAATGTGTGGTATAGGCACAGATGATGCATCTGTTAAGGAATGCCAAGACAACGGCGTTCCTGCTCGCCTTAAGTGAGCAATTCTGCACGTAATCCTCATACCACGTTCTTGTCACTCTTTCCAGTTGGTCCTTTCGTATACTAGTAAAAAAAGAATCACCAGTCGATTTGGAATTAATTTTTTCGGAAAAACAAAGTTGGTTTCAACGCTTCTCGGTAACGCGAAAGTTGTACAATGACCTAACACACATGATGAAGACTACAAATCTCCGGAATACCGTGGATGTCGTCTGGGCCCGTCTGTAAATCCGTACTTAATGAGTGGGTGGCTCTACCAGAGTGAAAAAATGGCTGTGAGCACTATGGGACTTAACATCTTGGGTCATCAGTCCCCTAGAACTTTGAACTACTTAAACCTAACTGACCTAAGGACATCACACACATCCATGCCCGAGGCAGGATTCGAACCTGCGACCGTAGCAGTCCCGCGGTTCCGGACTGAAGCGCCTAAAACCGCACGGCCATCTAACAGAGTACTACATGCAAGCCCTCAGTGAATAAAAAGTGCTACACCGCAAGACACTACATAAAATGTGTACACACTATAACAATAAGTTGTTTTTCATATTTCTACCACCCATTCAGCGAGAGAGCAATACAGTTAATAGGCGCACCAGTCTAGCTTTGCCGAAACAGCCAAGTTGCTGTAAAATGTCACTATTTTAATCAGAACATTTATGCAAATGGCAATCCTGAAAGCGTGTCAAGAGGATCTGTTTTTTGAAAATGCCAAGAATTTACTTCATCCCAAACCACAGATTTCGGTTCCGCTATTAAAAAGAAAGTAAGAATTTTTCTTACTGGCAGTGGAATGTCTAGATACCGAAATGGAAATTCGGAAAATTTGCATTAACATTATTGTACGCCTTGTCAGCGAACTATAATTTCGTCTCCCGAAGAATGTTGAAGTGCTACGCAAGGTATCATTCATAGCACCAGGAAACTGTTAAAGAAGAGTAAAGGAAAATACC
The DNA here is from genome assembly GCF_023864275.1 of Schistocerca cancellata. Taxonomy (NCBI): domain Eukaryota; kingdom Metazoa; phylum Arthropoda; class Insecta; order Orthoptera; family Acrididae; genus Schistocerca; species Schistocerca cancellata. The sequence continues at coordinate 468,539,963 of NC_064633.1, forward strand.
ACGGCATTAAATCTTGGATAAAGGTATCAGACAGATCATCCTGTCTGACGTTGAACTCCACTGACAGAAAATCAACTCTATGTATTGGTAAAGTGCAACAGACACGGTTGCATTTCGGTATGAAGTATCAAAATATGAGGATGAATGTAAACATAAGCCTTTTAGTGAACTCTGTAGTGTGATTAAGGTACTTCTAGTGCTGCCTTTTTCAAATGTAGAAGTAAAGCTTTGCTTTAGTGAATTGAGTAGCACATGAAGTTCGTGTAAGAATAGGATGGAGAACTCCATGCTCTCTTATATTCTGACGATTCTTGGTGGCCTTGGCGCCTCTGAGTGTGCTATCACAACATTCAAGATGCCTTACTCAAAAAAAAAAGAGGTAACACTCCAAGCAAATGAGTATCCGCATTAATTTATAAATACATTCGATGTATCTGTACTACCATGCTTTACAAAATAAAATTTTTTTGTTACAGAATTACCAGCCAGGCCTACCGCAAGACTCGTGGTCCTAGCACTGACAACATTAACACAACTCGTGGGAGAAGATGAACCTGAAATACCTAATTTTCGTGCGAAGTAAACTCTTCTGTTGAAAACTCAGGTTTTATACTTAGAAATGTTAATGTTCGCTAGTGCGAACAACGAATAAGCACAAAAATAAATATTACATAAAAAAGCTAGCTCCTCGTACAAACATTTTTTCTGGCCGCTTTCTAGCAGATTTTGATATCTGGTTAGTCGAAAAGCATGTAACTATGTTGGCAAAACTGGCAATGTATTTGTTGGTCGTTTCTGTCAGCAGTGTTATTGTAATAGCTCTGATGGCTTTTCCCAGTTTCCATAATAGCACAATATTTTAAAGAAATGCAAATTTTACAAATAGAAGTCTAATTTTTTTAACGAAAACTTTTAGCGATGTTGCTATTGCTTACTGATATTTCGTTTTTTCAATCAGTTCTTAGTAAAAAATTAAAAAAAAAGCTTTTGTAACTGGTGCCAAGAAAAATTATCGAAAAACATGTTATCCAGAACCTAAATATCGGTATCGGTTTTAACCAATTGGCTTTTCCCATCCTTGCCACACGAGCAATTTTTCAAGCAGCGTTCAGTCTGTCGCGCGCTCCCGACCACAACGCAGTTATGATGAGCAACGTGGAATGTGTCGACACTGACCTCGTAATTCTGGAAATGCAAAAATTCCGTGTATTTATTATGCCACATGTCCAGACTATAAAATCAGAAGTATGAATATGGGGAGAGTAGAGGAAATTAGAACCGGAAAAAGAAATGCAGTTGGTAAGTACCAAACCTTATAAAAAGTTTTGTTCATTATTGGATTATTATTGAGAAGCAAATTACTCTTAAAATTCCCGTCAGAAGATTTATTTTGTCCAACTGATTTACCAAGGCACTGAGCCATGACTACAACCGCAGTAGTTCGTAAAACAGTTTTGAAAAATTTTTTGCTTATGTTCTTGTGAATGGACATGTCAAGATCCCTCAAAAATGGAACCGTTCACAAACCTGATGTAAATGTGAAGTACACATCATGTTTTAAATAGACTCTTAACAAATTCAACAGTAACACCTATTGGTCGGTGCAAAATCAGACTTTTATTTGCTAACTGGACAAATGCGCATTCAACAAAATGCCTAGTTTTTGGTTAACTGTAGTTGACTACATTTTCGAGGTGTCATAATCAGCCATTTATTTGCTAAAAGGACAAATGCGCATCCAAAAAAACACTTGGTTTTTCGTTAACTGTATTGGAAAACATATTTTCGTGGTGTCAAACTATATGCTAGACAACGTCTTAAGAATATTTCAATCATGGAAAATGCCCTGTCAGCCAAATCTTCAAATGGAACAGGTGTACCCGTGAAGAGATTGGAAGTAGTTTCGATTGTGGAAAAATTATTGTCGATGGGTGAATTTTTGCCCCTACATCAGTTCTACATCTACATCTACATGGATACTCTGCAAATAACGTTTAAGTGCCTGGCAGAGGGTTCATCGAACCACTTTCACTGTTCTCTATTATACCAATTTCATATAGCTCGCAGAGAAAACGAACACCTGTATCTTTCTGTGTGGACACTAATTTCACTTACTTTATGATGGTGATCGTTTCTCCCAATGTAGGTCGGCATCAGCAAAATATTTTCGCACTTGTAGCAGAAAGTTCGTGATTGAAATTTCGCGAGAGGATTACGCCGCCACTAAAAACGCCTTTGTTTCAATTATGTCCACCCCAAATCCTGTACTATTTCAGTGACACTCTCATCCCTATTTCGCTATGATACAAAACGTGTTGCCCTTCTTTGAACTTTTTCGATGTACTCCGTGATTCCTGTCTGGTAAGGATCCCACACTGTGCAGTAACATACTAAAAGAGTACGGACAAGGGTAGGGCAAGCAGCCTCATTAGTAGATCCGTTACATTTTCGAAGTGTCCTGCCAATAAAATGCAGTCTTTGGTTAGCCTTCCCCACAAGAGTTTCTATGTGTTCCTTCCAAATTAAGTTGTTCGTAACGGTAATTCCTAGATATTTAGTTGAATTTACGTCCTTTAGATTTGACTGATTTGTCGTATAACGGAAGTTTAAGGGATTCCTTTGAGCTCTCATGTGGATGACCTAACACTTTTCGAACAGCAAAGGGTATAACATTACCTTCGGGAACGCCAGAAATGGTTCAAATGGTTCAAATGGCCCTAAGCACTATGCGACTTAACTTCTGAGGTCATCAGTCGCCTAGAACCTAACTAACCTAAAGACGTCACACACATCCATGCCCGAGGCAGGATTCGAACCTGCGACCGTAGCGGTCGCTCGGTTCCAGGCTGTAGCGCCTAGAACCACACGGCCACTCCGGCCGGCCGCCAGAAATCGCTCCAGTTTTACTTGATGACTTTCCGTCGTTTATTACGAACTGTGACAGGAAATCACGAATCCAGTCGTATAACTGAGATGATATTGCATGAGCACGCAGTTTAGCTACAAGCCGCTTGTGTGGTACAGTGTCAAAAGCATTCCGGTTATCCAGAAATACGGAATCAATTTGAAATCTCTTTCCAATAGCACTTAGGCCCTTGCGTGAGTAAAGACCTAGTTGTGTTTCACAAGAACTATGTTTTCTAAATCCGTGTTCCAACACCAACAAACAAGCCACCGCTAATTATGTTTACCTACCCTTTCGGAACACCGTTATGTTCTTCTCAAAAATTTCGGCTGACTTTATCTCCAGCTTTGGCCAGCTTTCAGTGCTTATAACGATTTCAGCATCAGTGCTTCCTATTAGCGCTTGGAGCTCTGGTTCTTTTCCAACACAGCTACAACGATTTACAACTGTTATACCCATTACTCTTGTATCTACGTTCTTCCTGTGTTTGGCCGGTACCTTTTGAGACTGAAGCCCTTTTTATGTTTTCCCGAGACCTTCTATCGTAAAAAGCCGCCCAGTCCACGCCACACAGCCCCTGCTACCCATGTAGCCACCTCCTGCGCATAGTGGATTCTTGACCTATTCAGTGGATACCGAAACCCAACCACCCTATGGCGCAAGTCGAGGAATCAGCAGCCTACATGGTCGCAGAACCGTCTAAGCCACTGATTCAGACCCTCCACTCGACGCTTGGCCAGAGGTTGAAACACGTATGTATGCAGGGTATTCATTACCAGCGATGGCGAGCCATGAGAGAATCTCTGATTAGAGAGTTATTTATCGTTGCTAGTCTGCGCTTGACCGCGCGAGAGTTCAGTTGCATGTAGGGAGTCGGTAGTTGCAGTTGCGAGGCAGTGGTTGTACGTAGCGAGTCGCGAGAGCATGTATTTCAGTCAGTGCTGGTAGCGCGCGAGAGACAGTCGGAGTTGTGTGTGAGGAGTCGGCGGGCAATGAAAACGCAAATAGACCGAAATGTCGATTTTAGGCCCTGTTCTTACCTCAGTAAAATTGCATCTGCTCTTATTTTTTCGCCATAGCTTGGAGGAAATGCATCGCAAAAATTCTTTGAACTTAAGTAAAGTTTTTCTTTAAGGAAATGCATGGGAAATCTTCTTTCAATAAAATGTTTGTTTTGTTAAAATGCTTGGCTTGAAAAACAAAATTATTATTGGGGCATTTCTTGAACAAATTAATTACAATTACAATACATTATTAGCTGAGCGCAATGCTGCTTCATTACCTTATTTAACAATATACCTCGTTCTGAATCTTGACCAGAGTCCCATGTCGACGCCCGCCGACTCCTCACACACAACTCCGACTGTCTCTCGCGCGCTACCAGCACTGATTGAAATACATGCTCTCGCGACTCGCTACGTACTACCACTGCCTCGCAACTGCAACTACCGACTCCCTACATGCAACTGAACTCTCGCGCGGTCAAGCGCAGACTAGCAACGATAAATAACTCTCTGGTCAGAGATTCTCCCATGGCTCGCAATCGCTGGTAATGAATACCCTGCATACATACGTGTTTCAAGGTCCGCAATCGGTCCTGTCGTCTAAGCTGCAAATGGTCAGCTCCGCTTTCATCTCGCAAGCAAGACTGGCACCCTATAACATCTCTGTTAGCCGCTTGAAACCAGACAGTATGTCTTCTGAACCAAAGTGACGCATTGCATTGGTACCGCGTGAGTCACCATCTGCAGTTGTCTACACCCTGAAAGCTTCATGGCATCCGCAAGGACCCGCTCCATGTTGGAATGACTCCTCCCGGAATGCACACGGAGTGCACATTGGCTTACTTCCTCTTGTTGGGAGCCATGTCCCCGAAGAGCCCCATAACGCGCCTAATGTTGGAGCTCCAACTATTAATAATCCCAGCAATTGTGAATGGCCATATCTTGCAGGCTGCAAGGTTTTCTCTGAAAGAGGAAAGGCGATTGTATCTGCCTAAGTGACAGTGATAGCCACACACAGCGCCTGGAAACTGTTTGTCAGACTAACAGGAAGGGCCTTACGTACGGCCCCTGGGAAGTCTTTCGCCACCTGCCACGTCCCGCGGCGACTTCCCATTCGATCACAGTCGGGGTCAACCTCAGTGCGAGCCATAACGGGGCTGACCACCGACAAGGACAAATCGGAGAGCTTGGACGTGCTGGACGTCCGTTGGATCCCCACGGCAGGCTCACAACAGTGGTGTCCATCCACTGCAGCTTCAAGCTGTATAACCGAAACCGTCATAGCCTGGACCTGAGAGCGAATTGTCTCCAATTCGTCTCACATCTGCACACGACAATCACACTTCCTATCCATACTAAAGACCTTGGAAAAGTACACTACCCAGATAAACGGACTATAGGCAAGTGCTGCGGCACTCTACTGAAAACGCTGACGAAACTATAATCACTATAATCACTATATTGTCTATATAAGTAAAAATTAATTTTCGCATGTTTGAAAGATTATCGCTTCCGAACAGCTACACCGACATACCTGATAATTTTGTCTTTTTTGAGTTCGTAATTGTCAGGAAATCGGAGAAATCGGTAGTTTGGACGGGAGACCTGTTCCTGTATGAACATTTCAAAGAAAGAAATATGACGGTCCGTTTGACAGTTCTGCTGTCACATATATTCACAACAAAAAAGTGACATTCATTTCGACAGTTCTGCTATCGCATGTTTCCACAACAACAACAAAGTGCGCATTGAATATTGGTATTCAGCGAAAAAAGAATAGAATTCGAAAGCAATATTTCAGTGTGTTGTCGGCGGTGATCGTATCTTTGGTGTGTCCCAAAGACTGAATTGATGTCAGTTCGTTATAATTTGACGAGTTGCAAACTCTGAATTGTTTCAGTTTGTGGTTTATTTCTTTGGAAAAAATTGCCACCAGTGAGGAGTCGAAATATCGGTCGGCATACCCGCAGTGCGGACCAAATACATGATCGTCGACTCAATGAGACTGACGAAGAGCGTAGACGGCGTTTGGAGGCAAATCGAAAAAGAAATTCTAAAGCGCGATCTATTATGACTCCGCTCAGTTGTAGCTTACGCACAAAACAATGTGGAACGTGGACAAAACAGACGGCCAAACGTGAGATTTCGAACTGAACGGATGGCGCTCATATACTATTCAACAGTCTATTACGCTGTGGATGTGAGCATGACATGCTCGAGAGTCGGTAGACGATCGAAACAAATCGTTTTCTTGCCACATAGAAAGACAACGAATATCGTTCATCACCAAGCGTTGCGAAGAACGGATTGAAAACATCAATAAATTATTGTCAAGTTCGGATGTATTTAATTTCATTAAACTCATGATCTTGCATAAATCTGTTTCTTTCATTTTACAGAAATACAAGGAAACACTCGGTCAGATGAATGCCTTCTCAACCCACTGACTGACAGACAGTGGACAGCTAAAAAACCATTGGTGACATAGACATTTTACATGATAAACACATACTGTTAAACCGGCTGCGAAAAAGAACATGCTAAGCTGTGCTGTGAAAATGTCTAGTTATGTTTTCCTTTTCGCAGTCATTTGTAACAGATAACGAGAAATTTGTTTTACGACTAACTTTGTTAAGGCTACCTGTCCTTAGGTTAAAACCATGCAGAATTCTACCATTAAGGCTACTATCGTCACAGATACAGCAGCTGGAAATTTCTCTCTTATATCACGTGTACTAATAACTCCAACCACATCACCGATTCATTTTTATTTTTGTTCCCAATCAACGTTCCGTTTGTAATAAAGAAGGTCAGAGAGAGGGGGGAGGAGGAGATAGACAGAGAAGGCGGAGGAAATGGTTATGAAGAATGGGAAGGAGGATATGGACAGAGAGATCAGGTAGGAGGAGATGGATAGAAAGAGTGAGGGATAAGAGATGTACAAGGAGAGGGGTGGTGAGGTGATTGGCTGAAATAGGAGCAATGAGAAGGAGATGGGGAAAACGAGGGGGGGGGAGGAGAGGGAAACAGAGAGGGGGGAGAAGCATTGCCAGTTTGTCTAGTAATGTATGTAAATGTTGTTTTGGGTAAGGAAATACAGAAACTGTAGAAAGCATATAGCTATCTGAGAACCTTAAAATTGCAGGAAGGCAAAAATGGAAATGCAGAACGTCCTATCCGTATAACAAGCCAATTTCCTTTCTCCAGTCATGTTTTCGATTAAGAGAGTGAGTTATTGAGACATATTAAAAACATGTGGAATGTTCCATTAGTTCTAATCACTGCAGTAAAGAAAAAAATTCACAGGGCAGCGGGAAGCAGAAAACATTCAGTTTCAATAGCTCCCGACGAGACAGCACCCTTGGCAGCGCCAGTTTCAAGGGCTTCGGAACGTGCACCACTTGTACCTGGCGTATGATTGCCAGGGACTGATGACCTCGCCGTTTAGTTCTATAGCCCCCCACAATCAATCAATCTGACAGCCACTGCCCGGCAGTTTTTCCTGCTCTGTGTGCCTGCCTAAATTGCTGAAATAACTGCCAAGTTTTTTTCCGCTGGAATTAATCGCGTGTGGCATAGCCTCGGTGAAAAGTTTTCTCGCAGCTGAAACCTGACAGACATGATATATACAAACAATTAAATGCAGAGCAGATGATTCGATGTTGTTTTGCTATCACTCTAATTATCATAGTTGCGCTTGTTTGTTCGGTAGTAATAGCAGATAATTACAACTATGTTAGGTTGGGTTGAGACGTAACAGTGGAAAAAGCAATAGGAGGTAAATTAATTTTTATACACTGTATCTGTCAAGTATCATACACTCCTGGAAATTGAAATAAGAACACCGTGAATTCATTGTCCCAGGAAGGGGAAACTTTATTGACACATTCCTGGGGTCAGATACATCACATGATCACACTGACAGAACCACAGGCACATAGACACAGGCAACAGAGCATGCACAATGTCGGCACTAGTACAGTGTATATCCACCTTTCGCAGCAATGCAGGCTGCTATTCTCCCATGGAGACGATCGTAGAGATGCTGGATGTAGTCCTGTGGAACGGCTTACCATGCCATTTCCACCTGGCGCCTCAGTTGGATCAGCGTTCGTGCTGGACGTGTAGACCGCGTGAGACGACGCTTCATCCAGTCCTAAGCATGCTCAATGGGGGACAGATCCGGAGATCTTGCTGGCCAGGGTAGTTGACTTACACCTTCTAGAGCACGTTGGGTGGCACGGGATACATGCGGACGTGCATTGTCCTGTTGGAACAGCAAGTTCCCTTGCCGGTCTAGGAATGGTAGAACGATGGGTTCGATGACGGTTTGGATGTACCGTGCACTATTCAGTGTCCCCTCGACGATCACCAGTGGTGTACGGCCAGTGTAGGAGATCGCTCCCCACACCATGATGCCGGGTGTTGGCCCTGTGTGCCTCGGTCGTACGCAGTCCTGATTGTGGCGCTCACCTGCACGGCGCCAAACACGCATACGACCATCATTGGCACGGTTGCGAGAAGAGGAATAATTAAAATGATCTTGTCCTCATCAGGTTTACAGTCCAGAACACGTTAATTGAACTTTAATGTTAATTAACCTACAGCTTATGGCCAGATTGACTTTCATTAAAATTTATGCACAGAGAAAGGGTAACCCACATACTACACACTCTTGACATCCTGTGTTATGACTGTTAGAAAGCAGTAATTCAGCACAGAAGTGATCCAAAAGATTCAAATGTGGCAAGTATATCATTAACACGCTCCCAAATTACACTATCCTTTCAAGTAGATAGTCGTACCACAACTAAAACGATTTGAACAGAAAATATAATTTGCAAATAACATAGTTCATAGTCCACTATTATTCACACAGTTGACAGAATGCATTATAGAAAATTAACACTGTTCATGAGATTAATTGCAAAATCATAGTTAATCATTGAAAAATAGTCAGTACAAACTCTCAGACACTGAATTTAGATAAAACTCGGCACCTTTCAGTATATATGCTTTGTCCAACTCGTCTGTGAACATTATGCAGTAATTTTTGGCACAGATTTTGCTCCTATCTCGAACTCTCGCATTTTGACTAAAATAGCTCCCAAATTTTTCCTTTTATACGTACGCAGCAATTAAAAATACATTTATCTATATTTGTTTGCTGGTGTATTGCAAGTTACAACTGAACATTTACATTCACGATTAACCTAACAGCGGAGAGATATTTATCTGAATGTGAGCTTTTAGGTATATCAATAATTGCTGTTGAATTAAGATTCCTAGTTTGCTTAAAATATGAGCTTCTGTATCAGTAACAATGTTTCAGCTATGAATGCAAATTACTTTGAAACTAAATAAGGGGAAAAGTTAACGTATTTCCAGCATTAGCTGTCTAGGTATTTCACTTTTGATCTACTTCACCTGAAAGTTAGTAATTGAGTATGTGTTTACATAATAACAGTGATAACGAAGTTTGAAATCACTGACATTTGTAATTATCACAGTTTTAGGTGAACTAATTACACCAATAGTTTCTAATTAACCAGATGAATGTGATAGAAAATGAAGTCAAGTTCGCTGAGCCCTGAATCAACATCTGAGATTTTTTATTACAGTGAAGGTGTCATGAAAATTATACTATTGAAGATATTGGCAAAAAATTAAAATTTTGGGAGGATGAAAAACATAACAGGAGGAGAGCATCCACGTGCTTTGTTACAAGAAGCACGTGCACCCTGCATCCTCATTTATGCTTTATACATTCCCCAACACATTTTACACTCTACAGTGCCCTCTAAACACATGTTCTACCATCCTGTCCCTTCTTCTTGTCAATGTGCTTCGTTTGATCCTTTCTTCGCGGGTTCTGTGGAGAACCTCCTCATTCCTTATCTTACCAGTTCACCTGATTTTCAACATCCTTCTACAGCGTCACATCTGAAACGTTGCGAATCTCTAGGGCTCTCCCATTGTCCATGGTTCGCTAGCATACGACGCTGTGGTCCAACGCGTAATCCAAGAAATGTCTTCTTCAGATTAGGGCCGATGTTTGCTACTCGTAGACCTCTCTTGGCCAGGAGTTCTCTCTTTGCTGTGCTGCTCTGCTTTTCACGTCCGCCTTGCTCCGTCCCTCAAGGCTGACTCTGGTTCCAAAGTACCAGAATTCCTTTACTTCTTCTGCATCGTGACCCCCAATTATGAAGTTAACTTCCTCTCTATTCTCATTCCTTCTACATCTCATTACTTCTGTCTTTATTCGGTTTATTCTTAATCCATATTTTTCCCGCAATCGACTGTACATTCCATCCATCAAACCGGTAATTCTTCTTCTCTTTCACTGAGAGTAGCGATGTTATCTACAAATATTGTCAATGATATCTTTCGCTAGTAAACTACGCGCCATTAAAATTGCTACAGCAAGAAGAAATGCAGAAGATCAACGGGTATTCATTGGAGAAATATATTATACTAGAACTGACACGTGATTACATTTTCACGCAATTTGGGTGCATAGATCCTGAGAAATCAGTACACAGAACAACCACCTCTGGCCGTAATAAGGGCCTTGATACACCTGGGCATTGAGTCAAACAGAACTTGGATGGCGTGTATAGGTACAGCTGCCCATGCAGCTTCAACATGATACCACAGTTCATCAAGAGTGGTGACTGGCGTATTGTGACGAGCCAGTTGCTCTGCCACCATTGACCAGACGTTTCCAATTGGTGAGAATCTGGAGATTGTGCTGGCACGGCAGCAGTCGAACATTTTCTGTATCGAGGAAGGCCCATACAGGACGTGCAACATGAAGTCGTGCATTATCCTGCTGAAATGTAGGGTTTCGCAGGGATCGAATGAAGGTTAGAGCTATGGGTCGTAACACATCTGAAATGTAACGTCCACTATACAAAGTGCCGTCAATGCGAACAAGAGGTGACCGAGACGTGCAACCAATGGCACCCCACACCATCACGCCGGGTGATACACCAGTATGTCGATGACTAATACACGCGTTCACCGCGATGTCACCAAACACGTATGCGACCATCACGATGCTGCAAACAGAACCTGGATTCATCCGAAAAAATGACGTTTTGCCATTCGTGCAGCCAGGTTCGTCGTTGAGTACATCATCGAATGCGCTCTTGTCTGTGATGCAGCGCCAAGGGTAGTCGCAGCCATGGTCTCCGAGCTGATAGTCCATGCTGCTGCAAACGTCGTCGAACTATTCGTGCAGATGGTTGTTGTCTTGCAAACGTCACATCTGTTGACTCATGGATCGAGTCGTGGCTGCACGATTAGTTACAGCCATGCGGATAAAATGCCTGTCATCTCGACTGCTAGTGATACGAGGCCGTTGGGATCCAGCACGGCGTTCCGTATTAAGGTCGGGACACACACGTCCGGGCCGTGTCAGGGCCGAGAGTCGGACGAGTGACGGCCGTGCTCCGGTCCGTTCCTGCAGGGGCCACACATGAACGGGGCACGTCCGTGTCTTTGTTGTTCCTTGTAGTAACTCGGACGCGGTGATCTGTGAAAGCTGTAAAACTTATTCACTAATTTTCGTTATAGTGAATTATGACTTATAGCACTTGCTTTGGAAAAAGAGGAAAAAGAACGAAGGCAAACAAGAAGTAGAAAATTATGGAACCATTCGGTATATTGCAACAGAAATTTCGAATATTTAGAAGAATCCTTCATGGAGATCCTAATAACCTTACAATGATTGTGACGGCTGCGTGTGTACTCTACAACTTTATTCGAAAAATGGAAGGTTATATGGTGCCCGAACAGAGGATGGATCCGGAAGATCATCAAATCTTCGAAACCTACCTCGAATTCGTGGGAGATCAACAGATGCTGCATTTGCTGTACGAGAACAACTCGAAAAATTCCTGTTCTCCACAAGGAACTGTGGAATGGCAAGAACATGTCGCCTTGGCGATATAACGATGACATAAACCAAACATCTGTTTGTAAAATAAGAAGTAAATAAATATCTTTCGTGTATTAAAACTTGTATAGTTTTTATCTTACCTTTGGCTTGTAGATCTGTTGCAATTGTCTTCCAAACTCTGTCTCTGTACTCGATATTCCTGTGGTTTTCACTTCCCTGATCGTAAAGAACAGGAAATTTAGGAACTTCTTCTATTAGTCGTTCCACATTCATGTTTTGTACACAGAACAGTCTTGCGCAGTTGCACAGCTCACAAGACAATTCTACCGTCAGGCCGTGTCCGTCACGTGAAAAATTAAACACGGCGTATCCCGCCCGGCCCGGCCCCGGCCCGTTGACATTCGCCGTGTACGGCCCGGTCAAGTGGGGCCCACTGCGCTACATTTGTTTTAATGATGTATTTCGTTGTCCGGGTGACGGCCGATACTCGGACGTGTCTCGGCACGGACACGGTCCGGACATGTGTGTCCCAACCTTTACCCTCCTGAACCCACCGATTCCATATTCTGCAAACAGTCATTGGATCTTGATCAACGCGATCAGCAATGTCGCGATACGATAAACTGCAATCGCGTTAGACTACAATCCGACCTTTATCAAAGTCGGAAACGTGATGGTACGCATTTATCCTCCTTACACGAGGCATCACAGCAACGTTTCACTAGGCAACGCCAGTCAACAGCTGTTTCTGTATGAGAAATCGGTTGGAAGCTTTCCTCAAGTCAGCACGTTGCAGTTGTCGCCACCGGCGCCAACCTTGTGTGAGTGCTTTCTGAAAACTAATGATTTGCATATCACAGCATCTTCTTCCTGTCGGCTAAATTTGTCGTCTTTAGCACGTCATCTTCGTGGTGTAGCAATTTTAATGGCCAGTAGTGTATGTTAATGAAACTCTTTAATCTTTTTTTTATTTCCATTATTGATTCTTCGTTGTATACAGTGCCTACAAAAAATTGTGGAGCACTGAAAGAAACATGGTTGGATCTTAATGTAACTTTGTACATGTATGCATCTTCGGCGGTAATGTAAATAAGCTGCGATTCTCCATGACACGTACAATGGCAACCAGAGTGTGTTCGTGTTCAGCGTTGTTACGAGAGCTGGGAGTATGTAAGGGGCGTAAGTAGCATCAGATGCTGAGTGAATCTCTGAACACTACATGCGTACCCATGTGACACAACGTAATCAGCATTTGACAGAGTAGGAACGGGGCGTTAGTTTGCTTATACTGTTGAGGAGCTGATCGAATCATGCAGTACCCAGGCTTCTGGGGCATTCAGACGTGACAGTGTCCCATTATTTGACTGCATTCGATTTTGAGGCAGGCAGACATACTTGGCATCCACTTGGCGGTCGACTATGTTCAGCGATGAATCGTGTTCTCCGCTACTCCAGTAGACCATCGTCGGTGAGATGTTACGCTTTCCACGTCTCTGGCAGTGCATAGCAGTATTACTCTCGGTGTCATGGTTTTGGGAGCCATCAAGTGTGACGTCAGGTAATGGCTGGATGTGATAGATTAACTCTGAACGCACAACGGTACATCACGAACATAGCGCTTTCTCATGTGCTATCTCGCGTGCCACAGGCAACCGGTACCATCTCAAAAGGAGAATGCTATTGTACACACATGGCACAAGTATCTACGATCTGTCCATGACGTAAAGCCTCTCACGTGGTTTTCCAGATCCCTAGGTTTGTTCCCACTAGAAAATATTTCGGAACAGTTTGGACTGCAGTTCCATCTCCGTGCCAGTATTTAGTACGGTACATTATTCGTGTTTTACTGTAACTTTCTCCCATTTTTCTCAGAATTTTGAACATATTACAGTTCTAAACTCTTTGACCAGTTCGACAAATCCTGCGAACGAGTCTTGTATTTTCCTATGTCTTGTTTCCATTATTAGTAAAAAAAAACCTATCATCTAACAGTTTCTGAATTTTCTTTGCCACTTCTCTTATGACATGAACTACGGCACATTGTATCCCCAAACGCTTTAGGGGATTGTCCTGCGTTGACTTTTCTGCTGGTCACGAAGATATCGCTTTAAGCCCGGCCGTTCATCACTTACACTGCAGCTTTGAGGGCACTCGGCGGAGGCTAGGAGCGGCACAGCGGAGAGTACAATATACCATCTGGTAAAACCACAGAGGTGAACTCTTCTGTCTGGTTGACTAGTCCTCAAGGAACCTGATACAAGGGCTGACGTCAAGTGACATTCTTGCTTAAGGACTTCTATCTACAGGGTGTTACAAAAAGGTACGGCCAAACTTTCAGGAAACACTCCTCACACACAAATAAAGAAAAGGTGTTATGTGGACATGTGTCCGGAAATGCTTAATTTCCATGTGAGAGCTCATTTTAGTTTCGTCCACCTACTCTCAATGGAGCACTTTATCATGATTTGATACGGGATACTCTACCTGTGCTGCTAGAACATGTGCCTTTACAAGTACGACACAACATGTGGTTCACGCACGTTGGAGATTCTGCACATTTCAGTCGAAGTGCTCGTACGCTTCTCAACAACAGATTCGGTGACCGATGGATTGGTAGAGGCGGACCAATTCCATGGCCTCCACGCTCTCCTGACCTCAACCCTCTTGACTTTCATTTATGGTGGTATTTCAAAGCTCTTGTCTACGCAACCACGGTACCAAATGTAGAGACTCTTCGTGCTCGTATTGTGGACGGCTGTGATACAATACGCCATTCTTCAGGGCTGCACCAGCGCATTAGGGATTCCTTGCGACGGATGGTGGATGCATGTATCCTCGCTAACGGAGGAAGTTTTGAATATTTCCTGTAACAAAGTGTTTGAAGTCACGCTGGTACGTTCTGTTGCTGTGTGTTTCCATTCCATGATTAATGTGATTTGAAGTGAAGTAATAAAATTAGCTCTAACATGGAAAGTAAGCGTTTCCGGACACATGTCCACATAATATATTTTCTTTCTTTGTGTGTGAGGAATGTTTCCTGAAAGTTTGGCAGTACCTTTTTGTAACACCCTGTATATCCTAATGTTATTTTCTCTAAAATGGTTGCTGAATTGTGGAAACTACAGAAGACTAAGAGTAAAAACTATTTCTTTCAATTTTCTTTGTAAAAAAGCAAAGTCTTCGAAAAATTAACATATTTAAAGTCCTTAAGTGATGCTAATCTTTGTTCTAAGAAGTTCTGATTATTTGATCTACGAAAAAAGCGATGTTACACTGCATCCTTCTACTCTTTCTGACAGTGACACGATTCGGATGTAAGTGTACTTTTTTTAACCTTTTGCTAGTAACTGTTAGACTACTGTCTTACAAACCGATATTATTTTATGAAATGAGAAACCTCTCAATTTTAATTCTATAAGTCAGGGAATAACTGGTCGGCCTTTGAAGCGACAAGCTTGGTTATGCGACGATCGATTGTCACAATCATTCTATCGATAGTTATTTTATTGTTAGAAAGTCAAATCGGAATCTTAATTTGAAGCCCGATTAATTTTTTTGATCATTAACTGCCCACACGGTCATTCGTCGCCAGGCCTGACTTTAACTAACAATAATTGTATTGGCCTAGGTTCAAATTTCGTTATAGTGAGCAGAGCCAAATAAGCGTCATTTTATCTAAAGTAAAAATAAACAACAGTTTCAACTGCAACTGACAGTAATTGCACTTTCCATTATTTTACCGTATTTGGTATGGATTCTTTTGTTTCACGCTTTAAGATAGCACATGAAGAGGAAACAATACGAAAAGCACCACTTAAAGTATCGACCGTTCATCAGGTCATAAGCTCAATTTTGTTGAGTTTCCGGCATGTATAAATCAGGACTATCTGACATGGAGAAAACAAGTAAATGAAGATCAGATACTAAAGAAAAATCAGTAAAGTTTCCTAAATTACATTTTCCAGTACAGATATTTTTAATAACGATCTAAAATACGCCCTCACACATAAGGTAAGGATGCCGTTGTTTATTACTCACCCTATGCTTACTACAAAGTTTTATCAAGCGGGTAGATGGTTTATGGCCAATATTTTACCTTACATCTGGTGTTCATATTTACTAATTACGAGAGCTGTTGAATAAAGAAGGATCATAATTTCTTTATGGTCATAAATTCTAGCGCTAAAATTTAATCTTGTGATATTCTGTTAGCTTAATTTGCAACAAACACGACGTAGTAGTTTCATTGTTGGAACTCCTGCTTCCCGCCTACGAGAGGCAATCAATGTCAGACATGTTCAGCATCGCCTACCACCGCAATGGAGGTAATACGCAAGGAACAATATGCGGCTTTGAAATTCTGCTTTCGTCTCAACAGATATTCAGCTGTGGCCTACACAATGTTACAGAAGGCTTATGGAGAATCTGTCTTTCCTACAGCACAGCTCAAAGGTGTTTAAAATGTTTAAAGAGGGGAGACAATCAATTTCAAAGGAAGGAGGACCCGGTGCTTCACTTAATGCTCTTACCGAAGAAAACATCAACACTGCTGCTGTCATTGTGAGAGATGATTGATGAATTACCTTAAGATCACTTTCTGAAATACGGAACACTTCATTTGGTGCCACCCACATGTTGGTGACAGAAAAATTACGCATAATACGTGTTTGTGCGCCATAGGTTCCAGACAGTTGATTCCCGAACAAAACCACATTAGCGTGCAGGTCTGCATGCAGTTAAAGTTGATGTTAGAGGAGGATCCAGTTTCTTTCAAATGTTATCACTTCTGATGAAACTTGCCAGCTTGATTTTGATGATGAGAGAAAACAGCAAAGCTCATTGAGGAAATCTCCTTCATCACCAACCCCCCAAAAAGCAAAAGTGTTTGCTTCTGCTGGGTAAGTTATAATCATCTCATTCTTTGACCTTCATTGAATGGTTTAGCAGCATGTTGAATCTGCACACACATCAGTAACTGGACAATACGACAGGGGTCTCCAGAAAACATTGAAAGTCCATATCAGGCCCAAAATTTCGGATTTTGCCCCATGTGACTTTTTTCTATTCCCTAACCCGAAAACACGCATTCGTGGGACGTATTATCAATCATCAGAAGCAGTGGTCATGGCTGCGGAGACGATTTTGAAGGATCTCTCAAAAAATGGTTTCCAGCATGTATCTGAAGACTGGCAGAAACGCTAGGAGAAGTGCATCACATTCATGCGAGACTGCTTTGAGAAGGACTAACAAATTATGAGGATGAGTAAAGGTATGTTGTCGAAAAAATTACGATCATTCTTTGTTGAACAGCCTTCGTAAATTATCGTCAACAAGATGACTGACTAAATGCGCTGCACAGACAATATGGAATCGCACTACTGTCTTGTTTTTACGAATCAAATGCGCACTCCAATTTTAAATATTAAAATCATAAGAAAAGATTCTTGTTGCATCACTGATAGTTAGAGGTGGTATTCATCTTTATTCACTATGTAATCAATCCTGGCATGCTAGTAAGAGCAAACATCAGAAACAGGATCATTTCCCCTTTTCCCATCATTCTCGGCGTCTTTCCAGACTACATCATCTTTAGTGCCGTCCCGAGTATTTGAAAAAAAGCATTTCTCCAATTACTTTCCAATCATTACTGCTTAGATGCTTTTCCAGTCAGCAGAAATCTAGTGAGTGCAGCACAGTGAATGTTTCAAGTCGGAGTTAGTTCACGATTTCGTTGGAAAAACCATTTTCTATACCTTTCCTGAACGTAAATCTTTGGAAGATGTATTTATACTAATGTGTATGTGATGTATCACTGAAGTTAGTCGTCTAGGAATAATAACAAGATACCTTCTTTTTCACGTCGCCAGTGAGATGACCATGAAATGCACCTAGACAAAGCATTGACGTAAATCTGAAAGACCACAAGGACGGAGTTCCTATACGTTTCGGAGCCTGCCAAGCATTAAAGTTTCGGTCATCCATCCCTTGGGGACAGAGGGTGCGGGTTACCAGCTGGAAGATTAAGAACGAGGAAAGTTTACGCCCATCCCCTACGATTGCCAGCATTATAGTTACCCGCTGTATTTCACACCTTGATGTATTGATGGTAATCAATCGTGTAACTGTGTTGCATGTCATACCTAAAGCTTTTCTTCCAAATACCGTGGAAGCTTTTGGAATACTATTGTATGGAGGCGCAGGCATAAGCCTGCCCTTTTCATAAAGACATCATCCCATTCAAAGCTAGCCGTAAACTTCTACCTCGGTATATCAAGAACTGCAGCCACATCCTCTGCATTTTTATCTTATGGTACCACTAGCCGCAGGTTGTTCATTCTTCCTCCTTTCCCTGACGAAGTCTAAAACTTCAAATTTATGGTGCCTTCCACTGTGATGGACAGTGAATCTCTATCTGGTAGTGGTAGTTACAAACAATGACAATTTCTTTTTCTTTTATTCCTTCTTTTTTTCACTCTTAAGCTAGATTTAACTCTCATCCCACCCTTCTGTTATCATATTTTCCAGCATAAAGAATTACTTTGCGCTTGAATATAGCATCATGCAATGTCCTTCTCTGCTTTCCTTCCATTTTGCCACTGCCTAATACAAACATACTACATAGTAATTGGCCAACAATAATGTGGCGAAGTTGAGAAGTGCAACAATGCATTGTGGCGTAAGGAACAATATCTCAACTTCACAGATGTTGCCGGCGAACGACAAACTCAAGTTTGTACTCGAATGTGATGCACCGTCGAATTTTGAATACTGCACACGGTGAAAAAAAAGCGGGCGTTAGATGGACATAGATACGTGTGTCGTAAAGTTTTCACAGTTGGGTAGATCGTTTATGGCCCGTAATTTATCTTGAATCTGGTGTTTAGCTTTGTTAATTAAGTACATTATTCATGAAATTATCATCAAAAAGATGTCAGAATTTTCGCGCAGTACAGACAAGGTGGAATGTCACGATTGTCTTGTTTTTAGCAAATCTGTAACGTCTTCTTTAAAATTTATGATTTGAGTCAATATTACTTGTGTACTGCACAACTTGCGGTATTTTCCCACATTTCACTGCAATAGAACTGAACACTTATTTTGATGGAACATTGCACCAAAAAAAAAAAAAAAAAAAAAAAGTGTTCTGGACCTAGTGGAGTGAAATGTGGAAAAAACCGCAAGTGGCATTTCTAAGAAGAGGGACGGCACCAAAAATGGAACAGAAGCATAACATGTAGAAAATCGTCCACGCAACCTGCCAATGAAGATGCACAGAACAGAGGCGAAACGCGTATGGCATTAAAATTGTATTTCATTCTGTTGTAGTCAGACGGTCCAAAAAGTCAAAATTATTAGTATACCGTAATTTACTTTGGGGATTTTGCTAAAATTCTCATAACGCACTCAACGTAATTTTACTATACTTGATAATGGAATTTTCCTTCTATATTTTATATAAATATCGCAAGACCAGTCGCTATTTAATTGAGATGTCATTTCTTGTTTAAACATAATTCAACATAATTCTCGGTCGTCTACATCAATTGCAGGCGTTAGAATAGACCCATTATTATTATTAAATTATTCATTTAACTTTTGTTTTTCATTCCTGTGTATTTTATTTGGTCACATTTGTAGCCAATGCATAGGCTATTTGACAAAGGATCACCGGTACAGGTTATTATTTGCAGCGAATGAGCTGCGGTGCATGAAAGCTTGACTCACCTCCCTCTAGGCAGTCCACTTCTGGAGAACTGAATAGGGGAGTAGTTTGGAGTCTCTTGCCAATAGAGATATCGTGATGACACTTTTCCAGTTACATGCTCCGTTTACTGTGTATACACATTACGTGTCTTTAATACAGTGATTTACATTGTCTTCTACATCCTCATTCATCAGCCTTTAGGGTCAGTTTCCCACCCAAAAGGCAAGAGAGTGCCCTGAACCTCTGTCTTCTTGTCTTCTCCTCCCCCATCTTCGAAGAACTCGTTTGCAACATAGTGGTGAGTTCTTACGCCGCAAGTGTTCGGCTGCCGTTGTTGATTATTTTACTCATATTTTAAGCGGTGGCGGTTCGAACTGAGGACCGAGAACGTTTTAATTACTAGTCACAGACGCTACCCCTACGTCACGGTTGCTTATCATGTAATTATAACATTTTAATTTGAACAAGGGATGAGTTGCCAGTTTGTAAGATAATAAACGTATGTCACTCTAACTTGCAGCATTCTAGTACTTCTACAGTCTTCAGTAGACGAGATATTTGTTGATCCAAAGATCTCCTGTTATTACTTATATACCTGTAGAGGGTAAGCTTTGTTGCCTGGTTGTAGAGTGGAGTATTTTTCGCTTCTTCGCGGACTGGCAAGGGAATGTGTCGTCAACTTTCATCGCCGAAAAGGAACGTGACGTCAACTTTCGTCACGTAAAACTCAATGCTGAGGGTGGGACACTGAGATCTATTTACAAGCGCTCCTGGTGGCCCATGCAGTGAGGTTATGACTTGTTAACGAAAACGTCCATTAGTTCTGTTTGTGCCTCGTAAGACCTTCTGGTCACCTCCTGCTTAATAGGAGTGTGTAAATGCCAAGATTTTTGACGATCCGAACTTACTCTCACTATCCACTTGTCGAAAGCCACTTAATGCAGAACTGGTGTCACTATGTAACGGAATAACAGATTTGGTGGGCCAAGTGTTTTTATTAACTACCTGTGTAAGTTGTATTAATCATTGGTAAAAATTGAAGCTGAATTTGGGTACGTTATGGTTCCAGAATATCGATTAGTTAGTTTGGTTTTCACAAATCCCACGTTTGAATCTAAACATGTATAAATGCCGCGTGCTCAGGCACGCTATTCACATATAGCCTCTTATATCCCCTTTCAAAGCATTTTCTCAATTCTTTTTCCTTATTCTATACTTTACAGCCTCTCTTATCCTCTGTAAATATACCTCAAGGACTTTTGTACGTATAATTAATTTAAGAGCTCATGAGTTTTATACTTCCTGTAACGCAGCATCACAGATTGATGTATCCGGAATACAGCTATGTGTAAATGCAAAGTGTAAAATCTAATTATGAAATGAAACTAAGAGACCAGGATATTACATTTTAATGCCTCAAAAGCCTCTTCTGAGCTCTATAAAATTGCAGATGTAAGCTATATAATAATGCATCGTACATAAGAAAATGTCATAAACAGCAAAAATAGTGATGCAAACATCCAACTGAAATACTGGGAGGCAAGACCAAACTGGCAAGGAATACGGAAAATAATATGGTCATATTGCAAGTGAAAGTATGTCACGTTCTCCCTCAGTTGATTATTGACATGGGTGTTTAATAGAGCCCAAGGCCAGGGACAGCAAAGACCAAAGCCCAAGGCTCTAGGCTAACAGCCTAAGATGAGTCTCAAAAGTACATGCCCCGTCGTTGCACTGACGACGATGGTAGCGAAGAAAGGGTCGCCATTGCGGAAGATGCACCATCAGCCGTCGAGACGGCCATATATTAAGGGTGTTTATAATTAATGTGCACTTATTCAAGGAAGCTCGGTGTGGGTTGTGATTATCATACTGCAGCGAAACTTGATATATGTTCCAGTGCGTTAATGTGAAACCTATTTTCACTGGAAAGAAATTCCAGTTTTGGCCACAAGTTGCCAATGTGGCACTGCGAATGCAAAAGAGACGTATTTATATGGAATGGGATTAGAAACGGGACGCGACTTAAGCGTATGAGAAAGGCATAACGTTGATTTTATTATTTACCGCCTCTTGCACCATTTGTTCAATATGAGACATCGATGAGATTTCGTACGCCACCAGTTTTGCACCGGGTGACGAAAATTGGATCTAATTTTGCCAGCGTAAATCGGTTCCGCATAAACGCATTAATATATCTACTAAGTTTCGCTGCCATACGATAGTTACAGTCCACACTGCGCTCCATGAGTACATGCAGTTTAAATATAACCTGTCGATTTACCGTCAGCTACTTCCCTCCGCATATGCACCTGCGTGAAAAGAACAGAGTTCGGAGTGCAATCCAGGCCCAACACTGCTGCTTGCCGCCGAATAGACCGCTCTCTCTCCACTTCTCCTCGTGACCAAATAGCCCTCGAGCGTGTCCGCTTCTCTCCTCCTACGTTCCGTGCTGCACTTGCTGAAAAAGTGCAAAGTCAACCTGAGCGATGTCTCAAAATCTGCTACCGGTTATAACACTGAAATTGCAGATAAAATACCTTGTGCACCATCCAAAATTTTTCCCTGTTAAATATCCGTTGATAACTTAGAACATACTGCTCATTCTGAATCTGTATGCTTTATTACAGAAACTATATTTAATATGTAATGAATGTAACGATGTATTTATTTGTGAATGTATTTAACTGATTGTAATTATAATGTAAATATTGTAAATTGCTGGGTAATCGCCAGGGAACGTTGTTTAAATGTATGGGTAGCAACGACGAAATTACCCGTGACTCCCGAAACGAGTCGTGGTTCGCAACCAACATCAACAGCAGCATCTCAGCATTGTCGTAGGATATATTCTTCGTCGTCCGCACAGCTACAATATCGCAAAACTGTTAACTGACCAAATGTCGTAAACATATGAAAATTAATTAACTATTTACAGCCAGTTTTGTTTGTTTGCTAATGACCAATTTCAGTACAAATTTTGCAGCCCCAGTAACTGTTCATTCCTGTAATGCACAAGGCGCATAATTAATTTGTACTTTTGAGTAGCAACATCCCACTTAACGTAACGTAAAATGTCACTGGCAAAACTAATACCTAAGGATGCAGCACAAGTAAATAAGTCACTTATTTGCTTAAAATAAATTCAATTCTGTCTTCCAATAATTAAAACTGAATGGCTTCCCTTTTTTACAATACTTGCATTGCGTTATACTGAGATTACTGAAAGTAATTTTTTTTACGCAAAACTTTTCAGTTATAGTCAGTTATTTATTAAACCAGCAGCTTCATTTAATTTTGCTTTAGTGTTTCAGATAGCCTTACTCATCGTAAAGTTTCGCTAGGCTTACGTGATCACGGTAATTAATATCGCATTCCAATAGGCCGATTGGGATTGGGGACGTTATACGTGGCGGCGCTAGTGAGAGGCAAATATCAGTGTGGTATTGTTGTTGGCATCAATTTTGCATTGTGCAGATTAGTAGCTAATTAAATTCTTTACGCTACGAATAAAGTCGCGGTGGAAATGAGCCACAACATTTTGAAATAATTAGTGAAACAGGCAAGTTGATGAACACAAATGAGACTGATAATTTGGTTTTACTTAACGGAGAACAATCGACAGAAGAAAGCGGAACGCTGGCAGCGCAACCCACTGTTGAGGAACCGGCGGCTAGCATCACAGACGCTACCGCTGACACACAGGAACTGACAAAAATGAAATTCCTGGCATCTGCAGATGCTACGGAATTAGAAATAAAAATCGAAACCAAATCCATTCAAGGTTGTTACGAGGAAACCATGAATGAAGAACCAGTAATACCTGGAAATGTAAACGATTCATTGAGCATGTTGATCAGTAAAATTAATGGTTGGGTTCGAATCAATCAAAGCTCAATTTGAATCAATTAACGCCAGCTAACAGTACAATTGATGCAGAATTTAGTAAAATGGATGATCAGAACAAACCAATCGAGATTGTTTACAATAATATTGGAGTTGTTAAAACGAAAGTACATTAAATCAGGAAAGAAATAATTGCAATGAATACCGAAATCGGTAATCTTGAGCAGAAATGACGATGTACAGTCAAAAATAGGGAGCATAAATAGTTGTTATGAGATGGAAATAGAGAGGATTGAACAGAAACTGTAACAGACTGTTGACCCCATTATTGAAAATAAAGTAATTGGAAAGGTAGAACTAGCTCTAAAAAGTACGAGTTTGCAACCTTTAGTATCAGACGTAGAAACTAGAGTGAAGAAACGACTACGTGGGAGATAAAAAGAGGGAGTGGAAACGTTAGCGACAACCACTTGCCAAGCATATACAGAAGTAACGGAGCTAGGAAAGATATTAGACGAAAACCTGAACTGTATATCATGCTATGCACGTAACTGAAATCTTAGCGAAGGAGGAAGTATTTCGTTCCCCTCAAAAAGCAGGGTGGATTACACGCTACCGACTTCATTAAAAATTGCGGAAGGGTATTTCCTGAGTCGTGGACAGATAAGAGAAAAATTAACGCTGTAATCGACATGCTAGCGGGCGAAGCTAAGTGATAGGGCCTTAACCTCGATGTTGCAAACTTGAGCTTTAAAGAATTTAACAGGCGTTCTTGAAAGGATATACATGTCAGTGCAGAAGTGGGAGAGTGTATGGCGCGATTCTGTAGAATCAGACTCGCCGTCAATGAAAGAATTTTGCGAAAACTGGATCCGCAAAATAAAATGTTTGCGTGGTCGACGGACTGAATGGGAGATTAACTGGGAGTTGTGGAAAAGCTTCCCGAGGTATGTAGGCAGTAGTTAAGCATTCTTAGAAAAGGCCGAAGATGAAGGTAACTGGCGGAGCAACAATGACCACAAGAAGAGCGACCGTGATATAAATATCCATGGCAATAATGGTAACCATCGCCGTGGTAACAATAACTCGCACCACTATAACAATAACAGTGATAGTGGGAACAATAATAGAGAAAGGAGATAATATGTTACGTGAATATGTTACGTGGTTCTCAGCAGAATTACATTAGGCGGGAGCAAAATTGGCAGTTGCGACAGCCTATTAGAAACGGACCTGTCGTACCTAGTCAGGGAAACGATTAGCGGCGCCGGTGTGGGATCCAACGGGCGTGGAAAGACCTTGGCGGCCAAGAAGAAAGCCTAGGCAATGTCGCTATGACAGGTCGAATGGTTAAATCGGCGGTGGGAGGATGTGCAAGACAAGAGAGTGATTAGCGCACCCGCAATAACAATAATTGAAGTTGAAACGGCTGCCGACAAGGCGATCACTGTCCGTAACAATGATGAAGATAGAATACCGGTCTTTAACGAAGAGGCGGTCGCTGTTAAAGGAAGGACGATACCACTGGTCCAATACTGTGTGCTTCGCCGGCGGAATTAAAGAAGCCGATATCGGAAAAACTTGGTTCTCCCTCAGGGCAACGCGGAAAGCGAGGAGGTGTGACCATCACGTCGGTTGGATATATGTCGAAATTAAGAATTACAGAGGATTGTATGGGAACTGTGTTATGGAGAGAGCGGGCAACATTTGACGCTTCTCAACCCGCATGTAATTAGAGTTTATGAGGAAACTGAAAGCTCGGTACCGAAGAGGCAGGCTTATCCAAATAATGTAGTAGTTGAAGTTGCCATCCCCATCGACGCTGCTCCTAAAGAAAAGTGAAGGGAAGTATCTGAAGAGGGACAAGACGAGTTTGCCGATGACAGGCTACGACTAACTGAAAGCTACGTATATTACATATACCATGTTAAGGTTGACTTCGTACAGTCAGACGAAAGTGGTGTGGATTGCGTGAGCTTGGGAGAAGAATTAGAAGCAGAACCAGGGTACATTTTTCCAAGAAATTTGGAAGGTCATAGCCAACTTTCGGCCGAAAATTTACGTGACTTGAGAGTTAACGAATTGTTGGTAATACAAGGTTCATTAATCGATAAACAATGACAGAGAGGTTATAGTACTGGGGTCAAAACGGCGTCAACAACTGCAGGGCAAGTGGATAGAAATTAAGAATGGCCAAGAACAGAAAATAAAAAAATCGGTATCACAGACGTATGGATTTTTCTGGAATGACCTTGATGTGAATGAGGACTTCTTATGAGAAAACGAATACGAAGGTGCACTGAACTTGAAAGTATTCGAGACGTAGCAGGACGAAAAAAACATATCGTGTATTTTATGAAAATATGAGTCGTCATCAAAGTAAGGAGAAATTGGTGCAAGCCAAGAACGGCAGAGAGAATCAGGACGGAGACAAGTTGAAAAAATATTACAAGATGTACAACAATATCCTGTGTATAGCAAAGATTAGGGCAGCAATACTTGACGAGTATGTTGGCCCACCAAGTACTTCACTGAAATGACTATTATTACTTAGCCTATGATCATTGCGGACCAAATATGTGCAGAGAAAACGGCAGATGTTTTGAATTTTCACGACATGTTAAAGAGGATGACAGGGAGGATAAAGACCTGCGATAAGGGTAGGATGGTGAAAGTGACGAACAGTAAAAATCGTGGTTCTATGTAGAGCATAAGACCTGACGATGTTCTCGAGTTAGCATGCACAGACCTCTATGGCCCCTGTCCAAAAACTTCAGGAAACTTCCCCTGCATATTAGTGGTGCTGGAAGCCTTTTCGAAGTTAATTAAATTACATGCGATTAGAAAGGCAACAGCTAGAGCGGTTTGTGACAAACTTACAAAAAAATGGTTCAAATGGCTCTGAGCACTATGGAACTTAACTACTGAGGTCATCAGTCCCCTAGAACTTAGTACTACTTAAACCTAAATAACCTAAGGACATCAAACACATCCATGGGCGAGGCAGGATTCGAACCTGCGACCGTAGCGGTCGCGCGGTTCCAGACTGTAGCGCCTAGAACCGCTCGGCCACCCCGGTGGATGGCAAACTTACAAACGATTACTTTGTGCATAACGGAAAACTAAAAAGCGATTTTGTCCGATAATTGGGCACAGTTTATTTTCAAATTATGGAATGATGTTAGGGAAAGCAATGGCGCTGAAGAGGTACACATCTCGGCCTACTGCCCGGCAGGAAATCCAGCGGACGGTATATGCGCAAGCAGGTACCACTTTGCCGAATGTATTATCACCACAATCACAGGAGCAAATATATAAACAGTTCTGAAAGGATTATGAATGCTTTAACGAACGAATGTACAGGATTCACTCCAGAGGAAATCCCATTAGACCGTAAGTCTAAGCATTTGGTGGAAGAGACAACTATTAAAAAAAATGTTCAATTGTGTGCGAAATCTTATGGGACTTAACTGCTAAGGTAGTCAGTCCCTGAGCTTACACACTAAACCTAAATTATCCTATGGACAAACACACACACCCATGTCCGACAGAGGACTCGAAGCTCCGCCGGGACCAGCCGCACAGTCCATGACTGCAGCGCGCAGACCGCTCGGCTAATCCCGCTCGGCAACTGATTTCCGTCCGCCAAGTACTGAGGCGAATAATGAAAGTTCACGAGAGGTAATGAAAAAGAAAGCTGGGGCGCGAATACAGCGTCATGACGCAAAAGTACGGTGTGCTTAATTTGCAATTGGTGACCTCGTTCTCGTTAAGGCGAACGAGAAATAGAGCGAGATTGATAATGAGATTTCAAGATTTAAATTCATTTATAATGAAACATTTCAGATTGTCGTTATACCTAAAGCTCCATTTTTAACTTATCCTAATTCAGGCAAGGTGTTGCGTGTACGTAACATCGATGAATTGTATCAATTAAGAACTAATTAATCTGAGTAAGAATTTGCAGTCAAAATCGTAATTTTCAAGTTGTATTCCAAATTGATGTCTGGGACCTGACAATCATCAAAGATTTTACAAAGAGAGTAATGAAAAATTTAGCTTACAAGTGTGGCGAAATAAATAAAACGAAATTAAATTTATTGGTTTTTTTGAAAAGGGGAAAATTACGGACATGGAACTGTAACTTCAGAATTTTTGAAGGGCTTTTTTACGGACTGTATTGACAGGCTTGAATGCGGACAAATTCAGTGCTGCGTGAAATATGCCTGTAATATAATTTACCATTTCGATTAATTACATTTAGAATTCTACGTCATTGTTGATTTAATCAGAGTTCTCACCTTAGACGTAGAATTAGTCCTTCTGCCACAATATTAATTCATTAGTCGCCATCGGTGTTCTTCTCTTTGTTGACCGTGTGTATCTTCCTGAGTCGGCATCGGTTCACTTCACGAAGACGGTGGAAATCAAGGAATACAATGCTACGTCGCTTTAAATAATTTTCGTAACACTTCGATACTTCTCACTATTTGTTATTCATAACACAATAAGACTTGCTGTGCTCATCGCACAAACCATAATTACTAACTATATGGCTGACTTTCCGCACACTCCAAAAATCACGTCCATCCTCCACACGGCAACAATCGAAAGTGTCACTTAGCTCCTTCTTGGAGTATGAAACAAAAGAGAATCCAATGTGAACATTACAAAGATTATAATCTACATGCCTCTCAGTTTAATCTTTGGCGCAGCTTTTAAGGTATTGTATGTCTCTGCGTCGGAATGTGGCATTACAACTGCCCCCCCCCCCTACTGTATACTGTCACTAGAAAACTTTATATGATTGACAGGATACAGTAGTCGACCTTGCAATTGATAGGTTTGGGGGTTTTTTATTTACAAACCTCATTTTTATTGTCTCACATTCATGGCACTGTGAATTCTTTGGTATTACTGAGTGTGTGTCAGTTTTTTGGTATACTTATGCTAATATTTACAAACCTTAATCCTAATATACAAAGTTTTGGTTAATACTGAGAAAACGACATCATGTGGTAAAGTTTATACAATAAAATATACAGTGAAAACAACGTTATTTACAAATGGTTCCTTCCTCATCAGAGGTGAAAATTAAGTCCTTGTATTGCTTTCTGTATTTATTCTGGGGCGACGAGCTTTGTTCGCTAGCCCGTGTTGAATGTGGGCGGGTGATACGCGCGCCTGATTGTTTGGTCGTCCGTTAGCGGGCGACGTTGGTTGAATGCGCGCGCCAGTGCACTGAATATACACCGACGTGCGGGTACCGTCGAGACTTCCGAACCTCAGTATGCGTGTGCTTTTTGTAGTTCCTTCCAGTACTCAGACTGCATACGACGAGGTACATTGGAATATGTGCCCCGAAGAACACACCACACTATGTGCGAGGCGGAGGACGATCCCTTCGATGCAGCTCCAGGTAGGAAGCATACCATGTCAAACTTGTTTGGCATTGTCCTTTCCTATTGTGACGCCATGGGTAGTTTGACGATACAAGCTTCAATTTTCGATGTCACTTGTTTAGGCTCGCTGACACTTGCAACGTAGAACTACTTTGCACAATTTTAATTTCTACACACACCACTTTAACCGGGAGTACTGCGATCGAAACTTTCTTTTCACTACACTTTTTTTTTCTTCGCATTAACCCCTTTTACCTATTGTAGCGAGATTCATTCTCCTCAATACTTCTGGTAAATGTACTTAAGTAGCCGGCCGGAGTGGCCGAGCGGTTAAAGGCGCTACAGTCTGGAACCGCACGACCGCTACGGTCGCAGGTTCGAATCCTGCCTCGGGCATGGATGTGTGTGATGTCCTTAGGTTAGTTAGGTTTAAGTAGTTCTAAGTTCTAGGGGACTTATGACCACAGCAGTTGAGTCCCATAGTGCTCAGAGCCATTTGAACCATTTTTGTACTTAAGTATTCACAAATTTGTAAGTCACGGGACTTGGCATGAAATACAAAATACATCACATACAATGGAATAACATAAAACACATACAATACATTGGTTACATTAATTACAGGAAAAAACTATCGACGAAAATTGAAAAAAATTTTGACCACTCATAGTGGCTTCTTCGTCTTGGATTTTACTGACACACACACCTTTTTCCATTAATCTGTTAGAATGAACAAGTCCTTTGTTTTCCTTCTTGAACTAGAGTGCAAGTTAAGGTTTACCTTCGTTACGTATTCGTCATGCCTCAGCATGCAGAGAACACCCCTGTAGCTGCTCCACTGCACCTTGGGAAGGGAATTTTCTACCTTCTACTTAGGGTAATGGCAACGACTACGTGTATGCTACGGGTTTTACGTATAAAATCTGAAAATGCACGAAATAATAATTTATATGTAGCATAACCCTAATATGTACAGTGTTTTGTGCTTAAGCACGTACTGGTGTGCTTGTAAATCATTACCTCTAATAAAATTTCCTACATTAACATAGACATATAAACATAAAATCTTGAAGTTCAGGGTGTAGCTACTATTAATATGTACAGTGCTTCATAATAGCGGCACGCCCTTGTGTGCATGTATCATCTTCAATTAAAGTGCGCTTATAGGCGTCTTGTGTTATCATGGGAGAAAAAATACAGACATTTTAATGCATCGGTTGTCATGAAAATCTATGTACACGAATAATCCGACTTTCATAGCTTCAGTGCAGCATATAATTCTGTATGACGTTTTTGTTCATAATTCATTTTATAGACGATTTCTTTGCTTACAGGTCGTCGACCACACTACTTACCTGTTTCTCGTATAGCAGCGATATCATTTTCATTCTTTGTGACTGAATTGTTATATGTATGAAAGATATAATTTTGACATGATTTATCATTTCCTGTTTCAAGTGTGTGAAGTAATTCATACCTTCCTTCTGCATACATGAGTGAAGCATCGCTAATGTTGTACTTTGTATCAGGTTTTTCGTATTTTCTCGTAAACTCGTAGGGTCTTGCGGTTTTAATTAAGTTGTTTCTTGACGTTAGGTATACCTGTTTATACGAGGTTGTCTTAGAGTTTAATTTTTCCCTATACACTTCTACGTTGTTTAAGTTCCGTACATGTACAGAGCTTCTTTCGCCTTTCACACATTCATACATACGTTTATACACACAAAAAATATCTACCACTTAATATACACATTGCTGGTGGGGCCCTTTTTCGGTACCCTGCACCATTCCCTCAATATTCCAAAATAATTCAGGGTGCGCTGAGCATCATCTCCTCATACTAATAATACTTACACTAAATATTTCTTCTTACATACATAACTGCCTTACGGTCCATGTTTTCCTCCTTTACACTTTAACTTTCGCTTTCGTACATGTACCCTCGTGTATAGCTTATATATTCTACAAAGTTGTTTGCTGAGTGCTTTAGGTGTTTCCTAACTTTAATGTGTGTCTCTGTCTCTCTATAAACCCTAGGTATTGGTTTTGATGGCGATTCAGTTCGTTACTCACGTTGCATAGATCTGTTTATTATTTTCCTATTTTAAAGCTTGTCATTCTCTTCCTTAGTCACAAAAATTAACGCGTTTGCCTTGTTGTTCATTCTGAAAATCGCTCGCTACTGTGTAATGTAAATGTATCCGTTATCTCTTTTCTTTCCTCTTTGTTGCTTTATCCCTATATGTAATTGTGTGTTGTTCTCGTGTACATAGCCTTTCTTCCGGTTATATATCTGCATTATTTATTTTTTTCTATTGAGCTATTTTCTTTGTTCTTCCGTGCAAGCTAAGATTTTACTCAATATAATATAATATTACAATACCGTCCATGACCAGTATGTACTTGTATGTTCACTTTTATTACGTAATACCAGCTTATAATTAAATTTTCTAAGCTACTATTTACAAGACTTGTGTACCCTTTTCTTTCTTGTTTTTGAATTACTTTCATCACTATGTCTCATAGTAATCATGGTTTCAAAACTTTTAAACGTCCCGCGCATCCGCGCTTACGTACCACGACTGGACTATAGGCGCGGGGAAAACTCTGCATTGTTGGTGAACATTATTCGTGATAGCCGCCATCATGTAATACGAGTCAAGTGTCGCCTGGACTCTACGGCGCATGCGCCTTCGCGCTTTGTATACACTCACTCAGCTGATCGGACAGGGACGGGGGAAGATTTCTCCCCGGCTTGCTGCCTACAGCGCGGCCAATGACCTCGTCTTGCCATGCAGCTATCGCGTGCTCATCAGCTGAGCGTTGGATTGCAACTTCGACGCGTGGCTTGTTGCTCGTCTCAAGCGAACAGACTCTGGCCTTCGCGTTAATTTTGCATTGTTCCTCTCTCTTAAATAACTGAGTTAGACTACAAAAGTACCGTGTGGTTTATTTTATAGTGTTAAGACTCACAGTAACACATGTTTCATTAGGTGTGGTTAACTATGCGTTTTAAGCTGGCATACGCCCCCAGTTGGTCACTATGTGGGGCGGCGATTGAGTTTGTGAAAATAAAGTTTGTTATTTAAACGTGGGAAAAACACTGCACTTCCCGGCTTTTGTGGAATGTTGTTAAATGCTGTCTTTCGCCGTTCTCAACACTGGCTCTCTCTTTACTTTTTGGCACCCAGAAAGTGATTTAACGAAACGTGGAGCCTGTAATGAGAGTTCCTAGTGCCCACTTAACCTGAGAATATTATTATAGCTGCAGCTTATAGCTCTGAAGAAGTAGGAGATTGTTCGGGATTTCTAATCAAAAACAATTTTCCAAAATAGTTGAGTATATTCTGAAATTCACTGATAACATCACAATTATCCCAACAGCCTAACAAACAGAGCAGTTCAGAGTCTAATTCGCTGATGCAACTATAAATGTCCGAATTAAATATCAAAAGAATGCTCGCCAAAATTTGATGAGAAAATGTCATCAAACGCCACGCTAAAATGATTGGTAGAATGTCTGTCCCGCGACGGCACGTGAAAATACAACAACACGCAAACTGAAGCTAGATAATGAAAATCATTCCAAAAATAATCCTTCATTTGAAATGTTTTTACAGTTACGCGTATACATCGTAACTCAATACGGCACCCGAGGCAGTTTGTAGCAGCGCTACCGTAGCGAAGCGACTCCCGACACAGCTGACGTGCTATTCAGCGTCTGGAGAGAACTGGGGCCTTCCTTACTCGCGCAGTGCTCTTATATATATAGCCTCGGTGCGGACGGCTAAGAGAACGCCGGCTCTAACTTGGCTCTCACGACTGGCCGCTGGGCTAGTAACGCACCACTTCAAGTTACATAATAATTTATAGCTTCTTTTGCTGATGGCTTATGAAGCTGTTAATTTAATCGTGCATTCAGCACGCAGGTAAGTATTTATAATAAAATTATGACGTGGCTAAGTTAAATATCTTGGGCGAGAGAAATAATTAAGTTACGCTGCACGCAGCAGAAGAGCTCTGAACTGGCCCTTTTGAGATCCGCTATCGCTATAATTTTATAGGTATTCAAAAGAAACTTTTCACATCTTCATACTCATAGCGGACCTCCAACCTATTTAAATCTAAACATCCTAACCTTATTCATTAGCCTACTTAATCTATCTTGCTTCCTTCAGTTTTGAGATGAAAACCAGAAAATCATGGATTTCCACTAAAGTCTTAACCTGTGAAATCCAAAGTACTGTTTTTATTAAATCATTATGAAAGATGAGTCTAAATATAAATTTTGAAGTCTCTAGCTCCTTTCTGTTGCGCCAATTATTTTTTTAGAAAAACGTCCAAATTACAAAAATGGCTAAAGTTATCGAACTGATATTTAATACACATTAATTTAGTATTATTCCTTACATGCTGGAAAAGTTTTAGGTCATTTGCTTCATTTTTAAGGTATTGCGCAACATTTATGACGTCAGAGCTAGTTACAGCAGACTGGCTGGCACACAATGGAAACTGATATGAATTTACTACAGCGTGAGTAGGCTGCTTCCCTACATCACCCTCTACTTAAATTTTTTGTTTATGAATGTTAATGAATGAGAAAAAAATTTAATTACAAAAAGGGAAGCAAGAGTACAATTTAACTCCCTATAGAAATCAAAATTGAAATATAAACATGTAGAAACATTAAAGAAAACTGATTATCTACATTAATTATTTAAATTGTGGGCATGTTCACTGCCTTTTAAACAATGTCAGTACTCAAAATTTTAAGCGAAGTCACTGAAATATTTCGGCATACATATTGCCTTAGACCAACAAACACATAATAATTGAAAAATTATGAAAATCTTAGACCCATTAAATACATTAAATACACTTTTACATACACAAATTCAAAGAAAATAACATGATACATAAACAGATGATTATCTCTTAGCAGTCTTTTCTAAACCTGAAAGAAAGTTCACAAATAATTTTTACACACGTGGTTGTAGCCGCTTTGGCTGGCGTCCTACACTTCCATTCACAAGGGTAGAGGAGGGGAAGTTGCTATGGTGTGCGTCCTTCACGTTCTCTCTAACTTACATGGGGGAAAGGGGAGGGTCACTGTGAGTTGTGTCCAAGTCACTCCACGCTTTCACGCAGCTACCAGGCTGCCATTATCTGGTTTGTCCTGTAGAACAAACAAAAGAGTGCCTCAGACTCTGTTCACTTAATATCTAAGGGTGGGTCACAATGAAATGGGGATATATACATTTTAACTTCCAATATATTACTGGAACAAAGTTAACAGACCTTTTTTTTCAACATTACTCTTGCGGTTACTTAAATGTCATAAAATCGGTAAATAAATGGCTCAAAACGCCGTTAGTCACGTACTAGAGAAAATCTATGCTCATGGCATACAATCATGAATCCTATTTAACGTCAATTTATTATTTCTGGGCCGGAACACTGAACCAATGCTCGGTACATTCCTGACATTTGTATATTAAGCACTTAACTGAATCATCTTTGATTATCTTATTCTTAGAGATAGTATGAGTATGATTAGTGGTTGTTTTCTCAGCTTCTTTGTATATGTGAGTAACTTTTGGTAATAGTACAGTCCTGAGTGTTCAAAACACACTACGTTTAGTTGACTACAAAATCCACTTATTGGTCCTCTGCTGTTGTGTTAGTTCCACATCTGCAATTAGGGTCTTACTTACTTTGAAGTGTATTTACGCTGAGCTAAAATTACTGTTTCACGTCTGCTATTATGTTTCTTATTTATATTGCTAGTGTATGTACTTATTTACCACTCACTCTATTAATTTTTAAAGCATAGGATAGCATATTTATTTCATATTCATAGTGTATTGTAGCTGATTAGTTTGCTCACGTGGCAATCCATTTCCACTCGATCGGACGCTGAAACCTCAGGTAGTCTCTCTCGGACCTACCACTAAAGTGCATCAAATAATTATGGACGAGCGTAATGCTAAATTCCTTAAACCTATAGGACACCATGAGCTGCTCTGTCTCATCTAACATAAGGGTACCTATGGTCGCATTCACGCTTCCAACTCATAACCTCAATACGCGTAGGTGTATCCTGTCACACACTACACTAAAATAATGGCCAGCTCCAACCTTATAAATACTTCAGGGACGTGTCCTTCACGACTCAACCACAAACACTGCTCACTTCTATTACACTGCCTTTCCTTGCTACATCAGGTGAGTTTAAACTTACAACTTATCTGCATATTTTTCATAACACTTAGCAATCTCTTTCTTATTATTTATTAGTTAGCTCTAATGTATCCACTAGGTTTCATTACCACTTCAGATTCTGCTTGTACACGAATTCATAAATCTTTTTAAATTACTGTTGATGGACCATTTCCAACCAAACAACACTTTGTACTTACTATATTACCAGGGTACTACACATAATTGTTACTCAAATACATTTGTATCTTAATTACGTCATACTTCTCTATTGTTTGTCACTATTCAGTTTATCACATTAGGTATCTTTCTTCACTGATCGGTAGATAGAATGGTAACATAACTCCTGGCCTGATAGTCATGACAGAAAAATTTCATGTCTGAAAGAAGAGATCTAAATTTTGGTGGATAGGAAAGATGAAGAATGAGTGAGACCTGAAAGGGAAAGAAGATCTCACACAGCTGGGACTGCACAGCTGCCACACTGTGTAGAGGTTACAGAACAACCTCCTCCCTACAGCATTCATTCATAACCTTTGACCACGCCACGTCGATCTGAAAATACCTTATGATGCCTTTTTAGAACCTGTCTCAGTTCTTCCTTCTGATTGTCTGAAATCTTATCGATTTCCTGCAATTTAGCTTCTATTTTGTCTAAAATAATTGCTTCTTCTTCTTTTTCTGTGTTCAGCTTACTGTTACTAAGATTAACACCTTCGTCCCAATACCTCCAATTTTTCAGAACTCGTATAGGCAACTCCCAAGTTTCATGATCAGTTACTACATGCTTATCACTAAAAGGTACTATAATTACTCCGGTTATTGGTAAGACCATTTTTAATTGGCTGTTCTCAAAGTCCACAACACTCTGATATTTTGACAAGAAATCTATGCCAATTAAAACCTCAATACTGAGATTGTTTACAATTAAACATGGATGATCAATTAAATTATCATTAATGTTAAAGGGCAGCAAAGTTTCTTGCTTTACCGTTCTTGACACCTTGCCAGTAGCACCAATTATTCTTAGTCCTGATACTCTCATTACTGTAAGCTTATCTTTGCCAGGTAATGCATCAAAGAAGGACTGAGATATTGCACTCACCTCACTTCCACTGTCTAAGAGACAACGCACATTGATACCCAATATATTCACTATTATTATAGGGTGGCTTATTCTAGGTTGTACAGGTGGTTCCTCAAATTCATCTAGTAGTTCCTTTTGGATTTGCCTCCAACTAAAGTGGTTGACATCTGTCTTCATTACATTTAGGTCACAGTGTGTAGGGGTTTCCTGAATTACATTTTCAGCTGCCTTTTCCAGTCGGTCTATTAATTTTAAATCGAAACACCGCACGACTTCATTACATTTAGTTTGCTGAACATAACCCAAATTACTATAGTCTGAGCGATTCTGCGTCTCCAGACCGGGCATAGCACTAGTTACAGCTAAACCACTTTTACCATTATCGTCGGTTTCCTCCTCAAGTGACAACTGGTCACAGCTACTGGGTTCATCGACCCTCAACAGCCTACCCTCTACATTCTCACTTATTTCCTGTCCTAAATTTATTAGTACATTATCAACATCCTGCACAGGCACTTTAGATAAGAGCACATCATCTTCATCGTAAATATAAGCATGAATTTCTTCTGCTTCTTCACCTGTCAATTCAATATTTTGTAGCTCTCCCCTATTGTTATACTGCTGCGCCTTCTCTTTCTCTTCCCACTTAGAAAGCGTTTCTAACACGGTATCTATCAAATATTGTGAGTGATCTAATATTTCTGTTGTATCCTTAGATGCTACCGACACTTCATCCACATGTTCAGTTTGAGTATTCTGATCTGCCTTACCAATTCCCTTAACTACTGGCTTAGGAAAAGTAACCGCCTGGTGAGCGCCAGTGTCCTCATAGACGGCAACTAGTTTTCCTGCCTCGGCCTACTGCTGTTTTCTTTAGTTTCATTATAGTTAGCTGGCATAGCATTGCTTTCCGTACTGTTGTTTACGTGCATATTTCTGTTTGGAACAAAATTATTATCCCTCGGACGACATTGTTGGTTCTGATAATTATTTCCCCAATTCCTACCTCTCTTAGGATGGCGAATACCTACTGTTCTGATGTTTACATTGCCGTTTTGCTCATTCCTAAAATTACTATTATTGTTAGTGGCATTTCTGTTATTACGTGCCTGCTCCTCATTGGCAGCAACACGTTCTACACGTTCCAAATATTCAATGAAACGATCAAGATTGTCTCTAGGGGCTGATATAATCCTAGTTTGCCAGTACCATGGCAGTTTGGCTTCAAGACCTAGTATAATCATTTCTGGTTTTAGCTTTTCCGCTAAATGTGACAAACGTGAAATCCATGACCTAGCAAATTCTTTAATTGATTCCTTGCCTGCACTGAAGCGTTTTCCACTCCAAAATTCTCTTAACACTTCATTTTGCTTATTACTAGACCAATATTCATTAATGAAAGCTGTTTTAAACTCCGCTAAAGTTTTACACTTCAACATAACATCAGCGGACCAGCGCATGGCGTCACCTGCTAAATGGCTTCTAATAAATGAGATTTTCTCTCTTTCAGACCAAGTTGGTGGAATTACATCCTCAAAATCGTTCCAGAAATCTAATGGGTGGATATTTTTATCTGGATCGAACCGCAAGAACTGCCGACACCCGATAAAAGCGGCGTTTGCAGCTACAACTTGTTGTATACTACCATTACCAGAAGTTACTGAAGCTACTTTACTCTCTATGTTAGCAATGTTAGTACTGATATTTTCTACTCTCAATTCAACATTATCTACTCTTTGTACAATATGAGTAGTGTCACTTTTGATTGCATCTACGTCTGCTTGACATATGTTTACTTTTATGTTAACATCTTTAAATCTATCTGAGCACAGTTCAGATTCCGACTCGATCTTTTCTGTTAATTTGTGCTCCAGCTTCGCATCTTCCATTTGGAAGTCTTTGCGAACCTCAGCAACTTCAGATTTAACTGTTTTATACATTTCAGAAAATTGTTGAGCAACCTTTTTCTTAATATCCTCATGGTTGTAATCAATTTTATAGTTCAAACTGTCTAGATCCTCTTTCAACTTATTGCAACTAGCCTTGAAAGAATTTTCTAATTCAGCTTTATTGGATTCTAATTTATTGTCCACTGCCTCAAACCGTTTATTAAAATTGGTTTGGCTGGCCACAATCCTGTTATTTACCTCAATTATATCAGATTTTAATTCAGCATTACTGGCAGCTATTTTTGCATTACTGTTTTTGACTTGTTCACTTATTTCAGACTTTAACTCAGCTGTCATTTGTGCATTACTGGCAGCTATTGCTTGTAATATAACATTTAAATCAACAGCCCCAGCATCTTTGGGTTGCTCACGAGCTGGCTTTTTATCACACTCAGGTGACGAAAAACTAGCTCCAATACCAGAATCATCAAAACTAAAGGAAACTGCTGATTGATTAGGCCTATTTAACTGCTCTTTCTTAAACTCTACCATCGCTGAAGACTGTTTCAATTTTAATTCACCAGAGAAACCATCATCCAATAAATTCACATTTTCTACTTTTTGTTTTACTCCAGGGGTCTCTATTATTGAATCATTCTCCCTTCCCACACTACTGTCAGGAGACAATACTTCATATTTCACTTTCACATTACTACTTTCATGCATATTTACACTTGAACCGTCGTTTAGATTTACAGTTCCCTCCTCAGACATAGGTTCTGATATAAGTTTAACCTTAGTTTCTTTTGGCGGTTCCCTCGCCAACAGTCTTTTAGTGCAGGTTAGTAAAATTTTAAACAGTTTTTCACTTAACTTAGTTCCTTCTGCACGATGTTGTTGTTGCCGGCGCGGCGTACCAGGATTCCTGATGCGACGTGGCACGTTGAAACTGCAGACGGCACTCCGACGGCTGTGGTGTGTTTGCGTGGCCCGCAACTGCAGGCGCGGTCCCGGCTGCTGTGGAGGATGACTGCGGTACGGCGAAACTGGCTTCTCGCGATGCCGGCAGCACCGCTAGACTCAGTGCCTGCTCCGTCAATCCAGATGCGTTGTTAATTCAATTGCGTCGTCCACATGCCCACGTAACACTTTCACTGTTCTATTACTCAGCTGCGTGTCGCATTCCACTCGCGAATCCGAATAGTTAAAAATCACTTTCACTTAGTTAATTTCCCGGCCGATGCACCATATGTGGGGCGGCGATTGAGTTTGTGAAAATAAAGTTTGTTATTTAAACGTGGGAAAAACACTGCACTTCCCGGCTTTTGTGGAATGTTGTTAAATGCTGTCTTTCGCCGTTCTCAACACTGGCTCTCTCTTTACTTTTTGGCACCCAGAAAGTGATTTAACGAAACGTGGAGCCTGTAATGAGAGTTCCTAGTGCCCACTTAACCTGAGAATATTATTATAGCTGCAGCTTATAGCTCTGAAGAAGTAGGAGATTGTTCGGGATTTCTAATCAAAAACAATTTTCCAAAATAGTTGAGTATATTCTGAAATTCACTGATAACATCACAATTATCCCAACAGCCTAACAAACAGAGCAGTTCAGAGTCTAATTCGCTGATGCAACTATAAATGTCCGAATTAAATATCAAAAGAATGCTCGCCAAAATTTGATGAGAAAATCTCATCAAACGCCACGCTAAAATGATTGGTAGAATGTCTGTCCCGCGACGGCACGTGAAAATACAACAACACGCAAACTGAAGCTAGATAATGAAAATCATTCCAAAAATAATATTTCATTTGAAATGTTTTTACAGTTACGCGTATACATCGTAACTCAATACGGCACCCGAGGCAGTTTGTAGCAGCGCTACCGTAGCGAAGCGACTCCCGACACAGCT
Organism: Schistocerca cancellata; assembly: GCF_023864275.1. Taxonomy (NCBI): domain Eukaryota; kingdom Metazoa; phylum Arthropoda; class Insecta; order Orthoptera; family Acrididae; genus Schistocerca; species Schistocerca cancellata. The sequence goes on from NC_064633.1 coordinate 468,579,833, forward strand.
GACGTGCTATTCAGCGTCTGGAGAGAACTGGGGCCTTCCTTACTCGCGCAGTGCTCTTATATATATAGCCTCGGTGCGGACGGCTAAGAGAACGCCGGCTCTAACTTGGCTCTCACGACTGGCCGCTGGGCTAGTAACGCACCACTTCAAGTTACATAATAATTTATAGCTTCTTTTGCTGATGGCTTATGAAGCTGTTAATTTAATCGTGCATTCAGCACGCAGGTAAGTATTTATAATAAAATTATGACGTGGCTAAGTTAAATATCTTGGGCGAGAGAAATAATTAAGTTACGCTGCACGCAGCAGAAGAGCTCTGAACTGGCCCTTTTGAGATCCGCTATCGCTATAATTTTATAGGTATTCAAAAGAAACTTTTCACATCTTCATACTCATAGCGGACCTCCAACCTATTTAAATCTAAACATCCTAACCTTATTCATTAGCCTACTTAATCTATCTTGCTTCCTTCAGTTTTGAGATGAAAACCAGAAAATCATGGATTTCCACTAAAGTCTTAACCTGTGAAATCCAAAGTACTGTTTTTATTAAATCATTATGAAAGATGAGTCTAAATATAAATTTTGAAGTCTCTAGCTCCTTTCTGTTGCGCCAATTATTTTTTTAGAAAAACGTCCAAATTACAAAAATGGCTAAAGTTATCGAACTGATATTTAATACACATTAATTTAGTATTATTCCTTACATGCTGGAAAAGTTTTAGGTCATTTGCTTCATTTTTAAGGTATTGCGCAACATTTATGACGTCAGAGCTAGTTACAGCAGACTGGCTGGCACACAATGGAAACTGATATGAATTTACTACAGCGTGAGTAGGCTGCTTCCCTACAACTAGTTTCGATGTTTACTTTATACTGCCGGAAAACTTCCATACCTAAAATACAATTGACGATTAATTTCTCAACGATTAAGAATGTACATTTTATCGTGACATCGCTTATGGTAACAGTTATTTGCGTCTGCCACTTAATACTTTTTGACTTGTTACCTACAGCTGTCAAGATTTTACAATTTTCCATTGGCAACACTGGTACTTTTAATGCTTTCGAAACTTCTTTAAATAAACTGTTAGAAATAATATTCGTAGATGCGCCTGTATCTAAAATTACGTTGGTAATTATAGTTCCTATCTTTGCTGTTATTACAGCATGCACGAGGTCACTTACCTTGTCCGGTGCTTTCATCTCCTCTTCACATAGATCATCTTCTACGGTAGCATCCTGATCATATCTTAAAAATAATTGTTTAAGATGTAATGTGTGCTTGTTTGTGCCCCCTGTTGTCAAATCGGTCGGGCGGTGGGGACTCATTGCGACCGATTGTTGTTTACTGGGGAAGACAACGGCGTTGCTTCATTACTGTCCGTTACCTCTAGGAAGTGTACTGAGTTGTTATTCTGTCGCCAGTTAGTTTCTGGACCGCTGCGTGCAATATTTTCTTGCGGCCGGCCGTCGCTATTTCTCCTTGGTTGGTCATTCCTATTACTATAACTATTGTGCTTTTCATTTGTATGCCGCCCTTCGTAACGCGGGCCTAACCAATCATTCACGTGATTTCTATCATTTCCATACCGGCGTGGACCGTAATCTGTACTATATCTTCGGTCTTCACGTTTCTGTGGCGCCGAATTCCTCCGATTTCCGTCATTCCAGTTTCCATTATTTGGCCTTGTCGCATACGGATGCCAACTATGTTGGTTTTGTCCACTGCCATTAAAATGATTCCCGTTACCGTTGTTTTTATTGGTTACGAAGTGTTCATTCCGATTACTTGTGTTCGGCTCTTCTTCATATATTAGATCAATTGAGTCAAGCACGGAAAGAAAGTATTCAAGGTCGTTCTCCGCTATGGTTACCAATTTTTCGCGTAAGTTCGCGGGTAGTTTGTTTTTCAGAATTTTGAGAACATCTACGTGCGGTATTGGATTGTTCCAATAGCGCGTCTTATTCAAATACTTTTCGAAATACTTTCTCAACCCGCCGTTTTTGAGGTTGAACGGTTGTGGGTTGAATACCTCACGACGCAGTCTTTCTTGGACCCCAGCACACCAATATTTCTCCAAGAAAGCCCGTTCAAATTGTTCGTAGGTGACGCACTGTTCAGCCATGTCTGTGGCCCACAAAAGTGCGTCACCTTGTGTGAAGCCTACTACATATCTAATCTTCTGTGCCTCAGTCCAGTTCCTTGGTATGACATTACGAATACGACTGGATGAGTTTTTATGGATTCTGTGGGGAAAACTTGAAACTGTCTATGTTTCAACAGGCTCTCATCGACTAGAATCGTCGAGATGCAAGGCGACACGCCTACTGCCTGTGGCAGCACCGCGTTTGGCGAATATCCATTGTTTGCCTGCGCAGGAGCGTGCACATACGCCGGACTGGGCGCGTGATGTTCTGCGTTATTGACATCGTAATCTGGCACGGGTGAATAAGTGTCAGGCTGCCTGTTGCTTGACGTAGGCAAATCATTTGAAACATTTAGTCTACCAGCAATTTCCTTACATATTCTGTCCTCGGCTACTTTGATTTCATTACCTAATTTTTCAAAAAGTTTTGATTCATTTACATTAACGGTTTCTAAAGTTTCATTTATTTTGATAATGTCCGCCTTGATACGTCCAGTCTCCTGTTTCAGAAGACCGACTTCTTTGTTAACTTTATTAACTTGGTCAGGTATATCTTCACATGCGGACTGTACGCTAGTTAAATTTAATTGAATAGCCTGTACGTTTTCATGTATTTCTTTTTGTACCGTTTGTGTTTGATTGTGTGTTTCTACGATTTCTGACAGTTCCTGTTCCTGTTTGTTTGTAAGATCTGACAACTTCTTTTCTAAATCATTTGCCAATACATTGTATACACTATTGACTGTTTTGATGACTTTGTCTTCGATCTTTTGATCGATTTCATTGGTGAGTTTATTTAAGCGTTAATCAAAATGTTTGTGCATATTTTCAAATTGCGTATTTACACTTGAAAACTGCTGCTGGAACCCAATTTCCATGTTTGACAATTTTGTGTTTGTTGTGTTGTGACTGATCTTTAAATCAGATAATTGCTCGCTCACGTTTGACATCAGACTATATAATGCCTCACGCGTAACTGACGAAGCTTGTGTGTTTCTATTTATCCCATTATTTGTAACCATTGTTTCTCTACCACGATCTGATTGAATCGCAACCGGGCTAGGTTCACAGATTTCACGCGAAATATTTTCATCTGATCTGGTATTCGATACCATCGACTGTGTACAAGGTTTCATTTGCAAGTGGTTCGTTATTATTGATCCCTGTCGAGTGCAATTGAATTGTATTTACTTCTACATTATGTTGTGCTGAAAAACTAATTGCGTCATCATTTACGTCACTATTGTCAGAATCATTGACGCGTCCATGAACATTTGTCAAATTAAAATTCTCCGATTCGACTGTGGAGATATTATTTTTATCTGTACTTTACTGTTAATCTAAATCTTTAAATTCTCTCGCAGTTGAATTAATAAAAATATCTCGCGATTGTTATTTGTTGCGCGTCGGAAATTTACAAGAAGACGCACTACGTCTTCTAATTCTGCGATCGATTGTTGAACATAAAAAAGTAATTATCAAAGTGTAATTGTGTGTTGCCACAAACACTACCAGGATATTAATATGGTAAGGAAAAGGTTCTGTTTTAAGTGGAGCTAAGCTAAGGTGCAGCCGCTGCATGCGTTTGCGCTTTCCTACCTTAATTCCGGCTGAGCTGCATCAATCACGATTACGTTAGTTTTGTAAATCCTTGTCCTTGTCCCTTCTGGTTATTGTGCCATCCGTTTATACAGTTAATATTGTTTCACCTTATTCGTCATTTTCCATGTGCGTCATGTAACAGAGAGACAGTAATTAGTACAAGTACATTTGTAGCACAACAATCAAGTACTTACTCTTTGTTACACCAGCACTGTCCTGTCACGGTCGCCAGTGTGGCGAAATAAATAAAAAAAATTAAATTTATTGGTTTTTTTGAAAAGGGGAAAATTACGGACATGGAACTGTAACTTTAGAATTTTTGAAGGGCTTTTTTACGGACTGTATTGACCGTCTTGAATGCGGACAAATTCAGTGCTGCGTGAAATATGCCTGTAATATAATTTACCATTTCGATTAATTACATTTTGAATATACATCATTGTTGATTTAATCAGAGTTCTCACCTTAGACGTAGAATTAGTCCTTCTGCCACAATATTAATTCATTAGTCGCCATTGGTGTTCTTCTCTTTGTTGACCGTGTGTATCTTCCTGAGTCGGCATCGGTTCACTTCACGAAGATGGTGGAAATCAAGGAATACAATGCTACGTCGCTTTAAATAATTTTCGTAACACTTCGATACTTCTCACTATTTTTTATTCACAACACAATAAGACTTGCTGTGCTCGTCGCACAAACCATAATTACTAACTATATGGCTGCCTTTCCGCACACTCCAAAAATCACGTCCATCCTCCAAAAGGCAACAATCGAAAGTGTCTCTTAGCTCCTTCTTGGAGTATGAAACAAAAGAGAATCCAATGTGAACATTACAAAGATTATAATCGACATGCCTCTCAATTTAATCTTTGGCGCAGCTTTTAAGGTATTGTATGTCTCTGCGTCGGAATGTGTAATTACACAAGGTAAATGTTCCGAAAGTAACTGTCTTGAAAGAAAACCCCAAGCCATGGCGAATGTGTGTAAACGTCACTCTGGTATGTGTATCATTTGTAATTTTGTTAATAATATGCTGTAAAAAATTCCTTTATATCATGTACTATGAAAGTGAATATCGATCCACTCAGACAATGTATAAGTATCAGTTCCGTGCATGTGTGAAAATATGCACAGTGTTGAGTTACCCATTGTGTTGGAAATATAAGGACTCTGAAATTACTCGGGAGTGAGTTTTCAAAGGCTGCCGGGTAGGTGGAAGTTCTGGAATTCCACTGCACAAACGAGTAGAGAGATCCAGCGTGCAGCTGTGGCGCACGCAACGATGCCATGTCTGGACGGAGCCGCTGCTGGGTCTAGAACACTGTGGCCTAGTTTATAAATACATTAGGGAACCCGACCCCTTTCTTTTCAGCACAACGACTGTAAAGCTTTCGTGTAAACATTTACATTTTGTCTCGACTCTTGCTGGTTGCACATAAGCCTTCGGAAAAACGTAATTTTGTGGTTTAAGATTTGTTACGGTAAAATACAATGATGTGAGTGATAATGACACAGAGTTATCATGCTAATTAGGTGTCCACATAAAATTATCATAATTAGTGAAAAGCTTAATTACTGATTAACAAAACTTATGTAGACAAAACTGAATGCCTTTACACATCTGCATTTCTGACATCCCTGATACTGTTTCTCTTCAGGAAAAATATCATGGAATGTGAGGCAAATGCATCACCGAAAATGCTAATAAAATACCTTCTGCACCATCCAGAATTTTTCCCTGTTTAATATCCGTTGATAATTTGTAATATACTGATAATTCTGAATCTGTAAGCTTTGTTACAGAAACTATACTTAACATGTAATGGATCTAAAAGTGTATTTATTTGTGAAAGTGTATGATTGATTGTAATTATAACGTAAATATTGTGAATTGCTGGGTATTCGCCATGGGAAGTTGTTTAAATGTATGGATAGCAAAGACGGAATTGCATTAGCTGTACCATTGTTCATCCTTGCGTATTGTTGAGTGGTACTTAAGATAGGTAAATAAATTAGTGAAATCAATGTGAAGTGAAGTCGAAATTAGAAAATAAATGAAAAACTTAGTTTAGTTTAGAAGAGTTACACACTGGCTAACAGTGGGCAGAGCAGCCAGCGCTCGCAAGTCAGCACATTCAGGAGAAGCCATCGCCCTGCCCATATAAGCGGTAGCTGTCGACTCAGGCATCAGGGCATCACCCGACTGGCTGATGTGTTTCTCAATTGTCACATGTCATCAAAGGCCCTCGTCTAAATTACAAGAGCCAATGACTGACGTTAAGAAGATTCTTTGAGAAGCTTTTCAACGTGACAGAAGAGGCAATGACCATGAAGTCGTTCACCTCCAGTGAACTGAAGTAAATAAATACGCGAGACGCAGTGGGCCCGACAGTAGTTTTCAGTTCAGTTTCAGTTCGAGTTCAGTTCCAGTACAGCTCAGTTGGTGCTGAAGACTGTCATGCAGGAAGACACTACAGTGTACACAAAAGAACCAAGTCTGCCGCTGTAATGGAATAGCAAGCAGCAGCCTCGCTACCAGAAGAGAGACGTTGAAGTTATTTGAAGACTGATTTTTATGTACCCGGGTGACTCATGAGAACAGGAAGGAGACGGCCTCACATCAGCAGTCACCTATGAGCTGGTGATGAAGATCTGACAGCCAAAGATGGCAAGCTGGAGTCCGTTGTTCGAGTCCGGAACACTGGCCTTCCCCGCCGCGCCACTCTGCTGGCCGAAGCACAACAATGACACACACGGCCGCATAGAGAAGAGAAACACTGTGGCGCCACATCCAAGGTATCACCATCCGATTCACGACTTCGTTCTCAATAATTAAACGGGCCACCTCATGATGCGCATCTCCAGTCAAGTGGGCAAAACAGTGATACGAGATACACACCGCCAGGCGTAATCAGACGCCGCCGCTCACACAGCAGAAGGCTTCACAAACGACACAGCTCCCACTCTCCCAGCCAGAACAATCCAGTAAGGAAACCATTGTACAAATTTTTCAATAAAAGTTATCGTATGTAAAAATGCTGTTTCATTCTATATCATACCCGAGCCAAGTAAGAACCCACTCTGCACACATGTTGTTAAGAGAGAAAAAGTAATTTGTTAGTGTTTTTCAGCCTGACACAATGCCTTAGAATGAAATGTCCTTTGCAGTAATGCTCATCCTGACAATTGACTAGCATCAAAAGAGTTTACCCAGTTACAGTATGGAGAGACTGTCGCACTGCGAGCAGAGAGGACACACCGCAGCTTGGGTTTTGAAAGAGTGCAGAAATGTTTGTTGGGAGTTGCTTCAGACGTAGTGTGCCGTTACGATCGCCCTAAAGTAGGCGCACCTACTTTATTAGCCAGTGAGTATTGAGAGCACGGCTGGAATGTTCCACAATCATTCGTGTCTCTGCAAATGACTCGTGGTTGGCAGTCAGCTGCAACAGCTGCAGCTCAGCTTTGTCCCGGCCACATTCTTCGTAAGAATGTTAACTGACAACGTGTAACTAAGACTTCACAGATATTACCCACTGGCATTTCTTTCTCAAAATTGAATGACTAACTTTCTTGAATAAGACCCGTGGTATCAGTCGTGCTCAGACACTCGGCCAGTGCACATCGCGCGATGACGGGCGGTAGCGCGGGCCAGTGCTTACGTCGCGAGCAGTGCTGCGGTGGAGAGCTGAGCAGCGTGTGCGAGCGCTGTTAACGTTTGTTTCTGTATAACTGTTGTAAGTAAGATGTCGACAATTAACGGAGCGAACAGCGTTCAGTGTGTTTTCGATCGTGCTGCCTTGCGACCGACGGCTTTTGAAATCCATAAGTGGATCTTTGAGGATCTGAAATTGCCGGAAGATATAGTCGACACGTTCCAGTTGGACTTTGTGCAGTACTCGTTATTTATCAATTTTATTTCGAGTGACACTTATGAGAAATTCGTTGAGGAGCATGCTGGTGTGAGACCATTTCGTCATAATGATGGCAGTATTAGTAATGTCCAAATCGTGCCTTCGGGATACGGAGCGAGAACCGTCAGGGTATTTAATGTGCCACCTGAGTGCCCTAATGACCTGATTGCACGTTCTCTGTCACTGTACGGCGCTGTTTTGTCAGTTACAAATGAAAAATGGTCGAGTGCATATCGCTACCAAGTTAACAGCGGGGTGCGAAGTGTACGTGTAGACTTAAAAAAGCGTATACCTTCGTATGTTGCCATTGGCGGCTGTCGTGCACAGGTAACTTACATTGGACAACCCCCTACCTGTTCGATCTGCCATTCAACAGAACATCTGCGGATGAACTGTACACGTCGACGTCCATTTCAACTTCCACGGGAACGTCCTGCAGACGGTAGTGAAAAGCTTGTTCCGCTATTGAGTGAGGTAGTCGCGGGGACGGTACCACCACCTCGGCAGCCGGAACGTGTTAGCGAGGCGGAGATGCCAGTTCAGGTGGAATGCAGTGCCAAAGACATTCGCTGTAGGACGGACGTCGATCCGGCACCGTCATCCTCACCGGGGCAGTTACCGCTGGATAGCAACGATGCGCCAGCCACCTCTGAAACTAAGCCGTGTGAAATACAGGAGCGGGTGCAGATCAGTTTGCCTGAACCACCCCTATCGGTAGAGACTGCAGCAAAAACGAAGTAAGGCCGCCGAAGGAGAAGCAAAGGGACTAGTAGCAAAGAGGAAAAGTCGGATGATTTGAGACCCGTACACGTGTCAGAAAGTGGCAGCGAGACTGAACCTCAATCTTCTTGCTCCGTGCGCTGCGAGGACACCGCGAGGCAAGAACGCATTCGTGAACAAACCAAACACCTGAAGGCACTACTGAGCGCTGAGAGGGAACAGAGCACCGTAACGGCTAAGAGGAAGAGCGAACAGAGTAGCGAGCAGCTGCAGCAGCGCTCCCGCAGGACCTCGCTGACGTCAGTCGCAGCCCCGCGTGGTGGCCAAGCGGATGCGACCACGTTGACAGACTCAGCCGGCGGTGGCGGGCAGGGCGGCGCGCGCACCGCGAAGCACTCCGACAGCAATGAGCCGTGGTGGCAGCAGAACGAGGAGATGCAGCAGTAGCTGCTCTCGCGCGTGAATATCGCGCTGCGACATTTCCACTTTCTGACCCGTTATTGGTTTTGACATTTCGTTTCGTACTCCAGACGTTCCCAACGAGTTTGATTCAAAGCCGTCGAGAAGGACGATCCAACACAGAGCTCATTGTCCTCTGAACCATCATGTGCGATAGCCAAACCTACAACGTTACCACACTTAACGTCAATAGAATTCAAAGTGCGGTGAAACTCCGTTCGCTAACTGATTTCTTGTATGGTACCAGCGTTGACATTGCCCTCCTACAGGAGGTAGTCAGTCTTAGAAGTGCCCGGTTACGTTCTCATAGATAATATCAATCTCTAGGATGCTGTGGGCACTGCCATACTTCTGCGCGACGGTATACCATTTACGGATGTGCAGCGGCTGCCTAGCGGTCGTGGCATTTTTCTTCGAGTGAATGGTGTGCAGATTGTTAACGTGAACGCCCCCTCAGATAGCACTCATAAGAGAGATCGCTCAACATTTTATAAAAACGAGGTTCCCATTCTTCTTAGCGCTTATCGTGCACATCTCATCCTCGGTGGTGACTTCAATTGTGTGTTTAACGACAGAGTTCAAACTCCTAACACGAACAGATGTATCGAACTTGAACATTTAATTCACGGCATGCGTCTTCACGATACATGGCAACAACTGCACGGTGAACGGGTAGCGTACACCTTCGTAACCAGTCGGCTGGATAAGATCTATGTGTCCGATACCCTCCAGCGACACACTGTGAACTGTGACATAGCTCCTGTCAACATCTCCGACCATTGTGCTTATCAGTGTTACCTTAACCTACACCGCCAGCAAATATACCGCGGGAAAGGCTACTGGAAATTGAATGTCAGCCTTCTGCAGGATGCCCAACTTGAAGAGGGGGTGAACATAAGGTGGCAACAGCTCCAGCGGCAACGACGTCGTTGCGATAGCGTTCTCCAGTGGTGGATTCAGTGTGCTAAGCCTAAATTACGCCTCATCCTTATGAGTTACGCCCGACAAAAAGCTTTTGGCAGAAACAGACTATTGAGTTTTATTATCGCTGTTTGAGAGTACTGTACAGTCGCACTAACAATCCTTCTCGCGATATCGACGTAAAGATCAAACGATATAAAGCGAAAATCACGGCGATACAAAGCCAACGAATGCAAGGCATCATCGTGCGAGCCCACCCCAAGGACGTTGCCGCCGAAGAACGGGCCTCTCTGTACCACATTCTGAGAACGACGAAACGGTGTAAAGCCATGTTGATTGAAGCCGTCGTTGATGACGCTGAGAATGCCATCACGAAGCAACGTGACATCATCTCGCACGTCTACGACTATTATAGTCAACTTTACAAGAAGCAAGCCGTTGATGAACACTCGTGCGACGATTTTCTTAGGACCTTGAGCTGTCGCTTGTCACAACAGGATAATGCAAATCTGGAATCTCTTTTCACAGAGGACGAAATCCGACTGGCGGTCCACATTGCAAAGAAAGGGAAGTCAACAGGACCCGACGGTCTCAGCGCTGAGTTTTACCAGCGTTACTGGAACCTCCTCGGTCCGACACTCCTCGAGATAGCGAATGAACTCTGGCACATGGAAGTTATATCCAAGGCATTTACGGAAGGTATCATCCTGCCCTTACCGAAAAAAGGGAACAGCAGGAAGGTTGAAAACATGCGACCCATCACACTCCTGAATGTCGATTTCAAAATCATCACCAGATCGATTAAGCTAAGGATGCAAACCGTTATGTACAAGGTTTTGGGCAGTTACCAGTACAGTGCAGTGCAAGGCCTAAGTGCAATCTCAGGTGTCTGCGATTTGAGGGACATCATCTGTTCATATGCTGAAACCAAAGGACAGGGCGCTCTGATCTTTCTAGATTTTGAGAAGGCTTATGACCGTGTACGTCATGACTTCCTCCTTAAAAGCATGAAGAAACTAGGATTTGGACTTCATCTCATAGAATTAATTCGCAAACTTACTACAAACGCCTCTTCACGGATTCACATTAATGGCCATTTTACAAAAGAAGTTTCCATTGAGCAATCCATCCGCCAAGGATGTCCTCTGTCGATGATTTTGTACGCCATTGCAGTGCAGCCGCTACTGAACAACATGGCGCATAGCGGGATCGGACTTAGCGTCGAGTCTGTCACTATCCAATGCATTGCGTATGCTGACGATGTATGCGTAACTGTGTTTCATCATCGCAACAACTTCTGTCAGTGGAAAATCTTTTACAAACATTCACGTTTCTTTCAGGAGCTCTACTCAATAGAACTAAAATCACAGCTTTGCAGATCGGTGGCGGTATCGGAGACATATCCCATGTTACCTGGTGCAAGGTTAAGGATTATCACACAACCCTCGGCGTTACCTTTGAGGCCAAACCAGACAAATTCCTGACGAAGAACTGGTCACACATGCTTAATAAATTACGTGCTGCTTTGATACTTCACTCCGACCGTGACTTGAACATACTACAGGAAGTTAAGACCATCGAGATCGCCATTACGAGCAAGATGAATCATTTGGCGCAAATTCTTCCAATCTCCGACGACCATCTAGCCGAGAGTTGACGACAAGCGTTATGTTGGTTTCTTTTTAGGAGGCACATTTTCAAAGTTCAGTTCGATACCTTAACCTTACCTTCGTTCAAAGGTGGCCTTAGCCTCATTAAAGTACACAAAAAATGTGTCACCCTGCTCCTAAATTGCATCAGGAAGGAGTTCCGTACCCGGAGGACCAGTATCATCACAAACCTCATTCAGCGGTGGAAGCCTCATAGCCTTGACCCACCCGTTAATATCGCCGGCGTTCCACTTCCTTACCGACATGTGCGACTGTACTACATGGAAATGAGCTACATTTGACACAACATCGTCGATAACGGAAGCCTGACGAACAGGAAGCTTTATGGCCTTCTCATGACAACAAACCACAGGAATCGTCTCGAAGAAAAACATCCACATACACATTGGAGTATAGTATGGCGGAATGTGCACAGCGACGTGTTACCGTCACGCCGACTGGTATCTAACAGTCAACGATAAAGTAGCAACGAATGAAAAGCTACATCAAATTGACCTTCATCCAGTTCCCAACTGTGACGCATGCGGAAGGATCGATACGCTTCTTCATAGGTTCACGTGCGGACATGCAGAAGAAATTACTACATTTCCTCGTCAACGATTGTCGGCGATAGACTGTACGACGCCCTGTGGTGTAGATCTTTTAGAGATCATTCAGCCACAAAAACTGAGATATCCACGAGCAAAAAATAACGCTGCTACGTGGATCATGGGCCACACAGCATCGTTTATTATGTAGAATAGGCATGCTACTTTCCTCAACTATTATTCTTACATAGAGACTGAACACTTTAAAATGAGACAAAATTGTGACTACAGGAGGATATTTGGAAATATGCTGAACATCATAATTAACGATTAAATGCTTCAAATACAATATTTCAGCTAGCGGAGGTGGCCAGTGACCTGTATGTATGAATCCCATTTGCTTCCTGGGACTTTAGTACTTGTCTGAATTTTACGATACTATTCAGATGCTCACCAATGCAGAAGGCATTTTCTCTTTCCCATTTTCGTTTGCACATTTCCCTTCTCTCGCAGAGCAGCGAAGCAACTTTCCTTCAATTATGAAGTGATAGTCTTTTGTGCACCATAGAAATTTCTGTTTACTACTTGGCTCAAAAAAAAAAAAAAAAAAAAAAACCTCAAGAAGACATTTCATTTCTTATATTGCGCCATGGCAGCGCAGAAATGATATATACTTTGTTCATTCTATTCTTATTACAAATTGGAGCAAATGTTTACTTTCCTTCCTTATGACGAAAAGTTGCGTAACGCTAAAAAAAAAAGATGGTAGAGCACTAAAAAAATTCACAATTGCAATGCTAAAAAAAAGTGGTCTAGGGGTAGCGTCTTTGATTCATAATCAAAACGTCTTCGGTCCCGGTTTCTATCCCCGCCAGTGCCTAAATTCTGATAAATAATCAGCATTGGCAGCCGAAGACTTCCGGCATAAGAAGTCAGCCTCATTCTCCCAATGGATAGTGTTCAGGGCACTCTCTTGTCATAGGGGTGGGAAATTGCCCCTAAAGGCGGAAGAATCAGCCATGATCAATGACATGAGGATGCAGAAGGCAATGGAAACCACTGCATTAAAGACACGTAACGTGTATCCACAGGACATGTGGCCTGTAATTGAAGAAGTGTCATGATGATCTCTCCATTGGCAAAAGATTCCGGAATAGCCCCCCCAATCGCATCTCCGGGAGGGGACTGCCAAGGGGGAGGTTACCATGAGAAAAAGATTTATTAATCTACGAAAGGATAACGTTCTACGAGTCGGGGCGAGGAATGTCAGAAGCTTGAACGCGGTAGGGATACTAGAAAATCTGAAAAGAGAAATGCAAAGGCTCAATCTAGATATAGTAGGGGTCAGTGAAGTGAAGTGGAAGGAAGACAAGGATTTCTGGTCAGATGAGTATCGGGTAATATCAACAGCAGCAGAAAATGGTATAACAGGTGTAGGATTCGTTATGAATAGGAAGGAAGGGCAGAGGGTGTGTTACTGTGAACAGTTCGGTGACCGGGTTGTTCTAATCAGAATCGACAGCAGACCAACACCGACAACGATAGTTCAGGTATACATGCCGACGTCGCAAGCTGAAGATGAACAGAAAGAGAAAGTGTATGAGGATATTGAAAGGGTAAGGCAGTATGTAAAGGGGGACGAAAATCTAATAGTCATGGGCGACTGGAATGCAGTTGTAGGGGAAGGAGTAGAAGAAAAGGTTACTGGAGAATATGGGCTTGGGGCAAGGAATGAAAGAGGAGAAAGACTAATTGAGTTCTGTAACAAGTTTCAGCTAGTAATAGCGAATACCCTGTTCAAGCATCACAAGAGGAGGAGGTATACTTGGAAAAGGCCGGGAGATACGGGAAGATTTCTATTAGATTACATCAGGGTCAGACAGAGATTCCGAAATCAGATACTGGATTGTAAGGCGTACCCAGAAACAGATATAGACTCAGATCACAATATAGTAGTGATGAAGAGTAGGCTAAAGTTCAAGACATTAGTCAGGATGAATCAATACGCAAAGAAGTGGGATACGGAAGTACTAAGGAATGACGAGATACGTTTGAAGTTCTCTAACGCTATAGATACAGCAATAAGGAATAGCGCAGTAGGCAGTACAGTTGAAGAGGAATGGACATCTCTAAAAAGGGCCACACAAAAGTTGGGAAGGAAAACATAGGTACAAAGAAGGTAGCTGCGAAGAAACCATGGGTAACAAAAGAAATACTTCAGTTGATTGATGAAAGGAGGAAGTACAAACACGTTCCGGGAAAATCAGCAATACAGAAATACAAGTCGCTGAGGAATGAAGTAAATGGGAAGTGCAGGGCAGCTAAGACGAAATGGCTGCAGGAAAAATGTGAAGACATCGAAAAAGATATGTTGTCGGAAGGACTGACTCTGCATACAGGAAAGTCAAAACAACCTTTGGTGACTTTAAAAGCAACGGTGGTAACATTAAGAGTGCAACGGCAATTCCACTGTTAAATGCAGAGGAGAGATCAGATAGGTGGAAAGAATACATTGAAAGCCTCTATGAGGGCGAAGATTTGTCTGATGTGATAGAAGAAGAAACAGGAGTCGATATAGAAGAGATAGGGGATCCAGTATTAGAATCGGAATTTAAAAGAGCTTTGGAGAACTTACGGTAAATAAGGCAGAAAGGATACATAACATTTCATCAGAATTTCTAAAATCATTGGGGGAAGTGGCAACAAAACGACTATTTACGTTGGTGTGTAGAATATATGAGTCTGGCGATATACCATCTGACTTTCGGAAAAGCATCATCAACACAATACCGAAGACGGCAAGAGCGGACAAGTGCGAGAATTATCGCACAATCAGCTTAACAGCTCATGCATCGAAGCTGCTTACAAGAATAATATTCAGTAGAATTGAAAAGAAAATTGAGAATGCGCTAGGTGACTATCGGTTTGGCTTTAGGAAAAGTAAAGGAACGAGAGAGGCAATTCTGACGTTACGGCTAATAATGGAAGCAAGGCTAAAGTAAAATCAAGACACTTTCATAGGATTTGTCGACCTGAAAAAAGCGTTCGACAATATCAAATGGTGCAAGCTGTTCGAGATTCTGAAAAAAAGTAGAGGTAAGCTATAGGGAGAGACGGGTCATATACAATATGTACAACAACCAAGAGGGAGTAATAAGAGTGGACGATCAAGAACGAAGTGCTCGTATTCAGATGGGTGTAAGACAAGGCTGTAGCCTTTCGCCCCTACTCTTCAATCTGTACATCGAGGAAGCAATGATGGAAATAAAAGAAAGGTTCAGGAGTGGAATTAAAATACAAGGTGAAAGGATATCAATGATACGATTCGCTGATGACATTGCTATCTTGAGTGAAAGTGAAGAAGAATTAAATGATCTGCTGAACGGAATGAACAGTCTAATGAGTACACAGTATGGTTTGAGAGTAAATCGGAGAAAGACGAAGGTAATGAGAGGTAGTAGAAATGAGAACAGCGAGAAACTTAACATCAGGATTGATGGTCACGAAGTCAATGAAGTTAAGGAATTCTGCTACTAGGCAGTAAAATAACCAATGAAGGACGAAGCAAGGAGGACATCAAAAGCAGACTCGCTATTGCAAAAAAGGCATTTCTGGCCAAGAGAAGTCTACTAATATCCAATACCGACCTTAATTTGAGGAAGAAATATCTGAGGATGTACGTCTGGAGTAGAGCATTGTATGGTAGTGAAACATGGACTGTGGGAAAACGGGAGCAGAAGAGAATCGAAGCATTTGAGATGTGGTGCTATAGACGAATGTTGAAAATTAGGTGGAATGATAAGGTAAGGAATGAGGAGGTTCTACGCAGAATCGGAGAGGAAAGGAATATGTGGAAAACACTGATAAGGAGAAGGGACAGGATGATAGGACATCTGCTAAGGCATGAGGGAATGACTTCCATGGTACTAGAGGGAGCTGTAGAGGTAAAAACAGTAGCGGAAGACAGAGATTGGAATACATCAAGCAAATAACTGAGGACGTAGGTTGCAAGTGCTACTCTGAGATGAAGAGGTTAGCACAGGAAAGGAATTCGTGGCGGGCCGCATCAAACCAGTCCGTAGACTGATGACCAAAAATAAAAATGTTAAAACATGTGGGCCACTTGTGTTGTCATTGGCCACAGACATTATTAACAAGCAGGGTCCCTTTTCTTTGCATGCAATGTTCAAGTGTCGCAAAAATATGAAAATTATTTAACAGCCGTTTTGTTTGTTTGCTAATGACCAGTTTCTGTCAAAATTTTTCTGCCCCAGTAACTGTTGAGTCTTCTATTGCGTAATAGAGGCTTAACTTATATTCATTTTTGAGCATTCACTGCAATCATTAAAGAAACGTAAAATTTCACTGGCAAAACTAATATGTGTTACCCAAAGGCTCCGAAATACATCATGTACTGAATAAAACTCGAAAAATTTGGACTGAAGGCGTTTTTTAATTCATACCTCGAGTGTGTTGAGTACAGTCAAGTTTGGAGCTGCAAAATATGGATAAAGTTAAAAAAAATTAAAAGTTTCATCCCGGTTACATCCAATCTAGATAAAGGGTTCAGCTTCTCTCTTTCATTAGTTTGGACTTAAATATTTCCACAGCAAAGTCAGAACTGAGTAATGAAAACTTTCAATTCAGGACAAATATTTTTTCTCCTGAAACCTGCTAGGGACTTTAAAGGGATTGTAAAAAAATGGTTCAAATGGCTCTGAGCACTATGGGACTTAACATCTATGGTCATCAGTCCCCTAGAACTTAGATCTCCTTAAACCTAACTAACCTAAGGACATCACACATCACCCAGTCATCACGAGGCAGAGAAAATCCCTGTCCCCGCCGGGAATCGAACCCGGGAACCCGGGCGTGGGAAGCGAGAACGCTACCGCACGACCACGAGCTGCGGACAAGGGATTGTAAATTACATTTTTGGATGTATCTGTATTTACAGCAGCATTGATTTAGCGGATGACAAACGTTGCTGCATCCTTCTGGCGAAAGTAGCAGCTGTAGCATATAAGATGAAGGAAGTATCCAGGTGAATTAAGGTCAGAAATAAAGACACTACAGAGACGGTGACACTAACACTTCATGTGCACTTTTCAGACACCATAATTTACAAAATATCATTGATAAGCACTTGAGGTATTGTTATAAAACAAAACCATGCCCTACTTTTATCATGAATAGTGGAAAGTGATATTGAGGTAACCTTAAACTGATGAAACATGGACTATGAATTGAAGGAACTTTAAAGAAAACCTAGAAAAATAAATTTTTGGCATAACTTCAAACTTAAATAATACATTTAAGTTTCTTCGGTAAATATATTGCTTCCGTGTACAAGAATGTATAGCAACTGCATCACTGAGTGGAAGAACGGGTACATTGCACAATTGGGACTAAAAATTGGTAACCCTTCATTGCAGTGATTTTTCGTTCCCTTGAAAGCGACCAGTTCCCACACACCATCTGTGGTTGTACGACCCAGTAAAGTCAACACTGGGTGGAAATACTTTATCGGTGTCTCTTCGTACTTGGTTCATGTTACATACAACTTAATTTCCTTTCATGTTGTTGTTGTGGTCTTCAGTCCTGAGACTGGTTTGATGCAGCTCTCCATGCTACTCTATCCTGTGCAAGCTTCTTCATCTCCCAGCATCTACTGCAACCTACATCCTTCTGAATCTGCTTAGTGTATTCATCTCTTGGTCTCCCTCTACGATTTTTACCCTCCACACTGCCCTCCAATGCTAAATTTGTGATCCCTTTATGCCTCAAAACATGTCCTACCAACCGATCCCTTCTTCTAGTCAAGTTGTGCCACAAACTTCTCTTCTCCCCAATCCTATTCAATACCTCCTCATTAGTTACATGATCTACCCACCTTATCTTCAGCGTTCTTCTGTAGCACCACATTTCGAAAGCTTCTATTCTCTTCTTGTCCAAACTAGTTATCGTCCATGTTTCACTTCCATACATGGCTACACTCCATACAAATAATTTCAGAAACGACTTCCTGACACTTAAATCTATACTCGATGTTAACAAATTCCTCTTCTTGAGAAACGCTTTCCTTGCCATTGCCAGTCTACATTTTATATCCTCTCTACTTCGACCATCATCGGTTACTTTACTCCCTAAATAGCAAAACTCCTTTACTACTTTTTTTCCCTTTCATAACTATAATGAATTCACACAAGTAGAGTATACAGCCATTGTATCACTGACTGATCAGTAATTACAAGAATTAAATTTTCCAAGAAACATTGGCGTGTCACCTTTATCTACGATAATGATGAAAGCTGAAGAAATGAATTAAAATTCGTGCCATGGCCAGTACTTTAAGCAGGGTCTCCTTGTTTACTATGCAGGTATTGGACACGTACGCTAGCCATTGCACCACCACAGCACTATTGCTGTCATTGCTGCATGGTGTATCCTAGTCCAGTGCCTTACTTAACATAAATTTTAATTCACATCTTCAGCTTAGAAAAGAAGGGGAAAATAAGCTGAAGATGTGAATTGAAGTTCGTGTTAGGGATGGCATTGGACTAGGGTAATCGCTGCAGCTATGTTAGCTA
Organism: Schistocerca cancellata; assembly: GCF_023864275.1. Classification (NCBI taxonomy): domain Eukaryota; kingdom Metazoa; phylum Arthropoda; class Insecta; order Orthoptera; family Acrididae; genus Schistocerca; species Schistocerca cancellata. The sequence continues at coordinate 468,598,382 of NC_064633.1, forward strand.
TAGCGCTGCCTTTGTGTAATGGCTATCATACCCGTTTAGTAAGGAAGGTGACCTTCCATCAGTATCATAGATCTCTAAATACTTGACAGTTACTTTTAATAGACGTCTTTCCACATATTTATTCCCAATACACGTTAGGCCAAATCAATGAAAAGTGAGGAATGCTATTTTCAATCGCAAAGAATCGTTAACTGGTTAACTGACCTTTTACTGTTCTTCACCGATCTAAACGAAGAAACTTTTACTATCATTTGGAATGAGAGTTTTATTTAATTCCTTTTGTTGTGTACACACGGAAGAACCCTGGAGATACTAGAAGATATCAGATTGATTATATAATGGTAAGACAGAGATTTAGGAACCAGGTTTTAAATTGTAAGACATTTGCAGGGGCAGATGTGAACTCTGACCACAATCTATTGGTTATGAACCGTAGATTGAAACTGAGGAAACTGCAAAAAGGTGGGAATTTAAGGAGATGGGACCTGGATAAACCAAAAGAACAAGAGGTTGTACAGGGTTTCAGGGAGAGCATAAGGGAACAATTGACAGGAATGGAGGAAAGAAATGAAGTAGAAGAAGAATGGGTAGCTTTGAGGGATGAAATAGTGAAGGCAGCAGAGGATCAAATAGGTAAAAAGACGAGGACTAGTGGAAACCCTTGGGTAACAGAAGAAATATTGAATTTAATTGATGAAAGGAGAAAATATAGAAATGCAGTAAATGAAGCAGGCAAAAAAGAAATACAAACGTCTCAAAAATGAGATCGTCACGATGTCCAAAATGCCTAAGTAGGGATGGCTAGAGGACAAATGTAAGGATGTAGAGGCTTATCTCACTACGAGTAAGATAGATACAGCCTACAGGAAAATTAAAGAGACTTTTGGAGAAAGGAGAACCTCTTGCATGAATATCAAGAGCTTTGATGGAAACCCAGTTCTGAGCAAAGAAGGGAAAGCAGAGAGGTGGAAGGAGTATATTGAGGGTCTATACAAGGGCGATGTACTTGAGGACAATATTATGGAAATGGAAGAGGATGTAGGTGAAGATGAAATGGGAGATGTGGTACTGCGTGAAGAGTTTGACAGAGCAATGAGAGACGTAAGTCGAAACAAGGCCCTGGGAGTAGACAACATTCCATTAGAACTACTGACGGCCTTGGGAGAGCCAGTCCTGACAAAACTTTACCATCTGGTGAGCAAGATGTTTGAGACAGGCGGAATACCCTCAGACTTCAAGCAGAATATAATAATTCCAATCCCAAAGAAAGCAGGGGTTGACAGATGAGAAAATTACCGAACAATCAGTTTAATAAGTCACAGCTGCAAAACACTAACGCGAATTCTTTACAGACGATTGGAAAAACTGAAAGAAGCCGACCTCGGGGAAGATCAGATTGGATTCCGTAGAAATGTTGGAGCACTTGAGGCAATACTGACCCTACGACTTATCTTGGAAGAAAGATTAAGGAAAGGCAAACCTACGTTTCTAGCATTTGTAGACTATGAGAAAGCTTTTGACAATGTTGATTGGAATACTATCTTTCAAATTCTGAAGGTGGCAGGGGTAAAATACAGGGAGCGAAAGGCTATTTACTATTTGTACAGAAAGCAGATGGCAGTTATAAGAGTCGAGGGACATGAAAGGGAAGCAGTGGTTTGGAAGGGAGTCAGACAGGGTTGTAGCCTATCCCTGATGTTATTCAATCTGTATATTGATCAAGCAGTAAAGGAAACAAAAGAAAAGTTCGGAGTAGGTATTAAAATCCATGAAGAAGAAATAAAAACTTTGAGGTTCGCCGATAACATTGTAATTCTGTCAGAGGCAGCAAAGGACTTCGAAGAGCAGTTGAACGGAATGGACAGTGTCTTGAAATTGGGAGTAAGATGAACATCAACAAAAGCAAAACGTGGATAGTGGAATGTAGTCGAATTAAATCTGGTGATGCTGAGGTAATTAGATTAGGAAATGAGACACTTAAAGTGGTAAAGGAGTTTTGCTATTTGTGGAGCAAAATAACTGATGATGGTCGAAGTAGAGAGGGTATAAAATGTAGATTGGCAATGGCAAGGAAAGCGTTTCTGAAGAAGAGAAATTTGTTAACATGGGGTATTGATTTAAGTGTCACGAAGTCGTTTCTGAAAGTATTTGTATGGAGTGTAGCCATGTATGGAAGTGAAACATGGACGTTAAATAGCTTAGATAAGAAGAGAGTAGAAGCTTTCGAAATGTGGTGCTACAGAAAAATGCTGAAGATTAGATGGGTAGATCACATAACTAATGAGGAGGTATTGAACAGAATTGAAGAGAAGAGAAGTTTGTGGCACAACTTGACTAGAAGAAGGGATCGGTTTGTAGGACATGTTCTGAGGCATCAAGGGATCACTAATTTGGTACTGGAGGGCAGCGTGGAGGGTAAAAATCGTAGAGGGAGACCAAGAGATGAATACACTAAGCAGATTCAGAAGGTTTCAGATTCAGAAGGATGTAGGCTGTAGTAGGTACTGGGAGATGAAGAACCTTGCACAGGATAGAGTAGCATGGAGAGCTGCATCAAACCAGTCGCAGGACTGAGGATCACAACAAACAAACCTTCTTTAGCCTTGAGTTTTACAATATTATAAAAAGATGAATGGTTTGTGAGCGACCTGCTTGTTTAGTTTTACGCACAATGCTCTATCTTGTGACAGGCGAAGGAGAACCAGACCCATGGGGGTTGGTCTGGTACACCTGCCAGTCCGAAAGTGATTTTAGGCGAATGGTGGGCCGGTAACCAGTTATCGCCCGAGGGAATACGAAACACTAATAATTAAAACACGACAACGCAGACAACTGCGTCACCCGATTAATCGAAGAATTGTGCACACGACTTTCGTTCTTAATTTTACTGATACCTGTGACCATTGGAAGGGCATATGATAACAAAGTTAAGAAATGTTGTTAAATCATGAGAACAGTGCTTCCCTTAAAAAATGGATAAATGCTAAGAGCGAGAAAGAGAATCAGAGATAGATGGGTTTGTGGAAGACTGTAAGTCGTGTTAATGTATTAGAATCAGAGTGTAAATGGACATAAAAGAAGTAAAAACCGTGAGTTCAGCAAGTTAAAGCATTTAAGGAAAGCTCAGAAACTGGCTACACCTAAAGACAGAAATTAGTTGCGGCCAAAGAATCTGATTGTCCCAGGTAAAACAACGGACGCAGTATGTGAATTTGTAAATCGGGATAAAGTTGTTTTCTGACGCTGAAAAGCAAAATATTGTAGTAATTCTGTATAATGGGAAATTTAAAAACGAAGGAGATATAATTTTCGTAGAACTGATTAAAAGTTACAGTGTTACTAGGTTTTGACAAATACTTACAAAATATATTCAAGATCAGTTGATTTAAATAGTTTACCACAAACAGCGGTACACGCAAGGATTTCTACGGTAATGTAGAAATAACCACATTTTCAACGTCCATTAGGTGGTCATTGGTCTTATAAAATTTTAGACCGGAAAGTCGCCAGTGATGGAAGTAAGAAACATCGAGAACGTTCTACCATGATATGTCGTTAATAAAAGTGCCTAACATTTTTATTCCTTCCAGAAACACTTCACTCAAAGGTAGAAATATCTACATCTTTTATAGATGCAGAGCATGCAGCTTTAAAAGGTACAAATACATTCATAAATCTCAATACCTATAGTAGTAAGTTTGAATTTTATCACGAATTCCATAATGATAAATTCAGAATATACTTTGCTAGACCTGTGAGTTACAGCGAAATTAACATCTAGCGCATGAAAATAATACTGTGAAACCCACTGCAATAGCTGAGTTCATGTGAGGTGTGCAAATACAATTTGTGGGAATTTTTTTCTGTTTATTTGTGTCCATAGTCCAACAGTATTTCAAAACATATTCCGCCTGGACTGTTACCGGATTAATTTATCTCACAACTGCCGTATTTACATTGAATTATACAGGAATTATTGTATGAAATGTTACGGACTGCTTTTATACAGACGACCAATGTTTTCTGTCCTTATTGATGATGTGAGGAATATAAATATGGTTCGAGAGGAGTGTGGTTTCTTCTTTGCCAGGAAATACTATTTACTGACGCAAGTCATATTTCAAAATGGCAAAAGCACGCCGAAACCAAGTTTGCCATATAAATTCGGTAAGAGTTGCTTAATTGTTATTCTGAAACGTGCGGTAAGACGCAACAAACTAAGGCACAGCAAAACAACTCTTGATATCGTGGGTACTGAGGGTGAATTCCCTTAAAAGTTGCAGCAAAGTTATTAGTTCCAGAAATAGGTCATCTGAGAGAGAAGTGGTAATTGTGCTTATTGGTTTCATTTGGAAAACAGGCTGTAATGCTAGTTTTGATATTCATTCCACGTACAGACCTCAGTATGTCATTCTAAGTAATTATTTTCGGTCTATTATGACACTCCTCAAGACCTGAGTACAAAACATTTTCGAGTCACATTGCATTAGAGATACACATTCCATCAGAGATACACAGTCACATATCATATAGTTAAATTAACAAATAATGTTGTGTAAGCCATTCGTTTACCAAAAGTGGGTTTCTAAAAATGATGCTTCTCGCCAGGTCTTAAGATAAAGAACAATGAACTGAAACTGTTCCTACATCTTACGTTACTCCACTTGTCTTAAGAAAAAGAACGAACGTACCGAATAGAATTAAGCGGTTCTCTGTTAAATAAATTAGTCTTCTAAGTGTACCTACAGTGGAAACCAGGTAATGAAAGAGGTCAAGTCAGATAAACAAAAACTGTGGCGTTTAGAGAAAACAGACGCTGTGTAGGTAGCCTGTGCACAGCTACTGTGGTTTCCTACGAATAATATTATTCCTTATGTCTGAGGAGAAAAATACCATAAGCTGTTACTGTTTTCCCAATGACTGTTATTCCACACTCTTTAAGAAAAAAAATCGATGAATCTAACAGACTTAATCCAGTCCCTATTAAAGAAACTACTCCAGTAAGAGCATTTAATTCGAAGAATTACACGAAATGAGAACGTGAGGAAATCCAAGTTAAAGATCCTACAGGCCATCCCATAAAGTGATATATACAACCTTTCTTATTCGTGCGTCGGCTTTTTAATATGTTATGTTATACAGTCCCCCATGAACCATGGACCTTGCCGTTGGTGGAGAGGCTCACGTGCTTCAGCGATACAGATGGCCGTACCGTAGGTGCAACCACAACGGAGAGGTATCTGTAGAGAGGCCAGACAAACATGTGGTTTCTGAAGAGGGACAGCACCATTTTCAATAGTTGCAAGCGCAACATTCTGGATGACTGACTGATCTGCCCTTGTATCATCAACCAAAATAGCCTTGTTGTGCTGGTACTGAGAACGACTGAGAGCAGGCGAAACTACGGTCCCAATTTTTCCCAAGGGCAGGCAGCTCTACTGTATGGTTAAATGACGATGACATAGCCTTGGGTAAAATATTCCCGAGTCCCCAATTCGGATCTCCGTGTGGGGAAACTCAGGAGGAGTCGTTATCAGGAGAACGAACATGGCGTTCTACGGGTCGGAGCGTGGAATCTTAGATCCCTTATCAGGCCGGTACGTTATAAAATTTATAAAGGGATACGTTAAAGCTAGATATAGTGGGAATTATTGAATTTCGGTGACAGGAGGAACAGCACTTCTAGTCAGGTGAATACAGGGTTAAAAATACAAAATCAAACAGGAGAAATTGAGGAATATGTTCAATAATGAATAACAAAATAGGGACACGGGTAAGCTACTATGAACAGCATAGTGAACACCTGCAGCCAAGTTAGAAACAAAGCCCACAGCAGTACAAGTTTATATGCCAGCTAGCTCTGCAGATGTGGTGGAGATTGAGGAAATGTGTGATGAGAAAAGGAAATTATTCAGATAGTTAATCGAGACGAAAATATAATATTCATGGGGGACTGGAATTCGATAGTAGTAAAAGGAAGAGAGGGACTGGGAGAAAGGAACGAAGAGGACGCCCTCTGGTAGAATTTTGCACAGAGCATAATTTAATCACAGCTAACACTTGGTTTAAGAATCATGAAAGAAGTTTGCTTATGTGGAAGAGACCTGGAGAGACCAGAAGTTTCAGACTGATTATACAGGGTGTTTCTAAAAGAATATGCGTATTACTTGCCCAAACTATCGATCGCTTCGCCTCGGTTCATCTATTGGAGAAATGAATACATAATATAGTTTATGTTAATAGCCGCTAGATGTCAGTTGTGTTCTGTTTTGCTTGGTAGCCGCCGTATGTTTAAAATAGCTACCCCGCAGCAGAAATCATTTTGTGTCCTCGAGTTTGCGAAGTGCAATTCCGTGATTACAGTGCAAAGACGTTTCAGGTTGAGGTGCTAAATTGACCCTCCGCGTGGGTAGAACATTTGCAGATGCTATCGACAGTTTCTAGATTCAGGATGTGTATGTAAACGAAAGAGTCCTGCCCGCCCTCGTGTTCCTAAAGAAAATGTTGAAATTCAAACTGCTTTCCACCGTAGTCCTTCAAAATCAACTGGTCGTGCCAGGTGGGAGTTACAACTGCCTAAAACAGCAGTCTGGCGTGTTTTGAGACATCGGTTGGTTATAAAGCCGTACAAGTCACAGCTGTTACAAACTCTGCGACCTGATGAAAAACGCAAACATGTGGCATTTTGTAATGAGGTTCTTCGTGCTATTGACAATGATAACACTTTTGCGCAACGCATCGTGTTCAGTGATGAAGTGACTTTCCATGTTAGTGGTCTGGTAAACAAACACAATGTTTGAATTTGGGATCTACAAGACCCACATGTACGAGATTCGCCCTAAGTCAATGTGTTTTGTGCGATATCTCGATCATCTGTTTACGGCCCACTCTTCTTTGCTGGAGACACATTTAACGGTCAGCAATTTCAGTGTTACAAAACTGGTTGTGTCCGAGGCTGCACGAAGACAACTTAATTTTTCATCAAGAAGGGTCACCCCTCACTAGAGTCGCCAAGTGCGTGAATATCTGAATGAAACTCTGTCGAACCGTTGGATTGGTCGTCAAGGAGCTGGCGACTTAACATGTCTCAACTGGGTTCCACGGTCACCAGATTTGAAACTGTCTGACTTCTTCCTTTGGGGTTTCGTTAAAGGAAACGTTTATGTACCACCACACCCGCAGAACCTGGAAGAGTTGAAGAACCAGATCCGTACTGCCATAACATTATTGACGAAGGACATGCTTGCCCGAGCTGGAGGAATTTGAGTATTGATGTGATATTATACGTGTCGCTGATGGAGGACGTATTGAACTGCTGGCCGTTGTGGCCGAGCAGTTCTAGGCGCTACAGACTGGAACCGCGCGATCGCTACGGTCGCAGGTTCGAATCCTGCCTCGAGCATGGATGTGTGTGATGTCCTTAGGTTAGTTAGGTTTAAGTAGTTCTAAGTTCTAGGGGACTGGTGACTTCAGATGTTAAGGCTCATAGTGCACAGAACCATTTGAACCATTTGGACATATTGAACATCAGTCACCGAGAGGTTCGTAAATATGTTTGTAAAGTTTCATATTCGTATGTATTAAAGATTAATAGATCTATGCATTCGAAATAAATAAATTCTTTTTGAAACACACTGTGTAGTGGTAAGACAGAGATTTCGGATCCAGGTTTTAAATAGTGAGACACATCCAGGGGCAGATGTGGACCCTGACCACTGAAGATTAAAACTGAAGAAACTGCAAAAAGGCAGGGATTTAATGGGAAGGGACCCAGATAAACTGAAAGGAAGGTTGCAGAGAGTTTCAGAGTGAGCGTGAGGGGACATGAACAGGAGAAAGGAATATAGCAGAACAAGAATTTGTGGCTTTTAGAGATGAAATCGTTAAGGCAGCAGAAGACGAGGTAGGGCTGGTAGAAATTCTTGGGTAACACAAAATTTATTAAATTTAATCGATGAAAGGAGCAAATATAAAAATGCAATAAATGAGGCAGGTAAAAGGAAATAAAAACGTCTAAAAAATGAGATCGACAGGATGTGCAAAATGGTTAAGCAGGAATGGCTTGAGGCTAGATATAAGGATGTACAAGAATATATCACTAATTGTAAGATGGATGTTGCATACAGGGAAATTATAGACGCCTTTGGAGAAAAGACAACCACCTCTATGAACATCAAGAACTCAGATGGAAAAAATGCCCTAAGCAAATAAGGGGAAGCAGAACGTTGGAAGGAGTGTATAAAGACTGTATACAAGGGAGATGTACTTCAGGGCAACTTTAGTGAAGTGGAAGAGGACGTAGATGAAGATGGGAAGGGAGATATGATACTGCGTGAGGAACTTGGAAAAGCACCGAAAGACTTATGTCTAATCAAGGCCATGGGAGTAGACAACATTCTGTTAGAGTTACTAAATCTTTGGGAGAGCCAGCCATGACAAAACGCTTTCATCTAGTGAGCAAGATTTATGAGACAGGTAAAATACCCGCAGGTTTCAAGAAGAGTATAGTAATTCCAATTACAGAGAAAGAAGGTGCTGACAGTTTTGAAAGTCACCGAACTATCAGCTTAATAACTCACGGTTGCAAAATACTAACACGAATTCTTTACAGAAGATTAACTTCTCATGGTTGGGATTCACAGTCATATAATATTTCTTAAAAGACATCATAGTCGCCGTTGACTGCCTAAAATATTAATTGTGACTATTGCAATTTCTGCCATATGGCCATTTTAAAGTAACACTGCTAAGTTATATTCTGTCAGAATATAAAACTATCTGACATGAGTACATGTATTCGTCAAAATGTCGCCTTTTGACTGTGAGAGTCCCACAAGATATGATGAGTACGACACTTATTACATCGTAATATTACGACGTAATAAGATCTGATGAGTAAGACACTTATTACATCTTAATGTTGCTTTGTAATAAGTTTCGTACTCATCAGATCTTGTGGGACTCTCAAAGTCAAAAGGCTGCATTTTGAAGATGATATGTACTCATGTCAGTTTCATATTCTGACAGAATGTAACTTTGCAGTGTCACTTGAAAATGGCCATAAGGCCGAAATTGCAATGGTAGCAATAAATATTTTAGACAGTCAACGGCGACTATGATGTCTTTTAAGAAATCTTTACAGAAGAGTGGAAAAGCCGGTAGAAGCCGATCTCAAGGATAATCAACTTGTATTCAGGGGAAACGGAGGAACATGTGAGGCAATCCTGATCCCACGGCTTTCATAGATGATAAACCTACATTTATATCATTTGTAGACTTAGAGAAAGCTTTTGACAATGTTGACAAGGATACTCTCTTTGAAATTCTGAAAGTGGTAGGGGTAAAGTACAGGGATATAGGGAGCGAAAGGCTATTTACAATTTGCACAGAAACCAGATAACAGTTACAAGAGTTGAAGGCAAGAAAGTGAAGCAGTGGTTGAGAAAGGAGTGAGACAGGGTTGTAGCCTATCCCTGATGTTATTCAATACATATACTGACCAAGCAGTAAGGGAAACACATGAAAAATATGGAGTAGGAATTAAAATCCAAGGAGAAGAAATAAAAACTTCGAGGTTTGCCGATGGCATTGTATTTCTGTCAGAGACAACAGAGGACTTGAGAAGAGCAGTTGAACGGAATGGACAGTGTCTTGAAAGGAGGATATAACATGAACATCAACAAAAGAAAAACAAGGATAAAGGAATGTAGTTCAAATAAATCAGATGATGCGGAGGGAATTAGATTACAAAATGAGACGTTTGCAGTAGTAGATGAATTTTGCTATTTGGGAAGCAAATTTGTTATCATCGAGCACAGATTTAAGCATGAGGTGAACTGTTTACACAAAAAGAGTATAAAAGCTTGTGAGATGTGGTGCTACAGAAGAATCCTTAAGATTAGATGGGTAGATCATGTAACTAATGAGGAGATACTGAAAAGAACTGTGACTAAGAGAAATTTGTGGTTCAATTTGACCAAAAGAAGGGATCCGTTAGCAGGACACATTCTGAGGCATCAAGGGGTCACCAGTTTAGTACTGGAGGGAAGCGTGGGGAGTACAAAGCGTAGAGGAGACCAAGAGGTGAATATATTAAGCAGATTTAAAAGGATGTAGGTTGCAGTAGTTACACTGATGTGAAGAGGCTTGCACAAGATACAGTAGCATGGAGAGCTGCATCAAACCAAACTTTGGATTGAAGACCACAGTAACAACATGGTCTCAGTTCCAAGTTATGTGTTTGTCACTGACACATTATGCGAAAATTACTTTCTTCCTTAAGTTTTGCACACCCACATACATTCACACTCGACCTATCGTGAATTCTATACAGTGTGGTAGTACTTCACAATGCCAGACTGAACAAACAGCACATATACGATGCTCAAGGAAGATTAAGAAAGCAGATTGTATTGTGTAGCACTGGTCGTAAAATTGTGCTTCATTAATCTTATTGTGGAGAGCATTTTAAGATCATGACAACATGATACCTACACTGTGTTTGTCTCTATAGAAACTAGATTGATTAATCTGTTGGGCTTTTTGGAAGCCGACCATTATTGTTATTGTATCGAAACTGATCTGTCTGTTATTTCTGTTGGATTGTGTCCACAATCGCGCAATATTTTCAAAAGTGCATCTTTTTTCACTTAGGCTGTTAACGGATTTATTCACCACGATCGTGATTTTGGACTGTTATATCATTTTCAAATGACAGCTCATTGTAAAGTGTGATAATGCATGTCTCATTTTGAGAGGACACAATCCTCGTCTAAGCTGCCGGCCGTGCTGGCCTAGCGGTTCTAGGCGCTTCAGTCTGGAATCGCGCGACCGCTACAGTCGCAGGTTCGAATCCTGCCTCGGGCATGAATGTATGTGCTGTCCTTAGGTTAGTTAGGTTTAGTTAGTTCTAAGTTCTAGGGGACTGATGACCTCAGATGTTAAGTCCCATAGTGCTCAGAACCATTTGAACCACGTCTAAGCTATGTTTACATATTCCATGTGTTTAATAAGACGTTCCTTTATTTAAATGATGGGTACCTCTGACTTATTATGCTTATGGACTGTTCTAATACGGTAGACGAAAGTATCCCGTAAAAACGAACGATTCATTGACATACTTCATTGTGAATTATCACTTGAAAGTGGGATAAGGGGTCGAAATTGCTGTTGTGCCAAATAATTACATTTAGTAACTCTGTGCGGGAAATGTCCCTTTTTAAACGAAGTGTCTTTCACAGATATGAGCAATGACAATACAGCAGATGTCCACTTCAATGGATGTGCACAAGGACATACTTTTCGGTACGACGTCGAAGTAAGTGGTATTGTGAAGAACTGGAAATATTCACCTCAGAAAAAATATAAAAACATATGTTATTCTTAATGGAACATTGTTATTTAATGGTGTAATACCACTACAATTCCAATTAAGAGAAGCTACGATTGTATACTGCAGCTACTGATGGTTGTGTTGATATGATCTGTCCACTAATATGAGTTAGGTGAACTATACGACTCCAAACAAACGTAGACAACCTTCTTACTAAAACAGTCGAAGTTGTAAAGTAGCAGAGTATCATTAGAGTCGTCTATAAAATTCTGAGATGCTATTGTTTGAGTGACTGGAGATGCAGTATGCAGCCTTGTGTTCATCAGTATTCTGTAGCCAGATTCAACCTGCGGTCATCTAGTCACGTCCACTCTATCTGGAGTTGTGCCATGCGCGCTGCTGGAGAGGCGATGGGAGCGGCGGAGGGGGGGAGGGGGAGGGTAGGGGGGGGGGGGGGAATGCTGCCGGCGGCAGTTTGGCCCGCGGCTGGGCAGTGCCGACCACTCCGCAAATTGAATTAGGCGCGCCAGCCAACGGGCCAGATGCCCTGCCAAGGCAGCAGTGGACACACGGGAAGAGGGGGGCGGGATCTCTGTGAAAGGTGCTTCATATGAGCGGACAATGCGCTGTGTTTGCCGGCGCTGTCACTTGCTCACGGAGCACGTATTTACTCACTGGAGAGTACAGTGGGCCGAGAAGCCAGTTTGGCCTATGGCCATAATGGACACATCTCTGTATATTGGGTGATCAAAAAGTCAGTATACATTTGAAAACTGAATAAATCATGGAATGATGTAGATAGAGAGGTACAAATTGACACACATGCTTGGAATGACATGGGGTTTTATTAGAACCAAAATCATACAAAAGTTCAAAAAATGTCCGACAGATGGCGCTTCATCTGATCAGAATAGCAATAATCAACATAACAAAGTAAGACAAAGCAAAGATGATTTTCTTTACAGGAAATGCTCAATATATCCACCACCATTGCTCAACAGTAGCTGTAGTCGAGGAATAATGTTGTGAACAGCACTGTAAAGCATGTCCGGAGTTATGGTGAGGCATTGGCGTCGGATGTTGTCTTTCAGCATCCCTAGAGATGACGGTCGATCACGATACACTTGCGACTTCAGGTAACCCCAAAGCCAATAATCGCACGGACTGAGGTCTGGGGACCTGGGAGGCCAAGCATGACGAAAGTGGCGGCTAAGCACACGATCATCACCATACGACGCGCGCAAGAGGTCTTTCACGCGTCTAGCAATATGGGGTGGTTCTAATAACACCCCATGTCATTTTTACCTCTCTATCTACATTATTCCGTGGTTTATAAAGTTTTCAAATTTATACTGACTTTTTGACCACCCGGTATATAGTCGCTGATGCACAGTTTATTTGGAGTTCCCTTCTGCGACCTTCATCTAACCTATACTTCACTCAATTGTTTTAATAGTTATATCTTCCACGTTGGTTCTACACCGACGTAAAAAAGTCGCAACAACGAAAGATAATTGATGTAGAGTAGAGATATTTCGAGAATACATTTCGCTAGGTGACATACTTCAGTGATTAACATTTTAAAATCAGAGGTTAATGTAAGCACGATATATGCCACTGAAAGTGTGAGACGCTGGTACATTAATAGTAGGTGTAACCTCCAGAGTACTGAACGTAAGTTTGCAAACGTGCTTGCACTGTGTTGTACAGGTGAGGGATGTCATATTATTGGATGGACTCCATGACTGTTGCACAAGGTAGGTCAACACAGGCACGTTGAGTGCTATTTGTGGATGACGCTACAGTTGTTGTCCGATGATGTCCCGTGTGTTCTCGACTGCAGACAGATATGGCCAAGATAACATATCGACATTATACAGTGTACGTTGGGTTACAACAGCGGTAATTGGGTGAACGTTATACTATTGGAAAACATCTGCCAAAACTGTCTTCATGAACGGCAGCACAACCGGTCGAATCACCAGTCTGCTGAACAAATTTGCGATCAGGGTGCTCGGGATAACCACTAGAGTTCCCCTGCTGCCTAAAGAAATCGCCCACCAGACCGAAACTACAGGTGTATGTCCAGTGTGTCTAGCACACAGACAAGCTCGTTGCAGGCCCATTTGTGGCATACTTATAAACAACACAGGACAATCAATGGTCCCGGGGCAAAACCAGCTTTCATCAGCAACACAGCGAACGACCACCCCGACCTCTCATGAGCTTCCACTTGAAACCAGTGAAGACGCAGATGGAGGTGGTTTGGGGTCAGTGGAATGCATGCTACATGGCGTCTGGCTCGGAACTCTCCTTGAAGTAACCGACTTGTAACAGTTCCTTGTGTCACTGTGGCGCTAGTTACTGCTCTAATTGTCAATTCTGATGTTAAATTTCTCGCTGTTATCATTTCTGCTGCTTCTCATTACTTTCGTCTTTCTTCAGTTTATTCTCAATTAATATTCTGTAACCCTTACACTGCTCATTCCATACAAGATATCATGTAATTGTTGTTATTTTCACTGAGAATAGCAATTTCATCAGCGTATCTTGTCACTGACGTCGTTTCACCCTTAATCATAATACTGCTCTTGAAACTTTACTTTATTTCCGTCATTGTTGCTTAGTAGTAAAGGAGTTTTGCTATTTGGGGAGCAAAATAACTGATGATGGTCGAAGTAGAGAGGATATAAAATGTAGACTGGCAATGGCAAGGAAAGCGTTTCTGAAGAAGAGAAATTTGTTAACATCAAGTATTGATTTAAGTGTCAGGAAGTCGTTTCTGAAAGTATTTGTATGGAGTGTAGCCATGTATGCAAGTGAAACATGGACGATAAATAGTTTGGACAAGAAGAGAATAGAAGCTTTCGAAATGTGGTGCTACAGAAGAATGCTGAAGATTAGATGGGTAGGTCACATAACTAATGATGAAGTATTGAATAGAATTGGGGAGTAGAGGAGTATGTGGCACAACTTGACAAAAAGAAGGGACCGGTTAGTAGGACATATTCTGAGGCATCAAGGGATCACAAATTTAGCATTGGAGGGCAGCGTGGACGGTAAAAATCGTAGAGGGAGACCAAGAGATGAATACACTAAGCAGATTCAGAAGGATGTAGGTTGCAGTAAGTACTGGGAGATGAAGAAGCTTGCACTGGATAGAGTAGCATGGGGAGCTGCATCAAACCAGTCTCAGGACTGAAGACCACAACAACAACATTGTTGCTTCGTTGTATAGATTGTACAAAAGGAGCGAAAAAGTCTTTCGCTTTGTTACATCCTTTTTAATCCATGCACTTCATTCTTGGTCTTCTGCTCTTATGGTTTCCTGCTGCATCTTATGCATATTGTAAATGACCAGTCGTTCCCTACGGCTTCGCTAATTGTTCTCAGAACTGCGAACATCTTGCCCTATTTTACAGAGTCGAGCGCTGTTTCCAGATCGACAAACCCCATGAACCTGTCCTGATTCTTTAACTGTCTTTCTTCCATTACCACCAGCGACATCAGAATTGAAGAGGTAGAGGAAGTATATGAGGATCCTGAACGGGTAATTCATTACATAAATGGAGATAAAAAAATCTAGTAATTATTGCGAACTGAAATGCAGTTACAAGGAAAGGAGTAGAAGAAAGTATTATCGGAGAATAAGGGCTTTATACTAGGAATGAGAGAGGAGAAAGAGGCTAATTGAGTTCTGTAGTAAGTATCAGGTAATCATACAGAATACTCTCTTCAAGACACACTAGAGGAGGAGGTACACTTTGAAAAGGCCAAGTGATACGGGGAGATTTCAGTTAGATTAAATCATTGTCAGGCAGAGATTCCGAAATCACTTAATGAATCATAAGGCGTACGCAGGAGCGGATATGGACTCAGGTCACAATGAAGTAGTGACGAACAGTAGGCTGAAGTTCAAGAGGCTAGTCAGGAACGACAGCGCGCAAAGAAATGGGATACACAACTTCCAAGAAACGAATAGATAGGCTTGAAGTTCTCTGAAGCAATAGATACTGGAATAGGGAACAGCACAATAGGCAGTGCCGTTGAAGAGAGACAGACATGTCTAAAAACGGCAATCACTGAAGCTGGGAAGAAAAACATGGTTCAAAGAAGGTAACTGCGAACAAACCATGGGTAAAGAAAGAAATATTTCAGCTGGTCGACAACAGAAGTGAGTACAAAAATGTTCAGGGAAATTTACAAATACAGAAATACAAGTATTTAGGTTTGAAATACGTAGGAAATGTAGGGCAGCTAAGACGAAATGGCTGCATGAAAAAGGTAAAGAAATCGAGAAATAAATGATTGTCGGACGGACTGACTCGTGATATAGGAAAGTCAAAACAACCTTCTGTGAAACTAAAAGCAAGGGTGCTAACATTAAAACTGTAATTGGTATTCCACTTTCATATGCCGAGGAGAGAACGGATAGGGGGAAAGAGTACATTGAATGCCTCTATGACACCGAAGACTTGTTTGATGTTATAGAGGAAGAAACAGGAGTCGACGTGGAAGACGTTGGGGATTCAATATTAGAATCAGAATTTAGAAGAAATTTCGACGGAGGTAGAACAGACAGATAACATTCCATCACTGGGGGAATTTGCAACAAGGCGACTATTCACGTTGGTGTGCAGCATGTATGAGCCTGGGGATACATCATCTGACTTTCGCAAAATTTCATCATCACGGTTCCGAAGACTGCAAGAGCCGACAAACACAAGGATTATCGTACAATCGGATTCACAGTTCATGCATCCAAGTTGCTGACAAGAATAATACAGAGAAGAATGGAAAAGAAACTTGAGGATGTGTTAGAAGACAATCAGCTTTTCTTTAGAAAAGGTAAAGAATCAGAGCGGCAATTCTGACATTGCAGTTTATAATGGAAGCATGACTAACGAGAAATCAAGACAAGTTCATAGGATTTGTCGATGGGCATAGAATATGCATTGAGAGTAAATCGAAGAAAGACGAAAGTAATTAGCAGTAACAGAAATGAGAACAGCGAAATACTTGACATCAGGACTGATGGTCACGAAGTAGATGAAGTAAGGAATTAGATTACCTAGGAAGCAAAATAACCAATGACTGAGGGAGCGAGAAGGACATCACAAGCAGACTAGAAATGGCAAAAAGGGAATTCCTGGCCAATACGGACCGACCAAGGAGGACATCTAAAGCAGATTAGCGATGGTAAAAAAGAAATTTCAGACAAAGAGAAATCTACGTGTGTCAGACGTAGTGTAAGTAGGCTGTTTAGGTTTTTAAATTGGTAACGCCATGTACCGCACTGTATGAAAATCACTGTCTGTGCTGTGTGCAGTCTGTAGCTGCTTGGCATTGTTGTTAATTTGCTATTGTAGTGTTGGGCAGTTGGATGTGAACAGCGTGTAGCGCTGCGCAGTTGGAGGTGAGCCGCCAGCAGCGGTGGATGTGGGGAGGGAGATGGCGGAGTTTTGAGAGCGCATGATCTGAACGTGTGTCCATCAGAGAGAGTAAATTTGTAATACTGGATATCACGAACTCATGAACTGATATATATATATATATATATATATATATATATATATATATATATATATATAATGACTTTTGAACTTTATTAAGGTAAATAAATTGTTTGTTCTCTATCAAAATCATTCATTTGCTAACTATGCCTATCAGTAGTTAGTGCCTTCAGTAGTTAGAATCTTTTATTTTGCTGGCAGTATTGGCGCTCGCTGTATTGCAGTACTTCGACTAACAAAGATTTTTGTGAGGTAAGTGATTCGTGAAAGGTATAGGTTATTTTTGGTCAGGGCCATTCTTTTGTAGCGATTTTTCACAGTCAGATTACGTTGCGCTAAAAATATTGTGTGTCAGTTTAAGCACAGTCACTTATAATTTTTCTAAGGGAATGTTTCATATGTCGACCCTCAGCCGAGGATGCCTCACTGGAATCTTGTAGTTTGTGTAATTAGTGTAGCTATTGTTTATTGCTAGCGCGTAATTATAGAGAGAATTTCCTTTGTAGTTGTAGTTTTTCATTGTTGTACAGTATAACAGTTGTATCATGATGTAGATTTGCACCAAGTATTTCGCAGCTGCGCTTGCAGTTAACGAGATATTATTTTCAGTGCTATGCTAATGTGTTTTCTTGTTTTTGCTCTTCAAATTGTGCTTTTATTGTTATCGTATGAAATACGTGATAATTATGGCGTGTGGAAAACGTAACACTAGGCTACAAAGTAAATTGGGAAATGATAGTGACGACGAACGTAGCTTATCAGCACCACTGTGTAATGAATTAACAGGCATTCATGTAGTAATTTGGTAACTGTGCATAGGGAAATGGAGCAGGCGGCAAATAACGGTGTAAACACTGAAACAATTGCCGGCCGGAGTGGCCGTGCGGCTCTAGGCGCTACAGTCTGGAACCGAGCGACCGCTACGGCCGCAGATTCGAATCCTGCCTCGGGCATGGATGTGTGTGATGTCCTTAGGTTAGTTAGGTTTAATTAGTTCTAAGTTCTAGGCGACTGATGACCTCAGAAGTTAAGTCGCATAGTGCTCAGAGCCATTTGAACAATTTTTGAACTGAAACAATTAGTGAACAGGGAACCCATCGATCGGTCGGCAACAGCTCACCTCAGGAATCCGAAATGACAGGACACAATTTTGCAAATACCGTAGATTCAGGTTTTACGTCCTCACGTTTTTCTCAACTAAGTCAAGACACATTTTCTGCTTTTTAAAACGCGAATATTGCCGGTTCAAATGCACTGCGGAATAGCACTGAGGAACATGTTTCAGACACCAGTGAATTGTTATTACAGTTAATGCAACAAACGAGACAAAGGCTACAAAAGTTATACACAACCCTTGGACGAAATCAGAAACAAATGGAACATAATATTCGAAAGTTAGACGCAATGGAACAAAGTCAAAAACAGTCACAGCAACAAATGGAACAAAATCAGAAACAAATTAAAGAAATACTTCAACAAATACGTAAAGATTTAACTACTGAGTTATATAACATTGATTCGAAATGTCAAAAAGTCTGTAATGACGTAAAAACACAAATTTGTGACCATTTTCAACCTATTTTTTCGCGGCATCAAAATGCATTACAGAATCACGAAGCAGCCATACAAGAACTGCAAACTATTGTTCATGAAAATCATGAGTGCTTGCGGGCTAAAATTGACGCAGTTGCGTCTACCGATTCGGTCACGCAACTTGAAAAAACTCAGGAAAACTTAAAGGGCACAGTAGATACTCAGGAAATTGGTTCAGAAAAACACATGCAGGAAATTAGATCATTATCTCAGAAAGTAGTCGAACTTTCGTATCAGCTAAATAATTTATCTACGAAGGTAGATGATACTCTGAATGACACAAGACCAGTAGTCTTTAATGACACAGAAGAGTATGAACAAATTAGAAAATTCAAACAAAATCAGAATCAAATCAATAGAAAGTACAAAAGAGAAATCCGAGAAGTAGAAGTTCTGTTGACACAGGTAATACAAGAATTATATATATCAGAGGACACTCGCACTCCAATACAGGAAGATGGACTTAGAAAAACGGAACAGCCACAAAATGATTACACAGGGCACTTTGGAAATTGTTAAAGAAATTGGCAAGGTACACCGCCTTTTCAGATCAAACCTTCGAAAAGAAGTAACAATGACCGATATGCGACTTGCTGACATGATGATTTTGACTATAAGCTGTTTATTACTACACATAAATTGAAAACATTTAAGAATTCCGGCAACGACATTCATCCACAAGCATGGCTTCATCGATTCTCTCATTGTTTTCCTCCCAACTGGTCATTAGAGCACAGATTAGAATTTATGTTCGGCTGTTTAGAGAATGAACCAGCTGTAAGAATGCGATCGGTCATTCACGATTATCACAGTGAAGGAGAATTTTATCATGTCTTCCTCTCAGCATACTGGTCACAAGCTACACAAGACCGAGTAAAACATAGTATCATAAAGGTGAAACATTTCGAACAATCTGAATTTTATAGTTTTGTGAAATTTTTTGAAGACATGTTACATAAGAATCAGTATCTTTCAAACCCATACAGCGTGTCAGAACTCATCCGAATTTGCTTAATCAAATTGCCTGAACATTTACGACATATTATTTTGGCAGGAAGTTGCAAAGACGACATTGAAGCTTTCCAGGGACTCTTACAAGAACTGGAAATTGACACTGACAATCGCAGAATGCGAAACAGGAACACAACAATTATAGGTCACATCTGTCACAACTCTGCGATGACAGAAATAATAACTGGACATGACAAGGCTATTCTTACAACGCAAATGATGACCAAAACAGACACCACCCGTATGACAACCGTTGGAAGAGTAGTAATAATAACAGGGAAAGGACACCTCTCCCCGATAATGACTATGACAGAGATAACCATAGAAACAGACATTATGGGAACCAAAATAATTATTATCAAGGGAGACAGAATGATTTCAGTGGCAACAATACACGGCACAGTTATGATTCAGGGAGAAATTCTCCACCACGTGACCGACCATAAAGAAACTATGCAATCTACCGACATGACGACAGACGATATAATCGTAACGACAGACCCGAATTTCATCAGAGCTGGCGGGATTCAAACAGGGCAGGGCCTTCTCGTCAATGTGAATTTCTAGAAGTTGGGTCTCCTAATCCTAATAACGATGCACGCCAACAAAGAGACAGACAATGTCTCGCACCGCAGGCAGCCGCGTGCGCCGGCTATCTCAGAGAAAACTAACACAGAGGCTCGCCTTGAGACAAATCCAGTATTCCTTACCATCGTATACCGCATGATAATTGCGATCAAGTTGAAACTCTGAGTACTATGAAGAGTAAAGGATTGCACAACTTTTCACATGTAAAACCGCTTATTGAGAGATAATCTGCTTTTTAACGTAGTCATTCCCATAAAATTTTTCACTTCACGTTAATAGTACGCTTTGTCACACATAGAATCTGTTAACATGCAACAATGATTTGATGTTACCTATCCAGTCTAGAACCTAGGGAACATATTTAGACAGTAATTACGAATGCATTGTTATAGTGAAGGATGACATAGTGTTATTGTATGTGTATATTCTTGCTTGTTAGATGCACGATTACGTAACGACTATAAGGCTTATGTACTTAGAACATATACTGGTACTGCTAGTGAGATTTTCGTGAAACATTTTGATTTACTTGAAAATACATTCTGGATTTAAAGTACTTTCTGAGAGATACCAGATGACACAGTGGTTAGTTTATTTGACAGCTGCACGATTATATTACGACGCTACTAATGTGTGACACAACTTACATTGTTGCTTTTGTGCTGTATCTGTTTTATATCTGCACAGTTATTCTGAATTCATCTGGAAAGTAAAACATGTTTTAGTAGCAACTTTTTGGTATAGCTACAATGAGACAGCCTATTTCGTAGCACAACAATACGTTACATTATAGTACTTTCTTGATCACGGTAATGTACGTAATAACTACGATATCCACATGCATAGCATTTCACTTTTGTTTATGATGAGGTAAGTACATTGACTTCTGCAGAACTTAGCTTTCGGAGGACGACCCTTCCACAGAATTATCTTACAGCAAGATGCACATTTAGCGCTAAAGGACACATATTTGAGTGATTAATTTTGTACTTAAAACATTTATTTTTAAAGCCAATGCTGTAATCTGTAACACCTGAGGGTATAATTACATTAAGCCTCAGGGGTGTACACGTTTACTTTGTGTACCATGTGTTTGGCAAGACAAGGAGCCCTAGCTAATACGGTATTTGCTTATACAACTTTATGCATCGGTACCATTTTTCTGTAACACATAAATTACGCAACTATCTGATCTTTTAACTGAGAGAGACAAATATTTTTTGTTACTACATCAGTGACATATTTTTACGCAATTACACAGTTGGCTAACTTCACAGATATAAAATTGTATTTTATCTGTACTTTGTGAACTGTTCATATTTTTTCGGAACCATTGTGATACTATGAGAGATTTGAATGATGTATTTGGTATGGGATCATGATTGTTAAAGTATGTTTGAGGTAGATGACACTATTGAAATGAGCAGAGAATTTTTTTTAGGTTTTGAAATCATTGCAGAAAGCTACAACGTTTTTGAGATTTGACTGAGGTGTTATGATGTTATTACAATGACGATGTGTATTCTGTTGATGAGGTATGTTTATGATCAATAAGGTGATGCAATACGAGGAATTTGGTTATGCTATGTATTTATTATGATGAAATATTGAAGAAGGGTCGACGAATATGTATATGTGTAATAAAGTAAGGAATAATGAGCAGTGGTTAGGGACTCTGATTTGTGAAAAAGGATGTTGGAAACCAAGAATCTTACTTTAAGAGCTATGAAATGTGTGTAAATGTGTGAATGTATCACAATGACGGCGAAAATTTTTTGGATACTGTTATATTTATAGGATTTTGTTTCTACACATTTGTAACGCAAATTCTCAAACAGTTAAATTTTTTTTATATGAGACTGTCACTGCTGTCGTAAATATATCAGTAAGAAATTTAAGTGACCTTCACGTAATGTGTCGTGGGTGCCCAGCTAAGCCATCTGCCAGGAGAAAAAGCCATTAGGTGGAGAAAAAAGAGGCCATTAACCTCGCTATTGACATTCCTTTGTAGAAAGCATCGCAAATATGACACGCTATTACTTGGAAACGTATGATTATACTGTGGAACACGTACTTTGTGCTACTTACTGAAATGCTTACGAATTGATGGGAAATCTTACATCTGCACACCTGATTATGACAAGTGTCTTTCTAAAAGAGTTGAGAGAATTTATACTGACTTCTGAAATGCCACATGGCTATTGAATGATGTTTTTATGCTTTGCTTTACGTTGTTGCTTATTTCATTTGATATCTGGTTTCCAGCTGTGTTGCAGCATTGGTTTTATAAAATAAAATTAAATGCATTTGATAATGTGAACACTTTCTGTCAACAGATGTATTAAAAAATAATTTTATGATCCACATTCTTCGAAAAAGGAGTACTTGGAAAGGAAAGAACAATGCGAAGGGACTAATAACAGTAACTGCATACATAATTTTCTTTTCAAGTACTTGGTAATTTCTTTTGTAGAATAAGTTGTGGTGCACCACTTTAATTATATAGACATTAAGATGTCAATAGACATTTCCCTTATCAGCATTGTTGTCTTTAGTGTACTATTATTTCTGCTTAAGCTTTGTCATATTTAGATATAAGTTATTGCATTTGCCGCTGCTGTTTTCTGTTTCCCTTATCAGCATTGTTGTCTTTAGTGTACTATTATTTATGCTTAAGCTTTGTCATATTTAGATATAAGTTATTGCATTTACTGCTGCTGTTTGCCAGACATAGTGTTACTGAAATTGACTTTGTATTACTCTGTTAAGCCAGTTTTACTACCGATTTATTTTTCTTGTTGCTGCACATTGGCTCATATTAGCTGTAATGTTGCATTTGCTTTGCTAATTTAGATATACTGCTGCTTGCTTTGCCAATTTGCATTTTTTTCATTGCTGTTTGTGATAATTTGTTTTGTGCTGCTGCATTGCCTTGTCCCTTACTATATATATCTGAGCTCAGTAGATTTAAGTTAGCTTAAGAGGGGGTAGACTATATGAGAAACTAACTTTGAAGAAGAGGGAAAGAATGCATTGAGAAGTTATGTGAAAAAGATTTGGGCCAAATTAGTATTGTACAATGAGAAACAAGGTTAAAAAGAATTTTTTTGCAGGAGCAATGTTGAAATAAGAGGAAAGATGTATGGAATGAAGTTTTGTGTTGGACTGCAGTACCAAATGTTACACTGAAGAAAACCCTGTCCTTTCCTTTTGTGTTATTCCGCTATGTGTTTGTGTACGCTTGTGTATTTGTGTTTTTCTTGTCTTTATGTGTTTAGCTGATACGAGTATTGTTGTAGAATTCTTCTAATAATATGTTATTTTCTTTGTAAACATGTTTAGACATTATTTATTCTGTTCTATTTTAATGCTCATGTGTGAAGTTGATGTTTCTAAAGCTATTCTGATCTTTTTTTGTGTATTTACTTATGTCATAATTCCTGTAACACTGATGTATATGAAACTTCCTGGCAGATTAAAACTGTGTGCCCGACCGAGACTCGAACTCGGGACCTTTGCCTTTCGCAGACAAGTGTTCTACCATCTGAGCTACCAAAGCACGACTCACGCCCGGTTCTCAGAGCCTTAGTTCTGCCAATAAGGTTGTGAGGACCGGGCGTGGGTCGTGCTTTAGTAGCTCAGATGGTAGAACACTTGTCTGCGAATGGCAAAGGTCCCGAGTTTGAGTCTCGGTCGGGCACACAGTTTTAATCTTCCACGAAGTTTCGTATCAGTGGACACTCCACTGCAGAGTGAAATTCTCATTCTGGAGACTGATGTATATGTTCTTTCGATTCCTTTGTAAAGCCCGTATTACTACAAATGTTATCTGTATTGTTATGTTCTTTAATGATGTTTTCTGTACCTTTGTAATTGTATTCTTATGCTGTAAATTTATAATTGTATAGACACCAGTTCTTCAAATTAAGTTAAATTTCACTGCACACTTTTCTGTTGGTCATAGTATATGCACAATAGATGAGTGGTTGGGACTGTTAGTGTTTGCACATGTGTTAATAATTCAGCAAGGGACTGGTTAACAGCATTGCTGGTTCTAAAGACGATTCCAAAAACTTTGTGAGTGCACAAGTGGTGCTTTATGGACTTGCCATATTGTCCGCAAGACTCTTCGATGGTGATTGTGCACCTGTACAGTCGCAACAGATGGCTGCTGCCCATCTCTACAAGGACTGCAGTGGGTCTGCACCTCTGGTGGCCCACCTATACCGTAATATATACCAGAACTACAGTGGATCTGCTCTGTGATCACCCACCTACCAATATTCTTCAAAACTTCGACTGACTCTGCTGTGGGTTTGCTCTGTTGTGGCCCATTACCTGTCTGCATGTCAAGAGCCAGCACTGTCTTTCTGTTCGAAGGACAACACTACTTCTTCAAGACTGCATGGAAATCCACTACTTGCATGTGCATTTTCTTTTACTGCTCAGACTTTGACAAAAAAAAACCTCTGCAATTTTATCGTGATGAATTATCAGGACTCTCTTTATGAGAACAATTTTTGCTTTTGACCACAATTGCATCAATAAGGGTGTGCATTTGATATCTTTGTTATTGCTATTATGAATTTTCTTTTTCAGATCTATATTGGCCATTGCCCAAAACAATTTGTAAAATTTTTTGTGGGTAGCATGGAGGCTATGTAAGTAGGCTGTTTAAGTTTTGATATTGGTAACGCCATGTAGCGCTCTGTATGAAAATCACTGGCTGTGCTGTGTGCAGTCTGTGGCTGGTTGGCATTGTTGTAATATTCGCTATTGTAGTGTTGGGCAGTTGGATGTGAACTGCATGTAGCGCTGCACAGTTGGAGGTGAGCCGCCAGCAGTGGTGGACGTGGGGAGAGAGATGGCGGAGTTTTGAGAGCGGATGATCTGGACATGTGTCCATCAGAGAGAGTAAATTTGTAATACTGGATATCATGAACTGGTATATACTTTTGAACTCTATTAAGGTAAATACATTGTTTGTTCTCTATCAAAATCATTCATTTGCTAACTATGCCTATCAGTATTTAGTGCCTTCAGTAGTTAGAATCTTTTATTTTGCTGCCAGTATTGGCGCTCGCTGTATTGCAGTAGTTCGAGTAACGAAGATTTTTGTGAGGTAAGTGATTCGTGAAAGGTATAGGTTATTGTTAGTCAGTGCCATTCTTTTGTAGGGACTTCTCAAAGTCAGATTGCGTTGCGCTAAAATATTGTGTGTCAATTTAAGCACATGTACGTTTGGAGCACAGCACTGTATGGTAGTGAAACATGTACTGAAGATAAACCAGAACCGAAGCGAATAGAAGCGTTTGAGATGTGGTGCAACCGACGAATGTCGAAAATTAGATGACTGGTAAGGTAAGGATAACCGATAGAGGTCCTGAAGGTACCCTCCGCCATACACCGTCAGGTGGCTTGCGGAGTATGGATGCAGATGTAGATGTAGAAGAAATGAATAGATTCTGCACAGAGTCTGAGAGGAAAGTAATATGGGGAAATTACTGACAAGATGAATGGCTAGGATAATAGGGTATTTGTTAAGACATCTAGGAATAACCTAGAAGGAGGTAAATAGAGTAAAAACTGTGTCATACCAGGAGAAGGAGTTATAAGGAGTAACTGCCCATCTGCCTGATGACCAAGGGCTAGGAAGCGATAAGAACGACTCAGGACCCATGAACACCCACCAATTACGCTGAAGGTGTGGAATACGACAGCCTGCTTCTCTTGACACCAAAGTTGTGCCATCTTACAGCTCCCACAGTTCTTCGGAAGGAACTGACCAGACAGGTAAACCAGGGCAAATGAAACCGTTGTTCCCCAGTGATGATTCCTGGCTTCTCCAGCCTGACATTATTTCTGGGCTAGGAGTGCTGCCATTGTGATCAGCATTGTCCGTGTGTGCACAGAAGGTCCAGCGTTGCGCTCAATGACAGTTTTCTTTTTTCAGGCAACAGTGCCCCGTTGGTTTGACGCAGCACATCAAGAAATCTTCATCTCTGACAGCATCTTCATATCAGAGTAGCACTTGCAACTTACATCCACAATTATGTGTTGAATGTATTCCATTCTCTATCTTCTTCTACGGTTTTTACCCTCTGCAGCTCCCTCCAGAACGTGGAAGTTATTCGGTGACGTCTTAACAGATGTCCTATCATCCTCTCCCAACTTCTTTTCAGTGTTTTCCTCGATAATTCTCCGGAATACCTCCTCTTTCCTTGACCTACGAAGCCACCTAATTTTCAACAATCTTCTTCAGAATCACGTAAGATGTGTTTCAATTCTTTACGGTTTCTGTTTTATCCAGTCCATCTTTCACTACCACAGAACGCTGTGCTCTAAACGTACATTCTCAGAAATTTTTTCCTCGAATTAAGGCCTATGTTTGATACTAGTAGACCTCTCTTGGCCAGGAATACCCTTTTTAGCCAGTGCTAATCTGGTTTTGATGTTCTCCTTGCTCCGTCCGTCATTGGTTATTTTGTTGCATAGGTAGAAGAATTCCTTAACTTCATCTGCTTCATGATCACAAATTCTGATGTAAAGTTTCTCACTGTTTTCATTTCTGTTACTTCTCATAATTTCCGTATTCTGTAATCATTAGACTGTCCATTCAATTCAGCAAATCCCGTATTCTCCTTCACTTTCAAATGATTCAAATGGCTCTGAGCACTATGCCACTTAACTTCTGAGGTCATCAGTCGCCTAGAACGTAGAACTAACCAAACCTAACTAACCTAAGGACATCACACGCTTCCATGCCCGAGACAGGATTCGAACCTGCGACCGGAGCGGTCGCTCGGCTACAGACTGTAGCGCCTAGAACCGCATGGCCACTCCGGCCGGCTTCACTTTCACGTAGGACAGCAATGTCATCAGCGAATCTTGTCATAGATGTGTTTTCACAATGAATTTTAATTACACTTTTGACCCTTTCCTTTTTTCTGTCATTGCTTCCTCGATGTACAGATAAAACAGTAGGGCCGAAACGCTCCATCCCTGTTTTAAGCCGTTTTTAATACGAGCACTTCGTTCTTGACCTTCCAATGTTATTGCTCCCTCTTGGTTCTCGTATGGATTTTACATTATTCGTCTTTCCTTATAGTTTACACCTATTTTTCTCCGAATTTTGAACTCTTTGAACCATTAAAAATTGTCGGTTGCTTTTCCGGGTAGACAAATCCTATCAACGTTCCATGATTTTGTTTTAGTCTTTCTTCCATAATCAACCGCATCGTCATAACGGCGTCTCTGGTGCCTTTTCTTTTCCTAAAGCAAAACTGATTGTCATCTAATACATCTGCAATTTTTTTCCATTCTTCTGTATATTATTCCTGTCGGCGACTTGGCTGCATGACCTATGAATCTGATTGTGCGATATTTCTTGTACTTGGCTCCTGTTGCAATCTTCGAAATTGTGTGGATGGTGTTTTTCCGAAAGTCAGATGGTATATCGCCAGACTTATACTTTCTGTATACCAACGTGGATAGTGGTTTGTCGCCACTTCCCCCAATGGGTTTAAGATCAAATTCTAATACAGGATCCCCTGTCTTTTCTTTATCGACTCCTGTTTCTTCTTCCACAACATCAAACAAGTCTTTGCCATCATACAGGCTTTCAGTGTACTCTTTCCGCCTATCCGCTCTCTACTCTATGCATAATAATGGAATTCCCATTGCACTTTTAAGGCTACAGTCCTTGCTTTTAATTTCACCGAAAGCGGTTTTCACTTTTCTATATCGTGAGTCAGTTCAACCGACAATCATTTGTTTTTCGATTTAATGACATTTTTCGTAATGCCATTTGTTCTAAGTTTCCCTACACTTCCTTCAAACTTCACTGTGTTTCTGCATTTCTGAATTTCCTTGACCATTTCCTACTTCCTTCTTTCGTCTACCAGCTTCTGTTACCAATGGTTTTTCCGTAATTACTTTCTTTGTATCCAATTTTTTCTTTCCAGCTTCAGTGATTGCCCTTTTCAGACATGTCCACTCCCCCTAAACCTAACTGCCGGTTGGATTACTCCCAACTGCAGTAGCTATAACCTCGGAGAGCTTCCACCGTATGTTTTCATTTCTTAGAAATTGCGTATGAGATTTCTTTGCACGTTGATTGTTCCTGACTAGCCTCTTGAACTTCAGCCTACTCTTCATCACAACTACATTGTGATCTGAGTCTGTATCTGCTCCTGCTTACGCCTTAGGATTCAGTAAGTGATTTCGGAATCTCTGTCTGACCATGATGTAATCTAAGTTAAATCTTGCCGTATCACCTAGCCTTTTCCAAGTATACTTCCTCCTCTTGTGATACTTGAACAGAGTATTCTCTACTACTAGACGAATTTTATTGCAGAACTCAATGTTTTTCTTCTCACATTCCTACTACCAACCCTACATTCTCTCATAACCCGGTTTTCCTCTGCTTCCCCTACAACCCAGGTCCAGTCGCCATTGAAAATTAACCCGGTTTTCCACTCCTATCTCTACAACCCAGTTCCAGTCCCCATTGAAAATTAGATTATCCTGTCCGTTACGCAGTGAATTTATCACTCATATTCTCATATACTTTGTGAATCTCTTCATCCTCTACTACCTCACTATTATTGTCAGTTTTGGTTTGATGTCGCTTCTGATGAGAACAACGCGTCAATGAACTGCTCACAGTAACTCTCTCTCTCTGCCCTACATTTCTATTCATAACCAATTTTCTACTGCTATTGATATTACCCCATACTTATCTGACCAGAAATCCTTCTTTCCATTTCACTTCACTGACCTGTACTGTACCTGGATAGAGCCGTTGCATTTCCCTATTCAGATTTTCTAGCTTCCCTATAACGTTTAATCTTCTGACACTCCATGCCCCGACTCGTTGGTTATTCAATCTTTTTCTCATGATCACCTCCCCCTTAGCAGTCCGCTATCTTTAACCAGTGATGAGATTATCATGACATTCTTCAGTTACAGGTCACATTCCCATTGTCTTCAATGGTGTGGTTAGCAGCGCTTTCTCCATCCTCATGTCGTTGGTCATTGCTGATTCTTCCGCTTTTAGGATCAATTTCCTACCCCAAGGGCAAGAGAGGGCCCTAAACCCCTGTCCGCTTCTCCGCTGTCGACCGTTGGCAGAATGAGTATGATTTCTTACGTAGTAGGTCTTCAGCCCTACATTGGTCATCAGTCTTATTCATAATTTAAGCGCTGGCTGGGTTCGAACACGGGACCGAGGACGTTTAGATTACTAATAAAATGCGATATCCCTAGGCTACGGCAGTCTACAAACGCAAGAACGTGACCGCGCACAGTGCAAGATGAAGCAACCAACTCCTGGTGTTGCTGACAGACTTTACTGTCAAAGCTGTCGAAAGATGCAAGCATGAGTCTAAATCTGTATGCGTCACCTTGCACCTTCGCACCATCTGGTCATCTGCTGGGTGGCTTGCTCCTACTTAAGTCCACGTCCCCGGTGAGCTGTAGGTGTAAGCCTGGGACAGCTAGCTGCCAACTACCCTGTCGCTGTCCACCGTCCTGTGAGGGCACACATTGTTACTCAAGTTTTTGTATTTCCATGCTTTTGAATGGAGGCCTTGGGGACCAAGGCCGTTGACTATTACAGGAAAAAGAAAAGCCTACAGCCGTCCTTATGATTTTATTTATTTTGTAGCTACAAGTAACGGCGCATTGAAGCGCCGAATCTGGTAGCTACACAATAAATACAATCACAAGAACGGCTGCAGGTGTTCCTTTCTCTTTAGTAAACGTTTGTTGCTGTCCAGTACCCTGAGTGGAGGTATGCTAGAGTCTTCCGTCATGCAAGGAGCTGCGGATCTGCTTCGACACATAAGGAGTGCTGTATGCTGTTGCTATTGGAGCGGCCAAGCCGCCAGGGCTGCTGTTTGTCGGCTGTCACTGATGACCCACCACCTTGTGGCAGCACTTTACGTGTGTGCTGACTGCAGCATGCTCTACCCTCGTAGGAGATAACCGTTGAAGCTAGCATGCTCCAGCAACTTTGGCCCACAGTTTCAGAGAGGACACCGACTTCCTCTCCAGTTGCGGTAACCAGGCATGTTCCTGACGTACGAGCTGTCAACTTCGTCCACTACCATAGGGGTCACGTCCTGACCTCTACGAGGTACTTTCTTATTACTTTTTCCATCTAGCCATGATATCTTCAGTATTCTTCTGTAGCACAATGTGTAAAAAACCTTCAAATTTCTTCTCGTCTAAAATGTATATAGTCCACGTTTCACCTCGATGCAAGCCTGCATTCCACAAAATTATTTTCAGATAATACTTTCTTGCATATAAATTTGTACTACGTGTCAGCAAATCTCCCTTGCTTATAAATGCTATTCGTATGCCAGTCTGCATTTTATACCCTCGCTACTTCGATGAGTATTGGTTATTTGGCTACCCAGATAGGAATACTCTTCCAGTACCTCGTGTCGCGCTCAAACATGGTTCAAATGGCTCTGAGTACTATGGGACTTAACTTCTGAGGTTATCAGTCCCCTAGAACTTAGAACTACTTAAACCTAACTAACCTAAGGACATCACACACATCCATGCCCGAGGCAGGATTCGAACCTGCGACCGTAGCGGCCACGCGGTTCCAGACTGTAGCGCCTAGAACCGCACGACCACTCCGGCCGAAAGGTCGCGCTTCTTAATCTAACACCGTCATCATCTCATTGAATTCGACTGCTTTACTTTACCCTTGCTTTGTTTGTGTTGATACCCGTCTGTAATGGCTTTTCAGAACACTACCCATTCTGTTCAACTGATCTTCGAAGTAGCCGTGATGACAGAATAAAACGACATCGGTAAGCCTCAAAGTTTTGGTCTCTTCTCCCTCAACTTAAATTCGTTTTGAAAGCTTTCCTGTAGTTGTATTTACTGCTTGTGCATGACATATATTTAATAGAAAGATTTAAATGTTTATTTCTCCCATCAGCTCTTAGAGAATTGAACGGTAGAAAAACAGGATGAAGGTGGTTCGGAGAACCCTCTAACAGGCACTTAGTGTGAACTGCAGAGTAGTGTTGTAGGTGTACATATTGCTTCCACGTTTCAGCCATTTCTTGTTTCATTAGTAGTGGCTTCATTCCCGAGCTGAGGGTAATTATACAGTTGCTTCTCTTTCCTATAAAGGTTACTTTAGTTTTCGTAGAGATGGCATCTATTTCATCTGTATTCTCTTTAGGCTGCTTCTATTGTTGTGGTTTCCTCCTTCGCCTCCGTTATGTGTAAACACAATGCACGTATCAGTACATAATGTGACGGTGAAATATTAACCACTTTGGGAAGATTGAGCTGCGTTGACGTAATGACAAGGTGCCCTCTGGTCCAACGTCAAAACCCACTGGCCGGCTGTTGTCAAGCGACTACGGCAGCTGGTGAACTCCTCCCTGTAACATGGTTCTTAGCGCATGCGACAGCTGTGGGAGACAGAGGGAGTAGCGTGGCTGGGCTGTGGGAGGGGGGTGGGGGGTTGGACGGACGATGAGGTGCCGGGTCTCGCCCCTTGCGCCCGGTTTCTTGTTTCTCTATTAACTGAAGAGCGATGGCTGGCGCGTGACAGAGTGACGTCTCAGCCACCTCCGAGCAACGGGTCCACCAGCGCCTGTCTGCACCACTCAATATTCGGTTCCGCAAATCAATAACTGGTGGTATCGGATCCCGAGCTACTGCTAACAAATGTGTATTTTTGGTACATACCTTTTCCACCAGTTGCTGAACCGGTAAGCCCATACAGCAAAAAGTGTGTCACCTCCAAGGGACGTCACGCTGCCACCGAGTATCTTAACATCTAATTCAACATGCAGCTTACACTGAGATGATGAAAGTCATGGGAAACCCCCTATTACCATGTCGCACGTCGTTTTTCCCGGCGTAATGCAACAACTCGAAGTGGCATGGACTCAACACGTCGTTTGAAGTACCTTGCAGATACATTCAGCTACGCTGCTTTTGTAGCCCTCCATAACTGGGAAAGTGTTGCCTCTGCAGGATTTTGTGCACGAACTGAATATACGAGGGATATACAGAAAGTAGCAAACGTTTACCTCTGATGCCGCTAGGCGCGCGCCGATCGCGTATATTTTGGCATGTGCGTGCTCGGCAGCTCAGTCGACATCCGTCCGTGACAGCGGGAACGTCTCTGCAAGCCTGGATTTTACGATATTCGAATTTGTAATGTGCGCTGCAATCGAAAATCCCGCCAGTATTGAGGTGCGCTCTGTGATACAGTTTTTGTTGGCAAAAACCTAAAACCTGTAGAAATTTATCGTGAACTGTGCGAAGTGTACGGAAACAACGTAATGAGTGAATGTTCAGTCCGGAAATGGCTTAACCAACGGTCATGATGAAGAGAAGAGTGGACGCCCGAGCATTGTGACTGACGGCCTTGTCACTAAAGTTGCTGAAACGATTCGTGAAAACCGTCGCTTCACAATAATGGAGCTTTCGCTTTCTTTTCCACAAGTTTTACGGACTTTGTTGTTTGAAATTGTCACGCAGCAGCTGGGCTACCACAACAAATTTAGTGCACGATGGATGCCAAAAATGCTTACAGAGCACCATAAAGAACATCGAATGCTGGCAACGTCTACATTTCTGGAGGCCTACCACAAACATAGTCATTCATTACTGGATCGAATCGTAACTGGTGGTGAGACCTGGGTGAAACACGTCACTTGCGAGACAAAATTACAGTCCATGGAGTGGGGGCACATAAGGTTCCCCTAACAACCATAAAAATGTTTGCAAATATTCTCAGCAAGGAAGTTGATGCCAACAGTGTTTTGAGATGGGCAAGGTGTGCTTGTTATTGATTGTCTCGAACTTGGAGCAACCATAAATTCTGCCCAGTACTATCAAACTTTGCAGAGCCTTAGAAGAGCAGTTCAAAACAAACGCCAAAGAAAGCTGACGTCCAAAATTTTGTTTTTGCACGACAATGCCCAAGCTTACATGGCAAACCGCACTATAGAACTCCTTAATTCTTTCAAATTTTCCCTCATCCCCCCTACAGCCTGGATCTTACACCAAGCGACTTACACTTCTTTCCCAAGATGAAGAACTGGCTTGCTACGCAGCACTTCGATTACGACGCGTAACTCCAGGCGGGAGTGACTCACTGGCTCAACTCTCAGGCGGCAGAATTGTGTGACAAAGGTCTTTCAAAGCTTGTTCACCGCAATGATAAGTACCTCAATGTGTTTGAAGACTAAGTGGAAAAGTTGTATGTCAGTCGCTCTGTCAGATATATATAATAAAATGTATTTCTTGTAGTTAGTTTGTCTTTAATGCCAAAACGGTTCCTACTTTCTGAATAGCCCTTGTAAATCTTCGATGGGATTCACTTACGGAGATCGGAAAGACTAAATCATTTGCTCGAGTTGTCCAGAATTTTCCCCACACCAATCGCGAAGTGTTGTGGCATTGTAAACCATAAAAATGAAATTGATGAATGTCAGGAACTGGTCTCCAAGTAGCAGACTATAATTTTCTAATCAAGGAGAAGTTCATTTGGACCAGGGGACAAAACCCATATCATGTATACACAGCCCACATCATTACGGAGCCATCACTAGCTTGCACAGTGGCTTGTTGGCAACCTGGATCTATGACCCAGTAAGTCTTAGACATATTCGAACCCTACAATCAGGTCTTACGAGCTAGAGATGGGCAAACTCGTTCATCCTTTTTTGGAAACAGTCCATTTTTACTTTGTCACCATTCATTTGTGCTAGGTACACGGTTCTTATAAAAACTTTAAAATTAGTAGCTTAGGTGACTGTGAAACCTTCCCGTCTCCTCTATACCTCTTTTTTTTACGCAACCTTCCCTTCTATAATAACCTATGAAACTTTTTCTTAGGATTTCTATCTCTTGCTTAATAATAACAAATGAAATCTTGCCTTTGAAATTTATTCTCTTTCTCAATCTTCGCAAACAGATTTAATTGCTGCTTATTAAAAGTGATTTTCTGATTATTTCGACGAAACATAGAATGTGTCGTCATCGTGGCCCTCCGTCGTTATCTCCAATAACCCAAAACTGTTCCTTACTTTTTTTTTTTGTTACTGGATCGCCATTTGACTGCTACATCGAACTGCGACATGAATATACTTACTCTGGTTTACTATACTCTATTAGCTATTGGTGGGCTGTCATAAAAAGTGGCTGTATTTAATACCAAAGCTGACGTTTTTCTTTATTAGGAAAGCTGAAGTTATTCTTTAAGTAATTTGACAGAAGGTACGTAATTCATAGTTACACTTTTTCTTGACAGCAATAAAATTTTTGCAAAGTTTTATGGTGATAGTTTGTGGGATGGATTATAATCAGTAATGCAACATTGCTGGCTAAAATTAATTATATTCTGAAAACGCTTCAAATATTTACTGTTGGTAATGAAATGATTTTACAAACGTTCAAATGGGACTTACTTTTTACAATAATCTTACAACTAGCATTGAGCAAACATACCTTCAGTAGTCTTGAGTTTCGCAAAGAAAATAATTCAATAATATTAGTTCCTCTTACGATAATAGTTAGTTGATGTATCTGTACATCCGTTTATAATCTCTTGTAAATCATAGCTGCTGGCTGGCAGGCACACTACTCCTCTCAACCTCTCGCTTCAGACCTGCTACCAACTCGAAAAATGGTTCAAATGGCTGTGAGGGCTATGGGACTTAACATCTATGGTCATCAGTCCCCTAGAATTCAGAACTACTGAAACCTAACTAACCTAAGGACAGCACACAACACCCAGTCATCACGAGGCAGAGAAAATCCCTCACCCCGCTGGGAATCGAACCCGGGAACCCGAGCGTGGGAAGCGAGAACGCTACCGCACGACCACGTGCTACCAACGCGCTTCACATCTCGCTTACTACTGACTTCCTACGAACGCTTAAGTGACGTCTCTCCTGCCAACAATGCTTTCTGGTGCAGACAATCCCTGCTACCATTACAAAATGTATCAATGCATGGTCTTTCCCGCTCTTTTCTTAAAATGTATCCATACGCGGTCTCTCACGCCGTTTTTTAAAATTATATCTATTTGCGGTCTTTCTTGTCAACAATACTTTAGTGCAGACATTCCCTACTACCACAGTTATTTCCAACATGACAAATATTAATTATTCCTACTTAATCCTATTAATAAAATATAAACACTTTTCATAAATTGTGATTTGACAATAGACAATAGAAATATACACCTCTTACAACTGGTAAGAGAATTATCACACACTTGCAATTTTTGTGCTTCTGCAAAACCTCTCGTTTAGCCAACTGTAGCGTTATGTGGCTGATCGCAGTGAAATGATACAAGACGGCGCACAAAAAACCGGTCCTGAGTACAGACTACTCGCCAATTACACAGGAATTTTTGGCCGCTACGAGTAGAGTAGATAAACATGTAATAATTTAGCAGTGTAGAAATAACAT
This sequence comes from Schistocerca cancellata, assembly GCF_023864275.1. Taxonomy (NCBI): domain Eukaryota; kingdom Metazoa; phylum Arthropoda; class Insecta; order Orthoptera; family Acrididae; genus Schistocerca; species Schistocerca cancellata. Next base: position 468,633,887 of record NC_064633.1, read on the forward strand.
ATAAGCTAATGCCAACAACTTCTAAACAATAGATGACGATTGGTAGGTGACAACGAGCAGTCTGGGCCGGTTTTTCGTGCGCCACCCCGTACCACTGAAACAATATTGTAGAAGTTATCATACTCTCTTTTCAAAATATGAGACCATACACTCGATTATTGAACGTGGACTTCATTCGGTTGTAACTCGGTCGGCCTTACATAACAATGAACATGCTCTTTTACCTTAATGGAATATGGCCACTCGTGTGTGTCGCGACGACTTCCTTTGCATGTGTAATAACAAAACAATCTTGCCTTCTTACAAGTACTTCTTCTGCTATTTATCGAAATAGTTAAGTAAGTTGATATGCCGTTTTGTTACCTGAAAAGATGTATGCATTACATACCACGTAATTTTATGTAATTTTCGTAATTATAATATACATTTTAATTACCGGTCATGGACACTGAATAGAATACGAAAAGAACCAGATGTTCATAGTTCAAAAATTGTTTGAAACAGATCAAGAATGGGCGTAGGCAGCGAACGAATCGAACAACTCTACACTGAACTAACTATGAGCAGTCGGGAGTGCAACTGCGACGAGTGGCCACATGAAGAAACACGAGTCCGGCCGAGCGAGATCGAGACAGATGGGAACGGGACCGATCCTGGAACGAGACCGAATGTCGTGCCGTTGCGGAAACGACACCGACCGTTTCCCGTTCCCGGGAACTACACTCCTGGAAATGGAAAAAAGAACACATTGACACCGGTGTGTCAGACCCACCATACTTGCTCCGGACACTGCGAGAGGGCTGTACAAGCAATGATCACACGCACGGCACAGCGGACACACCAGGAACCGCGGTGTTGGCCGTCGAATGGCGCTAGCTGCGCAGCATTTGTGCACCGCCGCCGTCAGTGTCAGCCAGTTTGCCGTGGCATACGGAGCTCCATCGCAGTCTTTAACACTGGTAGCATGCTGCGACAGCGTGGACGTGAACCGTATGTGCAGTTGACGGACTTTGAGCGAGGGCGTATAGTGGGCATGCAGGAGGCCGGGTGGACGTACCGCCGAATTGCTCAACACGTGGGGCGTGAGGTCTCCACAGTACATCGATGTTGTCGCCAGTGGTCGGCGGAAGGTGCACGTGCCCGTCGACCTGGGACCGGACCGCAGCGACGCACGGATGCACGCCAAGACCGTAGGATCCTACGCAGTGCCGTAGGGGACCGCACCGCCACTTCCCAGCAAATTAGGGACACTGTTGCTCCTGGGGTATCGGCGAGGACCATTCGCAACAGTCTCCATGAAGCTGGGCTACGGTCCCGCACACCGTTAGGCCGTCTTCCGCTCACGCCCCAACATCGTGCAGCCCGCCTCCAGTGGTGTCGCGACAGGCGTGAATGGAGGGACGAATGGAGACGTGTCGTCTTCAGCGATGAGAGTCGCTTCTGCCTTGGTGCCAATGATGGTCGTATGCGTGTTTGGCGCCGTGCAGGTGAGCGCCACAATCAGGACAGCATACGACCGAGGCACACAGGGCCAACACCCGGCATCATGGTGTGGGGAGCGATCTCCTACACTGGCCGTACACCACTGGTGATCGTCGAGGGGACACTGAATAGTGTACCGTACATCCAAACCGTCATCGAACCCATCGTTCTACCATTCCTAGACCGGCAAGGGAACTTGCTGTTCCAACAGGACAATGCACGTCCGCATGTATCCCTTGCCACCCAACGTGCTCTAGAAGGTGTACGTCAACTACCCTGGCCAGCAAGATCTCTGGATCTGTCCCCCATTGAGCATGTTTGGGACTGGATGAAGCGTCGTCTCACGCGGTCTGCACGTCCAGCACGAACGCTGGTCCAACTGAGGCGCCAGGTGGAAATGGCATGGCAAGCCGTTCCACAGGACTACATCCAGCATCTCTACGATCGTATCCATGGGAGAATAGCAGCCTGCATTGCTGCGAAAGGTGGATATACACTGTACTAGTGCCGACATTGTGCATGCTCTGTTGCCTGTGTCTATGTGCCTGTGGTTCTGTCAGTGTGATCATGTGATGTATCTGACCCCAGGAATGAGTCAATAAAGTTTCCCCTTCCTGGGACAATGAATTCACGGTGTTCTTATTTCAATTTCCAGGAGTGTATAAGTAGAAAGCCACGACCAAAGTGAACTGTGGAAGTCCGTTCCCTAGAATTCGTTCATCGCTCCTTCCGTATATATTGATCAACCGTTCCTTTGGACCCGCTAGTTCGCGAACCACCCATCTCGATTACGAATTGAAACCGGGACATTCTAACCAGGCCACGATTTTATAGTCGTTAAGGTGCCAACCGATATGGACACGACCCCAATAGAGGCGCTGCGGAGGGCAATCTCGGGTCGTTTTTCAACAATCGAAAAGGAAATCGACCATGCTCAGGAATTTGTTAGGAGCGATTTAGGGAACTCACGATTAACATAAACCAGGATGGCCGGATGGCGATTTGAACCGTCGTCCTCCCGAAAGCGAGTACAATGTGTCAAACACAGCATTACCGCACTCGGTAAGAGCGTCTGAAGCACAAGCTTAACAACAGGATTATATTTCTTATTTTTCAGTTTTGCGTTAACTGAAGGGGGAGGAGGAGAAAGGAAGGAACTAGTGATATCAGCTGCACGTGGACTTTATGCGGAATCAGCAGCCACGAGTAAAAATGTGTGCCGGAGAGGGATTCGAACCCAGGGTGGTCAGCTTATGCAGCCATTTCCTTAACAACTGCGCCACGCGGTCTGAGTGTTCATCGCAGTTGCGCTGATTGTCTCTTTACGCCTCTCGGGCGACCCACATTCGCACATAGCGCCACCTGTCCGCAGTTGATGTCCATGTCCTCCATGCGCTCTACAATGAGATTCCCGTAGGAGGTTTAACGTAATTGTGCATGCGCACTGAAGATGGTGGATTAATTGTCCAATGAGGAGAATCAATTATATGAATGCGTGTCTGTTCGGAAATGTCTGTGCCTAAATGGCACCAGTCCGAAGTAAAACCAGACATTTTCTGTGCTGAAAGGAAGAGACAGTTGCACAAAATGACATCTTCTCTTACTTGGCAGGATGGAACATCGCTCAACATGCAGAGTTAGAATTACAAAATTCAGCGACACACTAACAGGTCTGCTCAGCGAAGTAAAACTGGTGACGTAATCACAATTTTGGTTTGATCCTATACGATCTAAAATCACTTTTACCTAACGGTTTTAGTGTGGCTGTAGGATGTTTACCATATGCATCTAGAGGAATCTAGAGGCTACTTTACATTACCCGTTACATGCAGCCGTACAGCTATGTATGTTGAACGTCAGTTACGTAATTACACAATTAAAAGCGGGAGATATGGGAATTGTGTAGTGCATTCATTTTGGCAGAAGGAGTGCGATTTTAATGTTTTACAAACTTTTGGAAATGGGTTCCTCATATCAAAAGAGAAAAATAGCTGTAATGACAGACATGCGTTAATCTTTCGTCAGTTGTTTACTGACTCAGCAATGTATAGACGGACTGTTTAAGTTGTACTTCGAGCCACGGTGCAACATACACTCTTTCATGGAAGTAAATCATTACCAAAGGCGAATGAAATGCTTTATACCAAAACACTGGACCCAGCTATTTATTCAGCACCGAACTATGGATTGTAAGTTGGGAATGCACTCATTTTGTCATCGGGCCACAATACGATATACAGGGTTAACATTAATAGAAGCGACAAACTGCAGAGATAGATTTATGACTGGAAATGGAAGAAGAAGGTCTTATGTAGATGTGTCCGGAAACGGAAGGTGTATGTGCAACAACAAATCGGTCCGGAACACATTACAGACTTGCATCGCATCAACTTCACAACAGATGTTCGAAGTGGCCTCCATGGGGTAGCAGGTAATAGGAATAGTAGCGGTGTCAAGCATAATACACATAATCGTACACCGTGTTGACGGAACACTTGCCTCCAGCTTGAAGTAGGGTTCGTCTGAATATCCTGTAGAGCCCTGCCCTCCAAATCGGGTGTACCAGTAGTCTGCCGCCTATCTGTACACGTTCGTCTGTCTGAAAGGACCCATGATTTAGCGAAGTCCTAAAAGGGCTTGAAATGGTATGCGATGCAGCTGGCGTCTGTGAGGGTACTTGTTTTGACATAGCCAGGCTGCCTCTCGACCGTTTCGATCTGCCTGGTTTCGCGGTACTCGGGATTGGGAGTTTTGTTAAATTCTAAATACACTGCCATTAATCAAAAAAACAGATAAATAAGAACTGAATACTGCTAAATTAATTACCCTGTTAAATATTGTGGGTTGGCATGAGACTCTGAAATAACTCAATACCACGATAACATACGTACGGACATGGGCTATTCCGAAGTATGCACGAAATACACTACTGGCTATTAAAATTGCTACACCAAGAAGAAATGCAGATGATAAACGGGTATTCGTTGGACAAATATATTATACTAGAACTGACATGTGATTACATTTCCGCCGGCCGGTGTGGTCAAGCGGTTAAATGCGCTACAGTCTGGAACCGCGTGACCGCTACGGTCGCAGGTTCGAATCCTGCCTCGGGCATGGATGTGTGTGATGTCCTTAGGTTAGTTAGGTTTGAGTAGTTCTAAGTTCTAGGGGACTGATGACCTTAGAAGTTAAGTCCCATAGTGCTCAGAGCCATTTGAACAATTTTTTTGATTACATTTCCACGCGATTTTGGTGCATAATTCCTGAGAAATCAGTACCTAGGACAACCACCTCTGGCCGTAATAACGGCCTTGATACGCCGGAGCATTGAGTCAAACAGAGCTTGGATGGCATGTACAGGTACAGTTGCCCATGCAGCTTCAACATGATACCACAGTTCATCAAGGGTAGTGATCGGCGTATTGTGGCGAGCCAGTTGCTCGGCCACCAATAACCAGACGTTTTCAGTTGGTGACAGATCTGGAGAATCTGCTGGCCAGGGCAGCATTGGAACATTTTCTGTATCTAGAAAGGCCCGTACAGGACCTGCAACATGCGGTCGTGCATTATCCTGCTGAAATGTAGGGTTTCACAGGGATCGAATGAAGGGTAGAGCCACGGGTCGCAACACATCTGAAATGTATCGTCCACTGCTCAAAGTGCCGTCAATGCGAAAAAGAGGTGACCGAGTCGTGTAACCAATGGCACCCCATACCATCGCTCCGGGTGATACGCCAGTATGGCGATGACGAATACACGCTTCCAATGTGCGTTCACCGCGATGTCGCCAAACACGGATGCGACCATCATGATGCTGTAAACAGAACCTGGATTCATCCGAAAAAATGACGTTTTGCTATTCGTGCACCCAGGTTCGTCGTTGAGTATACCATCGCAGGTGCCCCTGTCTGTGATGCAGCGTCAAGGGTAACCGCAGCCATGGTCTCCGAGCTGATAGTCCATGCTGCTGCAAACGTGTCGACCTGTTCGTGCAGATGGTTGTTGTCTTGCAAATGTCCCCATCTGTTGACTCATGGATCGAGTCGTGGCTCCACGATCTGTTACAGCCATGCGGATAAAATGCCTGTCATCTCGACTGCTAGTGACACGAGGCCGTTGGGACCCAGCGCGGCGTTTCGTATTACCCTCCTGAACCCACCGATTCCATATCCTGCTAACAGTCATCGGATCTCGACCAACGCGATCAGCAATGTCCGATACGATAAACCGCAATCACGATAGGCTGCACTCCGACCTTTATCAAAGTCGGAAACGTGATGGTACGCATTACTCCTCCTTACACGAGGCATCACAACATCGTTTCACCAGACAACGCCGGTCAACTGCTGAGCGTGTAAGAGAAATCGGTTGGAAACTTTGCTCATGTCAGCACGTTGTAAGTGTCACCACCGGCGCCAAACTTCTGCGAATGCTGTGGAAAGCTAATCATTTGCATATGACAGCATCTTATTCCTGTCGGTTAAATTTCGCGTCTGTAGCACGGCATCTTCGTGGTGTAGCAATTTTAATGGCCTGTAGTGTAATATTTTATACACAGCGTGCGACTCACCGCTTTCTAACAGACAGTTCGCGTGAGCGCTGCTATTATGGAGCAAAAATATGCGTGCTTTTACTCAAACTGTAATGATTAATTTGATCCTCAGGGTCGACTGGTCATTTATGTTCCAACTTTGACAAAGAAACTTCGGTATTTTTTATGCTTATTAAACGGAATGTTCTTCTGTATTTACTATTCGTTATCTGCAAGGCAAAAATTGAGGAGAATCTGATCTGCCGTCAAGCGGCCATCTTAAACATACTGAACTCATTCAGTACGAAAACATCAATGAATGGAATTTGTCTTTACTTTACTTGCTTTGAAACTATTAAAAGATCAAAATAGAGAAGTCTCCCGCATTTACATCTAATATCACAAATTGAATTTCTAACTATAAGGCATCGTCATCGTAATGGCCGACCAAATGCTGCTAGGGAAGGAGAGCGCCCCACAGCCCGAAGTTCTGAAACAGAATTATTAATTACTATTAATGGTGGTTATTATGGGAGGAGCTCACTACTTCAATAACCAACACTTTCTAATAACAATTGGACATATATTCTGATAACATACAGACTTACATTAAATATCAGGCTATGATACAATGGCGGCCTTCCGCTAGACGAAACAAGGGAGGAAGAAATAATCTAACCTTCGACCATAAATATAATAGACTGGCCCTGACGTCATTTTCGTGGCTCCAACATCTCAGGGCTAAAGTCACGTGACTGTTGGCAAAACATGGTTGTTTCGTGTTGCGCTTTCGGCTGTACTCAGCGTTTTGTCGGGGGAAATGGCATTACATTTCACGTGTAAGTGTTCCTATGATGGTGCAGATGCGTTTATGGAAATCTGCTGAAGTGACTTTTATGTTTTTTACACTTGAAATAGAGTATCACGTAAATTAAAGTGTTGAAAGTGATGCCTGTGAAGTCAGACTCATATTCCATTTTCGAAAGTATCTGTGATAATTCGGTTACAGAAGTAAGTATAACTGTTTCTCGTTCCTACTCATAGGTTCCCTAAGGATGAAAACCGAAGGCAGCTTTGGATACAGGCTCTGAAATGGAAAAACTCTAAGCCATCTGCACATACGCGCCTTTTTGCATATACAAGTGAGATTATAATAAGGTAAGAGCACCTATAGTCGACACATGAAGAGAATTTTTTTCTACCTTCTGATACTATTAAATAAATGTAGGCTCCAAAATTATTTTCTGAAACTTCAAAGTCTCACCTTTCATGTCATTTTTTTAAACTGATAGTTTAAACTTTTGTAAAAATAGTAGGAACTGAACCTTTAGAGTGCACCTAAAATTGATACTCTAAAATGGACCTGCTCCTAAAGTCGACAATTTTGGCACCTATAGTTGGCGTAATTCCAATATCCCATTTTCTTTTATAAGTGACTAGAGCTCAAAACGCGGCGAATCCAATGTTAGAAGTTTTGACACGAGCCCACTCTTACCGTTTAAAAGAATTTTAACGACATTTTACTTAGTTTATAGTAATTTCGTCCCGCTGGCCACCAGAGGGGCCTTCGATACATTTTTTAGATTTTATAAATGGTACTGTGAACAAATCCAGGTCAAATGTAGTTCTGACATAATTTTTCGCAAATAAAAAAGTAATTTTTGTTGGAAGCGTTTGGCAGTCAACTGAGAAATGTGGGTAAAATACGATACAAACATAGGATGACAGACCACTGATTTGAAATCCCGCCACGTTTTGCCAACAGTCACGTGGTTTATGTTGGAGCCACACCAGCCCTATAGCTTCTGCACAGCAAGGCCAGTCTACTAGTATCTATGGTCGAAGAATCTAACCCAAAAAACATTATCTCTGGTCTTCTTTACCTACATTACACAGATACTATAAACCAAAGGCTATTTGTTAAACGCATCGCTGCTTGCGAGCTATACAGATAATAAACTACACTTTTTAACATATGATATTCATTGCGCATACGGACGTAATCTCTCAATATTTTATAGTTCACACGTCACTATTTTTAACGCACAAGAAACCCTTTCAATTTTTCTCAAATTGTCAATTTTTGTGACGTTCCGTCACACTGTCCGTACAGAAAAGACCACCTCGGCTTGTTCCCAACACGAATACCGAACCATTCTGCTGCATACAGAACACTGCGTCAACCTCACAGCATGCAATACACAAGGAACATACGTCACGTGATCAAGTAAACTGTCATTCTTTAATGCCATCTACCGTGGCAACATTACATTTCCGGACACATGTTCGTAAGACATTTTTTCCTCTATTTCCAATCAGGAATCCATCCCTGCAGGTTGTCAGTTTTATTAATGTTCGCCCTGCATAAAATCAAAAGACAAAGATGTTTCCAGCTGCACGTCAAACAGATTATTCAAATACTGTAGTTCATGGTAACATGTAACAGGTTTTGTATGCACTCCAGTAAGCAAAAGAATGATTAGCGCAACTGATATATTAGCTAGAGGAGGGAATGGAGGCTTCAGAATCTAGGTATTTTATCTACATCTACTCCATTTGATAGTTGGTGCCTGTAAACGTTTCTTTACTTGCGGATTTTGCTGATATGTAAGTACTTCCAATTTTTTTGTGTTTTTAGAACAAGTTAGATATTACACTTGCGCAAAATAATTGCCATAGAGTTCTGGTAAGTAACTGTTCGGTGTAAACACATTTTGGCCTCGGTGCTTGGGCAGTAAATATATTGATAATGTCAACAAAGTGTCAGACTTTTTCTCTTTTAATACCTGCGTTCCTAAGCAATAACACAGTAAAAATTACTAAACGTTTGTTCATTATCATGACTCCGGTTTAAATACAGACCACGAAGCAATGTTCCATCATAATACCAGACCTGAGGTGAACAACGTGCCTCAGTACATACGCATCTTCTACGAGAAACGTGAATTCCAAAGCGGTTCGTAGCGAAGCAATGCTATTAACGTTGCCCTGCCGAAGCGGTCCGTAGCAGAGCAATGCTGTTAGCGTTGGCCGCCGAACTCCTGGAGTCTGGTGGAGCAGACGTCGACTTCCTGCGGTACAGCCAATCAGGGAGGGCTTGGGCGCTGGAGCCAGGATGCCGGTTAATCAGGGACGTTGTAGGTAACAAAGCAGGACTGGAGAACCCGACCTCCCGAGGCAGCCGCAGGGGGCCTTTCTGCGGAAAGGAAACGTGAGGTGCAGAGGAATCTGGCTGCGCTTGCTTGGCCGGCACTGCGCTCTTCTGTAATCAGGGGACACCCGCTGTGGTTGCTTTGATCCTCACCTACTGCCTTCCACTATCTCTCTATGCCAGAGGTATTAAACAGAGCAGATAACATTACACGACGCTCGCCTTTGAAAGAACTTGCTCGGTGAAAACAGTGTGCTGCAAGGGTTTTGGTTTTGCACTACAATTTACAGAATGGAGAACTACGATAACCAGTTTTTTTTTTATTACTTCTTTCTGCGTTTCCAGAACCCATACGTCAGATGACATCAGCATTACGGTTATTTTTCGTGGGTTATGCGATTCTAATTTGACCCTTCAGCTGATGATCCAGCGAGTAGATGTGCTTTAGCTAACTAGCTTAGCGCTCGCCACTTCGTATGCTTAGACTCAATGGTCTGCACAGACGTTTTCTTTGCACCAATGTTATGTTGCTCAAGTGTAAATCTACACACTACAAAAGAGGTAGTGACCCTGTACATGGCTCTCAGTCTTTGCTTACGTAAAGGGTTCCAACGGGTTGAATTTAACTTCATATAGCGAGTTAAAAAAATATTGGATAAGTGCTTCTATTGTTATTAGCGCCAATCTCACACCTGGTACTGAATTTTTTCATCTCTTCTGTACAATCAATCGCATGTGAACGTGATTTCTACTTTGTCATTAGTAATAAAACTTTTGAATAGAAACTAGAACTAAAATCAGTAAATGAATCCAGAACAGCCAACCGTTTATAGCAAAAGGTGGTCTTATCCAACCTTGGACCAATGTTTCGGAGGATGTAAATACGTTTTTTGCGATAAAAGGTAGGTTTATTCAACCCTTGAGCACATTTTTTCAAGGTCTCATTAGTCGCGAAATTATAACAATAGTGAAAATGTAAAAAATCTTTTCACAGATGTGTTGCACAGGTCTCTATTATGCCTGTATAAGAAACACTTAAATTCTAAGTACGCAGTGAGCTCGTAAAAATGCCTAGAACGGTAGAGCCTCCTGCCAAGTGTGAATTGCATGTTGTCATTCGATTTCATCTTGCCATTTGAAAATGTGTGATCGTTTTCCAAGTATATGCGAATCATGGAATAACGACGGGGCTTGAGTACCAGCCTGGTATGTACTTAGCTTGATGTAGGAAACTGCCTAAAACCCATATTAAGGCCCTCGTCGTTAATCGAACAGGTGGATTCGTTCCAGGGCCGCCGCACATTCTACGAGTAACAGAAGCGGCATCCGAACACGCGCGGCTATCTGGTATCCCTCCCAAGTGTCGTCAGACGCATTTTCTCTGGTGTTGGAACAGATATTTATAATTTCATTTTTCAGTGCGTAGCTGATGCCATTGCTATCCTGAGTGAAAGTGAAGAAGAATTAAATGATCTGCTGAACGGAATGAACAGTCTAATGAGTACACAGTATGGTTTGAGAGTAAATCGGAGAAAGACGAAGGTAATGAGAAGTAGCAGAAATGAGAACAGCGAGAAACTTAACATCAGGATTGATGGTCACGAAGTCAATGAAGTTAAGGAATTCTGCTACCTAGGCAGTAAAATAACCAATGACGGACGAAGCAAGGGGGACATCAAAAGCAGACTCGCTATGGCAAAAAAGGCATTTCTGGCCAAGAGAAGTCTCCTAATATCTAATACCGGCCTTAATTTGAGGAAGAAATTTCTGAGGATGTACGTCTAGAGTACAGCATTGTATGGTAGTGAAACATGGACTGTGGGAAAACCGTAACAGAAGAGAATCGAAGCATTTGAGATGTGGTGCTATAGACGAATGTTGAAAATTAGGTGGACTGATAAGGTAAGGAATGAGGAGGTTCTACGCAGAATCGGAGAGGAAATGAATATGTGGAAAACACTGATAAGGAGAAGGGACAGGATGATAGGACATCTGCTAAGACATGAGGGAATGACTTCCATGGTAATAGAGGGAGCTGTAGAGGGCAAAACTGTAGAGGAAGACAGAGATTTGAATACGTCAAGCAAATAATTGAGGACGTAGGTTGCAAGTGCTACTCTGAGATGAAAAGGTTAGCACAGGAAAGGAATTCGTGGCGGGCCGCATCAAACCAGTCAGTAGACTGATGACCATAAAAAAGCTTGAGTCAAGCCCAAAGGGAGGGAACTCATCACGTCTTGCACGGGGCAGCCAGTATCGACGGAAAGCGTCGGGTTTTTGCAGTTAAAAACAAAATGATTTTTAAAGCGGAGTTTGAAGTATCCTCTCAGTGGAACGGTCCCAGATTGCTCTAGAGTCATATTTGTTCTGTCGGTACATATTAACATGGACAGTACAACTCGTAAAATAACCAACACTCCAGCAGGGACATCATTTGCCTGGCCCTCGCTGAATACTACCGCCAGGCATGCAGAAATGCTGTCACTACTGGATTGCTATTTATTTTTCGAGATTTACTCTCCCTGTTTATATTATTATTATTGTTGGCGGATTTTCCCTAAAAGGATATCGTTAAGCTTATGACTTTGAAGGCTTGTTCTTCTTGTCCTTCCAGTACTCCTTCATTCTCTTGGAGAGGGCCTCTTTTCTCTCCTCAGACCATTCTTGTTTGGTCCGCTGTTTTAGTGCTTCTGACTTTACTTCCCAATTGTCTATGTGTTTTCGGAAGGTGCTTCTGTCTGTGGTGTTTGTGGTGCCAATTGCTTGTAGGTCTTTTCGGACTCCTTCCATCCAGGGTGTCGAGACTTTAAGTGTCTTGATGTGTTCTAGAATTTTCTTGGTGAGTCTTGTTTCAGGGAGTCTATCTAAATGTCCGTAGAATTTAAGGCGCCTTTCTCTCATATCGTTCTCGATGTTCGAATATGCTTCTACTGTTGAGTTCTTCTGTAGTCTGTAGCCATCTGGTGTGGGTCTTCCTCCTAAAATTTTCCTCATGATTTTGCGTTCTTCTTTTTTGATTTCTTCAATTTTGATTTTCCTGTTGAGTGCTAGTGTTTCGCTGGCATACAGTACGGCGTGTTTGATCACTGTGTTATAGTGTCTGATCTTGGTGTTTCTGGACATGCATTGTTTGTTGTAGACGTTTCGTACCATGCCTAGTGATTTCCGTGTCTTCTGTTGTCTGTCTTCGTAAGCCAGTTTCTCTGTTCCGGTCGGTTCGATGATTTCGCCTAGGTATCTGAAGTGTGTGACCCCTTTCATTTTGCCGTACTTGGTTGTGATGTCGTCTCCTTCTCTTGTTAGGACTTGCGTTTTTTCAAAAGAGATTTGTAGGCCGACTTTCTCGGCGCATTCTTTCAGGATTTCGATCTGTGTTTTTGCTGATGTTGGGTCATAGGTCAGTATCGCTAGGTCGTCTGCGAATGCTAGGTAAGGGATTTCCATTCTTTTCCTTCCCAATGTGACTGGTCTCCAGGTGTTTTGTCTCCTGACTTCAGCTTCCCATTCGCTCATTACTTTGTCTAGGACGATGTTGAACAATAGCGGGGATAGTCCATCTCCTTGTCTTAGGCCAGTGTGGATTTCAAAGGGGTCCGAGATTTCGCCCATGAATTTGACTTTGGATTTTGTATTGGTTAGTGTCTGTTCGATTAGTCTTCGGGTCTTCTGGTCTAGGCCTTTTTCTCTGAGGATTTGGATGAGGGACTTTCTGTCGATCGAGTCGTAAGCCTTTTTGAAGTCGACGAAAGTGCAGATGATTTTTTTGGGGCTTGTCATGTGGGATTTTATGATTGATTTCAGGTTGAAGATTTGTTCGGGGCAGGCTCTGTTGGGTCTGAAACCCGCTTGGTATTCCGAGATGGCGGGTTCCAGTTGTCCTTGCGTTCTGGGGAGAAGGCAGGTTGATAGAATTTTGTAGATGACCGGTAGCAGGGAAATTCCTCTATAATAGGTTGTGTCTGTCCTGTCACCTTTCTTGTGTAGCGGGTGAATGAGAGCGGTCTTCCAGTCGTCAGGTATGATTTCGGTTGTCCAGGTGTTCTGTATGATTTGTGTGATTTCGTTTAGCGAGTTTGGTCCTAGGTTCTTCAGCAGTTCTGCCGTTATTCCGTCTTCACCGGCTGCCTTGTTGTTTTTCAGTTTCTTTATGCAGTGGAGGATTTCTTCTTTTGTTGGTGATGGTGAGTCTTCCGGTGCGTTGGCCGGTTCTCGGGGTTCGAATGTTGAGTTAGGTTCCGGGCAATTTAGTAATTTTGAAAAGTACTTCGCGAGCTCTTCACAGTTTTCTTTGTTGGTAAGTGCCTGTTTTCCGTCTTCTTTTCTGAAGCAGAGGTTCTGTGGTGAGTATCCTTTGACTTGGTTGGCGAACGTCCTGTAGAAATCCCGTGTGTTGAAATTTCTGAAGTCTTCTTCGATGGAGTTTAGCTGATCGTTTATGTATTTGCGTTTCTCTTGTCTTATTGTTTTCGATGTTTGTCTTCGAATTTCATAGTAGTTGTCCTGTGTTTCTTGTGTTTTGTTGCTGTTGTAGCTTGTGAAAGCTGTTCTTCGATTTTGTAGGGTGATTTCGCAGGTAGTGTTCCACCAAGGGTGCCTGGGTTTTCTAGTCAGCGGGATCAGTTCTTTGGCTGTGTTCACAATTTTTTGTTTAAAGCTGGTCCAATCTTTCGCCTCTTGTTTTTCCCAGTGTTCTGTGATGTTAGATTCTCTGATCTTTCCTGTATCAAATTTCGGTGAGGTCAATTTCTTTTTGTGTTGTCTTCTTGGTGTGAGTTTGATTTTGATTCTTGTTAGGTAGTGGTCCGAATCTATGTTGGCGCCTTTTCTCACTTGAACGTCGTGAATTTCTTTCTGGTATTCATAGGAGATTGCCACGTGATCTATCTGGAATTCGCCTAGTGAGTGAACTGGTGATCGCCACGTCTTTTGTTTCTTGGGCTTTTTCATCAGGCAGGTTGACATGATTTTGAGGTTGTTTTGCTGGCAGAGTTCGATCAGTCTGGTGCCGTTTTTGTTGGTGAATTTGTGTGCAGGGAAATTTCCTACTGTTTTTCTGTAGCGTTTTTCTCTGCCGATTTGTGCGTTGAAATCGCATAGTAGAATTTTCGCGTTGTCTTGGGGTATTTTTGCCAGGGTGGTTTCGAGTTTGTCCCAGAATTTGTCTGTTTCTTCTGGTTTGTCCTTGTTGTCCGCGTTCGTGGGGGCATGTACGTTGATGAGGGTGAAGTTCTTGTTGGCGTGTTTGATTCGCATGGTCATGAGCCTGTTGTTGATCGCGTTGACTTCTTTTACTGAGTCTAGGATGTTTTTGTTTACTGCGAAGGCCATGCCGAGGAGTGCTCCTCCTTTGTCGATTTTCCTGTTGGTTCCACTCTTGATGAATCTGTTGTTTCCGTAGTCTATTGTGTCTGAATCCGTGTATCTTGTGTCTTGTAGCGCTAGGATCGAGATCTTTTGACTGGTGAGTTCCGTTGTTAGATTGTGTAATTTTCCCGTTTGTATTAGTGTCTGTATGTTGAAGGTGCCAAAGTATGTGTGTGTTTTCTTGGGTAGTCTGCCAGAGCGCTCCGACTCGCCCTTTAGTACATCTCCAGGTCCCCCAGAATCCGAGTGCCTGGTTGCCGTCTTGCGACGGGTGGATCGTCCACCTGGGGTAATGTTGTTTTTAGGTGTACTTGCCATTATGCTTGTAATTCGCCTGGCTTGCGCCAGTTTGGTAGAACCAGGGATTTTCAGTTCCTGGAGTTCGTATCAGCCGCACCATTGGTGACAGACGCTGGCCAGAGTACCGGTAGTTACCACACAGACGTGTCTGGGCTTTTGTGTTAGTTTTCTTCGTTTCGCCGGTTTTTACTCCGGGTACTTATCCTCGAAGATGTGTTAGTTTTGGTCCGCCCCGAGTATTTGATTTCCTCGGTGCCACCCATATCTGGGAGGCTTTCCCCTATCCGCCACCTGGGGAGGCGCCCGATGGAGGATCTATCAACCTCACACGGGCTCCCTGTTTATATATATATGCGAATCATGGAATAATGACGGGGCTTGCGTACCAGCCTGGTATGTACTTAGCTTGATGTAGGAAACTGCCTATAACCCACATTAAGGCCCTCGTCGTTAATCGAACAGGTGGATTCGATCCAGGGCCGCCGCACATTCTACGATTCACAGAACCGGCATCCGAACACGCGTGGCTATATATATATATATATATAACGCCGAGACTAATGTGGGACCACCCTATCAAATGGGGACAAAAAATGTCGCTTTAAAAATCATTTAGTTTGTAACGGGAAACGAACAGAGGCTTTCTGTCAACGCTTGCTTCTCGTGAAAGACATGACGAACAGTAATTACATGTGCTGACTTCAGATACGCAATGCAAAAATGAAATTGCAAATATCTGCCGAAACCCGAGAGCCTGATGACTTTAAGGAGAGACGTTCGTGCGTGTATACTAGCGGGATCTGTACATAGATACTAGCGGGGTGAAATCGTAGCACCAAAAAGTAATTAACACAATTAACGTAGGGAAATGAAATTTCTGTACTTAATTTGTCTAGGTAACATATTTAAGTGCTTAACATTGCAAGATTAATGAAGGCATGACGTAAGTCATGGAAATGTGAACTGCTGGTTCATTAATAACGGGGAGTAACAGCCATAATGTTGGATACAGGCATACAAACTTACATTCATTGTATAGTACTGGTGCACAGATACTGGGCGTCAGTTTGTGGGATGGTGTTCCAAGTATGTTGCACTTAGATCGTCAATACAGGGACTTTTAATGCTTGTTGTGGATGACGCTGAAATTGTCTTCCGATGATGTCCCATATGTGCTCGGTTGGGCACATATCTGATGATCGAGCAGGCCAAGGCAACATGTCGACACTCCGTAGCGGACGAGGTTAAAAGCACCGGTATGTGCGTGTTATCCTATCGGAAAACAGCCGCTGGAATGCTGTTCAGGAATGACAGCACAACAGATCGAATCACCAAACTGACGTACTAATTTTCCATCAAGGTGCTTTGGATAAACACAAGAGGGCTCCTGCAGTCATATGAAATCTCTCCTGCAACTCCTGATGTAGGTCCATGCGTCTTTCATGAAGATAGGTTGGTTGTAACCACTCAACTGGCCTCCTCCTAACCAACATTCTTCATCAGAAATCACAACAGACCTCCACCCTGCCCTCCAACGATGTGTCGCATGACACCACTGAACTCGCAGACGGTGGTGGTTTGGGGTCAGGGCGTCTGTCTCGGAGTTGTCCCTGTAGTAACTGATTTCTAACAGTTCGTTGTGTCACTGTTGTGCCAGCTGCTAGTCAGACTGTCGCTGCAGATGCTGTAGGATGCGCCAGAGCCATACACCAGATACTCTCGATAGTGCCACGTGGCCGTCCGGGACCGGTCTTCTTGCGACAGTACATTCTCGTCAGCACCCTGCCAGCAATCACGTACAGTTTCTGCATTCCTGCCAAGTATTTCTGTTGTATCGCAGAAGGAACATCCACCTTCTCGAGTTTGTAATGACGTCTTTGTTGCATTAAAGTGATTCTTGACTATCATCAACTCACCACGGCCCTTCTCAAAGGTAATTAGCACTCACGACCGTTACAGCGTGCAGGGAACAGGTCCTGGAGGAGCCTTAGAGGTGTGCAGTGTGGTACGTCACTACAATTTTTACTGTCAAGTATCACTATTGTATCAGTTCCAATATCTGTAGTTATTATATTGTCTTAAAGATGACTGTAAGAAATTATTTTATATGACGAGAACATGTTGCTCGTAAATGTTTTAAGCTTGAAAGTTCTTAATTAAATTTTTACTCACCCTGGACTGAAATAACTGAGAAGATGAAACTTCTATATTTATTTTTGAAACTGCTGAATGATATTGAATGCAGGTGAACCTGCTGAAACTGCTGAGCGAAACTGAACGTACTGTCACTCTGCTTGTCTTATCATTTCATATCTGACCTACAGAATTCTTCCTGACAAATACAACTCAAACGCAATCTGACTGATCAAATAATAAACACAAAATAATGGCCTTGATTTAGAAGAAATACTCACAATAACCTATACATTTCATAAGTCACTTACCTCACAGAAAATCTTCATTACACGAACTACAGCAATGCTGCAAGCACTAATACAGCCAGCTACATAAAATATTCTAACTACTGTAGGCTCTAACTACTAATAGGCATGTGTTTAGGAAAGGCAAGATTTTGTTGCATAGCAAACAGTGTGTTTAGCAAATTTTACCTTAATCCACAAACAACCAGCCCATAAAATTATTAATAATCAGTAATAAATCTCCATGGCGGATACACATTCAGACCGTCCGCCCACGCTAATACTGCAAACCTCCAACACTCTCAATTATTGACCTGTAACCTCCATCATTGCTGACTACGCACATCTAACGTCCATCACTGCTGGCTGTTCACCTCCAACTGCGTGCGACTAGCCACAGAGAGTCTCTTACAGAGTGCACACAACGCTGTCAAAGTTATTAACGCAGAGCCCTACATAGCGCTACCAACATACAAACACATAAACAGCCTACTTACAAGCTCTCACAAAATATAATTGATTTTGTTTTTGTTGTGTGATGAAAGTACCCATAGTCGATGGTCGAAACCAAATCAAGTGGGACCTTGTTGTAACCTGTTGGCTGTATTATAAAAGTCCCTTCAGCTTAATTATGCTTGAACTGAATCTGACATGTGAAATTTTCTGCAGCCCAGATATGACGGAATGGAATACCAGATTCCCATAACACACTTAGGATCACCTGATTATTCTGAAACTACAGCCACAATGGGAATTATAGCTTCAAAAAGCATCCAGTATGCTATGAGTACGTACGAAATTCACACAATATGTCAAAACTCGTAAATATGATGCCAAGCGCAAAAAATCGTATGATACAAGCACGCGAACTATTGTCGTTTCGAATAATAGCTCTGTTAAAATTATACTGTCCACTTTGCATACGACACGTAGCTGTCACATGTATCAAATTAGCTCGGAGTACTCAAAACAGAATTTGAACTGCTATAAATGTTTATCAGTTTGCTGTGAGACATAATCATCGCATACCTACGGTCAGTGTGCGTTTCCACTATCTTACGTACATGTACCAACATCGAATTTGGAAACTACTGCAACATTGATTATGTGTAAGTACACGTAACAATGCAAGTGAAGGCGAGCTAATAAGGACCTTTCCACACTTCTTAACTTACAATTATTAAAGTAATGTTGAATAGTTCGTTACCATTCGCTGTCTCGGTACTTCACGCTGTAGACCTCCAAAGCCTCTCTCGAGCTACGGAAGGTGTACGTAGGTCAAAAGGATGCTATAACATTTTCGGAAGACTTAGCTTTTGGCGCAATGCGGAATTCGATCCAAGTGCGAGTGCGGTAGCCTTCCCAGCCGAGATAGCCTGCGGCTTCCCTATGTAAAGTTTCCGCCCACGCCTGTGTCACCTATCTTCCCATGCATTACTCAACACCCTTAGGTAAGAATGAAACAGAAACGATTTCACACTGTTACAATTTTCATAATTGAGCCGCGTCGACTTTTCTTACGCGTGGTTCTTGCTATATTAAATTTACGTGAAACATTCGTAAAATTTACAAAATATAAAAATAATTTGATGAAAATTAATTAAGCAGGTTATGAAAGGGAGGAAAATTTATGTAACACTTATACACTGCAGAGCCAAAGGAACCGGTACACTTACCTAACATCGTGTAGGGCCCCCGCGAACAACAGAGGTGCTGCACCGCGATGCGGCATGGACTCGACTAATGTCTGAACTAGTGCTGGAGGAAACTGAGACCATGGATCCTGCAGGGCTGTCCATAAATCCGTAAGAGCACAGCACGCAGCAAGGAAGCTCACATATGCCCAATAATGTTCGTGTCTGGGGAGTTTGGTGGCCAGCGGAAGTATGTAAACTCAGAAGAATGTTCCTGGAGGGACTCCGTGGCAATTTTGTACATGTGGGGTGTCGCCTTGTCGGGCTGGAATTGCCCAAACCGGTCGGAAGGCACAATGGGAGTGAATGGATGCAGCTGATCAGACAGGATGCTTACATACGTGTCACCTGTCAGAGTCGTATCTAGACGTATCTGGTGTCTCGTATCACTCAAACTGCACACACCCCACGACCCACGACCTTACAGAGTAGACACCAGTCCCCTGATATGCAGGGTCCATGGATTCATTAAGTTGTCTCCATAGCCATACATGTCCATCCTCTCGATACAATTTGAAACGAGACTCGTCCGACCAGGCAACACGTTTCAAGCTATCAACAGTCCAGTTTCGGTGTTGACTGTCCCAGACGAGGCGTAAAACCTAGTCTCGTGAAGTCATCTAGGGTACGCGAGTGGCCATCGCCTCCGAACGCCCATATCGAAGATGTTTCGTTGAATGGTTCACAAGCTGACGCTTGTTGATCGCCCAGTGTTTTAAATCTGCAGCAACATGAGGAAGGGTTGCACTTCTGACTCTTTGAACGATTCTCTTCAGTCGTCGTTGGTCCCGTTTTTGCACGTTCTTTTTACGGCCGCAAAGATGTCGGAGATTTGATGTTTTACCAGATTCCAGATATTTGTGGTACACTCGCGAAATGGTCGCAAGGGAAAATCTCCTCTTCATTGCTACCTCGGAGATGCTGTGTCCCATTGCTCGCGCGCTGACTGTAACACCACGTTCAAACTCACTTAAATCTTGATAACCGGCAATTGTAGCAGCAGTAACCGATGTAAAAGCTGCACTACACACTTGTTGTCTCATATAGGGGTTGCCAACTGCAACGCAATATTCTGCGTATTTAAATATCTCTGTATATGAATACCCATACCTACATCAGTTCTTTGGCGCTTCAGTGTAGTACCCGCTGCTGCTACGCTACAACTTCGCATACCTATCCATGTTACATTGCACTCTATCACCGGAGGCCTTTAGTGATATAATGTTCGAAATGATTGATATTCTTAATCATCCTGTAAGTGACAAACTGAAGAGTTTAGTCACTGTATTTTGATGTGTTTTGTAATTTTTAAATAATTATTCGTATTAATAACCGAAATGATGTGGTTTAACTGTCATGTTATGAAACCTCTTTATAAACAAAGAGAGCTTCGTCACAGACTCAGAGAAGTCGAACTCTAGTTGAGAAACGAAAGCTGAGAGAAGCGATAATGAGCTTCAGGAGAGCAATGAGGGAAGCGTTCAGATACTTTGAACATAAAATTTAGGCAGCCGATCTGAGTAAAAACCCTAAGAGCTATTGCTCAATATAAAAATCTTCACCCTTGGACTAGGCGTAGCATCTGCAATAAGTAATCAAAACGTCTTTGCTTCCGGATTTGAAATCCGCCATTGTTTAAATCATCAGCCACTGTGATCGAAGAACTCCGTCATAAGAAGCTGCCATCATTCTGCCAACGTCCCTGTCAAAGAGGGCGGACGTGCGGACGGAGTTTCACGCCACCCTTTTGCTTTCGGAGAGGGAAACTCCCTCTAAAAGACGGAAGAATGTATTATTGTGAACAGTTCAGTTACAGGATTGTTCTTATCAGAATAGACAGAAAACATCACCGACCGCAATATTTCACATATACATTGAAACGCGTACGTTTCATAGGCAGCGATGGTGAGCCGCAGAATCTCTGACCAGAGAGCATGTAGTCAGTGCAGTTGCGAGAGAGTAATAGCGCGCGAGAGGACAGTAGTTGCATGTAGGGAGTCGGTAGTTGCAGTTGTGTGTGAGGAGTCGGCGGGCGTCGACATGGCTCACTGGTCGAGATTCAGGACGAGGTATATTGTTAAATAAGGTAATGAAGCAGCATTGCGCTCAGCTAGTAATGTATTGTATTGGATCTTAAGTGTAATTAATTTGTTCAAGAATCGCCCCAATAATAATTTTGTTGTTAAACCAACCATTTTAACAAACAATACTTTTTGAAATAATATTTCCCTTGCATTTCCTTAAAGAAAAGTTTCTCTTAAATTCAAAAAAAAAAAAAAATTATTTGCGATGCATTTCCTCCAAGCTATGGCGAAAAATAAGAGCAGATGCAGTATTACTGAGGTAAGAATTTGAGTTTAATCAGGGCCTAAAGATCGACATTTCGGTCTATTTGCGTTTTCATTGTCATTGAGATTTCATTCTTTGTATTGAATTGACTTTCTTTTTTGTGGGAGGTTACACGTGGCACAGATTGCTAGTTCTAACATTTAATTATTGTCTTTCAAAATTTCTCTGGGAGGTTACACTATAGTCGTTTTTCTCTTACATTTCTCTTGGAAAGTTACACTTGGCGACATCCGGTCCAGGATCGTATTTCTTTGAGAATCTTCTGAAAAGTAGTCTGATATCTGCTCTTATTTACTTAAATATAATTAGCATTTGGCGCAACGCTTTTACTAATTTTATGACTTTCTTTCTCCAGATCATCGGCAATTCGTTGCTCTGCTGTATTTTTGTTTGTTGCTTTTCGTATTGTCTTTGTTTCATTTGTGAAAAATTGAGACTTGTATAAAAATGCCGCGAAAAACTATTAATAGTACATCGCGTGGTATGATGAGTGAAATAACCGAATTAAACAATTTGACCGATAGTAATTGTGACACACAGTGTAATGATGACAATCCTGCGTTCACTGACAATCAGTGCGTTCCAACCACTAATAATGATTTTGATCTCAGTGATGAACAGACGAATTCAATTGTGTCGTCTGTTAACTTAACGACAATTGATGACGCGGGGCGCTCTATTGTAATGAGCGGTGCCCAGCTTAACACACCCGGTTTGGAAAATTCAAGTAACGCACAGACAAATTTTTGTAATGAAAACGGACAGTGTACTGAAAGTACGACGGATTTATTTAATTCTGAAATAGTGACTGACAGTGTACATTCGACTGGCAAACTTTTTTGTAAATCTCAGAATAACCAAATGGTTACAGAAAGCGAGACAATTCTAGATCCACCATTAAATAGCACAGAGAATAGAAATGCTAATTTTGTGTCGGATCCAATTATGGCATTGTTGCTAAAAATGAGTAAACAACTTAATGAAAATAGCGAAGATAACAAACAATTTAAAGAAAATTTCAGACAACAGAGTGAAGATTTCAGACAACTTAGAGAACAGAACAAACAAGATAACGAAAATCTCAAACAACACTTAAATGAAAAATTAGACAACAATTCCAGACAATTAAATGAAAAATTAGACAACAATTCCAGGCAGCTTAGTGAACAAATTAGAGCCGTTGCCGTGCATTGTCATGACACTAAGAAACAGTTGCGCGAGGAAATTGAGGCTTGTTCAAGAAAAAGTAGCGTAGAAATTAGATCTGTTGCGCAAGAATTAAGGGATATGCAAACAGCTGCAACAGAAACACTTAGAGAGGAAATTAGCGGAGTCGCTAAACAATGCTCTGAAAAAGCTACACAATTACGCGACGAATTAAATTAATGACAACAGAACTTTCGCGCACAATGGACGCAATGATAGACGCGAAATTCGAACAACAGAACACTCAAATTGACGAGCGCTTTAATCACCACCTAGAAAACAGTAATACGCGTTTCCGTAAATTTATACAGGATCAAAATAAAGTAAAACGACAAGTAATGGAAACAATCACAGCACAGAGACAAGAAGACAAACGTAAATAGTTCGCGAAGGCAAAAACATACGTGGACAGCAATATTGCTGCAGTGTCCGATGAAATTAATACCATCAAACAGTCGAACACAGAATTACGTGACGAAATTTCCGATCTTAAATCGAAGACAGAAACATACACAACAGATTTTCAAACAGTGACCGACAGACTCGAACAATTAGAACTAACACAGGATTCCGATGTCGTCAAAGCTGACGTTAAAAAATTGAACGAAACCACACGTAAATTACAAAAACAGATTAATGCTTCTGACAGTAAAAATGATGATCAGGTAAAAATACTGACTGAGAAATATGATGAATTGGCCAGTCGTATTGTTGTTACTGAAAGTAATAATGACAGCAAATCAGACGATACCTCACCGGTTTCATTTAACCAAACACCTGAATTCCAAAATTTACAGCAGACAATTAATGAGATCGATTCGTCTAATAACACGTTGAGTAGAAAATTGCCAAGTTTACAGCAAGAGGTAACAGAGATGAAAAGTATTTCAGTTAATAACACAGCACAGCAGACGCCACTTAGCGAACATTTGTCAGATTCACGCAGGGCGTATAATTTGAGTAATCTACAGAGAATACGGGACTTAGATTCCGAACAACCACAGTTCAACAGATTCGCTTACAATCCAGAACCTGCTCCATCATACAGAGACGATAATTTTGATTACAAACATTTTCTGTCAGTGAGAAAATTTAAAGTGTTTAAAAATTACAGAACACAGATTCACCCGCTAGATTGGATACAACAATTTAGCTTTGCTTTTCCACCGACTTGGCCTGTAACACACAAACTTGAATTCATTTGTAGTTTTTTGGAAGGTGAACCGGCAACTCGTATGAGACCGATCGCAAGACAATGTTATTCCGTAGAAGAATTTCAGAATGCTTTTCTGTCAGCGTATTGGTCGAAGACGACACAGCGCGGAATTAAAGATCAATTAATTAGTTTACCAAATTATGAGAACTCAAGTTTTTCTACTGTCACGCAATTTTTTGAGCACATGGTCCAACAAAACCAGTACTTAAGTGAACCTTACAGTGAATCTGCACTAATTCAATTATGTATCTCTAAATTGCCACGATCATTAAGAGTGTCACTTTTAACAGGTCAGCAAAAGGAAAATATTTCGGCATTCAGGGATCTGCTGCAGCTTTTAGAAGTGCAGCAATCAGATTATTCCTTCGTAAACAAAAATTTTTCATATAACAACCAAGACCAGCTAACCTACAGTAATTACGGTCAAGCACGCAATTTCAATAGCAAAGGTAACAGACGCTTTAGGAACGACAACCACCAAAACTTTAATAACAGACAAAATTCTAATTATCAATATCGTCAAAATTTTGAGCAACAGGTATCACATTTTGGTAACAATAGACGTTTTTCGCCGCAACAACATCAAAACTAGTCGGTTAGCGTACCTAACCAACAATGTTATGCACAAGGTCAGCCAAGCTTTAATGTTTCGCCGCGTGCGCGTATAGTCCCTGATACAACAAATAGTAACGCACGGCAGCAAGGAAATAACTATGTACAGAGAAGACAGTAATACAATTCCTATCGCAATGCACCGTATAGGAATGACTATCACGACAGACGTAAAAACGATGAGGGCAATTTTCAGCGTACATCTAACAGTCGGTCATATCAGCAGCAAAATTATCCACAAGAACATATTCTCATGAATGAACGCGACAGTAGGTATCATCCAGAACGTAATACGTCTGGAAGAAGTAATAGAACGGTTCAAATAGTAGAAATGCCACAGAATCGTCCTGACAATAATAACACGTCGGATAGAATCTGACTAGATACTGTACAGGCCACATCTTCCAGTAACACAAGCACTACTTTAGACACGCAGAATGTTGTTCACGAAAATGTAATTACTTTTGACGACATCAGAGACACTCTTTTACAGGAAAGACCAGTTGTTCAAAAAACCATTTCACACCCTGTCATCGAAATTAAAATTGGTTCATCGAAAGTTTCAGCAGTAATCGATTCCGGATCACCTATGTCAGTAATAAATGAAGAAACTTTTAACGAGTGTAACAAAGAGAATAAGTATCCTACATTACCATTAGGCAAAATGAAAGTGAAAGGAGCAGTATCGCGTAAAGGAGTAGACGTTAAATTGCAAACACATTTATCATTTTGTATTGCAGGTCACACATTTCATTCAAATTTTTGGATTGTTCCTTTATTGGCAACAGACGTTATTTTAGGTACTAATTTTCTCGTACAACACGACGCAGTGGTTGATTTTCAGAATTCCTATTTAATGCTAAAGGATGAAGATGTCCAATTGGCTTTAGAATTTCAGCACTCTTTATCTGCGGAAGAACAGACAATTAATCACACAGAGGTCATTTCCGTATCACGAAACATAGACAGTAATTCCACATTGTTCACAGATACGTATGTGCATAACTGTAATACTCCAGACGAAGCTGACTATGACGTAATGCAGATGATTTCTGATAAGTTTTAACAGAGTTGTGCAAATACAGACGACGAACGCACGCAACTACACAAAATTCTTTTACAGCAAGCTCCAGTTTTTGACTACATTCCTGGTACTATGTCCGGTTTTATGTATGAATTTCAAGTCAAACAGCATGATACATTTAAAGCTAAGCATTGTCCCATTCCATATATCCACAGAGAACAGGTTAAAAAAGAATTGCAGGATATGCTTGACCAAGGAATTATTGAACCAGCAGTTAGTCCGTACATAAACCCGCTCCATATTGTTAAGAAAAAGGATGGCTCACTTCGCCTTGTACTTGATTCGCGTCACATTAATGACATTATTATTAATGAAACAGATCGACCACAGACACTAGAAGAACTACTACAAAAATTTCATGGTACGGCTATTTATTCTACACTAGATTTGAAATCGGGATTTTGGCAAATTCAGCTTCATCCGAATTGCAGGAAGTATACAGCTTTTCTCTGTTTTGGCGACTGTTATCAATTTTGTAAATTACCATTCGGCTTAAATATTTCTTCTGCAGCTTTTATTCGCGGTTTGAACACAATACTTCCGACAGAACTTAAAGACAGAATCACGACGTACGTAGACGACATTCTTATTGCAGAAGCTACCTGATCTGAACACAATCTGATTTTAGAACGACTGTTGCAAACTTTTCATGCACAAGGACTTACAATTAATCTTAGTAAATTGTATTTTGGCAAAACTTCTATAAAATTTCTTGGACACGTAATTTCAGCAGAAGGCATTGCGCCTGATCCGGAAAAACTTCAAGCTCTACGTGACATTACTATTCCTACGACAAAGAAACAATTACGCACTTTTTGGGCTTAATTTATTTTTTTCGTACATTTATTCATCACTCTGCTTTAGACACACTTAGATTATGCCAATTAACAGGTAAAAACACTATTTGGTCTTGGGATAAGCAAGCACATTCTGAAGTTGTGAGCCTGAGAGAAGCCTTGTTGAATGCTCCACTTTTATCGCACCCAGATCTTACCAGAAATTTTTCCATTGCCACCGACAGTTCCAACACAGCTTTAGGCGTACATATTTTTCAGGAAATTGAAGAAGATGGTTCTACAGTAATTAAAAACATCGCATTTGCAAGTCGTATTTTGTCACCTGCTGAACGAAACTACTCCGTTACAGAACTGGAAACATTATGTGTTGTATGGGCTTTTACGAGATTTAGGCACTTTCTTTATGGCAGACATACCACCGTTTACGCAGATCACAGAGCGATAAAATTTTTACTTTCAGCTAAATTCACCCACGACAGTTTAAGTAGATGGAAGCTTTATCT
This sequence comes from Schistocerca cancellata, assembly GCF_023864275.1. NCBI lineage: Eukaryota > Metazoa > Arthropoda > Insecta > Orthoptera > Acrididae > Schistocerca > Schistocerca cancellata. Next base: position 468,660,599 of record NC_064633.1, read on the forward strand.
ACAGGAATTTAATTTTACAATAGTTCACATTCCCGGCACACAAAATGTTGTAGCAGACGCACTATCTCGTTCTCTCAGCAACAATCAGCAAGACGTCGCAACCAACTTCTGCAAAACAAATTCCAGCATCAAGTACATTCAGCAAGTTGCATTTGAAAATTTTATTTCGTCGTCATTACAGGACATAGCACAAGAGCAAAGTAAAGACAACGTGTGGAAAGAAATTAAACACCTTTGGAAAGATAAGAACAACGTTACGATTAGAAACCATTACAATGACATTCTGTTTCGCCGTTCTCATCCTGACAGCAACAATGGGTTATTATGCATTCCTGATGAACTTGTTAACAAATTAATCTGGTACACTCATTTAAGCTACGCACATTACGGAGCAAGAAAATGTTTTCTTATACTGAGACAGAACTGTTATTTTACGAACATGGAGAAACGTATACGACGAGTTTTAGCGACATGTAAAATTTGCCAGAAAGCTAAGTCAGATACCACTTCACATATTCCTCCATTATATCCCATTATACCTGTTAAATTAAGACATATGGCCGCTGTAGACATTTTTGGTCCAATTCCCAGAACTAATAGAGGTTTTTGCTACATTTTTGTCACTGTTGAACTCACTTCAAAATTTGTTACTTTCACTCCGTTACGCGAAGCTACTGCTAAAACCGTTTCGAAAGCATTTGTAAAGCATTTCTTATTTCGTGTAGGGCATGTGACGAAAGTAATTTCTGACAATGGATCACAATTTCGTTCTGCTATATGGACACGCATGTTACGAGCTAGAAACATTTCTCCGATCTATATATCCAAGTACCATGCTTCTTCGAACCCTTGTGAGCGACTAATGAATGAAATTGGTAAACTGTGTAGAATATACTGCCACAAAAGACATATTAATTGGGACACACACATACACTCATTCCAGGATGTAATTAACTCCATATCAAATGAATCCACTATGCTATCTCCGTCTTTTATACTGAAAAATGTTGAACCACCTAACAAATTTAAAGAATTAATAACCTTTCCTACATCTCGTCGACGACGACACCATGAAATAATTGACATTGCACTGAACAACATCAAACGTGCCGCAGAGCGCCGGAGAAGACAGCAAAAACAGGTTTGTACACGTCGAGACTTTCACGTTGGACAGAAGATATTAGTACGTACACACTATTTATCCAACAAAATAAAAGGTAAGTGCAGTAAATTTGAACTTCTATACGCAGGTCCATATCGGATTCGTAGAATTCCTCACCCCAATGTTGTACACGTCGAAACTTTGAGAACCAGAAAATCTAAAGGCAACCACCATGTCTCCAATAATAAACCCTTTATTGAATAAACATACTCTATGATTTATCACACTGTAATGCCATTTCCTAATTTTTTTTATGATCGCTTATGCAATTATATTCACAAGACTACTTACTGATGATTATCGTATTTTTTCTTGGCAAGTGCTCGGCAAGGTAAGGTTAGCAGGTCGCTCTTCTTGTCGTTACACATCAGACCGTGCATATTTTTCCAGACGAACTTACACATTTTATGACCACTTATGCAATTATATTTATATGATTACCTACTGATGACTGTCGTATTTATCTTGGCAAGTGCCCGGAAAGGTAAGGTTAGCAGGTCGCTTTTCTTGTCGTTACACATCACACCGTGCACATTTTCCATTTTTTTTGTATATATGATTATTCTCCTGTTTTGTTTGTATGCACTGTGAAATAGTTAAGGTGTAACACACACTAGTTGACTTTGACATTTTTGCTTTATGATATCTCAACATCGTGACTATTTTTACATTTTTTTTGCTGCTGCATTATGATATTCTGTGTACATTTCGCCTTTGAACACTGTCTATGCTTTTGACATATTACGTTTTCTGTCATGTTATGCTGTATGCTTAATTATGTTACTATAAATCAGTCATTATTTAATGGGTATATGATTTAAATGCAAGACATTAATCTTTGTTAATTCAGAAAGAAATGATACGTAAATGAAATAAAATAAACGGAAATGGGAATTTCAACTACGGAATAGACGAAAGAGGACACAAACTTATGGAAATGGAAATGTCGTGTGGCTAGGGCCTCCCGTCGGGTAGACCGTTCGCCTGGTGCAGGTCTTTCGATTTGACGCCACTTCGGCGACCTGCGCGTCGATGGGGATGAAATGATGATGATTAGGACAACACAACACCCAGTCCCTGAGCGGAGAAAATTTCCGACCCAGCCGGGAATCGAACCCGGGCCCTTAGGATTGACAGTCTGTCACGCTGACCACTCAGCTACCGGGGCGGACCTTATGAAGAAGAGTAAATGGATCAGAATTAACAAGCATTAACAAGAATATACTATACATCGTAGAATAGCAGTCTTAACTAATTTTTTCTTTCAGAATACGAGGCGATTGATGCAGGCTGTCAGACAGAACTACACATTTGAGTTTTTAGTGGTGAAATATGATAGAGATAAGGAATAATTGTATAATGAATAATGAAGTGATATTTTTGCAGATGATAATGAGTGATGATGAATAATGATGAAGAATAAGCTACTATGAATAATGAAGTTTTTCTTTACAGGTGATGATAATGATGGAGTTATGGATAATGAAGTGATGGATAATGAAGTTTTTTTCTTTACAGATGAGGATAATGTTGAAGTTTATGTATTTATGCTATGTAGTTATTTAAGTATTTGTTGCAATTTGCTTTGACAGCAGGTGTTATATTGCATAGTAGGATGACGGAAGGTTTTGGAAAGAACAGCTATGGAACATATTTTTTTATACACATTTCACTACGTGTTAATTCGAAGTTCACTACTTTTCAGCATAGTATACGTTTCTTCTTTCAGCTCAATAATCCATTTTGTATTTTTTCCAGCAGAAGCTTTTCATTATACTTACTAAACCTGTTACTTATTATACCGTTCTAGTACTTGCATTTTTATTTTTATTACCCATTTGTGTCTATCATTTATAAATGTGATCACATACTCTATTTGTTTCACAACCTTGCTACAGCTGACTCATGACGAATGACGTTACACATTTTTACAGGAACAACCTAGAAGCAAATTTTTTTTCTCTTCTTGCTTTCCCTTATAATTACCCAAAGCAATGCATTGCTAGCACAAAAACAAAAAAATAACAAAAAAATGTATTACCAGTCCTAAATAATGCTACTAGTTTAAGAGAATTCTGAATAATACTGATCAGCTCTGAATAGTACGTCACTTTAATAATAACTTCCTAATGATACAAAAAAAATATATAAATAAAATAATGCTTTGTAACTGGCTAATAACTCCACTGTTCATTGTAATAAGACTACTTATAATGCCCATGATTATTAATGCTATGACTGTAATTAACTGATTTTTACTAATGACTTCTTAAGGATACAAAAAAAGGAGGGTGTGTATCACCAGTTTCAAATAATGCTACTCATTTAAGAGCGTTCTGAATAACACTGAATGATGAAAAATGTTTTATACTATAAAATACTTGCTGGCCACTGAGTGCCAATAATTAGTGTATCTAGATGAATTATGTTAATACTATACCATTCATTAGCTCGTGTTTTCAATAATGACTTTGATGTTTTGTAACTGGCCACTGAGTGCCAATAATTAGTGTAATGTTTTGTACTATTCAATACTTGCTGGCCACTGAGCGCCAATAATTAGTATACCTAAATGAATTATGTTAATACTATGCCAATAATTAACTCTCATTTTCAATGATGACATATTCACTATAATCAGTTAATTTTATGAACATTTTTCTGTAATACTACATTCATGGTACAGAAATGTTCAATAATTGGGCTATGAATGCCGCAAACTACTAATGTAATTACTAATGACGACTTGTATGTGACTTAATGTCCTTCACCTTCTGAGCTAGCTACCCTGAATTACTGTAATATCCATTTGTCCTGTCCATCCTCATGATCATGGAGCACTATATTTGGTTTTGCACTAATTCTACGTTGGTGTGCCTTGTTAAAGCGTGGTGTTGACACGACATGCTGTCCACCACCGTGAGCGATGGAGACGTTATTATGGTCCCACTGTTTGGTGTACCTGATGTACTGCTAAAATGATAACAGGGATTATTACTACGACATTTCAGTGTCTTGGATACGCTGATAAATACTTCTGGGAAAAGAACTGCCAATTGTCTCACTTGGTGTTGTATTTCTGTGGAAAGATATGGACTTTCAGTGTAGCTGCGTGCAACCTAAGTGCTACAACCATGACGCAATCCTTCCTATTCCTTCCCTAATTATTGTAAAATGAAAGAGTCATATACAGTGCGTGTGCACTTCTTTTCTTTTGTTAATGAGATCAGTTATCCTGAAATTACTAAAGACTTCTATAGTGCATGTGCACTTTATTACACTCCTTGATTTGTTTGTTTGTTGTAGAAAAATACTAGAGAGTACTACAGTGCGTGTGCACTTTTGTCATTTGTCAATATGATTTGTACTCATTAGGTTTATTTGTCGTAAAAATATTAGAGAGTTTTTCAGTGCGTGTGCACTTTATGCCATTTGTACTCATTACGTATATATTCTGTGGTTTTCTAATTTGTTCTAAACTACCGTATATGTGCACCTATGTCATTTGTCAATGAGATTTGTTGTGAAAACTTTGAAGAATTTTCCTGTGCATGTGCACTTGTGTCATGAGTTAATATGCTTTCTACTGAACTTCAGTGCCTGTGCACTTTTCTCATTTTTCAATATGATCTGTGCTCATTCTGTATACACTTTGTAATTTCCTGATAAGTTCACTACCTCAGTGAATGTGCACTTTTGTCATTTATCGATACGATTTGTATATACCTTTTTTGTGACTTGCCCTGTACTCATTGTATATATTCTTGTCTTTGTCTGAAATATTTTGTACTCGGTGAATGTGCACCATATTTATCTCATGTTTTATATCTGTATATTCTTTGTAATTGTAAAGTTAATTAGTTAAGAAAAAATTTTGCCGCACTTGGCAAGTCCAAATGACTCACCATCGCTGCCAGATTTTTGCCCCCCCCCCCCCCCCCCCCCCCCAGTAGAGGGTTATGAAACGCGTACGTTTCATAGGCAGCGATGGCGAGCTGCAGAATCTCTGACCAGAGAGCGTGTAGTCAGTTCAGTTGCGAGAGAGTAATAGCGCGCGAGAGGACAGCAGTTGCATGTAGGGAGTCGGTAGTTGCAGTTGTGTGTGAGGAGTCGGCGGGCGTCGATATGGCTCACTGGTCGAGATTCAGGACAAGGTATATTGTTAAATAAGGTAATGAAGCAGCATTGCGCTCAGCTAATAATGTATTGGCTCTGAGCACTATGGGACTCAACTGCTGTGGTCATCAGTCCCCTAGAACTTAGAACTAATTAAACCTAACGAACCTAAGGACATCACACACATCCATGCCCGAGGCAGGACTCGAACCTGCGACCGTAGCAGCAGCGCTAATAATGTATTGTAATGGATCTTAAGTGTAATTAATTTGTTCAAGAATCGCCCCAATAATAATTTTGTTGTTAAACCAACCATTTTAACAAACAATACTTTTTGAAATAATATTTCCCTTGCATTTCCTTAAAGAAAAGTTTCTCTTAAATTCAAAAAAAAAATATATTTATATATTTGCGATGCATTTCCTCCAAGCTATGGCGAAAAATAAGAGCAGATGCAGTATTACTGAGGTAAGAAGTTGAGTTTAATCAGGGCCTAAAGATCGACATTTCGGTCTATTTGCGTTTTCATTGTCATTGAGATTTCATTCTTTGTGTTGAATTGACTTTCTTTTTTGTGGGAGGTTACACATGGCTCAGATTGCTAGTTCTAACATTTAATTATTGTCTTTCAAAATTTCTCTGGGAGGTTACACTATAGTCGTTTTTCTCTTACATTTCTCTTGGAAAGTTACAACATGCCGACGTCGCAGACAGAAGATAGAGATCGAGCGAAAGTGAGGATAACGGGTAATTCATTACGTAAAGGGAAATGAAAATGTAATAGTCATGGGGGGGGGGGGGGGCGGGTTGGACTACAGTTGTAGGGGAAGGACCAGAAGAGAGGATCAAAGAAGAATGCGGGCGTGGTACTCGGACTAAGAGAGGAGAAAGACTAAATGAGTTCTGAAATATGTTTCACACAGTATTAGCGAATACTGAGAATACTCTAAATCTACATCTACATGGACTCTCTGCAAATTATACTTAAGTGCCTCTCAGAACGTTCATTAAACCACCTTCAGAATAATTCTCTGTTATTCCAATATCGAACAACTCGCGGAAGAAACGATCCTTTCCGTGTGAGCTCTGATATCCCTTATTTTATTATGATGATCATTCCTCCCTTTGTAGGTCGGCGTCAACAAAATATCTTCCACATGCGGAGGAGAAAGAGTCACAAGAGTTTAAGAAACACAAGAGGAGAAGGTATACTTGGAAAAGGCCGAGAGGTACAGGAAGATATTCGTTAGATTACATCATACTCAGGCAAATATTCCGAAATCAAATACTGGATGCTAAGGCATTCTCACGTAAATATATGGATTCAGGTCACAGTTTGGTAGTGATGAAGAGCAGGCTGAAGTTCAGGAGGGTAGTCAGGAATAATCAGAGCAAAGAAGAGGGATACAGAACTACAAAGAAATCAAGAGGTACTGTCGAAGCTCTCCGAGGCTGTAGATATTGCGATCAGAAATAGTTCAGTACGCAGTACTGTTGAAGACGAATGGACATCTCTAAACAGGCAATCACAGAGGCTGGAAAGAAAAACACAGGTACAAAGGAGGTAACTGCGAAGAAACCATGCATAGCGGAATATACACCTCAGTTGGTCGACGAAAGAAGAAAGTACAAAAATGTTCCGGAAAATTCATGAATACAGAAATGCAAGTAATTCAGGTATGAAATAAATAAGAAGTGCTGGGAAGATAAGGCGAAATGTCTGATGAAATATTTTAATAAATCGAAAATTAAATAATTGTCCGAAGGACTGACTCAGCCTGTAGGGAAGGAAGTCAAAAAAGCCTTCGGTAAATTAGAAGCAAAGGCGGAAACATTAAGAGTGGAATGGGAATTCCACTGTTAAATGCAGAGGAAAGCGGATAGTTGGAATAATATACAGAAGACCCGAAAAGAAAACCGAGTATCTGTTAGATGACGATCAGTTTGTCTTTAGCAAAGGTAAAAGTACTGGAGAGGTAGTTCTGATGTTGCGGCTGATACTGGATGTAAGATTGATAAAAATTCAAGAAACTCTCATAGTATTTGGCGACCTGAAAAAAGCTTTCGAGATTGTAAAATCGGACAAGATATTTGAAATTCAGAGTATAAATGGAGATAAGCTAAAGGGAAATGAGGGTAACATCTACAACAATTAAGGGGGAACGATGAAAGTGGAAGACCAAGAACGAAGTGCACGGAATAAAAGGAGTACAAGACAGGGACGTAGCCTTTAACCCCTGTTATTCAACCTGTTAGTCGAAGAAGCAAATGAAATAAAGTTTCAAGAGTGGGATTAAAATTCAAGGTCAAAGAATATCAATGGAAAGATTCGTTGATCACATTGCTATCCTCAGTGAAAGTGAAGAAGAATTACGGGGTTGTTGAACGGAATGAACAGTCTAATGAGTATATAATATGGATTGGCAGTAAATCGAAGAAAGAAGAAAATAATGAGAAGCAACTGAAATGTGAACATAGAGAAACTTAATCGGTGAGCAGGAATTAGATGAGGTTAACGAATTCTGCTATATAGCTAGCAAAAAGACCTATGACGGACGGAGTAAAAAGGACATAAAGACCAGAGTAGCATTGGGAAAAAAGGTGTTGTTGCTCAAGAGAAGTCTGGTAGTATGGAATACAGGTGTTACTTTGAGGAAGAAATTCCAGAGAATGTAAGTTTGGAGTACAGCATTGTATGGTAGTACGCAGTTAGTGGTAGTAATATTACCCTTCGCCATAAACCTTTAGGTGGATTGCGCAGTATCATGTTGATGTAGATGAAATAGCGTTGGATCAGTTGTTATCGTCATAAACGGACTTTAGATGCACACTCACGAACGACTGTGGCAGCAAATATACAAAAAGAAAATAAGATTGTCCTGCAAACTGGAACTAATATCTTGTTGTAAATAACACAACAAGATATTGTATTCTCTTGCAATTGCGCAAACTGTACATCATTAATATTCCTAATTATTGATATTTTAAAACGCACGCAGATCATACCGCAGCTAGATTTTCATTAATAAGCTTATTCTGATTACGTGACAAAATACAAGTGTAATTGACGGATTTCACTACCAATTGCGCAGTAAATGTCGATATTGTAGCAGGACATGTTGGAAATGATGGATATGAACACAACGACTGTTTGTATCGAATAGAAAGTAATTGTTACAGAGCCAGTGAAGGGAGTAGGCTGTGTGTGTGTGTGTGTGTGTGTGTGTGTGTGTGTTTTGTTGCGCATTACAGTGGCTCATTTCGCATAACATTGTGACGCACTCTCCAGCTTATAATACTTCAATACATTAACTTGCCTGAGTGTTGGCTGAGCTACCCTCGCATGAAAATGGTAATAATTTTGAGGAGCAGCAGGGTGATTAGATGGTAATAATTAGGCGTGTATGAATGAAATGCTAATTACTGCATCAGAGAAGAGCGATTACGCCATGGTAATATGTCTGTCTTTGTGATTACGTTCCGTTCCACCCGACGTAATTTCACCCAACAACGGACGCCGAGCAAGCTAATTCGCTAACTCGCGCATCCGCGAGAACGTGCAGGTAATTTCTGTAATTTTAGCGGTATCAGTTGGCCAACAGCCATCGAGGACACAAATGAACACGTGTAGAAATGACTGGCTGAAAGGACTTAAGGCTCCTTAACCAAGAAACAAAACGTAGTATTTAGTTGTACATAGGGAAAATCGGTACTTACTAAAGATATAGACAGTTTGAGAGTATAACTGAATCACTTTAAATTCATAGAAGACTCAGCGATAGCTATGCAGTACCATCCGACATTTAAAAAATAATGGTAGAAAAGCAGTAGAAAATCGCCGATTTCTTAATAAAGCTTCCAGGTGGGGTGGTTATGGAAGTTCATTTGCAACATGTTAGGTTCCTTGATGTAACTAACTTGCATCAACGGTTAGTTGTCCTTGAGCCGTAAGGTGGTCCAAGTGTATAAAAAACTGTCAACATGTGGGCAACTACAACCCCAATAGACGCACTGGGGTTGAAAAGAAGAAAAAAAAGCACAGATCTGGAGAGATGGTAATTGGAGACAAACACTCAACGATTCAGTAAACAATAAACACTAAACGTAGACTCAGAATGAAAAATTTGATCTCGTAGTTCATTCTTCACCACTAGCTGCTACAGACCGACATACTCGCACGAAACGAACATTTTATAACGATTGGCTATCTCGTAATCGGTGATCATCGTATACAAACGCCATTTGGACCTGCAGTTATTTAGGCTTACTGTGATAAAAGTTCACTGGAGTATTTATTAATACTTTTTATACTTTTGTTGTTATACCTCTAAGTAATCAGTTGTTATCGTCATAAATTGACTTTGGATGCACACTCACGAACGACAGTTGCGGCACATATACGAAATGAGAATAAGGTTTGCCTTGCAAATTGGATCTAAGGGGCTGGATAACAGAAAAATATATCCTATTCACTACTTATTGGACGTACAATATTTTCTAAATTCCCTTACGTGTAGTCTTCTTAAGAGTCCATACTTGATTTTTTTACGATACAAATAAACGACAACGCAGTTAGAAGATTTTGAATAATAAATTGATTCCGATAATGCAGCAAAACATTAAATTTAATTGAAGGCTCTCACAAGCGATTCCGTAAATTATGCAAAGAATATTGGAGTAGAGCCCTTTGGATATGACGGGTATCAACACAATGACTATTCCTATCGAATATAAAGTAATTGTTATAGAAGCTGCGAAGGGGGCAGCCCGTGTGGGCTGTGTACATGATATGGTATTCAGAACTTTTTAAAAGGAATCAAAAACTACAATAACTGTTAAGAACTCTTTTTCGAACTAATAACCCAGGGACGAAAGGCTCCGGGCAAGAATATGCGATCGCTCATATAGTATTTAAAATACAATGGTAAGCCAAAACATTATGACCACTTCTCATCGCGAGGTTGGAGGCGACCTGGTGACGCTGCGGGCACGTGACGAGCTATGAAACGGGTAGACGGATGGGGGATCACCCTAGCGAAGTTATGGGCTGCAGATGGGGAAGTCCACTAAGATAAGCAACTATGCCAAAGGACAGAATATTATTACGCAAAGCCTGTGAACGAGTATCTCGAAAACGCCGAAGCTGTTGAAACGTTCACGCGCTTCTGTGGTGAGCATATACGGAAGTAGATGGAAGGGCAGTGAAACCACCACTAGCCGCCAAATAGTTGGACGTCCACAATTCTTCACAGAACGTGAGGTTCGGAGGCTTGGCTGATCAGCAAAGGAGGACAGATGATGATCTGTAGCGTTTATGCCGGCAGATTACATTCCTGGTGCACGCACAAGTGTTCCGTAGCACACCGTTCATCGTACATTGTTGAAAATGAAGCCCCATAGCATACCACCCATACGTGTTCATATGTTGACCCAACGCCATCATCAGTTACGCCTGCAGTGATTTGGGACCATCGGGATTCGACCGTCGAACAACGGAAACGTGTCGGATTTTCGAGTGAATCACATTTTTGCAATACTGGGTCGCAGGTCGTCACCATAAACGCCGCCATCGATGTGAACAGCAGCTCGAACCGTGCCGCGCCCCTCGGACTCAGGCTGACGGGAGCAGTATTATGCTATGGGAGACGTTTTACTGCGCTTGCATGAGACCTGTGGTAGTAATTGAAGACACGCAGATAGCTGCGAACCGCCTGCGTCCCTTCATGCTTGATGTCTTAGCCGACGGCGATGTCATGCTTCAGCTGTATAATCGTCTGTGTCTGGGAACAAAAATATTGCTACACTAGTTTGACCAACATTAAAGTGAAATCATTTTGATACCCCGGAGACCTAATTCGCCTGATTTATATGACATGTAACCCATCTGGTTCGCTATCTGTCTTCATAACCACGTACACAAATCAGCGAATTACATAACCTGCGCGTAGACATCTAATGCCACATACCTCCACAAACCTACCGACAAATAGTCGGGTCCGTGGTGTGTAAAATCAGATATTTATTTCGTTGCAGTGACCGACAAAGAAGCTACTAAGCATTTAGTCATAATGTTTTGACTCGTCAGTGTATATCTGAATTCTGCCGAAAGATTATGGAGACCATTCTGTCGTAGTATTAGTATGCCTATAAATGATAAATAGCTATCACTTAGCATTTTGCTGACTTTTAAGTAACTGTTGCAGATGATTGGGCTGACAAGTATTACATGGTTAGAAAACTGCACAGAGGATATCATAAATAGGATTTGAGCATCAGTCTATGGATAACGGGTTATTTGGTTACTGGAAGAGTGAGTGAAGATCTGACGAGATACTTTTGGATAGTAAGATGTGTAAAGTCTTTTAAATATGCAGGAGTTATTGTTAACACAGACGGTTTTAGTAAAAGTGAAATAATGAATCACGATGGTCAAGATAGATAAGCGCCCAAAAAATTAAATGGAAGTTTGAGGAGCATATATCTTGGATGACAAAGGAAGATTAGGATGCGTAAAACGATTGTAAAAGTGCAGTATCGTGGAAAAAAATTGTTGTAGGGAATAGGAAAAAGTGAAAAAATTAAGATGAGATAATTGTCAGTATGGCACTTCGGATTCGTTGCTGCAGGTTAAATCTAAGGGAATAAATTAAATATGAAACAAGAGAATGAACTAGGACACCACTGTAATAGCTACAGGCAAAGAAATGGGGCTTTGGAGGTGCTGCTGCAGATTAACACTGCGAGAACAAACTAAAAATGAGACATTCATAATAGAATTAACTTGGAGATTTCTGTAATACAGGTAGATACAGTCGAAGAAAAACGATTGAGATGCCAATGACATGAATGCCGGTTGCCTGAGGTCAGATGGAGTAAGAAGATAATGGAGTGGATCCCATCTGAATGTACAAGAGAATGCACGGAAACAACATGGGAAGAGACAATCAGAAGGGCTGTGTCAGAGAGGAAATTTCAGGCGGAATGAGGTATATACAAAAAGAGGTATATATAAAAAGATAAACGACGGCATTGCGGGGTATGACGCAACCGAAACATAGTTGTGACGCTATTTTGTAGAATGACTCGTCATACCAGACGACTGCGAGAAGTAAATCTGTAAGACATTAAGTACCTATGTGTATGAAACACAGTAAAATATGATAAGGCCATGCTACTCAGTTTCAATGTTTTGCCAAATGTTCTTTCCAAGTTGTCAGTCAAATACTTCGCTCTTCACTTGCTGATTGTATACATTACGTAGACTTTCTCAGATAATGAAGCATACTTGTGTTTGATTATAACGGATTTTTTTTACGAAAGTGATAACCCTTTTACTCGTTAACAAGCTTCAACTCTGATGTTACTCCAGTATCTGTAATGTTCAATCCCATAAAGGAACACTATCGTATAAGGTTCTCACTAGCTGCATTGCCTTTCCTTGTCGCCACTATGTTTCGTCAAAGACGAGAGAGATGTCAGAGAAGAGATAACTGGCGATGATGTAGCCTAACCGATGCCGCAGTAAATTGTGCGACCTGCGTTAAAAAAAAATGGTTCAAATGGCTCTGAGCACTATGGGAATTAACTTCTGAGGTCATCAGTCCCCTAGAACTTAGAACTACTTAAACCTAACTAACCTAAGTACATCACACACATCCATGCCCGAGGCAGGATTCGAACCTGCGACTGTAGTGGTCGCGCGGTTCCAGACTGAAGCGCCTACAACCACTCGGCCACACCGGCCGGCAGAATATGCACCGCATAGTTGATTTTAGAAACTGTGTAATTATTTGCTAAGACTGCTTTTTCCATGTCATTAAGTTTTCTCACGCGATATTCTTTGACGCTATCACATACGCTTCAAGGATTTTCCTGGAGTTTGGATTTTCCTGGAGTTTGCAACTACAGTTTGCTTTACGTTTCGCCGATAATCTATATCTAAAAGTGGCATATGGGTGATTCCATTCGATAGTGCCATGTTACATCATCTGTCTATACTTTACAAATGATGTTTTGCCTGTGTTCACACGGCGCCCGGAGTTCTCTCTCCAGAATGGCCATCAGAGGTTGAAGGGCGATGGGCGAGCAAAGTCATCAACGTTGGATAATCCTGACGCACAGAACTCGTGGAATCAGGATTTTTGGTTAGCTGACCTTGACTTAGGATGAAATGTTCTGTAGAGTACGACAAATGATGTTGACAGAAGATTAGAGAAAATCCATTACGGTCGTTGTTTTGAAATTGTACTGGTGGCTCACCCTGTGGAAAGCCATTTCAGAGTCTATCATCACAACAGTATAGTGAAGTGCGAGAATATCTTCTGTCGCTATGATATCGCCATATTCGCACATAGCTTGAATAACTGTTCTGTCCTTACCCACTCTAGCTTGGTATGGACCGGTTACTTCATCCACGATAATTTTTAGTCTTGGTTCAAGTAGTCGCACCAAAGTCACTATTAACCGGGAAAAAAGCTCGCAAATTTTTTACTAGGGCACTTCGTGGATGTCTCAGGATTAGCATGACAGTGCCTTCTAGGATTTTGTTCGGGATTAGGATGTCAGAGTTCTTAAATTCGTTACATATGCGAGCAATTTAGACTTCATTTGCGCCTGTAAAGTCAGAATCATTTTTGCGACTCTGCACAATGGCAGGTACCATGTTCTCATCGTCCATCTCTACTACACAACTTCGAGATGCCTTATTACTATGTCGTCCTTGAATATTTTCTAACAGGTTGTCTTGTGCTTTGTCATTAGCAGCATTGCCGGACCTAAGGGCAGCAAGATGGCCATAAATCCTTTCTTAATTTCGTACTGCGTTGCGAAAACAGTCCTATCAGTTCCTTTAATTTCTGTGATTATTTTTCTGCATCCAGTCTTCCTTTCGTGCATAACATGAAATATTGAAGTTTCTTCATAGAAAACAGCACTCTCATTCCTCGCACGAATTAAGAAACCTAACTTTTCCGCTTCAAGGCCAAAATTTTGGACTCGATTCTCTTAATTATTACATTATTTTCAGTCACTAATATGTTGAGTTTGTGAAGGTCACACAGGCATTGAATATAGAATTCAGTTGTTTTATTATTTGGGAAATATTTTTCCAGCGAATAGTAAATTATCATTTTCTCTAGTTTCAGCTTCGCACGTTTAAGCCACCAAGTCAGAGCAGTATCTTAGGAAGTGAATTTACTTTCTAATTCCTGCCACATTTTACTGAAATGCTAATCGCACTCAGCATCTTGCAGGTGCCAGGCCACTCAGCCGTGGCTCCGTAACGTCAACTGTACTTCAACGGTCTCTCATAGTCTTCACTTGCACAATATGTTACACACACTTCCAAAGAAAAATGCTGACCGGGTGGTGTCCGCAACGTAGCACACATAGTACGGGTAGGGCTGACGTCACGGAGCATGGGCAGTCGAAAACTGACTGCTGCGTCTCTTTTCTGAGTTGGGTGACCATCATTTCAGCAATCAAAACTGGTTTCTAATTATTTGAAGAGAAATGGCGTTAAGTTATTCCGATTTGTGCTTCGTATTCGAAAGGAAGTGACGTTATTGTAGTGCGATTTCTGTCTTGCTTTCTAAGAGCAATGACGCGATTTTAGTGCAATATTTACAGTGTGCTGTAGAACTAGGTGTACGTAAAAGTTTAGGATATTACCATATAACGGCGCAGGTGCGACATTATAATTGGATGACTAGTTTCATCCAGAGGGTGACTATTATTAACGTTTAAACACCCACGAAGCGACGCAGATGACACTAAGACAAGTAACGTAATATAAGACACGAGGGGTCACAAATGTCGGGTAATACTCCAGAAGTGGATGAGAAATGTTGACGTCGCTATATAACGTATCTCGCCGCACGTGTAGTGGTAGGGCTTGGGTGCGATGAGATGACTGAGTGGTGCAATATTTGCATTCGACTAAACGGTGCAGATTTCGAACACCTTTTGTAAATGCGTCCTGCTTTAAGCGTAGATGTTACAAAAAGATTGTCTTCGCTGACGAAAGGCTGTTCTTATTTTGTGTTCGTTTCTTTTTGTTCCCTCTTGTTTTGCTTATATGTATTGTTTAGTAAAGAAAACGGTCATATACCGCTGACGACGCAGTTCGGAAGTTTATACTCATTTACTTGTGACGCAGTACGAAAGGTCTTTGTTGTAGTTTGCAATAAACTAGTGGAGACGACGAGAGCGGTAAATAAATAAACCTTTTCTCAATGTAAACATACAGTTATTTAACTCAATGAAATAAATTCCGTGCCAGACGCGAGACTCGAAACCTGAGCACCACGTGTTGATGTCTCGTTCGCGAGTTCGGAGCCACACCAACGTGAATACATGGCTGGTGTTGGGATGAGCAGTTGCGACAGACCAGCAGTCCCACCCACTGCAGGTGAGGCGAGGCAACTCATTTGGTGACGTCACATCTTCAACACTTCTCATCCACTTTTGAGGTATATCTGGACATTTGCGGCTGCGTGTTTGTTGTGTTAAATTATCTGCTTCAGCGTCACCTACGTCGCTTCAGAGATTTTCAAGCGTTAATAAGAATCACCCTCTGTATGAGACTAGTCACCCCCATATAGGCGAATAAGAAGTCTTTGAGGTTATGCATGTGCTAAGAAAGGAAACAAACTCGACCTGTTTGAGGAACTTGAAACAGCGATCCACTGGGTTAATTTTTATAATGTACTTAATATACAAACAGGTGAGAATGGTTGCGCCCTCTTCAATGTTTTCTTAGATCTCTTCTATGGCTGCCTTTAGTACTATAAATATGATGTATGGTGTACGTCTGTGCCCATTATAACATCTTTGGAATGTTATGGGAGGCAGTTGGCTCAGTGCAGTCTGTCAGTGCCGTACAAATGTTTACGAAGTAGTGTTGCACGGAGAAACAGCAGTGACCTTTGTTTATCGCGTTACGGAAGCATCGATTTGCAGGATGTGCGGTAAAGTAAATAAGCGGAACAGGGAATCTGATGTTGAAACTGTTGAAGTAAGATGAGGGCTTAATGTCTGAATATTTTTGTTTTTTTTCTCAAAAATGGTTGAAAATGGCTCTGAGCTCTATGGGACTTAACATCTATGATCATCAGTCCCATAGAACTTAGAGCTCCTTAAACCTAACTAACCTAAGAACATCACACACATCCATGCCCGAGGCAGGATTCGAACCTGCGACTGTAGCAGTCATGTGGTTCCAGACTAAACCGCCTAGAACCGCACGGCCACACCGGCCGGTGTGTTTTTTACTTTGATAGCTATTTGAGTGCATTTTATGTACGAATACCTTAGACAGTGAAATGATGGGAGTTTGACTGCCGAATCGCATTGCTGTGGACTACGTTCCTAACAGCAGTGGTTGTACGCTAAAATATTTATAGTGATTGCATCCTTTTGTCGTCCCTTGTCGTCCTTCGACTACGCCATACTTTTTCGTTTCTCTTCGCCTACCATTTTTCGCGTTGCTTACATCCTCTTCAATGATCAACTCCATAAATCACACCCATCCTCGTTCCATAGCTGGAAGGAAAACCCATTTCAGAAGGAAGGAAGTTTAGAGTTTATCTGCTCCAAGTTAACAGTTTACTGGAATCGGAACACTATATTGCTTACAGAAAAATGCGGAAGACATCGGGCTTGATCATGTAGACATTCACTGTCGTATTCACTTGGATTAATTCGGTGAAACGTCAAATAAATATGGAGTTAAGATTGGGCTTTAGTATCCCATTGATGACGATGTCATTATAGACGGAGCACAGGATCAGTTTGACAAAGGACGTTTTCTAAAGAACCATCTCTGTATTGGCATGGAGAGAACATACATCTGGATGATATGACTAGTGACTGAATTACTGCCGTACACAGTTCGAATCCAGTGTCTTGCCACCAAGGTGTCGTCTTAGTAGTTTCGAAGTCTCAAGAAAGTCTGCGAGTTGAAGGAAGTTTCGAACTAATCAGTTTCCACTAGCATTGCTTTTCCACTGTGTCAAGCAGAAGAAGTGCATAAATTTGCTACCGTCTGTGTTCATTGTTCACGAAACCAAACACTGCGGTGCAATGAATGAGGTTCTACCTTCCGTTTTACACAACAGCAGTGAAATGCTATTGAGGATACGAGAGTAACTCGAAAAGATGCTTAGTTTCGAGACGCGAGATCTACAACACTTGTAGTAAAGGGAAAAAATAGAAAAAATTGTTAATTTGTAATTACATCACACGAAAGAATGTTTTTTTTTTTATCATTTGTTATCTGATTTTCTGTCTGTCCATCGGTTAAGATCATTTTTTCTCACGAACTGGTCGACGTATCAAACTGAAGTTGATGTGACATATAAAGTGCAAGGCTACTGTACGCGTCTACGCACCGAATACACTCGGCTTTTATTTTTCATCAACTTGGGTCCGAAATTCTTGAATTTCCATTTCGACTTCTTCGTGTTTGACTTTGCATTACTCTCTGAGTTTCCCATGTTTCCCAGTAAGTTCTGTTCACTAATTATTAATAGTGTCTGTTAATATGTTCAATTCAATTTAGATTTTCTCCTGAATTTCTCCATTTTCCTTCCGCATTGTTTGGCTTTCCTTCCGAATAGATTCCAACATCCTTCGCAATTCTTTGCTTTTGTTAGCCATGATTAACTCTATTTACCTAAGTAACTGCGTAAATAAGTCATTGTTAACAATAGTGGTTCTCGTTTGCTGAGTCTCGAATGGCACTGAACTAAGCTTAGGTAGATGAGAGGTAGTAAGACCGCTTTTTTCTGTTAGTTCAGCTGTGGTATTTTCTAGGACATTACTCCGTGCTTCGTTTACGGAATCGATAAAATTTACTTTCTCATGTACAACACTACCGTTTTTCTTTGTATCGGTCATGTTAACAATGCTGTCAACAGTCACAGTTTGTTATAAGTTACCGCTAACTCGTGATTAAAAAAGTTCTTCCACGTAGTTAAGTGTTGTTAACACAATTACCATTCGTTTCCCAGGTACGCCTACAGAACATTGACTCGAATTCCATTCGAAGCGCTGCTGTGCTGAATTGCTGCGGTCTCGCCGACTGCTGTGATGTTTTTGTCGTCGTATCCGATGTTGCGTTTGAATTGAAGTCCGAAAACGTGTCGCCATATGTGAGGCTACACCCCGCGTCTGCGTGCTGAATACATTCGTTTTTTGTGAAAAGGGGGCCAGTATTTAATTGGTTTGCACAGGAAATGCTGCTTTCCCGTTGTCAACTTCACTCATTATTGTAAGTGATGGTGGGTGATGTACTACTGAAATTAGCAGTTCGGAGTTTTTACTGAACAACATTTGTTTCGTTAAACATACGAGCATTGATATTAACAGACACAATTGAAGAACGCTTCAGGTAAATTGGTGCAGTCACACAATAACTGTATGGACGAGCGACTATCATTTCTGCCTGTACGGTACTGCTTCCAATGAGCGGCTATCAACTCTGCCTGGACGCTACTGCCTCCAAGCTCGGTCACTCCACAACAGTTAAAATTGTACCTTCCGTTGCCTGCACGTAATCGATCCGAAGATTGGATGTAATGGGGCTTGTACACTTACACGAGCACTACGTTTACATGCTACACATCTACCGAAAGACGAAAACCGAATTTCGGAAACGATTTCTCGCTGTCGTGTTTACATGTTAACGTCTCAAGCGGATTTGCTAGCCCAGTTAAAGATGGCGCCTGATAACAGCTGGTACAGTTTACGATTTAGTCAATCGCTATTTCTGTCCGATTAGACGAGATGTAAAATGCTGCAGTCTAAAATTTCAACTTATCCTTTACTATACAAAAGGCAACTCCTTCTACATTAGCCGAAAATATTTAAGAACAAGACGAAACATGACAACAAAAGCACCTTTCAAAACAGGCTGCGTTTACATGGGAGTGAAACTCTATGCGGATTGGAAAGCCGGCAACTAGAAGCAGATTTCCAGAATCGATATTGATTTACGTGACCACCCAAGAGCGGTGTTGGTAAATCGGTTTACGAAATCCGGTTTTCGGAGCCCCATGTAAACGGGGTGAAGATCTGCAGTCCTGTTTTGGTGTAAAATATTTAATCTTCTACTACTCTACTGTGACGATATTAATCTGCTTAGTCGTAATCGGGAAGATGCGGTGACGTTACAGTGAACGAGTACAGTGGAGACTGAGAAAAACGCGTTCCACTGTATCGCTTTGAAGTCAATGGTGCACGTATTATATGCACGTATTATATAGCCTGATTACCGATTGGCTCACGATAAGCCAACAGATGCGCCCTCAGTCCCAGTTGCAATAATATTGTGCTCGACTAATCAGTAAATGCAATCAAGAGCTGCGGCCATTTATGTTACATATTTTAACACTCGCAGACTCACTTATCGAAACGTGTAGTATTTCCTATTGACCTACAATCATGAAGTTTGGCAGGGAGCATGGTCCCAGAGCACAGGTGAAGGGAAACGATCCAAATTTATTAATTTGTAGTTATATCGCACGAAAAAATAGTTTTTTCGTCATTTGTTACCTGACTTTCTGTCGGTCCATCTGTTAAGACACCATTTTCTCAGGACCGGGTAGACACATCAAGTTAAAACTTAGTTCACATATTGGCGACTAAGGCCCCTTGGTGGTGTAAAAAATGTAAGCTTCTACTAAAATACTGTCAAAAGGAACGGCCGTTTATATCACATGTTTTGAAATCTTGTCACGGTAGATGTGGGTAAAACGAAATAATCTTTGATGTTCCAGATTCCCGGGATGAATGAACTATCTGCGTATATGTTTAAGTCTGTACGGAACCCATCGTGCTCGAGTATTACTAAAACTTATTACGATTTTTTATTACTGTCGTATTTCACAGTTAGTGACCTGCTGTTCTTGTTCGAAGGAAAGCCCATAAATGATAACTGTACATTATCAACAATAAATACATGGGGCATTAAGATTTTATTACCAACAACATTGTATCCAACAGTATCCCACGTTGACTCTCTTCCTGCAGTACTGTTTATGCAGGACTGCTTGTCATCATAATAAATTAATTACGTTACGGCACTTAGAGCGTAGTTAAATTAATAGTCAAGCTTCAATTTGCGTCAACCGAAGCCAGCCATGAATAGTATTTTAACGGTTGCTAACTGAATCCATTAACTTCAGCTAATTTACGAGTACTTAGTAACTACGCTCGTTAAGATAATAAGTATTAGCTGCGGTAAGTAAATGTAAATGAACACACTTTAGCGTGTTCATATGGAGTTGAGTGTACTTTTATAGCCGTAACTTTACAATGGTGATAATGGTGCATTTTTCTGTGGTTATTTGGATAATTGTGCTCGATTCGACATCCCTTAGCCATCTGTCACCTGACAGTCACGTAATTTTTCTCATCCTTATATAGTGAACTAGACGGAGAACTGAAATTTGTGAGAAAATACTGCTTTGGTAAATAACGTCACAATATCGCCATTACAGCCGCACAAGAGAACTAATGAGTAATGTGTGAAGGTACTGTTTGTGACTGTATGTAATGAGCGAATATTCTTCCAGACCTAAGAGGGATTTGGATTATCTGAAAATGGAGGACTCCGTAAGTTACCTAATTTCGGAATAAGGGGTGTGAAGCCTGAGATATTTCGGTTAAACGACACCAGAGACGGGTAGTCATGGGATATACACAGATCGATCAAAGCGTAAGGAACAACAGAGACTCACTGAGGAACAACTGCCAGTTTCTACGGAACAACCAATAACTGCTATGGAACACATCACCAAAGGCAGTAAAAGGAAACGCAGAGAGCTGGACGAGTTAACATTCAACAGCTGCGCAGTGTGGTGTCTGACAAAAATCGTAGTGGAACTCATTAGTTTATTAGTGCGGCATTATTTGTGGCACGGAAACATGTCTGCAAGGTATCATTTGATTCCTTAAGATTGTGGACGAGCAGTTGGACAACTCGAAGCCGGTCAGAATGTCACTACTGTGTCCACAGCAATAGGTGTGTCCAAATGTGACATTTCGCTATTAAAAAATGTTGTCCGAAAGGATGGCAATGGTCGTAGATGGACCACCACACTGCAAGAGGGTCGATACACAGCCCTAGCTACGAAAACGAACAGACATTTCTCTCGTGGGCGGATCACTGCCGACCTTCCAACTGCTATCTGTACCCGTCTCTCTGTGAGAACTACTTCGCTACGATTCAGTCAGGCTGCTTTGTACGTCTGGAAGCCTGTCAAGTACATTCTACTTTAACCACGCCATCGGCGAGGAAGTGTTCGATGGTTTGGGTAGCATACTCTGAAGAACATGCGTAAGTGCCGCAGCGTGCCGCAGCGTGGTATGGACTCGACTAATGTCTGAAGTAACGCTGGAGTGAACTGACGGTATTAATCCTGCAGGGCTGTCCATAGGTCTGTAAGAGTACGAATGGATGGAAATCTTTTCTGAACAGCACGCTGCAAGGCGTCCCAGATATGCTCACTAATGTTCTTGTCTGGGGAGTTTGGTTGCCAGCGGAAGTGCTTGAACTCACAACAGCAACTCTGAAGCAATTATGGACGTGTGGGGTGTTGCAGTCTCCTGCTGGAATTGCCAAATACCGTTGGAATGCACAATGGACATGAATGGATGCAGGTGATCAGACAGGATACTTACGTACGTGTCACCTTTCAGAATCGTATCTACATCTACATCTATACTCCGCGATCCACCTTACGGTGTGTGGCGGAGGGTACTTATTGTACCACTATCTGATCCCCCCTTCCCTGTTCCATTCACGAATTGTGCGTGGGAAGAACGACTGCTTGTAAGTCTCCGTATTTGCTCTAATTTCTCGGATCTTTTCGTTGTGATCATTACGCGAGATATATGTGGGCGGTAGTAATATGTTGCCCATCTCTTCCCGGAATGTGCTCTCTCGTAATTTCGATAATAAACCTCTCCGTATTGCGTAACGCCTTTCTTTAAGTGTCCGCCACTGGAGCTTGTTCAGCATCTCCGTAACGCTCTCGCGCTGACTAAATGTCCCCATGACGAATCGCGCTGCTTTTCGCTGGATCATGTCTATCTCTTCTATTAATCCAACTTGGTAAGGGTCCCATACTGATGAGCAATACTCAAGAATCGGACGAACAAGCGTTTTGTAAGCTACTTCTTTTGTCGATGAGTCACATTTTCTTAGAATTCTTCCTATGAATCTCAACCTGGCGCCTGTTTTTCCCACCATTTGTTTTATGTGATCATTCCACTTCAGATCGCTCCGGATAGTAACTCCTAAGTATTTTACGGTCGTTACCGCTTCCAATGATTTACCACCTATGGCATAATCGTACTGGAATGGATTTCTGCCCCTATGTATGCGCATTATATTACATTTATCTACGTTTAGGGAAAGCTGCCAGCTGTCGCACCATGCATTAATCCTCTGCAGGTCTTCCTGGAGTACGTACGAGTCTTCTGATGTTGCTACTTTCTTGTAGACAACCGTGTCATCTGCAAATAGCCTCACGGAGCTACCGATGTTGTCAATTAAGTCATTTATGTATATTGTAAACAATAAAGGTCCTATCACGCTTCCTTGCGGTACTCCCGAAATTACCTCTACATCTGAAGATTTTGAACCGTTAAGAATGACATGTTGTGTTCTTTCTTCTAGGAAATCCTGAATCCAATCACAAACGTGGTCCGATATTCCGTAAGCTCGTATTTTTTTCACTAAACGTAAGTGCGGAACCGTATCAAATGCCTTCCTGAAGTCCAGGAATACGGCATCAATCTGCTCGCCAGTGTCTACGGCACTGTGAATTTCTTGGGCAAATAGGGCGAGCTGAGTTTCACATGATCTCTGTTTGCGGAATCCATGTTGGTTATGATGAAGGAGATTTGTATTATCTAAGAACGTCATAATACGAGAACACAAAACATGTTCCATTATTCTACAACAGATTGACGTAAGCGAAATAGGCCTATAATTATTCGCATCTGATTTATGACCCTTCTTGAAAATGGGAACGACCTGCGCTTTCTTCCAGTCGCTAGGTACTTTACGTTCTTCCAGCGATCTACGATAAATTGCTGATAGAAAGGGGGCAAGTTCTTTAGCATAATCACTGTAGAATCTTAAGGGTATCTCGTCTGGTCCGGATGCTTTTCCGCTACTAAGTGATAGCAGTTGTTTTTCAATTCCGATATCGTTTATTTCAATATTTTCCATTTTGGCGTCCGTGCGACGGCTGAAGTCAGGGACCGTGTTACGATTTTCCGCAGTGAAACAGTTTCGGAACACTGAATTCAGTATTTCTGCCTTTCTTCGGTCGTCCTCTGTTTCGGTGCCATCTTGGTCAACGAGTGACTGAATAGGGGATTTAGATCCGCTTACCGATTTTACATATGACCAAAACTTTTTAGGGTTCTTGTTTAGATTGTTTGCCAATGTTTTATGTTCGAATTCGTTGAATGCTTCTCTCATTGCTCTCTTTACGCTCTTTTTCGCTTCGTTCAGCTTTTCCTTATCAGCTATGATTCGACTACTCTTAAACCTATGATGAAGCTTTCTTTGTTTCCGTAGTACCTTTCGTACATGATTGTTATACCACGGTGGATCTTTCCCCTCGCTTTGGACCTTAGTCGGTACGAACTTATCTAAGGCGTACTGGACGATGTTTCTGAATTTTTTCCATTTTTGTTCCACATCCTCTTCCTCAGAAATGAACGTTTGATGGTGGTCACTCAGATATTCTGCGATTTGTGCCCTATCACTCTTGTTAAGCAAATATATTTTCCTTCCTTTCTTGGCATTTCTTATTACACTTGTAGTCATTGATGCAACCACTGACTTATGATCACTGATACCCTCTTCTACATTCACGGAGTCGAAAAGTTCCGGTCTATTTGTTGCTATGAGGTCTAAAACGTTAGCTTCACGAGTTGGTTCTCTAACTATCTGCTCGAAGTAATTCTCGGACAAGGCAGTCAGGATAATGTCACAAGAGTCTCTGTCCCTGGCTCCAGTTCTGATTGTGTGACTATCCCATTCTATACCTGGTAGATTGAAGTCTCCCCCTATTACAATAGTATGATCACGAAACTTCTTCACGACGTTCTGCAGGTTCTCTCTGAGGCGCTCAACTACTACGGTTGCTGATGCAGGTGGTCTATAGAAGCATCCGACTATCATATCTGACCCACCTTTGATACTTAGCTTAACCCAGATTATTTCACATTCGCATTCGCTAATAACTTCACTGGATATTATTGAATTCTTTACTGCTATAAATACTCCTCCACCATTGGCGTTTATCCTATCCTTGCGGTATATATTCCATTCTGTGTCTAGGATTTCGTTACTGTTCACTTCCGGTTTTAACCAACTTTCCGTTCCTAATACTATATGCGCACTATTTCCTTCAATAAGAGATACTAATTCAGGAACCTTGCCCTGGATACTCCTGCAGTTTACCAATATTACGTTTACTTTTCCTGTTTTTGGTCTCTGAGGACGGACGTTCTTTATCAAGGTATTTTATCGTTTCGCCCAAGGGGGGGGTCCCTCTAACCTAAAAAACCCCCGTGTGCACGCCACACGTACTCTGCTACCCTAGTAGCTGCTTCCGGTGTGTAGTGCACGCCTGACCTGTCTAGGGGGGCCCTACAGTTCTCCACCCAATAACGGAGGTCGATGAATTTGCAACCATTATAGCCGCAGAGTCGTCTGAGCCTCTGGTTTAGACCCTCCACACGGCTCCAAACCAGAGGACCGCGATCGACTCTGGGCACTATGTTGCAGATATTAAGCTCAGCTTGCACTCCGCGTGCGATGCTGGTTGTCTTCACCAAATCAGCCAGCCGCCGGAAGGAACCAAGGATGGCCTCAGAACCCAAGCGGCAGGCGTCATTCGTTCCGACATGTGCTACTATCTGCAGCCGGTCACACCCAGTGCGTTCAATAGCTGCCGGAAGGGCCTCCTCCACATTACGGACGAGACCCCCCGGCAAGCACACCGAGTGCACACTGGCATTCTTCCCCGACCTACCCGCTATTTTCCTGAGGGGCTCCATAACCCGCCTAACGTTGGAGCTCCCTATAACTAATAGGCCCGCCCTCTGTGACTGTCGGGACCTTGCCGGAGAATCGGCCACTGGCCCAACAGGCGAGGCATCCTGTGGTGGCTCGGAAACGATGTCATCACCACTAGGAAGCACCCCGTACCTGTTGGAAAGGGGTAAGGCAGCTGCCACGCGGCCAGATCCCACCTTCGCCTTTCGGCCAGGCACGCGCGAGCCCACCACTGTCCGCCATTCACCCTGGAGTGATGGCTGACCGGTAAGATGCTCACTGCCGGAAGACGCAGCGACATCAGGGGTTCCATGTGACTCCAAGGCCACCGAAGTAGGCATAGGTCTCACCACAGTTGCCCCAACGCCACTACGAGCCTCCACCTGCCCCCGAAGAGTGGCCAATTCTCCTTGCGTCCGCTCACAACAACCACAGTCCCTACACATGACTATGTTTACCCTACCCTATACGGTGACAAATTCCCAAGATAATCTTCTGATGAGCTACTCTGATAATCAAGAAACACTCACTGAAATACGAGACGCGAAAACTACGCTAGGTTTTCCCAGAAAAACTATTTAAAAGCTAAGCGCAGCAAATAAGTACAAAAACGCTTTATACAAACAGTACTCGCTGCTGCTGGTGCTCTCGACATATCAGGAGTCCCATATCAATCCAGCTGCAAATGTCCCGCACTATTACAGAGCTTCCACCAGCTCGAACAGTTCGCTGCTGACATGCGTGATCCATGGATGCATGCGGTTGTCTCCATACCCGTATACGTCCATCCGCACTATACGCTTTGAAACGAGACTCGTCCGACCAGGCGATATATTTCCAGTCAACAACAGTCCAATGTCGATGTTGACTGGCCCAGGCGAGGCGTAAATGTGCCGTCCAGTCATCAAGGGTACACGAGTGGGCTTTCGGCTCCGAAAGCCCATATCGTCGATGTTACGTTGAATAGTCCGCACGCTGACACTTGTTGATGGCTTGGCACTGAAATCTGCAGCAATTTGCTGAAAGGTTGCACTTCTGTCACGTTGAACGAGTCTCTTCTGTCGTTGTTGGTCGCGTTCTCGCAGGATCTTTTCCCGGCCGCAAAGACGACGGAAATTTCATATTTTAACGGATTCTTGATATTAACGGCACACTCGCGAAATTGTCGTACGGAAAATCCCTACTTCATCGCTATCTCGGAGATACTGTGTCCCATTGCTTGTGCGCTGACTAAAATACGACGTTCAGATTCGCTTAAATCTAGACAACCTGCCATTGTAGCAGCAGTTTCAGATGTAACAATTGCGCCAGACACTTGTTGTCCTATATAGGCGTTGGTGACCGCAGCGCCGTCTTCTACCTGTTTACAGATTTCTGTTTTTGAATACGCATGCCTATACCAGTTTCTTTGGCACTTCAGTGTATAAGTTGGCGTCAGAATAGTGGTCCGGAGCTACGTTCTCTGACGAATCCCGTTTCAGCATGGTAAGTGAACTGGCCACCAGTTAGTGTGCAGAGAGAGGGGAACACATTAAACATCTCACGTCATAGGGTACACAACTCGTGGTCTAGTGACTAGCGTTGCTGCATCTGGATCACAGGATCCTGGTTTCGATTACCGGCCGGGTTGGAGATTTTCTCTGCACGGAGACTGGATGTTTGTGTTTTGTGTTGTCCTCATCAGTTCATCATTATCGTGACAGTGGCTAGATCGGGATGTGAAAAATAATTGGATTGCGTAAAAATTGGGACTTTGCACGGGCGATGATGACCGCGCAGTTGAGAGCCCAACAAACCAAACATCATCACCATCACCATCATCATCATCATTATCACGTCATCGATATGACCTAGGCGTTATCGTGTGGGCAGGCTTTAAGCACAACGGCTGAACACCGCTGCATATCATTGCGCGATGTACCGTTACAGCACAGCAGTATTGCAGGAAGATTATTCTGGATCGTGAAATGTGTTCACTGCTGTGAATATGGACAACCATCAGCCCTATAATGGAATGACGTCAATGGAAACGAACTCGGACTTCCCGTTCATTCACAATAGGTCGCCTTACGCATGTCCAAAGGCACATTATGTCCGTCTGTTTAGGGGGTCCAGTAGATGGCGAATTTCTGTTTATGGACGAAAATGCCCGTCCGCAGATGAATAATGAGGCGTTGGACTCACAGGAATGCGAAAAATTGAATGTGTGGAATAGCCAGCGTAGTCCTTTTATTAGGTACTTTCCGCTTATTATCAAACGATCCGCTAACTGTGGCCACATTAACGGTGGTGTCAAAAACTGTCATTTCGTGATTGAAAATGGCCGCTGAAGGTAGAAATGTTAATCTAAAGTAAGAAATTCGTCGTAGGAGGACCATTACACCTGAACAGGATCGGTAAGTAGCCCTAGCTGCGAATAGGAACAGACGTTTCCCTCGAGGACAGATCGCTGCAAACCTATCAACCGCTACTTGTACACGTGTCTCTGTCCGAACCACTTCACGACGATAAAATCAGGCTAGCCTGTTAAATGCATTCTACTTTAATCGTGCCATCGACTGAATGCGTTCGATGGTGTAGGGAGGGTGTTAGTTGGGGTCAGCAACAGTGGTCCAGATCGACGTACTACGACAAATTCCGCTTCAGTGGCGTACGTAAATCTGGCCACTAGGTCGTTCACCTAGGTGCCATGATGTAGGTAGGCATTACGCACAGTGGCCGAACAGCGCTGCATACTTTTGCGTGATGTACCGCTACAGCACAGCAGAACTGAAGGATGATTATTCTGGATCATGAAATGTATTCACAGCTGCGATTACGGAGGACCATAAACTGTATGGAACGACGCCAAATAAAGTCTATGCCTGACGGGGACTCGAACCATGATTTCCCGCTTATTCGTGAGCGGTGTCCTTACCATGCTTCCATGTCCGAAGGAACATTGCATCGTTTTTCAGAACAACACACGCCTTGAAATATTGTATTCTGGATCATGTCCGGCTGATTATGGGTGCAGTAGGTCGCGATTTTCTGTTTGTGAATGAAAATGCCCCTCCGCAGGTGACCAATGAGGCGTCGGGCTCACAGGAATGTGAAGACATTGATAGAATAGCTGGCGTAGTCCTTGCACAAAAACACTTTACACGTCTGCGACGCTCTTTGGAGACGTGTTTCTAAACGAACACCCCGTCCCCGAGCTGTGTAAGAACTGAAAACTGCGTTGAGAGAGTAGTTGGTCAATATCCGCCATGGGCTCCTCAACAATTTGGTAGCCAGCATGAATAACAGGTGCGAAATATATATTACGATAGCAATTACGATAGCATATTCCTCACTGAGAGTCCGATGTCGACCTTTATGTTGACCATCTGACAAGTCTCAAACATGAACTTTTATTTATTTAGCGTATGGCTAACACAGACATATCATGAAATTAAAATACATCTACATACGTACATATCGATACACAAGAATTTAAGTTTGTCTTTACAACTGAATATCAGTCTTTCAATCCAGCGCACTGCATCGGGAGTTGCTAGCAGGAAGTGCTCTTTGGCGCCGTGATAGGCTCGCATACTGCATTCACTGAAAATGTTGTGAACAGTCTGGTATGGAGCCCGGCAGTCACAGGTTGGATCAGGCAGCTCTTCCACTTAAAGAGAGTATCCCTGCATCGGCCATGGCCGGTAGGGATTCTGTTGAGAGTAGTCCAGGTCTTGCGTGGTAGTTCGAATCCACTTGGAAGTTTAGCACCTGAGAAGATGTTATGCAGGTGTACATCTGTCACTGCTCCCCACCGACCTTTCTATTCTTCAAGAGGTTTGAAATCCTTAGCAACCATGTCAGCAGCATCGCACAGAGCTGGATGGCGTGATTTTCAGCTGGGTATCAACAAGCCTTGTATGATGACTGTTCGTCCAAACAGGTACACAATACTCAGCACTTGAGTACACCAAGCCCAGTGCTGAAGATCGCAGGGTGGTTGCTGAAGATCCCGAGGTAGTTCCGCATAGCTTATGGAGGATGTTGTTTCAAGTCCTCAGCTTTTGAGTTAAGTTAAGAAGGTGTTGTTTGAAGCATAGTGTACGATCCAGGATGACACCAAGATATTTTGGGTTCTAATTATGACGAAGAATTCTGCCTCTGAAACTTACTTCCAGTTTTACGTTCGCCAACAGGTTATTTAGAGGGAAGCAACACATTTCTGTTTTACTCACACAGGGTTGGAGTCTCCAGATCTTGAAGTAATTATCTAATGCAGACAGGTCATTGGCTAGAATCTCTTCTGTTGTCTTCATTTCCTGGTGTTTTACGGCTAGAGGCAGGTCATCGGCATAGCTGTATTTTCTGGACGAAGTGTCAGGTAGATCAGATAAATATAGGTTTAACAATAGGGGTGAGAGAACTGATCCTTGATCAATCCGTATATAACACAGTAAGTAGCGCTATCCTAGAGAACGTTCCAGTTAATCAGGCAGGCTTCAGACCAGGGCGTAGCTGCTGCGACCAAGTATTGTCTCTCACATCCTTCACAGAGACAGGATACCAAATGAAGCAGAAAACGTCTGTGGCATTTGATGATCTAACTGCCGTCTTCGACACTGTGTGGAAGTAAGGCCTTATCTACAAATTTCTCCGCATCATACCCTGCAGAACATTGGCTCGAATGATTAACAGCATGCTAAGTGATCGGAAGTTCCAGGTAATCACTGGAAGCAACGTAAGTAAGGAGAGGAAGCTGAACATAAACTTTATGTTAGGCCTAATGTCGTCCGTTCCGGATTCACGGAACGTAGTTTTTAATTCTTTACTGGTGTTCTAGCGTGTTATTGGTCTTTTCTTGCATTAGGCTGGGAGGATATTTTTGACGGTACTTACAGCTTAAAAATTATTTTAGGCGCACTTGAGATCCATACTTTCCGTTACCTGACGATCCGCTAATGGTCATATATTCGTAGACAAAGAATATTCGGCCCCATTCCATCTTGTCATGATTTGCCATGTAAATGATTTGCTCTATTTCTAACTATTGATTTTAACTATAATTCGACCACAATTGTAGCGAACGCTTTTTCCATTTTAACACATGTAAGGTTATGACGTGGCTTCTATACTATGAAATCGGTCGTTAAATGAATTATTAACAAGAGCAGCAAAGTGGTTATTATTCAAGATGTCTACTTATGGCTGCGGTTGTCCCTCTTACAAGACGGTGTGTAACGTAATTTATGTCATTAGCTCCGCTGGGTCCGCAGCATGGTATACATCGTTATAAGACATAATGAAAAAGAAACTCTTCAAAACTAGTTGCAGTAAGTTAATATATATAATATTTTAAGACAGTCCTCTTTCGGGCTAACAGCCGTTATCAAGTGACCTGCGAAGGTAACGTTAATAAGATTATCTACAAGTAAATCGTGGCTATTTTACATTTGTACGGTACTTATTTCTAGTTGGAAGTAACGATCATACTCCCATCTGTAGTAAATTTGTTTGCAAATACGTATTCATACAAGAAAATACCTCACGAAATTTTAAATGAGCACACAGACTTTAAACATGAACACTGTCTCGATAATGTTATCGACATCATGCAATAGGAAAAGAGATAGATAAAATTCAAAGACAAATAAAAATAGCGATAAAAACAACGAGATGTAACGTCTCTGTTAAGTTTATGTGCTTTGCAAACACGTAACATCGTCCTAAAGTATCAAAATATCTGTCAAATACGTATTTTTTCGATTTTTAACTACAACAAATGTTATATACGGTTATGGCATAATTTCGTAGCATTTTTTTTTAATAAGAATGTTAAATACAACAGATAAACGAAATAGAGACTTCAATCATCAATAACATGTTCTACTTTACTATTTATAACTGCCTGCCAACGTGGGGGTAACTTTTCGATTCCATGACTGTAGAAATCCATGGTTTTGAAGCGAAGAAGTCTCCAAGCCACGTTCGGAGCGCATTTTCATCTGGAAAGGTTCCTTGAAGGTTGTTTGACACAGAGAGCGGAAGGTGAAAATCTAAGGGCGCAAGATCAGGTGAACAAGATGTGTGAGGAATGACTTCTCAACACAACTCCTGTGAAGAGTATTTTGTCCGTCTAGTAGAATGAAGGTTGGCGTTATCGTGGAGTAGCATCACTTCACGCAGTCTTTCTGGTCTTTGTTCCTGGACTGCATCTGCAAGACGTCTCAGTTGTTGACAATAAATGTCAGTAGCTATGATTACATCTCGGGGAAGCAATTCGTAGTACACCACACGCTTTCTGTACCACCACATGCATAACATTACCTCTTGTGGATGTGTTCATGTCTTTGCACGGGAAGTTGCTGCTTTTTCTGGGCTCAGCTATTCCTCCCTTTTGCCTTATGTTAGCATAAACGCAACATTTCTAGTGCCAGCAACAATACAGGATAGAAACTTCCTGGCAGATTAAAACTGTGTGCCGAGCCGAGACTCGAACTCGGAAGGGGCGTGAGTCGTGCTTGGGTAGCTCAGTTGGTAGAGCACTTGCCCCGCGAAAGGCAAAGGTCCCAAGTTCACTCCGCTGCGGAGTGAAAATCTCATTCTGAATACAGGATAGGACTGATGATTAGTAAGCAGAGATGCACATATGGCCTAACGCTGAATTTTGTGATTTCATCTTACAGCATGCAGAACCTACACACCTGATTCTTGAACCTCCCCCATTGGATACAAATATTGCGCGATGGTGGAATAATCACAGTTCGTCACGTCTACGTGTTTTCGAGTACACTGACGTGAATCATTGTGGATTAATATGTTCAATCGATCGCCATCAGACCACGAAGGTCTTCCTGAACGTGGAGAGACCCCTGTTAAAACGAGAAAATCATTTTCTTGCCGTGCCCTGTCCAGCGGCATTATCCCATACTCCACGTAAAGGTTTCTGGCTGCTTCCGCTGCTGTCACCCCTCCATTGTACAGAAACAAAAGAATATGTCGAAAATGTTACACCTTGTCCACTTCACATTCCATTTTCAAGCGTCCTCAAATCCATTTACTGTCACTTCCAACTAGACTTAAGTATCAATGCAACTGTAAACATAAAATAGCCACGATTTACATATAGATAATTTTACCAGTGCTATTTTCGCAGGTGATTTGTAATATCAGTTAAGCCGAAGGAGGGCTATCATGTAAAATATTAAATGCATTACCTTATCGCAACCAGTTTAGGAGCTTTCTTTTTAATTTTTTTATCTGTTGCCCTGCTTTCCCACGTGGTAAAATCTGTACTGTTTTTCTTTATAGATATACCAGTCCCTCTTTATTACGAATTCAAGTGCTTCATGTCGTCCATCACAGCCTGTGATCATTTATGTGTAACAGTGCCTCTGTTCCTTAGCAACTGTCAAGCAGTGTAGATGATTCGCTTATAATTTTTAACAAGAAAATGGGAAGATAATTACAGCATTTAAAGAAATGAAACAATAACTGTATGGTGTTGTATGTGGCCTCATCACTTGAATGGTTGTGAAATGGTTGTCAGTAATGTTTTTCTGGAATGTCTAGATATATTACAGAGCTTTACTGAGGTGACACAAGTTGTACAGTATCTCCTAATTGCGAGTCGGAAATCCTTTTGCCCGGCGTAGTGCAGCGACTCAAAGGCAATGGACTAAACAAGTCGTTGGAAGCCCCCTGCAGAAATACTGAACCATGCTGCCTCTATAGCAGTCAATAACTGCGAAAGTGTTTTCCGCGCAGGATTTTGTGCATGGACTGACCTCTCGATCATTTCGCACTAATGTTCCATAGGATTCATCTCGGGTGACCTGGATGGACAAATCATTCGCTTGAATTGTCCAGAAAGGTCTTCAAACCAATCGAGGTAAACTGTAGCCTAGTGCAAGGCGCATTGTCATCCATAAAAACTCCGTCGTTGTTTAGGAATATCAAGTCCATGGATGGCTGCAAATGGACTCCAAAGTGGCTGGACATAAACTTTTCATGTCAGTAACAGGTCCAGCTGGACCAGAGGACCCAGTCCATTCCAGGTAAACAAAGCCCACACCACTATGGAGTCACCACCCACCACCAACATCCACATAGCCTTGTTGACAACCTGGCTTCAAGGCTTCGTAGGGTCTCCGACTCTCGCGAACCCTGCCATCGGCTCTTACCAACAGAAATCGGAGCTTATCTGACCAGACCAAGGTTTTCCTGTCGTTTAGGGTCCAACCGATTTGGCCAGGCGATGTTGACAGGTTAGCAAAGGCACTCGTCTATGTCGTCTGCTGCCATAGCCTGTTAACGCCAGATTTCGCTGCGCTGTCCTAACGGGTACGTTCGTCACAAGTCCCACATAGGTTTCTGCGATTGTTTCACTCAATATTGGTTGTCTGTTAGCACTGACAACTCTACGCAAACACCATTGTTCTCGGTTGTTAAGGCCGTCGGTCACTGCGTTGTCCGCGGAGGAAAGTAAAATCTTAAATTTGAGTATTTTCCGTACACTCTTGACTCGGTGCATCTTGGAATATTGAATTGCCTAACGATTTCCGAAATGAAGTGTCCGTTGCCTGTTGCTCCAACTACCATACCGTGTTCAAACTCTGTTAATTCCCGTAGTGTGGCCATAATCACATCGGAAACCTTTCCAAGTGAATCACCTGTGTACAAGCTATTTTATACCTTGCGTGCGCGATACTATCGTCATCTGTATGGTACAAGTGCATATTGCTATCCCATTAATATTGTCATGTCAGTGTAGCTAAGCAAATACTTTATGTTGTTGCAGACGTGTTTTTGGTCGCCCAGGCAGATCCATTATGTGTCAGTGTGTTTAGCCAACAAACACGTTGAGTCGCTGAAGTCGCTGATAACAGCGACACGCGTGGAGATTGCTCCCTTGGGTTTCCGCTGCCCGCCGCACACCGTCCCATTTAGTTCCGCTTCCTGCCGCAGGCGGCGCTGGTACCACAAGTTGGCGCCCGCTTACGCAGGTGCACTAGCGTAATTGGCTGGAGCCAACTTGGTCCGCCAGGTCGGACCCAGAGAAAACTAGGTGCGATGCATTACCTCGCGATTATATCACGGAACATTAATCACCACCTTACGCGCAGCTGGTAGACTGTATTACCATCACCTCCGAGGACCATTCAGCAACCGCTAATAAACTGCAGTAAGAAGTGTTGTTGAGCGACTAAGTGTTGGAACTAGTTGCTATATTACCATCACCCCGTGGTTCTATTGCAGAAGTGCGAGCTATCCGAAAACACCTCAGTCTTCAATAAGCAAGCCTATCTCTAGCATCTGTTTCACTCATATCCACATTTGTGAAGCAAACCTTTTTATCAGACGTAAAGACAGTGTGGAGAATTCTAGAAAACACAACTGTAGCTGAAGTCTTGAAAAACTGGGTAATTTAAGCCCACTTGTGCAATGTTTGCCGCGCAACAGAATTAAACTGCGATGAGATTTCTTAATGAGCACGAAATCAATAGGACAGGGCGTCATATCCATAGCTACATTTCCCACGATTATCTTTACTAGATTTTGACGAATGAAGCAGTGGTCCCGTCTGAAAAACGCACGTTACATTTATTTCTCTATCCTTTATCTACCAGAGATTGTCTCATCTCTGAAAGCCGAGAGACTCATCGTTGACTGCTCCTTAAACCCTAATATTCCTCCTATTTTCCGACGTTTATATATTTTTAACGATTTGCACAGGTGAGCATAATGACAGTTACCATACCACTATTAACCAAGGGATAATATTCATTAATTATAGTATGTTATAATAATTTATGCAACACAATCTCAGTACTATTTAGGCAGTTGTGAAAGAAAGCAGTTTCTGGCGGCAACGTTATTCGATAAGTGTTTCTCTGCATTCCTTCCTCGCTAGATTTTCTGTATACATAGTCATGCAATGACAGCCACTGTTGCTACATCAAAAGTTAATTATCGTGTTAATATGGGATGCTGTATTTTAATCTGTGGTTAGCCGAATTACCTGACGGAGAAGTCACGACTTCGCGGAACTTTGATGGACGAGAAACGGTAGTGATACTTATTTGGTCACTAGGTAGAAAACTCAGGTTATTCCAGCATCGCGCGACCTTTCCCATGACCCGATAAAATTTGTTGTTGCTTATTTTTATCCTAACGGCTTCTTTGATCGCTGGTGGGTAGCTGCATGAAATGAAATTTTCGTGTCCTGAAACATTATTTTTGTTTGTGAGGGGTGTATTTGGGCACAACGATATTTAATGTGGCGTCGTTTCGCATTGCATCGTTCTGAAACCATATGCATAGAGTGAGTAAGATGGCTGCTCACCCATTCAATGGAACCATAATAAGTGAAGAAGCTGAGTTTGGTCTATCTGGATTAGGTACTTTGTGGTTCCCTAATTCATGTTAGGGCCGAGTGTTTCTTGGTATAGAAGTATTTTTGTAATATCTAACTCCAAGTAAATTCAGATACTAATTCATCAACTAAGTTACCGTTTAATAAAGCTTTTGACAGTAAGATGCAATTTCCAGATTTTGTGGATGGATTAGAGCGTCCAGAGAGATTCAATGCTGTTTTCTAAAAAGTACCGATTAATTTGACATATATTTTTCCGGCAATATCATTGCCGCTGTAGGGGTGCATAGTTCTGTTTAAGGTGCAAAGTAACCAGTATTACGGAACCAATATGCGACCCATCACTGCTCATCAAATGGATACACTATTTTCAGGAAGAGGTAGTCGTGTGTGAGAGATATCCACTGCTGTTCCTTTATCGTTTTTATGAAAACCCGTCATCTAAGGCAAATATGTGTTTTCAAATATACTATGATTAAATTAGTCGTAAGAACGGGAATATTTCCTAATGGCTGAACACATTTAAGGTCTCTCCGCACTTATTCTGCATCCAGAACGGTAGCCAGGCTGTCGTACACAGGACGACCATCAAAAAGAAGATGAAGCCACATTTCGTTGACAACTCAACAAGCGTTCTACACTAAATGTCGTGACATGATCTTCAACCATACATCTGATATTACCAGGCCGTATCTCTAGCTCACAATTATTATATTCCTAACCTCTGAAATACATTTTGGGCATACCTCACCTTTACTCTCGGTTTAAATTTAAGTTGTAGGGAAGCTGAGACAATAATGTAGTATGTGTGTTATTCCATGTTCAAATTCTGTTAATGTAAAACCTCGTGAGTCTTCTGTAGTTGGACGGCTGCTGACGTCGGCTAGAGTCTCGGTGGTGAAAACCTGTAGGATATGGAACGAGGTGATGCAGTGCTAATACACTGGACTCGAATACGGGAGGACAGCGATTCTAGTTCCCATCTGACCCTTCTGATGGACTTTTCTTCTCAATACCTTACTTCTCTTTCTCTGTGTAAAGACTGCAAAGGTACATACGTAATCCCAGGAGTGAGATAAAGAAAATAGAACCAGCTTGCAGATAAATTAATGGGGATTGCCACCAACGAACTTCTGACGTTTGAAATCGGTGTCGAACCAGTGAAGAGTTCATTTAGTTCTTTAAAAAAATGTTTTATTCCGATGAAATTCCGGCTCATGTAGTCAGAGATCTTATGTGGAGCCCGAGACATACCGGTGGCAGCGTTTCAGCCGATTTCTATAAGATGGTCAGCAAATTTCGTTGTCTTGTGACAGCGAGAGCGAGAGCACCAGCAGCAGCACAGTACTGTTTGTATAAAGCGTTTATTTTGCATTTTGTTTACGACCTTCCACTAAGGAAGGGATTCTATTTGTGTTTATCTGCTCTGCATAGTAACTAACAGTTCTTGATAAAACTTTACGTAGTTTTCGTGTTAGATTTCTTAGTGTTTTCTTGATCGTTAGAACAGAAAGCGCCCTAAAACCTTCTTTGTTTGTTTCGCGGCCGTTAGCCACTAGTCACTTGAATCAGCAGTTGTCTTGTCAGCCAGAGCGAGAGCACCAGCAGCAGCGAGTACTGTTTGTATAAAGCGTTTTTGTACTTATTTGCTGCGCTTAGCTTTTAAATAGTTTTTCTGGGAAAACCTAGCGTAGTTTTCGCGTCTCGTATTTCAGTGAGTGTTTCTTGATTATCAGAGTAGCTCATCATAAGATTATCTTGGGAATTTGTCACCGTATAGGGTAGGGTAAACATAGTCATGTCTAGGGACTGTGGTTGTTGTGAGCGGACACAAGGAGAATTGGCCACTCTTCGGGGGCAGGTGGAGGCTTTGTCTGTTAGGCTCATCGAGCTCGAGGCGCAGGCGTCGGCTCGTAGTGGCGTTGGGGCAACTGTGGTGAGACCTATGCCTACTTCGGTGGCCTTGGAATCACATGGAACCCCTGATGTCGCTGCGTCTTCCGGCAGTGAGCATCTTACCGGTCAGCCATCACTCCAGGGTGAATGGCGGACAGTGGTGGGCTCTCGCGTGCCTGGCCGAAAGGCGAAGGTGGGATCTGGCCGCGTGGCAGCTGCCTTACCCCTTTCCAACAGGTACGGGGTGCTTCCTAGTGGTGATGACATCGTTTCCGAGCCACCACAGGATGCCTCGCCTGTTGGGCCAGTGGCCGATTCTCCGGCAAGGTCCCGACAGTCACAGAGGGCGGGCCTATTAGTTATAGGGAGCTCCAACGTTAGGCGGGTTATGGAGCCCCTCAGGAAAATAGCGGGTAGGTCGGGGAAGAATGCCAGTGTGCACTCGGTGTGCTTGCCGGGGGGTCTCGTCCGTAATGTGGAGGAGGCCCTTCCGGCAGCTATTGAACGCACTGGGTGTGACCGGCTGCAGATAGTAGCACATGTCGGAACGAATGACGCCTGCCGCTTGGGTTCTGAGGCCATCCTTGGTTCCTTCCGGCGGCTGGCTGATTTGGTGAAGACAACCAGCATCGCATGCGGAGTGCAAGCTGAGCTTAATATCTGCAGCATAGTGCCCAGAGTCGATCGCGGTCCTCTGGTTTGGAGCCGTGTGGAGGGTCTAAACCAGAGGCTCAGACGACTCTGCGACTATAATGGTTGCAAATTCATCGACCTCCGTTATTGGGTGGAGAACTGTAGGGCCCCCCTAGACAGGTCAGGCGTGCACTACACACCGGAAGCAGCTACTAGGGTAGCAGAGTACGTGTGGCGTGCACACGGGGGTTTTTTAGGTTAGAGGGACCCCCCCTTGGGCGAAACGATAAAATACCTGACGGCTTACCAGAGAGGACATTATCATCGTTGATAAAGAACGTCCGTCCTCAGAGACCAAAAACAGGAAAAGTTAACGTAATATTGGTAAACTGCAGGAGTATCCAGGGCAAGGTTCCTGAATTAGTATCTCTTATTGAAGGAAATAGTGCGCATATAGTATTAGGAACGGAAAGTTGGTTAAAACCGGAAGTGAACAGTAACGAAATCCTAGACACAGAATGGAATATATACCGCAAGGATAGGATAAACGCCAATGGTGGAGGAGTATTTATAGCAGTAAAGAATTCAATAATATCCAGTGAAGTTATTAGCGAATGCGAATGTGAAATAATCTGGGTTAAGCTAAGTATCAAAGGTGGGTCAGATATGATAGTCGGATGCTTCTATAGACCACCTGCATCAGCAACCGTAGTAGTTGAGCGCCTCAGAGAGAACCTGCAGAACGTCGTGAAGAAGTTTCGTGATCATACTATTGTAATAGGGGGAGACTTCAATCTACCAGGTATAGAATGGGATAGTCACACAATCAGAACTGGAGCCAGGGACAGAGACTCTTGTGACATTATCCTGACTGCCTTGTCCGAGAATTACTTCGAGCAGATAGTTAGAGAACCAACTCGTGAAGCTAACGTTTTAGACCTCATAGCAACAAATAGACCGGAACTTTTCGACTCCGTGAATGTAGAAGAGGGTATCAGTGATCATAAGTCAGTGGTTGCATCAATGACTACAAGTGTAATAAGAAATGCCAAGAAAGGAAGGAAAATATATTTGCTTAACAAGAGTGATAGGGCACAAATCGCAGAATATCTGAGTGACCACCATCAAACGTTCATTTCTGAGGAAGAGGATGTGGAACAAAAATGGAAAAAATTCAGAAACATCGTCCAGTACGCCTTAGATAAGTTCGTACCGACTAAGGTCCAAAGCGAGGGGAAAGATCCACCGTGGTATAACAATCATGTACGAAAGGTACTACGGAAACAAAGAAAGCTTCATCATAGGTTTAAGAGTAGTCGAATCATAGCTGATAAGGAAAAGCTGAACGAAGCGAAAAAGAGCGTAAAGAGAGCAATGAGAGAAGCATTCAACGAATTCGAACATAAAACATTGGCAAACAATCTAAACAAGAACCCTAAAAAGTTTTGGTCATATGTAAAATCGGTAAGCGGATCTAAATCCCCTATTCAGTCACTCGTTGACCACGATGGCACCGAAACAGAGGACGACCGAAGAAAGGCAGAAATACTGAATTCAGTGTTCCGAAACTGTTTCACTGCGGAAAATCGTAACACGGTCCCTGACTTCAGCCGTCGCACGGACGCCAAAATGGAAAATATTGAAATAAACGATATCGGAATTGAAAAACAACTGCTATCACTTAGTAGCGGAAAAGCATCCGGACCAGACGAGATACCCTTAAGATTCTACAGTGATTATGCTAAAGAACTTGCCCCCTTTCTATCAGCAATTTATCGTAGATCGCTGGAAGAACGTAAAGTACCTAGCGACTGGAAGAAAGCGCAGGTCGTTCCCATTTTCAAGAAGGGTCATAAATCAGATGCGAATAATTATAGGCCTATTTCGCTTACGTCAATCTGTTGTAGAATAATGGAACATGTTTTGTGTTCTCGTATTATGACGTTCTTAGATAATACAAATCTCCTTCATCATAACCAACATGGATTCCGCAAACAGAGATCATGTGAAACTCAGCTCGCCCTATTTGCCCAAGAAATTCACAGTGCCGTAGACACTGGCGAGCAGATTGATGCCGTATTCCTGGACTTCAGGAAGGCATTTGATACGGTTCCGCACTTACGTTTAATGAAAAAAATACGAGCTTACGGAATATCGGACCAGGTTTGTGATTGGATTCAGGATTTCCTAGAAGAAAGAACACAACATGTCATTCTTAACGGTTCAAAATCTGTAGATGTAGAGGTAATTTCGGGAGTACCGCAAGGAAGCGTGATAGGACCTTTATTGTCTACAATATACATAAATGACTTAGTTGACAACATCGGTAGCTCCGTGAGGCTATTTGCAGATGACACGGTTGTCTACAAGAAAGTAGCAACATCAGAAGACTCGTACGTACTCCAGGAAGACCTGCAGAGGATTAATGCATGGTGCGACAGCTGGCAGCTTTCCCTAAACGTAGATAAATGTAATATAATGCGCATACATAGGGGCAGAAATCCATTCCAGTACGATTATGCCATAGGTGGTAAATCATTGGAAGCAGTAACGACCGTAAAATACTTAGGAGTTACTATCCGGAGCGATCTGAAGTGGAATGATCACATAAAACAAATAGTGGGAAAAGCAGGCGCCAGGTTGAGATTCATAGGAAGAATTCTAAGAAAATGTGACTCATCGACGAAAGAAGTAGCTTACAAAACGCTTGTTCGTCCGATTCTTGAGTATTGCTCATCAGTATGGGACCCTTACCAGGTGGGATTAATAGAAGAGATAGACATGATCCAGCGAAAAGCAGCGCGATTCGTCATGGGGACATTCAGTCAGCGCGAGAGCGTTACGGAGATGCTGAACAAGCTCCAGTGGCGGACACTTCAAGAAAGGCGTTACGCAATACGGAGAGGTTTATTATCGAAATTACGAGAGAGCACATTCCGGGAAGAGATGGGCAACATATTACTACCGCCCACATATATCTCGCGTAATGATCACAACGAAAAGATCCGAGAAATTAGAGCAAATACGGAGACTTACAAGCAGTCGTTCTTCCCACGCACAATTCGTGAATGGAACAGGGAAGGGGGGATCAGATAGTGGTACAATAAGTACCCTCCGCCACACACCGTAAGGTGGCTCGCGGAGTATAGATGTAGATGTAGATGTATTTTCGAACAATGAGATGAAGATCTTGGATTTGTGGAGGAAACTACTGTGGTTGCGTGTTCAGATCAGGTCGCGGACACCTGTTGTTGGTCTTCTTATACCGTTAATCACAGAACTCGGTATTTTAGAATCGAAAATATTGTTCAAGGTCTTCCGTTTGTTACTAGACAAATATCTCACAATAAAACAGAGCAGACCTCTAAGCCTGTGAGTTTCAAAATGTCATTTGTTTTCGCAGGAAGTATAGTTAACACACCAAAAGAAGAATTATTTACGGAACTGTAGATTATGAAAATAAGCATAACGCTACAAGGAGGATTATGCTTAAGACAACTTTATGAGGAGAGAGGAATGAGCGGAAGCTATCTCTAGTTGCGACAGAATATCTGAAACACGTACGAATTATGTAAATGGTTCACCAAGGAAAAAACGAAAACAACGGACTTAGAGGACTCGAGAAAGGAGACCGTGAGAGACCAAACAATGTTGAAACCAACAGAAGAAAGGAGAATGAGGAAAACAGGAGGCAGTACAATGAACAAGATTATATGAAAAACGGAGAATAGCGTGTGTGGCGGTCTGGACATACGTGAATCGTAAATCAGGACCAGTGAATCATCAATGACCAAGAACAAGATACTGCAGTTACAAATAAGCAAGAAACTCTAATCGAGACAAGAATTATAGATATTACTGTGAAGACTATTTGAAATCTGATGCAACTTGGAAGCGATAACGGTAATTGTAAAAGATCACTTATTCCAACAGGATGTTAAACAGGCAGATTATGTAACGGAGGAAAGAAAAGAAGCAGACAGAGAATGTAGCCGTGATGAACGAAGAAATATAAGCTAAGGAAAACATCAACTGCATTTTACAGGAGAACTGAAGGTAGAATTAGTATCTGAGGATGAAGAAACGAAAAGCGTCCTGATAACAAGAGATAAAGGGAAACAAAGAGATGAAGATGGCAGTAATTAGGAAGTAAATAAATGGACATGAAAATTGAGAACGAATGAGAATAATTTCGGGAGGAAGAAAAAACGAAAGATGAAGAGAAAGATGAAGAAGAAGAGAAGCAGCGTGAGCACAATGAAGATAGACGAAACGCAGAAGTAGAAGAGAGAGATGAGTATATGGAGCGCCTTTTGACAGACGATGAAGAATACTGGAGAAGATAAAGGAGGCGATGAGGAACGGCAGATGAGAGAATTAGAAAATGTTAGTGAACCAGAAGCAGCAAGAATAAAAAGTCAATAAGTTGGAAAGAGGACAAGAGCACTCAGGGGTAGCAGGCTCGTGAGTAAAGGGTGATGGAGCTTACGAAGAGGAAATGAAGGTAGTCGGTAGAAGAGGGCAGAACATGCTAGTGAGAGAGAACTCTGTTGATGATGGAGTTGGGGGGGACTCATCATTGCAGGAGATGGAAAGAAAGTAGATAGTAACGTTGATCTTCGTACACGATGCTAGGAAAGCGGAAACGTCACTTTGAAGAGTGAAAACGCTGCC
The DNA here is from genome assembly GCF_023864275.1 of Schistocerca cancellata. NCBI lineage: Eukaryota > Metazoa > Arthropoda > Insecta > Orthoptera > Acrididae > Schistocerca > Schistocerca cancellata. The sequence continues at coordinate 468,703,517 of NC_064633.1, forward strand.
ATGAGTGCTATGGAAGTGAAGGACGACGAAGACATCTCGTCTCGTTTCGAAAGTGAAGAAAGCGAGAGTGAAGTAATAAGTTCCTCGTACAGGAACATTTTAGTAATGAAGAAAGTGGGGAAGTAGAAAGGAAAGAAGAAGAGAATAAAGAAGAAGATTAAGAAGAGATGAGAGAAGACGAAGAAAAAGGAGAAGTCATGTGGCATAGTAAGGCAGAGGGAGCAAGACGAAAGAATTAGTAATAATCACACCGAAACAAAGGGTCATATAGCCACCGGATAACTGAAGTGAAACCTACAGGTGTGAGAGGTGCACTCTTTCAGATAAAGTATTTCATCTCCCACCCAAGGTTTCTTCGTAGTTAATTTCCTTGTACATCAATTGGGCTGTTTAAATCGTACACTTGCCCTTTCCTCTTCTACTTACCTGGCTATTGTAGTATTCACTATCGCATTGTGCAACATCATACGTATGTCATCATTCTACAGTATTTAGGTATCCCACTTTTTTTCCACATACAATATTCTAGTCGATTTTCTTAAACTTCAGTGTCCATTTCATCATTTCTGAAGTATCATTGAGTCCGTATCTGCTCCTGCGTACGCCTTGTTATCCAATATCTGATTCCGGACTTCTGTCTGACCATTACTTAATCCAGCTGAAATATTCCCCTGTATCCAGGTATTTTCCAAGTATACTTGCTACTCTAGTGAGTTTTGATCAGCCCACAGTTATTAGATTTTCATCTCCCTTTACATACTGAATTACGCGCTCAATACCCTCATAAACTTTCTCCATCTCTTTACCTAGCACTTGTGACGTCCGCATGTAACACCGGAACTATTGGCATTATCCAATCTAGTCCAGTCATCAACGGTAAAAGGAGTCGGACCTGGTCCCTGGGAAACTGTAGTTGTTGCAGTTCTCATCATTTGAATGGCCGTAACAATTTCAATGTTTACTGACTTCTTCTCTTTTTCCTCTGTTATAGAGTCACATTGAATATAGTCAATTAAAGACGTGAAATCATCGCGGGAAGTATACATCTGCTAGAGTCCAAATATCAGTTACCGTAATTCAGATATTTCACTCTTTCCCATTTCACCCTACATTCCACCACTACCAACTAGCACCTGGAGCCGTATCTATCCTGAGTAGGGTATGCTCTATTGGGGCTTCTATACCTTATCTAGCCCTAATGTAGACCGTTATCGACTTTTTAACTGAACCATGTTTCTTTTATAATGGTTGAAGTATGTATTTCTTTCAAACACAGAGCACAACAGTAGGCCTCTTACGCTTCCTGTAATCTAAGCTGTCTTATATCCTCTTCCTCAGCTGTACCGTCAAGATAAAATTAATGTATTTTCCCTTTGTTTTGCACCAACTAGTGCACTCTGTTCTTCCGATTACTAGACGCTCCTGAAAATTTTAGGCACAGAATGTGTCATGTTATGTGTTCTACTAAATGTAAGACGTAGTTAAGTTGGGCATGGTACCAAATCTCCGTTGTTCCACATGAAGTCAGTTAAAAGACTTTGCTATCCTCGGATACTTTAAAAAAAATTAAAACGTCGTATTTATAGATCTTGTTTTATGAAATAAGTTGTCATGTACATATGAGACTGAAACACACGTTTTGATGATCTACCAAGTGTAAGCTAAATATAAAACGTGGTGGTGGAATGATATTTATATCGCCAAAATATCCCAATAGTGGTATTTAATTTGAGTCATTATGTCACGGACCTGCGGAAATATGCTATCAAAACGCTTATGTGCAAGGAGAAGAACTTGCTGAACTCGATTCAGAGTTTAAGGATACACTCTAACAGAACCCAACGTTCTACAGTATTCATATATCTGACTTGATATACACGTACAGGGAAATGTATAGAAAATTATCTCCCCTGGTGGAACGTGCGACTTCACTTGCCTGTGTTCCTTTTATTCTTTTTTTTTGTGTGGCGTCGGGATTCCGGTACGCTGTCTGTCCTCGGCAGCTCAGCCGAGAAGCAGCGTACTGGCTTGGCGGCCGCTGCCGCCGCTATTCATCTCCGTGATATATTATGGCAGACACGGAAACGTGGCGACCGCACGGATGCCACGGGCTGATACGTGCGGCCGCAAAACCCACCCTGTGTCAGCCACCCACCCCTCCCCCACGACGATACTAGCGGGCAGAATTACGGCCGGAGCCACACACGGGCTCTATTCTAGTCTACGCGGACCAGCGCAGTACCTAGTCTACAGGCGAACTCCAAGCACCTGTGATCTTAATGAAAGGTGTATTTAGCTAGTGAAATGTAGTCGAAAGTAAGACCATTAATTTACAGTGCCACTGTTTGGCTTTGTCGTTGAATGGGACGTGTCGGATAATCACAAAGTTACTTCTCGTCGTCTTATTCGAGCAGCTATATTTAGACTTGGCAACCTGAAGTTTGAAGTGCGTATTCGAAAATCAGCAGTGATACAGAAATCTGAGAAGACTCACGTAGATCGATATGAGATAAAAGGTATGTAACCTAACCCGCTCAACTATGTGATGACCATGGATACAATTACCTCGTATACATTCTGCGGAACATACTCGTGTTGTTCTAAGGTCCTTTACATTTGCTTCATTCTTGTGTTTTTAGTTCTGTTCCTATTTTCACATACCTATTCCTCTCCCTTCTTTCATACTTAGCTGATCTTACCAGACGCCTCAATTCTGCCTACCCTCATGGCTTTTTTCTTCCCTTCTTTCTTTCCCCTACAAATTGAACTGAACTTCCTCAATGTTGGGTTAATATAGCTACTATTTTTGAAGAAAGTATAATCTCTTTTCTTACCTTAATTTTTAAATATCAGCCGAGAGTGCTGTTAACGGAGACGAAGCTCCTCATTCTCCATATCACATTTTCCTTGCAACACAATATTCTAGTGACAATGGTTCCCATCCTCTTCAGCTCTCGATCCCTTCCTTTGCTATAGTAGCAGTGCCTCTGTCTGTGTTCCCGGAGATTTATATGTCCTCTCCTTTGTATTTCTCCCTTTCAGTCGGCTCTATTCCTCACCACATGTATCAATAACTCACTAGGTGTCGTGCTATCCAGTCACATTAATGTGCAATAACCACTCGCAGACGGGAGGTGGCAGCACTAACAGTGGAAGGTATATAAAAGGAGTATGGGAAGGGATGGAGAACGGTCAAGAGTGGAGTCGTTGTCGTAATGAGGAAACGGAGTGATTTCTCTGTCCAAAAATACATGATCATTGGCTCTTGGGACAAGAGTGGAAACGTTTCCGGAACGTCTAAGTTGTAGACTAATTGAATACCTACGAGGTTGAAGTTTAACGTGCACAGTAAAATGGCGCTAATCAAAACGAGCGCCGAAGCAGCTGTGGTGCTTGACTGGCCATAAATGACAGAAGTGAAAGACGTCAGCGGAGATAAGTAGCGGCCAGCAGACGCGCACAAGCTGATTATAGAGCAACAGATAAGGAAGTGAAAAGGAGTGTGAGAAGAGACCACAGAAGATGGATAGATGAACAGGCTGATAGAGCAGAACAGGCAGCACGTAGGGGGGATGTGAAAGAACTATATGATATCACTGAGATGCTCTCAAAGGAAAGCTTCCAGAGGAACCGACCAGTAAGGAATAACAAAGGGGAGATACTAACTACACATGAAGAAAAATCACGTAGGTGGAAGGAACACTTTAACGAAGTTGTAAATAGCGACCTTGGCGGTGAGGTAGAACAAAAAGATCAAACGGAATACAATGATCCTAGCGCCAGCATTGGTGTAAACGCACTCATGAAAGCAGAAATTCCGATAGCACTGAAGCACATCAAGAATGGGAAGGCTCCAGGACCATATAATATAACATCTGAGATGTGGAAAACATAGCTGGTCACCACTGTCGAGTAATTCTACATCCTCTTAGAAAAGATATGGAGAGAGGAGGAACTGCCAACAGATTGGGAACGAGGTATTATGGTGAAAATACTCAAAACCGGCATCAAGGATTCTGTGGAAGCACAACTGAGGAGGGAGCAGGCGGGTTTTAGAAAACATTGAAGCTGTGTGGACTTTATCAATACTCTCAAATTTATTCTGGAACAAAGTGCGGAGTGGCCACATACTCTCTATCTCACCTTCATTGACATTGAAAAATTTTCGAATCTGTCAGTGGAAGAGTCATGTTGGATACACTTGCAAAATATGGCATTCTAACGAAGATTATTAACATCATCAAGGAAATGTATGAACACTATGAATGCCAAGTACTACATAATGGACAACTAACAGAGGCTTTCCAAGTTCCTTCGGGAGTACGACAAGGGTATATTCTTTCGCCAACACTATTTTTTTCGGTGTTGGACCGTGTGATGAAGAGAATTATGGGGGGGGGGGGGGGACGGAAGAGGTGTGTGCAATGGGGGATGCGGGATGGGCTCGAAGATCTAGATTTCGCAGGTGACATCTGCTTAAGGGCACAATGATATCTCGACATCGAAGAGCAACTGGCCAGATTACAGAGAGAGCCAGAAGTTGCAGGCCTCAAGACAAATGTCCTAAAACCAAAAAAAAATGCGGATAAATTCGACCATAACGAATAAGCTGGCCATTAATGGACAGGACCTAGAGCAGGTCCAATCTTTCCTCTATCTCGGAAGTATAGTCACGACTACAGGTGACAATGAGGAGGACGTCTGTAGTCACATCCGCAAAGCAAATGGTGCGTTTGTACAACTGCACCCTGTTTGGAGAAACAGGAACATCTCAAAGAAGACCAAACTCCGGTTTTCAATAGCAATGTGAAGGCTGTTCTGTTGTATGGCTACGAAACTTGGAAGGTGAATAACCACATGAAAAATCAGCTCCAAAATTTTATCAGCCGCTGTCTCCGGCATATTTTAAATGTGAGATGGCCAGATATAATGAAAAACGAAGATTTTTGGAGTGAGACAAATCAGCAACCAATCAATATACGACTCAACGAAAGAAAATGGAACTGGATTGGGCTTACATTGAGGAAACCAGATGGAGCTGTTGAGACGGTGGAGTTGGATTGGAACCCTCATGGAGTTATCTTGATAGAAATCGTACTGGGTATGAATTTATCTTCCAGAGGAAACGACAGGACCTGTGCCAAGTCAAGCAGAGCAAGTGACTGCCCAGATGAACCAAAGGGCTACCAATAGTGTCTTCTCAAGAACTGTTCAGTGAATATTGCTTCGTGTAGGCCTCCACTGTTCACTTCCAATCATAGGCGACGAAGTCTGGAATTTGGACCCCTATACCACAGCTAGAAGTCCAATGAGTGATGAGATGTAGCCTTCTGAGATGAGTAAATGTTCTGTGTTCCATTGGACAAACGAACATTGCCGCGTACGGCTCTGCAATAATCTTCGGAAAGGTCCAGGCCGGAGGAGGGAGACTTATGGTCTGATAAATGTTTCCGCGGCATTCTCTAGGTATACCGTCTTTCTGGAAGGCAATATAGATAAAAAGAAATATGCTTATAGGCCTGACGTCCATGTCCGCCCATATTTGCTGTCAGTTTTTCCTTTGGCATCATGGCCTCTACCACGTAACAATGCAACGTGTCACACAGCTCTCAGTGTATGTGCGTGATTCGAAGAACACTTCGATGAGTTTACCGTACTCTCCTGGCCATAAAACTCCCCTGAATTAAACCAAATCGACAATTGTGGGATTTCGATCTGGCTGTTAGTGCCATGGATTCTCAACGAGAATCCTCTCACAGCTGGCCACTGCGTTGGAGTCGGCATGGTTCCTCAGCGCTGCCGGTACATCACAGAACCTTGGTGACTCTCTTCCTGCAGGCCTCGCAACGGTCCGCCCTGCACAATTGGTCACATTAATTTGACTGGACCGTGCTCTATCTAATTTGGTACATGAAGGTATAATTGAACGTCTCGTAAAGAAATAAAATGCGACTGTGTGTACAACCAACGAAAACCCGTATTAATCGTTGTTACCCGCCTCGCGTGATAGCTAACAATGTTTACATAACATTTTCCAGTCAACCGATCTTTTGCCTTTCTATCTGCACAGTAATTAATTCTACATACTTATATCGGTTTCAATGTGTTCCACGGCGGAAATTACTTATTAACATGCTGCTTAGTATATTCATAGTTACTGCGTTTCTTGTAAAAATTCTTTCAAGAAATCATCCCAAACAATTATATATTTTTGTCTTGAATTTTTCTATGAGAACCAGAGACTTATACAATAGCAGAAAGGTTTGGGAAGCTGCTTGAAACGGTTTCGTCTTGGAGAATGAGATTTTCACTTTGCAGCGGAGTGTGCGCTGGCATGAAACTTCTTGGCAGATTAAAACCTAGTCTCGAACTCGGGACCTTTGCCTTTCGCGGGCATGTGCTATACCAATCTGGCTGGAAGTTTCGGTTTTTCTTGATTTTGTTTGTTTTTTACGCATGATAGCCACTTCAATCACGTATTTTCGTACTATATAATTCATTAAAATAAGACTCGAGTATTACGTGGTAGATCGCTGTGCGACACTCCCTAATACGTATATTTGACATGTTATAATCACTTCCATTGTTCTGAAAAAAAAAGCCAAACCTCGGCCCCATTTCGCGACCGCGATGCGGCAGCCACCAGTTCCAGTACAGCACTTGTGGCTGCCGCATCGCGGTCGCGAAGTGGGGCCGAGGCAGTGCCAGATATGTTTTACAGTATGACGATAAATTATGGGTCTGTAGTTTTAGTTTGACGGTGTTCCCTATGGAAAAACAGTAGATACTGTTATTCTGAAGAAGGTTGGTTTATCCCGACTGAAACCTAGTAAATTATAGGTAAACGATGCAACTGAGGCAATTCATGATTGAAAATGAAATTAATATTTATACAGTTGCTGACAGGGCTGCGAAATGTTGAAGGTATTTAAATTATCATTGAACTAAGCCAATCAGACCGTTGTTCGGGCAAATTAAAGGGGCCCGCTAGAGACGGTGTCGCCTGACATCTTCGTGTGGTTTTCTAAAACCGAACAAGGAAGCGATACAAAAATGGGGGATGGGACGGTAGTGAGGATCGAAGCGGAGCCAGAGGCTGAACAGTCACGTGCCCTACCATCTACGCTTTGAGAACAACTGAGTCTAATTATGTCTCGATGGTTCAAATGGCTCTGAGCATTACGGGACTTAACATCTGTGGTTATGTCTCCTAGAACTTAGAACTACTTAAACCTAACTAACCTAAGGACATCACACACAACCATGCCAGAGGCAGGATTCGAACCTGTGACCATAGCGGTCACGCGGTTCCAGACGGAAGCGCCTAGAACCGCACGGCCACAACGGCCGGCTTATGTCTCGAGGGCCGCTTGAATTTTCGCGCTCAACGGCCACACTGGCTAACTTCAGTGCTAATTAACTCGGAAACGGAACAACTTATCCTATTTTTTTATTAACTATTATGTCTCAGCAAAACCTATTTTGCAACACCTTTACGAGCCTTCCAGTCCCTGCGAACAGAGTGATTCAGTTTCCTCTACCGATGAAATTTTGTCCAACCCGCAATTTAACATCTGGCCTACAAAAACCTTGCGCGAGATTTTCATATTATTTTGCTCGCTGAGCTCTAACTATTAGTCTTACAAAATAAAGAAAAAGGACTTTTTTGTTGGAAATTTAAAGTAGTTAAATTTCGTACGTAGATATAATTTCTACGGAGGCTACGGTTTTAGAGTTATTCAAGAACAACATACGAAACTAGGCTTCAAACGCACTTCCACTACACACTCATTCTTCATCAGTCAGAATTTCTAGTATGTTGTTCGTGGCACTCCCTCCTACCACCGTAAAAAGATTTGCAACCACACGAACTGTACCCGATGCGCGACCTCTCTTTGTCTGTATTGACAAGGCTGTTACGACATCAGCATAGTCTGCTGTTTCGTTAGCATGAGGGTAATGAAAGAAAAACTACTCTTGTGAACGCTTCGCTACAACTAAGTCAGTCCAAACTTAAGCCTTACAAGCGCAGAAGTATCATGGCCAGGAGGCTTGACGAATAGAACTTCGTAACTTTTTGCCTTATGCTGTTGAAGTTCGCAAAATTGTTAAATAAAATTTACAAAAAGATCATTTAAATAACTTTTAAGTGCTCGACTAAGCCGGTGGCGTGAAAAGGCCAGTCAGTGAATGACAAAGAAGGTCGAATATGGGTTATAATTTGTGTAGTCTCAAATTATTGTACAGTGGTAGAAGATAGCGCCATGAACAGCACACCAGAATTCTGACCGGCTGCGGCTGAGTGTAAGCTTGGTGGTGCCCTTGAAGGTCAGCTTTTTATTATTTTTTCATATCTCTAGAACCACAGTCTATCGGAAGCCTACCCCGGTGTAAAATTTAACTAAATTAAATTTGCTTCAGTAAGACCCTGCTCATATTTTTCCTGTAGGCCTAATAGTTGGCGAATAGGGAAAATGTAGCAAGTGGTTTTTGAAGGTCAAGTATAACATTACAGGGCACATAAAATGACATTGGTGTGGGCAGTTGAATCACGCTGTATATCTTCATTATGTACGTTCATTGGCGTTCTACAGTCTTACCACTGACAACTACGATACAATATATGATAGAAATAAGTCTGTGGAGGCACACAAAACAAAAATCCATTACCATCAAAAGGTCGACTGCGAATTTATTATGAACAGTTTATATACAATCTGCTATTTTGCGACGACACTAATGCTACAGATGTCACAAGCGGATAATCGTATTTCATTAAGTTTGATTTTGCAATCAGACCTTTTGTTATAATCTTTAGTTAGGTGCAACGGCAGTCACTAGAGCCAGGGCATGGAACGGTAGTTACGAAGCTTCTGGTTCAGGTGTAGTTACTCTGTGTAGTTACAATAGGACAGTTTCCCACATTGAGTGTTCGTAATATCTTGCCTTTTACACTGCTGAAACCAGCTGTTGTGGAAATAATCAGTGAGAACACACGAATCTTCCTTGTCTGTGATGAGCAACTCGAAGGCTGTAGGCGTGTGTCGTTACCGTCTGCCGGTTGACAAGAGCTATGTGCTTCATTACGGTAATTGCGGTGATTAGACGTACATTAGGGCTTCCATTGTCTTCTGCCGTCAGCAGTGGCCGTGAATCAGGCCCCAGCCGTCCGCACCTCCTGCGCCTCAGACGACCCCTAGCAGCAGTAACTCATACTTCACTTAACAGTGACCTACTACCAACTCCAAGTACAAAGCAGATAAAAGCACTGTGGAGTGTTAACAGGTGCTAACTAGATTCCACTCTCTGAGATTTGAGCATGCACTGCTGACATTATGTCGCCGTATGGAGACTTAGCTTTCCAGAACTCACATGGAACGCCATTGATTGCTTTGTAGCTAATGTGCGAATGACTTTATTCGATGGCAGTTACTTAAATTTCATTACAATGTACACGTGAAACAGGTTATAAAATCTTCTCAATGCAGCTACTGAACCACATGAAACTATTTCCGATAGGAACTGTAGGCCATTATCATCGTGGCTTCGTCCATGGCCGGTCGGCTGTTGACTACATATTTACCTTGAAACAGTAGATAGAGAAATTTTATGAGTTTTATCGGTTATTATAGCCTACATTCATTGTATATTGCGAATATAACCATTCAGCAGCTGCATAATGGAATGACAACAATGAAAATCTGTGGTGGACCGGAACTCGAACCCCGAATTCCCACTTAACGCGAGCGGTCGCCTTACACTTATGCTAACCGAGTACGACTCAGGGCCTAACCCAGACTTGCATTTGTCGTCAACCATTTGTCTACAACCTGAACGCGAACATTTATTATGTATATTCTCGTACAGACAAGGCATTTTACATAAAAGCTGCTTGCTCCATCGTCTGTGGATAAATACACTGCTGGCCACCGTAAATGCAACACCCTGAAGGAAGATTCCGAATCAAGTCAAATTTACAATATGAGTTTGTAGCGATGAGATATGCAACTGATTAGAATTTCAGCGCAGACGCACTTCACGCGCGCCTGTGGCGCCACCTCATAGCGCCATTTAAGGCTTGGCGATTTCGACGAGTGTACGTTCGGCACGTGTGTTTACCTTGTGGTTGTTTCACAAGACGATCAGTTATGCCTCGTAGAAAACAGCGAACATCTTTTGATCAAGTATCCGAGTTCGACAGAGGAAGGATAGTGGCTTACCGAGATTGTGGATTGTCATACAGAGAAATCGCTAGTCGTGTTGGACGAAACAAAACAACAGTAATGCGGATATGTGACCGTTGGATGCAGGAGGGTACGACGAGCAGACGTGGTCGATCGCATTCACCTCGGTGCACCTCTGCACGTGCTGATAGGCAAATTGTGAGCATGGCAGTGACGGATTGCTCAGTGACATCCCGAACCATAGCACAGCACATAGCGTCTGTAACTCATCATCCAGTGTCTGCGCGTACCATTCGACGCCGTTTACAGCAGAGTGGTCTGTCCGCAAGACGTCCATTGCTTCGTCTACCATTGACGGAGAACCACAGACGTCTCCGTCGCCAATGGTGTGATGACAGACGGATGTGGACGGCAGAATGGAATGACGTTGTCTTTACTGACGAGGCTCGTTTCTGTCTGCAGCACCACGATGGTCGGATTCGAGGGTGAAGACACCGTGGAGAGAGGATGCTGGACAGCTGCATTATGCACCACCACATTGGTCTTGCACCGGGTATTATGGTATGGGGCGGTATTGGATATTACTCTCGCACGCCTCTAGTACGCATTGCCGGTACTTTAAATAGCCGGCGCTACATATCCGATGTGTTGGAGCCAGTTGTCCTTCCTTACCTTCAGGGCTCGGCCACAGCCATATTTCAATAGGATAATGCGCGACCACACGTGGCACGCATTGTCCAAAGGTTCTTCGTCAATAACCAGATTGAATTGCTTCCCTGGCCGGCTCGCTCTCCGGACCTTTCACCGATAGAAAACATGTGGTCCATGGTTGCTCAACGAGTGACCCAGATTACATCCCCAGCTGCCACACCAGATGATCTTTGGCAACGTGTGGAAGCTGCTTGGGCTGCTGTACCCCAGGAACACATCCAACGTCTCTTTGACTCAATGCCGAGACGTGTGGCAGCGGTGATCTCCAACAATGGCGGCTATTCTGGCTACTGATTCTAGCAGGAACCACATGTCCCAGACGTCTGTAAACGTAATTATTTGATACTTGGTCAACATGTTATCTACAAAATAAATTTTGTTGTGCTACCTCTTGTCTTTCTTGGTGTTGCATTTACGGTGGCCATCGGTGTACGTCCAAGTACAAGTGTTATCCCAAACTACGATGCAATGTTTCGGTACTGCTGCGACTAAAGCCGTTATGAAATACACGAAATGTATGAGCAACCATCAGCTGTAGCTGGCCGCAGTGGCCGTGCGGTTCTAGGCGCTACAGTCTGGAACCGAGCGACCCCTACGGTCGCAGGTTCGAATCCTGCCTCGGGCATGGATGTGTGTGATGTCCTTAGGTTAGTTAGGTTTAATTAGTTCTAAGTTCTAGGCGACTGATGACCTCAGAAGTTAAGTCGCATAGTGCTCAGAGCCATTTGAACCATCAGCTGCAGAATGGAATGACGACAATGCACATTTGTGCGGGGCTTGAATTTCCTGTTATCGTGAGCGGTCGCCTTACCATTAGACAATCCGAGCACACTCAAGGCCGGACATATGATCAACGCCATTTGGGTTCGGCTCTGAGTCGTGCTCGGATAGTCTAAAGGTAAGGTGAGCTCTCGCGATAATCGTTAAACCCAGGTTGGATTCACGGTCCGGCACAAATGTGAATTGTTTTCATTCCGTTATGCTACTGATAGTTGTTCACTCTAGCAACCGCAAATACATTTCACGTATTTCATATTAGCTGCAGTCACTGCATGCATGCATGCATGTCCGAAGGTACATTACACCATTATTCGGAATAACAGAGATACTGGAATATCGTAATTATCTTCATTGATTTTAGACAAGCGTTCGGCAGCATTCACCTCTCGCGTTATGGAAAACGTTAGAAAAAATTCACACCCCATCGCTACTCTGTTGTTGTCAAGTACGTTTCCTCAACCAACTATCGCCACCGCACAGTATTTGAAATGGATTCAGACAAGAAAATCCATTGGCGCCAATACCATTCGACTGGGCACTGGAAAAAAGTAAGTCCTGACGCAGATCGAATCAAATGGAGATGATGGGAGCAGACACAATCCTAGCATTTGCTGGCGTTGTAGGCGCTGATACTTCCCGATTTCTCCACAATGCGAACAAAACTGGGCTGGTGGTTAGTGACGATAAAATCAAATATTTCATGTATCACGCCGTCAGACTCTCCTTTCATCCATTGTTGTTGACGAGCATACCTTTGAAAGTATTCAAGAATTGAAGTGCCCAAGGTCGCCACTGACTAGTAAAAGAGAAGTGAGGAGGGAAGTGCATCACCGAATAATAAACGCTAGTCGCACGTTCCTTGGTCTCGACAATTTATTCAGATCACAACTGGTATCACAGAAGAATAAGATCTAGCTGTGCATGACACTATTACGGCTGGTGCTTTTATATGATTGCGAAACCTGGGCAAGAGCTGCACAAGCTGTCTGTGCCTTCGAGAGGAAAGTACTTCGAAAGATTTATGGACCCATCTACAATATCATGAAAGGTAAATGCAAAAGAAGAACGAAAGAAGATCTGTATCAGCGGTATGAAAAAACAGACATGGCCCGAATATTATGGCACAAGAGGCTAGAGTGTTTTGGCCATCCTTCGACCAGTTAGATCCCTCTCATACCGACTCCTCCATTCTAAAGCAGCTGGTAAACGCCCATCGCGACGTCCAAGGACGCGATGAAAGGACTGAGTATTGTCAGTCTCTAAATAAGTGGAGCCGCCACCGGTGGAAGATGAAGCTGGAGACCGATAAAGATGGAATTCCATCGGCAGTAGATGCCGTATCCCCTCTGACTAACTTCCTTTTCTATTGTGCTTTTCGTAAAGTGTCCTTTTCTGTTATAGACTTTAATGGCGTTAATGCAATAAATAATGATGATGATGATGATAATGATTACGCTGTGTAGTCAGTTACGATTTTTTTTCTGTCTTTTGAGCCACCGGTCTTCTTACTGATTTGATGCGGCACGCCAGGAATTTATCTTCTGTGCCAATCTTTCATCTCAAAGTGGCACTAGCATACCACGTCCTCAATTATTTGCTGGGTTATTTTCTATACTTTACTGAATATATAGCTTAGGTAAGTGCTTTTCTTTAAATGTCTATGTAAATTACTGCATCTGCAACCAATTCTGCTTCCATACCCATGAAACCAAGTACATGGACCAGGATACCAGGGACGGCGGCTATCGCTCAAATAACCAGTTTTCGGTTGTATGTTTCTGTTTTCAGCACCAGTTAAGTGTAAAAACCGCTGAAAATACCAGTTTTTGAAATAAACGATTTTCCGTTTTTAATTCACTTTATTTTCTTTACTAAACGTAGAAATCGAACAAAAACTAAAAAAAATTTGTTTCCATCAGTTGGAAGATAAATAGAATCAAGTTATTAAGTTAAACACGCAAAAGAAGTAAAACTTAATCTGCCCACCGTTCGTTGCTTTCCTCTAAGAGTGATAAGTGGCTGAATACTATGAAAAATCACTAGTATGTACCTACTAATTTTAATTATTTGAAATTCTGTTCAAATACGTGGATATTGCTAGCAGTTTGGCATTACAAATAGTGTTCTAAAGGTGAAAAATAAGCCTGAACAATATGTTTTTCATGTTAATTCGTTCATTTTCAAAAGTTACAAGCACATAAGGCGATATCAATTCTACTATCTGTTCTTACAGTAAACTATGAATGAATTGTTATGTTTTTCCTAGTATGATGATGTCGCAAGTTTGTTCTTGCTCATCCCGTTCTTAATCTTTAAAGTCAAATGGGGCATTCTACGTCATTAACACCGAACTTCGTAAAGTAAAAAATGGTTCAAATAGCTCTGAGCACAGTGGGACTCAACTTCTGAGGTTATCAGTCCCCTAGAACTTAGAACTACTTATACCTGGCTAACCTAAGGACATCACACACATCCATGCCCAAGGCAGGATTCGAACCTGCGACCGTAGCGGTCGCGCGGTTCCAGACTGTAGCGCCTAGAACAGCTCGGCCATCCCGACAGGCACTTCGTTAAGGATATCGGCACCAGGAATGCTACCATTCTATAATACAACAGATGCCCGACGACAACTGTGAGAAACTACCATCTAGAACAAATGAGGCCAGTCTCTCACGCTGCATTTACTATCTTGCTCAAAGGCATCCGAACGACCTAAATTGCGTTCAGCCTCATTTGATTGTAACTACATAACGTAACTCTCTAAATGGTCCTCTGCTCTCTTCTCGGTAGAGCCGTTCGGCAACACCAAACGGTTAATCCAAGAGGCCACATGATGTACCTGCACTATATGTCCATCACTCCAGATGGAAAATAATATCACGGTAATGAAAATCACATCAAAATTGTTATTTTAGAGATGACACAGTCATTACGCCTGTAAGCTTAAATTTACTATAGTAAATGACATTTCGAAAAGCAAGTTCTAATTGAAACTAAGTTACGATAATTTTTCCACTTGACTGTGATCTGCAAGTATAATCGAGTAACTATTGTTCCTGTTAACTATCTACGAAAGATTTTAAATATCAAAAATGGCTCAACTGGCTCAAATGTTTCTGAGCACTATGGGACTTAACATCTGAGGTCATTAGTCCCATAGAACTTAGAACTACTTAAACCTAACTAATCTAATCACATCACACACATCCATGCCCAAGGCAGGATTCGAACCTGCGACCATAGCGGTCGCGCGGTTCCAGACTGTAGCGCCAAGAACCGCTTGGCTACACCGACCGGCATTTTAAATATCTTTTCAGTCACAAGTAACAAAGTGTGCGCACATTTAAACTGGAAATGACAAGGCATACAACTTTGTGTTGGATGGGGAGTCGAACGCAGCACCTAATCGGACAATTAAATAAACACTCAAATGTCAGACATCGTAATTTTTCACCAATAAGTAACTGTCAGAAACTGAAATGCCGAAATTACGAGACGAAAAGGCTTCCATCTAGCAGCATTCGAACCCAATATCTATCGTCATTGCCTTCTAGTCAGCAATAGATAATGAAAATCGATTTATTTCAGCAGTATCGAGATGTGCACATGTCAGAACTTGAAATAATATTACTTAAAGTTCTTTTCTGTCTGGGAGTCGAATCCTGGAGTTGTGATCGTCGTTGATTACGCACGAAGAGACATGGACTAGCGAATTCCTTTTACTAGTAACTAAGAGTGGTAAGTTTGAACCTGGAATGATATGACGAAAAATCCGTGTCTGGCTGAAAGTCGAAACCGGTACCAACAGCTACTGCTGAAAACGCACGAAGCTGTGTTAAAAAATCGAATCTATTTGTCACCTGTCGTTTGGTGTGCTCATGCTACTACTTGAAATGACACGTTAGAAACTTTTGTGTCACATCAGGTTTCGAAATGCGACATGTGATCCATGGTAACGTTGACAAGTTCGGAATCTTGGGAAAAAAATGAAACTATGGAACTTCATCGTCTCAAAATCGTCAAACCCAGCGAATGGAGAGATCTGAGTGGAATCTCAGTTCAGCATCTCAAGTTCAGATACAATTAGAAACACGTGACCGTTGACCTTACATGACGATTCGCCCATTAATAATAATAATAAAAAACATGTAAGAAACCAAACTTGTGATATAATTTCCACCTGGTGTAACTACCACCTTTGTCATGCTCCAAACTTCATCGTTCTTCTAAATTTGGAAGCGAAGGGACATGTTTAATGTGGCTTTAGAACCCTCCATTGTTTAACTTGCGATACCAGAGGTGAAGAGGATGTTTTTGTGTGTTTGTCAAAAATGTTTGCCTGCTGTGTGAATCGAAGAAGGACCTTAGGCGTACGCGTCTAGAATCATCCAACAGATTACTGCCCTACACAGAGGATTGATTTATGATCGTTCCGTAATGAAGAATCCTGTACGCTCTCTGGAGGGTGACTACAGCCTCCTACATACATTCATTTCCTTGTTCGTCCCCATCGGTTTTCAGATCACTGAAACGAAATGACATAACAGCCATCTGCACGAGATAAGTTATGGACAATTGTGCCAGAATTTTTGCCTTCCCGTTTTGAACTTGTGTTGATGTATGTATTTATTGTCTATTCACAAATATAGCGCAGTGTAAACGCGAAGCCCAGATGTCGATGACACTCTCATCTTTACGTTCTTAAACTGTTTTTCGTCTGAGATAGTTACGTAGGTAGTGGCGTAGTGATCATTTGTCAATCAACGTATAATGTGAAGTGTATTAATGTATATAATCCACCAGGGCAAAGTTTACCTATAATACCATACAAGTGCGAATAGTACTCGCGCTCTGAGGATTCCATGATAACTTAATTACGTTCATAGACAATAATAACAATTATTATTATTTCATGTGGCTCAAAACCTAGTGCTAATCTTTCTATTGGACGCAACTTCGGAGACTTGCGTGTCTCTAACTTACCCCAGTTACCCTGCCGGGCAAGGGAGATCTGCAGTTTAAAGTGGACTCCTTACATCATTGAGAGGTGTTGGCTAACTCAAAACAGCTTCTCAAAAATCGGTGTTCCGACCGAGAATCAAGCCCATGGCTTCCCATCTTCCAGGTACGCGCTTTACCGCTAGACTGCCAGAACCAACGTGGCTGCACATTGTTCATCTATAAAAGATGATGCGAGACTTTGCGAGTTTAAGTATATGTGACATATATCGCCCAACCTTCAGACTGCATTGACTTAGGAACTTAAATTATTTACACTCTGGAGGGTTCGTAGATCTTAGTATCTGACATTAATTTCAACTTGACACTTCTACCCGTTTTTTACTAAAATGAATCCTTTCAGACGGCCTATCTTTTTCTTGCACTGAACTAGGACCTTAAATTGTTTACATGTCCAAGGGATCTGAGACATTAGTACTTAAAATAAATTTCAACTCAGTATCTCAGTATGTTGTTGTTGTTGTGGTCTTCAGTCCTGAGACTGGTTTGATGCAGCTCTCCATGCTACTCTATCCTGTGCAAGCTTCTTCATCTCCCAGTACCTACTGCAACCTACATCCTTCTGAATCTGCTTAGTGTATTCATCTCTTGGTCTCCCCCTACGATTTTTACTCTCCACGCTGCCCTCCAATACTAAACTGGTGATCCCTTGATGCCTCAGAACATGTCCTACCAACCGATCCCTTCTTCTGGTCAAGTTCTGCCACAAACTTCTCTTCTCCTCAATCCTGTTCAATACTTCCTCATTAGTTATGTGATCTACCCATCTAATCTTCAGCATTCTTCTGTAGCACCACATTTCGAAAGCTTCTATTCTCTTCTTGTCCAAACTATTTACCGTCCATGTTTCACTTCCATACATGGCTACACTCCATACAAATACTTTCAGAAATGACTTCCTGACACTTAAATCTATACTCGATGTTAACAAATTTCTCTTCTTCAGAAACGCTTTCCTTGCCATTGCCAGTCTACATTTTATATCCTCTCTACTTCGACCATCATCAGTTATTTTGCTCCCCAAATAGCAAAACTCCTTATTATTTCAAGGAAGCCGATTTAAGGAAATAACAGAAAAACCACATAATCATCAGGATGGCTGGCCGGAGATTTGAACCCTCCGAATTAAATTCGTTGACAGAAAACAATGGCTCGCCCTAAAAAGCGTACGACAGTGTGAGCTATCAAAATATAAGTGTATGCATGTAGTGGAACAAACAAGATATTTGTGTTAATAACAGTATCTCAGAGAATTGGCATCTGTTTCAACAACTGAGGCTCCTTGCAGTCGCAACATGCGGAAAGCAGCCCAGGAAACGGCAACTAGTATTGCTGCTGCAAGAGAACGCATGTCAACACTGTGCTGATTCCACAAAGGGACCTATTCAGGAGCTGGGCAGGAAATCAAATCCTGTTGTACTTCTTCTTCTGCGATCACTTTTAAAGTGGTGAAATTAAGATTTACCTAATATTTTCGATCTGGAAGTTTATAGCTTGGTAACAGAAGAGGTAAAAAGCCGAAAAAATGTTTCGGCCCCTTGCGAGATTAGAGCGGAGGGGTAACGCAACGTTTCCCTCCATAAGGTGGCCACGAATTAGCGATCCATTGCTATTAGAACCTATCTCACCGTGGTATTGTTTACTAAAAGACAGAATTAGTAATGTTAAATATGAGATTAGTTAGGATTCTGTGTGGAACGTTCCTCCTGGTTCAAAAATGGCTCTGAGCACTATGGGGCTGAACTTCTGAGTTCATTAGTCCCCTAGAACTTAGAACTAGGTAAACCTAACTAACCTAAGGACATCACACACATCCATGCCCGAGGCAGGATTCGAACCTGCGACCGTAGCGGTCTCGCGGTTCCACACTGCAGCGCCTAGAACCTCACGGCCACTTCGGCCGGCGTCCCTCCTGGAATCAAATAATAGACTTGACAGTCCACTGTTACACCATAACGCAAATCTTTTGTTTATCGGAAACTTGGAGTACATTTTGCAGAACCACACTGAGAAGTAAATCGACGATCACGTAGACACCAAACGTATTCTACATACATCAAAAAAATTTTGCATCATCTCGGTTCCGAGAGTTCCGGAACCTGTATAGAAAATTCGAATAGAGATCAACATAAACATCATTTGTGGCCTTATTATTGCTCATGAAAACCACACATTGCATGTTGTACCACCATTCAGCGAAACCTTCAGAGGTGGTGGTCCAGATTGCTGTACACAACTTTACCTCTAATACTCAGTAGCACGACCTCTTTCGTTGGTGCATGCTTTTTTCGTCGTGGCATACTATCCATTATTTCATCAAGGCACTGTTGGTCCAGATTGTCCCACTCCTCAACGCTGAAGATCCCTCAGAGTTGTTGGTGGGTTACTTCGTCGCTTTTCAATCCATCCCAAGCATGTCCGATAGGGTTCATGTCTGGAGAACACGCTGGCCACTCTAGTCGAGCAATGTTATCCTGAAGGAAGTCATTCACAAGATATGCGAGACGGGGGGTGAATTGTCGTCCACGTAGACGAATGCCTCGCCAATATGCTGCCGTTATGGTTGCACTATCGATCAGAGGATGGCATTCAAGTACCGTACGGCCGTTATGGCGCCTTCCATGACCACCAGCGGCATACATCGGCCTATCATAATGCCATCCCAAAAGAGTAGGGAACCTCCACCTTGCTGAACTCGCTGGACAGTGTGCCTAAGGCTTTAATCCTGAACGGGTCGCCTCCAGACACGTCTCCTACGATTGTCTGGTTGAAGGCATATGTGCCAGTCATCGATGAAGGGAACGGGATGCCAACCCTGTGCGGTCCATTCGGCATGTTGTTGGGCCCATATGTACCGCGCTGCATGGTGTCTTGGTAGCGAAGATGGACCTCGCAATGGACGGCGGGAGTGGAGCTGCGCATCATGAGGCCTATTGCACAAAATTTGAGTTGTAACACGACGTAATGTGGCTGCACGAAAAGTTATCATGGTGGCGTTGCTGTCAGGGTTCCTTCGAGCCATAATCCGCAGGTAGCGGTCATCCACTGCAGCAGAAGCCCTCGGGCGGCCTGAGCGGGGAATGTTATCGACAGTCCCTGTCTCTCTGTATCTCCTCCATGTCCAAACAACATCGCTTTCGTTCACTCCGAGACGCCTGGACACTTCCCTTGTTGAGAGCCCTTCCCGGCACAAAGAAACCATGCGGACGTGGTCGAACCGCGGTATTGACCGTATAGGTACGGCTGAACTACAGGCAACAC
Organism: Schistocerca cancellata; assembly: GCF_023864275.1. Lineage (NCBI taxonomy): Eukaryota > Metazoa > Arthropoda > Insecta > Orthoptera > Acrididae > Schistocerca > Schistocerca cancellata. Next base: position 468,723,472 of record NC_064633.1, read on the forward strand.
GAGCCGTGTATCTCCTTCCTGGTGGAATGACTGGAACTGATCGCCTGTCGGATCCCTTCCGGGCGCTGCTTATGGATGGTTGTTTACATCTTTGGGCGGATTTAGTGACATCTCTGAACAGTCAAAGGTTCTGGGAACCTGGGTGATGCCAAACGTTTTTTGATGTGTGTACAATGTTTCCATTTCTCAATTAGACTAGCGGCCGGAGGAATACATTTGTTCAGCCGACTTGCTAGGCTGACTAGCAATTGCGTAGGTCACCTTTCAAAGACGCGGCGATACCGACTACTACTGCGTCTACTGGCAGCCGACACTCTGAAACATAGTCCAATGATTCTGATCTAAAAAGTAGTTACGAATAGTATTCAGACTCATCAACTATACCTCAGACGCCATAAATAAAGAGCAGGCGGAATTATTTGCATGGCCTTCCTCTTCAGCAGCTGTCATAATAATTTTCTAGGCCTTACTGAGCAACTCATTCGCGCCAGACGCGTTTAACTTCTTTTAATTTTCCGGCATCGCCCGTGGTTATCCTATAAAGATTATGAGGAGATGTGACATTTTCTTCGTCCTATCATTATGCACTTACGATTTTGCTTAAGAATGCTTTCATTGGCATGAAATAAGGTTTCAAATCAAGCGAAGTGGGCTCAGAAACCCGCAAAGAAATCGGCTCGAATAGTGCTTGCGGACCATATCACAGTTGCGCTTCTGCTAACACAAAAGAAGGAACATAAAGCGCTGACAGTACTGTCTCTGTTGGGTGAACTATGTCTTCATTAAGAGATACTGCCATTCTAAGTGCAATAATGAAAAACTGAATAGTATCTTTACCTTTATAACTGCTGTATAATTGGTATTACTGCTTTGTCAGTGAAAGTGCAATGCATCTGACGAATGGCCGTGTAAACATGCAGTGCACTTCAGATGGAAGGAAACCTAAATATCAGTAAGGGGGCCATCACTCTGAGTTTGAAGTGACGTTTCTACGCCTAGCTTTGCAATTGGCGTCGTTTGCTTTACCATTAGTTCCTGATTTTTCATACTAGCGAAGCTTCTAGGGTATCAGAAACTTCATATGAGTATTGGCATCTTGTAATTGTTAAAATAGACTATTACGTTAAACAGTACTATACTTGTGGCTAAATATGACTTAGTCGGTCATCCTAATTTCAGTTTCATTTCATCTTCTGATGACGTACAGAATGAGTCCGAACTGCTCTGAAAGTAGTGTTGCCTTCCTTGTAAAAGCCTTAACACCGTATTGTATCGGCTGAGAATCAGAACTGGTGGCAGCCATGCGCTAAACTCTTCATTGTCGTACGGGATCATTTCTTCTTAGTACCTAGTTGTTTACTGCCGTATTTCGTTGTGTTAATTGTGTTAATTCCCAGGGTCGTCTCGAGAAAACTTTTCCACACAAGCGACTTATCATAAGACATCTCCCCCCTCCCCTCCTCTCTCACCATTTTCCTCGTGGTTTTGTATATTCGAGTTGAGTTTAACATGATCGTTTTTCTCAGCATACGTTCGTAGGTATGGAGGAGGTCATTCTGTTGGAGATGCCGCTTACGTTTACGTTCAGAATACTTTCTAAGTTTTTACAACAAATCGATGTCAACGATGTTGGATGGGAAGTACTACCATTCTTATAAACGGCGTGACCTGTACTTTCTTCCAACAACTAGCCACTTCCTTCTTTTTTTTTCGAACTATCGACTACAGATTATGGCTAACAGAGGGGATGATGACTCAGCCGCAAATTCATCATAGAAGCTGGTAGGATTCCATAGGGCCCTGGAGCTTTGTTCAATTTTACAGATTTCAGATATTTCTCAGCACCACTAACACTTCACTCATCTTTTCGGTGGTATGAGGATTAAATTTGGGCCACTCCCGTGGGTTATCCTTCGTAAAAGGAAAACTTCAAACCTGAGTTAGGCGTCCTTGCTTTTGTTTTTTCTACTCTAGATTTAACTTCCTGTCTCACCAATGGGTGACTGGACGCCTACTTTGGTGCCACTAACAGCTTTTACATAAGACCAGAATTTATTTAGGTTTTGTAGAACATCATTTGACAATAAGTTAGCCGCTGAGGGCTTCAGCCATTGTTCTCTGGAAAGCCAAACGTGTTTTATTCAGCAATTTCTCTATAATCCCCATGCTTTGTTTCTTCAGAAGTTTATTACTGTGATTGTACACCAAAGAGAGCCCTCCCCACTACGAACTGTTCTACTGGGTGCATTCTGTCTAACGCCTGGTAAATTCTTCTTTTAAAAATGAACCGTAAACCCACTATAGCTCCTGTCCACTGTTGAAAGTTTCAAGTTCCTCTTTGAGATATGATACTAATGATTTTTTATCTACTTTGTTTTAGTTGCAATTTGTACTTTGGCAATCATTAGTGCTACAAATGCCTCTTGGTTTCTGATACTAGTCTCGACGTGGACATCCTCTATATGATGTCATTAGAGGCTGCAGGCCTTTATTACACTCTTTGTAATATGAATACTGCTACACAATTCTCGCGTTAGGCTGTCTGTGGCAGGAAACTGTACCAAATTTATTAATAGGGAGTAGATTAAATACAATAATGAAAACCCTAGCAGCAGAATAAAAGATTTAAGATTTAAGATTTACAACCCAAAGACAAGTGTACTCCGCAAATAAACACCATATAAGAATATTACTATACCGCCGGTTAGCAGGGGTGCGAAAGGCACGCATGAGAAATAACTAAACAAAATTTATGTTAAATACTTGCTTCCTGAATGGTACATATAGTCAGTGAGAGCCTTTATGAAATTAACCCCTCTTAAATCTGTTAGTTTATGGCTAGTTCAAAAACCAACAGTGTATACAAGGAGTAAGCACACCAAAATCGACACATTTAGCTAAACAAGTCTAGTAATTAGTCAATTGGCAAATTAGGCGAGTAATACTTCAAAAACTTACATGAGATAGAAATAAAAATGAAACTAAAGGGAGAGCTGCAGTAGTCGCGCAATGATTAACACACAAATATATACGTCGGTGTGCTGTCCAAACCTGTCTTGGCAAGGTGTAGTGGTCTCGGCTGGCGATTAGATTGAGTGCTCACTTGGCTCCGGTTGCTCTATCAATAAGGTAAATATCACACAAGCCACAGGAAAAGAAACAGACTTGGTAGCCTAATTAAAAGAGAAATACAGAATTTAGTACAGGAATTGGGCAAGGCGTCTATTATAGACCGAATGCCACCGCAGGGAAGTCAGAATTACAGCAAAGAGAGAAACAAGTAAATAAGTTTTGAATGAGTAAAATCAATGAAACTGGTAAGGCGGCCCAACTGTAAACACAGTTCCAAATACTAGTTATCGCTTTGCGATGGCTAACGAACTTCTGACTAGCAAGTGATAGAACATACCCTCTTGAATAACAAAACGATCACGAATAAGAGACAGACAATTAAGATTAAGAGGTTCTACCCTTACAAACAATAAAAAAACACAGACGTACTTGGTAGTATAAACACCCAATAAGTCAGTGAATCAAACTGTGCCCTCCAGTAATAGCACTTGCAGGGCGTGGTATATGAAATGAACCCACTGAATATACAAACGCACGCCACCACAAAGCCGACCCATTACAGCAGCCAACTAGGAAGTTGAGACCGACCTTCGCAAATAACTCTCATATTGGAGCATTACATAAAGCAACATCTTCAACAGTGCACATGCAACTTATGTGTCTAGAGACAGAAGCGGGACGAATAACTAGAAGTCTGATATGGAACCGAACGTGAACTTTGAACAAACAACCAGAAAATTATCGAATTAAACAAAGTACTGGCACAAGGAATGACAATTATAGCTACGGTTACTGCCGATGCTCGACTCACTTGTATCTCATAAACCCAGTCGGAAGATCACCAGGGATACCGGTAAAACGATCCATGAAGGACAGCGTGGAGCCGACACACAACTTCAACACAGGGGCGGTCCGCCGGCCGCCTAGACATCCGGTCGGTCGCTGAGGAACAAAACAAGCTCCATACCCCAGGCATATTATTAAGAAAATCAGCAAATGGGGGAAAAATGTATAAAATTTTTAAAACTCGGGAAAATACTCATATGGGGATGTAGTAATAAGAAACAGAAAAGTTCCCCTGCGTAAGCGGGCGTATCCCCATTTTGTTCCCTCCATTGTCAATATATACCACATTTTAAATTTATACGCACAAAAGGCTCATTTTTCGAACAGAGCTTTTATTAGGAAATATATTCCTCGCAAAATTGTACACGAAAAAGATGTTGTGCATCTTTTCATTTATACGATAGGTGTTAGAGGTATAAGAATTGGAATAGAATTCTTTTAACGTAATAATTTGCAGTTTTTTTTACTTAGTAAAATATTTAAATGAAAAAGTTAATTATGTATATGGAAATATTTCGTAGCCTATATATTCTAGTTGATGATATTTGTTTTGCGATTAGTATTGTTTAAATCAGGAACATGTGCCAACGCTGAAAACGTTATATTCCCCTTCCCATTCACTCAGTGCTCCCCTACCATTATTTTACCTGCCGTTTCTCCCTACCCAGTGTCCTGCTCAGTTGAGTTAACGTTGTGAACCGTCAGAGTAGTGCCAGACAGTTCTGTTTTTGTGACAGTATTTATCAGTTTGTGGTATTATGAAGTGCTTCTTCCTAGTCTGATTTCTTTTGTCTGGACTGAGAAAATAATAGCGCTGGAACCTACTACCTGTTTTATTGTAATAAATCTGTTTCGGAGGAAGATACATCAGTAGTGGCGAAGCGTTTGGAAACTCTGATACGCGTCAGTAAGGAACGGAAGGATGGGGCTCATAATCTTATACAGAACGCTGGACTGATTGAAGTGCATAAATTTTGATGACGTGAATATATTAGGGAACGAAATATAAGGAAACTAATTAATCAGAAAGTTGCACAAGTTGTTGATAAAAGTTTGGGATCCTCTTCCTCTTATCCATTCAATTTCAAAAAAGGCTGTTTCATATGTGCTGAAAAGTGTGACATAGAACCACTCCACAAACGCCGTGGAGTATTTGAAGTTCCGTCTTTAACTGTGAAACCTACGCTGCTTGAGAAACCAGAGTAACGCGATGATGATTTCGGTAGAAAGGTTGCCGAACTCATCAACAGTGCTTTGTTTTTAGTAGCTCCAGAAGCTCGTTGTCACCAAGATTGCTATGCTAAATTAGTATCGAACCCCTCCCCTCCTCTTTTCGAAAAAGAGGCCGCCCTCAAGATACCAACTTTGATGCCGCTTTTCGAGAATTATGCAAATTTATAGATAGTTCAGAGGAATGTCAATTTTCGCAGCTCGATTATTTGCAGTAAGTTAATGAATGTCTCCCAGAAGGAGAGACAATGACTGTAAATACTCTGCAAATCAAATTGCACACTTCGGTGTTGGGGTCCTGTTTCCCCAATGCCAACCCCCCCCCTTTCCCCTCCCCGCTTGTGTGTTTTCATGGCAGCGGCCACAAGCTTTTGAATTAATGGTACAATGAATGAGCTGTTAATGAAAAAGATGAGATGAAGAGAATAGTAGAAGCAGCAGCAGCAGCCATCATCCAGGAAGATATAACAATGACTTCCTACAGTGTTGCCCATTATCTAAACATCAATGACTTGGCAGAGAATGATGAAGTTATGGTTCCTGACACTTTACACGAATTTTTGAAGCGTATGCTTTTGTCAAAAAAGAAAGGTAGTGAACAGTCCCTTCTAAAAAAATGTGCAGCAATATCCCATGCGATTGTGTCAGCTACCAGGCCTCGTTCATTTATCTCTCACTAAAACTTGATCTTGCAGTGTACTTTCTTCGCAAAGTGGGATCAAGAAATGTAGTTGAAGTTGTCTTGTATATGGGTCTCTACTCTTCATATAGCACTGTGACTATTTGAGGCTTCTGCTGTTCAGTTCTGGAAACCAACTATTTCAAATGATTCGTTCTCGCAGTTAAAGCTGACTTCAATATTGCAACAATCACGGGAAAAAGGAGCTCCCTGTCACGTCGAGCTCTACTGAAACAGCAAGTGCCCGAAAAATAAGTGTGCTAACATTCCGAAGTCAGAATAGAGTTGAAATTCAAGGAATTGTTCTGAAAAATGTGTACTCAGAACAATCATTCACTAAAAAATTGGTAAATCACGGTTTCACTTGAATGATGGAAAACTCTTTACTTTCTATTCCTGCATGGCAAGCTTTTATGGAGAAAATCATAACTGGAGAAACCTATACACAATCAAATGTATTAGACCTTCCTTTCATGAACAACCCGACCATAGATCATAGCACTATTTTAACTGATTTAACTTATGCCATTACGGAGAGTACGAAGACCACACAGCAAACATTTACTCTTCACGAAAGCTATGGATAGTTGCAGTGGAGGCTAATGGAGGGAATGAGCTATTCACTAATGTAGTTATTCGACTGGGAAGCTTTCACCTGATAATATTTTTTCTACGAGCAATAGAATTCTTAAAGAAGGACACTGGACTCTCTCAACTTTTGGAGACTGTATATGCTGTAACTTCTGTTCTCCATAACTCTATGCGATCAAAAGTATTCGGACACCACCAGAAACATACGTTTTTCATATTAGGTGCATTTTGCTGCCACCTACTGCCAGGTACTCCATATCAGCGACCTCTGTAGTCATTAGACATCGTGAGGGAGCAGAATGGGGCGCTGCGCGGAACTCACGGACTTCTAACGTGGTCAGATGATTGGGTGCCACTTATGACATACGTCTGTACGCGGGATTTCCACACCCCTAAACATCCCTCGCGTCCACTGTTTCCGATGTGATAGTGAAGTGGAAGCGTGAAGGGACACGTACAGCACAAAAGCGTACAGACCGACTTCGTCTACTGACTGACAGAGACCGCCGACAGTTGAAGAGGATAGTAATGTGTAATAGGCAGACACCTATCCAGACCATCACACAGGAATTTCAAACTGCATCAGGATCCACTGCAAGTACTATGACAATTAAGTGGGAGGTGAGGAAACTTGGATTTCATTGTCGAATTACTGCTCATAAGCCACACATCACGCCGGTAAATGCTAAACTGTGCCTCGCTTTGTTTAAGGCGTAAACATTGGGCTATTGAATAGTAGAAAAACGTTGTGTGGAGTGATGAATCACGGTATACAACGTGGCGATCCGATGTGGGTGTGGGTACGGCGAATGTCCGATGAACATCGTGTGCCAGCGTTAGTAGTGCCAACAGTAAAATTCGGAGATGGTAGTGTTGTGGTGTGGCCGTGTTTTTCATGGAAAGCCTTGCACCCCTTGTTGTTTTGCGTGGCACTATCACACCTCAGGACTACACTGATGTTTTAGGCATATTCTTGATTCCGACTGTTGAAGAACAATTCGGAGACGGTGCCACTTATGACAGCTTCGCCTGTGGCGAAGTGGTTACACGACCATAACTTCCCTGTAATGGACTGGCCTGCGCAGAGTCCTAACCTGAATCCTATAGAAAACCTTCGGTATGTTTTGGAACGCAGTCTTCGTGCCAGGCGTCACCGACCGACATCGATACCTCTCCTCAGTGCAGCACTCCGTGAAGAACGGGCAGCCATTTCCCAAGAAACCTTCCAGCATCTGATTGAATGTATGTCTGTGAGGTTCGAAGCTGTCATCAAGTGTGAGCGTGTGCCAATATCATACTGAATTCCGATGGAGGGCATCACGAACTTGTCATTTTCAGTCAGGGGTCCAGATACTTTTGATCACATAGTGTACTTTCTGCTAATGTATACACGATGGCAATTCAGGCTCACTCTGCATTCATGTGCGCTCTTTCCATCATAATACTGGAGTAAATGGCAGGCATGGAGGAGGTGAAGCAACATGTTAAAGATTGTATTTCTGATTTGATTGGAAACGGCGCATCTTTCGGTGATTTGGAAAAAGATAAAGTGATTGAAAAGCTAAAAAATAAATTTGTCAACACAGTGGATGATATTAAGCAAAGAGCGAAAACTTCCCAGTTAGGGATACAATCGATACAGCTTGTCATCTTGCAATTGCATTTCATCCAGGCAGAGCGTGTGGTGAATTCGGAATCCTATATAGAATGTGTGAGAGCTATGCTCCTAGTCTTCCATGCAACTAGACACTTTCCTTATGATAAGGCGTGTCATTTATACCTCCAGGACATGGAAAAACCGAAAGAAACCATAATTCACCAAGGACATCTTCTTCACGGTTCGACACTCTGGTAAGTTTTGGTGTGTAGTGCGGACCGACATGACGATAGAACAAACGGTTATGAAGAACCTGAAGAGTACTGGAGCTGATTAACGTGGTTGAGGTTTCACCGAAAGTGTGTCGAACCGATGGATTTGCGGTATACCAATAGCCCATCACATATGTGAAGCTATGTAACATGTCTGAAATTTACATTCGCTTACGAGTGATCAACATGTTGAACTGCGGAGTGTGTAATGAATCACCCTCCTCTAATACTAACTTCTTTCTTCTTTTTTTTTTGGAGGTAAGTAACACCATATATACTATCGATTACTGCATATGATTTTGTAAATGATGTATTGTATTTCAGGCTAAAATGTATAAAAAATGAATTAATATGTTGCAATAGATATGTATTAACAGTTAAAGTTACTCTTCTTTTAAAAATAATTGAAATTACGAAATTTCGGGTATACTTATAGTTCAAGTTATTAATTGTACAATCTAACTCTAATTATTAAATATATTTCTCGGTTTATTTATAAAACGATACGATTTTGTGAAAATTCTTCGTTGGTAAAGAAAGTTTGAATACTTTTCTGGTTTGTAAACTCTTTGGAATAATATGAGTACCGCAGAATTTAAGTAGTGGTGGGCAGGCCTTTGATGGAAGTGGAATTATTATAACTTTGTCACCAACAGTGTAATTTTTTTTTTAATGTGGAAAATGTAAAAAGGGTGTGATGTAGAAAGATGTGACAAAGAACAAAATTCAAGAATAATACAGGCAAATCTTTATAATTTGTTGTCATCAAGAACCTACAAAATCGAAATTTCAGCTGCACGAATGTACCCCTGGAAAAGACTTTGAGCCATCGACAATAACAACGAGATAATGAAGATAAGCAAAATTATTTTCTTTTGTTTATCTTGCGCCTCTCGAAGCTTTCAAAATTTGTGCAAAGACAGAGAATTTCAGTAGTGATGTGTGGGAGGATAAAATTACAAGTGGGATGAGAGAAACTAACGAAAAAATTCGCAGAACATTTCAGCTAAGGTTGCAACAGCACATTCCATTTATTTGTAAGCAGCAATTGTATTCATTAGAATCTGGATTAGTAGCTTCTCAGAAAGTAAACTGCTACAAAGCTGTGTCTGTTGGTGAAGAAGCTCTTCGAACAATACTTACTGTCTCGCCAAAATTTGGTCCTCTGAAGCTTAAGCGGTCCAGCATGGTTATGAAAATGTGCATGTCAACTGTCAGGCTTGAAAAAAAAATAACTGAACTAAATACAACGCAGTTATTTCAGAGAATACTGTGCATACAGAATGAGATTTTCACTGTGCAGCGGAGTGTGCGCTGATATGAAACTTCCTGGCAGATTAAAACTGTGTGCCCAACCGAGACTCGAACTCAGGACCTTTGCCTTTCGCGGGCAAGTGCTCTACCAACTGAGCTACCGAAGCACGACTCACGACCGGTACTCACAGCTTTACTTCTGCCAGTACCTCGTCTCCTACCTTCCAAAGAGCACTTGCCCGCGAAAGGCAAAGGTCCCGAGTTCGAGTCTCGGTCGGGCACACAGTTTTAATCTGCCAGGAAGTTTCATATCAGCGCACACTTCGCTGCAGAGTGAAAATCTCATTCTGGTAACATCCCCCAGGCTGTGGCTAAGCCATGTCTCCGCAATATCCTTTCTTTCAGGAGTGCTAGTTCTGCAAGGTTCGCAGGAGAGCTTCTGTAAAGTTTGGAAGGTAGGAGACGAGGTACTGGCAGAAGTAAAGCTGTGAGTACCGGTCGTGAGTCGTGCTTCGGTAGCTCAGTTGGTAGAGCACTTGCCCGCGAAAGGCAAAGGTCCCGAGTTCGAGTCTCGGTCGGGTACACAGTTTTAATCTGCCAGGAAGTTTCAATACTGTGCATGTTTTTGTTCACGTTATTATTTAAAGAATTGCTTCACCTACAAATTGCCGAGTGTAGGAATGCTTCTGTTTAACAGCAGTGGACTGATGAGAAAACCAAAAAAGTCCTCACTGTACAATCTTTTCAATCAAGTATCTGAAAGGAATATTGACAATAACGAATCGAAGATCGTTGTTATAGATGGAGAGTTTCTTATCCGTCATGTCATGTGGCCCGAGAATGGAACTTTTGGTGACATTTATAAAACCGTAATAGCTTAAATTCAGAGACATTATGAAGATGATGCAGGTGTTGTATCTGACGGATATTCGGAAAGTTCCCTGATCATAAAAACTATTGAACGCCAAAGGCGAACGATAAAGCGGACTTCACGAGAAGTTTTCTTTAATGATGAGACGTTATATGTCGATTCACAGTCCTTCTTCCTTAGTAACCTCAGCAATAAGGGCATGTTTATTACACAGCTTGTGCAAAAACTAGAAAGTTATGGTATTGAAACCAGGATTGCGAATGACGATGCAGATGTTGAAATTGTATCAAAAGCAATAAATGCCTCAAAATTTTACCAGCAAGTTATTATAGAGGGCCAAGGTGCAGGTCTTTTTGCGTTACTTATCTCTAAAAAGGGCCATCACAGAAGTTGGGAAGGAAAACATATTTACAAAGAAGGTAGCTGCGAAGAAACCATGGGTAACAGAAGAAATACTGCAGTTGATTGATGAAAGGAGGAAGTACAAACATGTTCCGGGAAAATCAGGAATACAGAAATACAAGTTGCTGAGAAATGAAATAAATAGGAAGTGCAGGGAAGCTAAGACGAAATGGCTGCAGGAAAAATGTGAAGACATCGAAAAAGATATGATTGTCGGAAGGACAGACTCAGCATACAGGAAAGTCAAAACAACCTTTGGTGACATTAAAAGCAACGGTGGTAACATTAAGAGTGCAACGGGAATTCCACTGTTAAATGCACAGGAGAGAGCAGATAGGTGGAAAAAATACATTGAAAGCCTCTATGAAGGTGAAGATTTGTCTGATGTGATAGAGGAAGAAACAGGAGTCGATTTAGAAGAGATAGGGGATCCAGTATTAGAATCGGAATTTAAAAGAGCTTTGGATGACTTACGGTCAAATAAGGCGGAAGGGATTGATAACATTCCATCAGAATTTCTAAAATCATTGGGGGAAGTGGCAACAAAACAACTATTCACGTTGGTGTGTAGAATATATGAGTCTGGCGATATACCATCTGACTTTCGGAAAAGCATCATCCACACATTTCCGAAGCCGGCAAGAGCTGACAAGTGCGAGAATTATCGCACAATCCGCTTAACAGCTCATGCATCGAAGCTGCTTACAAGAATAATATACAGAAGAATGGAAAAGAAAATTGAGAACGCGCTAGGTGACGATCAGTTTGGCTTTCGGAAAAGTAAAGGGACGAGAGAGGCAATTCTGACGTTACGGCTAATAATGGAAGCAAGGCTAAAGAAAAATCAAGACACTTTCATAGGATTTGTCGACCTGGAAAAAGCGTTCGACAATATAAAATGGTGCAAGCTGTTCGAGATTCTGAAAAAAGTAGGGGTAAGCTATAGTGAGAGACGGTCATATACAATACACAACAACCAAGAGGGAATAATAAGAGTGGACGATCAAGAACGAAATGCTCGTATTAAGATAGGTGTAAGACAAGGCTGTAGCCTTTCGCCCCTACTCTTCAATCTGTACATCCGGGAGGCAATGATGAAAATGAAAGAAAGGTTCAGGAGTGGAATTAAAATACAAGGTGAAAGGATATCAATGATACGATTCGCTGAAGACATTGCTATCCTGAGTGAAAGTGAAGAAGAATTAAATGATCTTCTGAACTGAATGAACAGTCCAAAGAGTACACAGTATGATTTGAGAGTAAATCGGAGAAAGACGAACGTAATGAGACGTAGTAGAAATGAGAACAGCGAGAAACTTAACATCCGGTTTGATAGTCACGAAGTCAATGAAGTTAAGGAATTCTGCTACCTAGGCAGTAAAATAACCAATGACGGATGGAGCAAGGAGGACATCAAAAGCAGACTCGCTATGGCAAAAAAGGCATTTCTGGCCAAGAGGAGTCTACTAATATCAAATACCGGCTTTAATTTGAGGAAGAAATTTCTGAGAATGTACGTCCGGAGTACAGCATTGTATGGTAGTGAAACATGGACTGTGGGAAAACCGGAACAGAAGAGAATCGAAGCATTTGAGATGTGGTGCTATAGACGAATGTTGAAAATTCGGTGGACTGATAAGGTAAGGAATGAGGAGGTTCTACACAGAATCGGAGAGGAAAGGAATATGTGGAAAACACTGATAAGGAGAAGGGACAGGATGATAGGACATCTACTAAGACATGAGGGAATGACTTCCATGGTACTAGAGGGAACTGTAGAGAGCAAAAACTGTAGAGGAAGACAGAGATTGGAATACGTCAAGCAAATAATTGAGGACGTAGGTTGCAAGTGCTACTCTGAGATGAAGAGGTTAGCACAGGAAAGGAATTCGTGGCGGGCCGCATCAAACCAGTCAGTAGACTGATGACAAAAAAAAAAAAGTCATTATTGCTCCAGACGACAAAGACATAATCCTGATGAAGGAAGGTAAAGGTAGCATCAGAACAAAGTGTTACAGTTCTAAAGATATATGTAACTCCTCACTCATTCATGAATGCAAGAATTCAGTACTGTTTCTTCATGCAGTAAGTAGTTGCGAATATCACTTCAGCCTTGTTTGGGAAAGGAAAGCTCCAAGCTTTCCAACTATTCAATCTGTATCCCCAACTTCATAATGTTCCACAGATATTCAACGATCCTGCTTCCTCTTCTGATACCACTGCAAAAACACTAGAGAGTCCTGATGACAACTCAAATGCCATTCGATTTAAATATGTTAATGACCTTGTGGGTCAGGCAATCAAGGCTGCGATACTCTCTCGCTTCCCTGATGCAGGATGGTTCCACTGTTACCGAGTTTACCTCGAAGTCCAGCAATGGCTGGCAATCAACTTGGATTACAGAAACAGGGGTCGCGGGAATGAAACTCAAGGCTGCGGAAGGAAGTGCGGATGTGAGAAGGCTGACCTACATTGCACAACAACGTTCAAAAACTGTCGTGGACAAAGCTGCACTAATGTACGTTGCAATGATTTGACAGAAGGTTTGGATGATGGTTCCATGTAAAAAAAATATTTACAACAATTTATTTGTTTGATAGATATTGTGGTATTATCATTGTCTACATGCTGTACATATGACTGTAAGTATATTACAACAAAAGTAATTGTTGGTTATTTTTACAGTAATTCTTAATTTTCATGAAAAATTATTTTCATTGCAATAATTTAAGTTGAATAAATCTAAAGTACAAGATTATGTAGCCAAATTTTCCAAGTGAATAGCAGTTGTTTCAAAAGAAATTTCAAATCTTTATCTTCAAATTTTAGCACTCATAAACTAATTACCTTGCTTAAACATGCATTTGACCTTCTCTGAGTAGAATTTCACCAGAAATATTTTCTGTCATATAGATAACTTCGTTAAGCGAACCGTTTTCCGAAAAGTTTGAAAACAGGAAAATAAAATACATTAAGGGGTGGAGGAGGGAGAAGCTCCCCCGATTGGACCGGGAACTTTACTGTTGTTTACTTCTGCATCCCCTAAAAGTATTTTACCAAAATGTTGAAACTTTATAAGTTCCCCCCCCCCCCCCCCCATTTTTCCTAACTTGGATGGACTACGATACGGATCCCACAAGCCCAAAGGTTTTCTGCCGGCCGCAACTTTGGTAACAATGGTTCGCAGACCAGGAAGCCGCCTGAGTGTCTCTTCCTTATATCGCTGTTACGCTCAGAGCGTGTTACTGTTAACTGCCGAACTTGTACCAGCTGATAAGCTGTTGGCACACTACTCGTCTCGCCGCCAGGTTACAACTCGGCCGCCTCACTCCGAGTGAACCGTTTCACCTTCCAGGTGTCATTATCAGTGCCCTCGGGCCTCCGAATTACGCAATAACCACGCCCTCTTAAGGCAAATATTTTTTACTAGAGAACGTGGCACGATTGATCGATTGCACACGGGTTCAGATATTTCGTTCTTTGTTGTCAGTTGTTACTTTTCCCTTTCAGTTGTTTCACCTGTTATGTACTATCAGTTTTTAAATGTAGCTTACACATATGTCTTAGAGAATTCCGAAAATGTAGCACCATTTTATAATGTCAAATGTTTTTCTACGTCGAAAGATACTATATGTGTTTCTTGACTGTTCTTACGGCTAGCTTCCATTCTCAAGAGCAATATAGGTTTCTAAACAAACTGATCACTATCCAACAAATTCTCATTCTTCTTTTCCACTATTCAGTACATCATTATTGCCAAAACCATGGGTACGTATGTTCTTAAACTGACTGTATGCTAGTTCCCCAATGTCATTGATACCGATGCATCGATACTCACGTGCACAGCGTCTCTTTTAGCAGCTCTGAGTTACGTGTTCTTTGACGGGAGGAGGCCTTTTGTACTAGTGAGGAAACCAAGGGGCCAGCTCGTGCGCTGGATAGGGAGTGTGGTACTACGGACAAAGACGCTAGTGGAAGGACGCCGTGTGAAGTCACCCGGCAGGACAGGGCAACGTGTGAAGAATGGCACAGTGTTCGATGTACGGGGCAGCCACGCTAGAAGATCACAGAACGGTGGTGTGTCTGGGCACGATCGAGCATGTTTGTGTGCGCCTGTCTGTTCCCTGTTGCTCACATATGGATGCGCCAGCTCAAATGTACTTTAGTTTTAGAAACAGTTAGCATGCTTGATAAATTGTGCTCCCAGTTTCTTGACACTATGGTACCTGGTCATCAGTGATGGGTAGTTGTGAGCCATTATGACAACTGACTTTGCCGTAATTCCATCCTTGCTAGTAGTTATAGTGTGGTGAGATGGGATTACGAACTATTGCGGCTAATGAACCCTCTCAATACCGGGGCCGGTGGAGTGTGGGGGGGGGGGAGGGGAGGTTACTTTATGCCCACCTTTTGTAAATGATGTAATCTAGTCAGTTTCTTTACATTACAAAATTATGAGTAAAATATTTATTGTTTATAATGAATTATTGTGCCAGGTTCCATACACATTTCAAGTTTTTCAGTTAAACTTGATTCAAAAATTTCAGTCTCAATAGTAACGTCATTTCCACCAATGACGGTCCTATTCCGTTTTAGCCAGGTTCAGGGCCTTAGTAAAACGTCCACATTTCTGTAAAAAGTATGTTCACAGAAAATTAAGAAATAGAGATCGAAATTTGCATATATATTTGTTTTTGGCGGTTATAAAGTCAGTGTTCATGTCATTGACAGTGTAGTGTCATTGCTACGAGTGTGCTTAAAGCTATCTTCAAGTTCTGGACACTGATTATAACAACAAAGTATGTTGTTAATATAATTAAACAACTATTAAATTTTTAATTTCTGTAGGGTGTGCACAAAATACCCCTCCTCCCACTTTGGCAGTGCGCGTTGTGGAAAATTCCTTTGTCTTTCTAGGGTTAAATGTTGAGGCTTGTAAAGGCGTTTCTTTCAAGACGCCCATTCACTGGAGATGTTCGTTTAAGTTGTTAAAGACGCAACACTTCTCACCAGGTTATTGAATACCGCGTTGATTTTCTCAAAGAACGTTAATGTTAGTTATAAGGAAAGCTGTTTGCTGGTAATCAGTTTCTCTGTACACTACCTCTTGTGCCCTGAACGATTGTGTATGTTGGGGAATCAATAATCCTGATTTTGAAAGGCCAGAGGCTCACCGCTGCCAGAATTAACTGTGAAGCACCTCTTTTCGTGAACTCAGTGGTTGTACTCTTCTAATTAATGTAGTCATTCAATGCTAAGGCAAAGTGCTAACCGTTAGTGAATGCTACAGTGCAGTAATTTTCACCCTGGAATGGAGGACTACTCAAGAGGATGTCGTTATCAGAAGAAAGAAAACTGGCGTTCTAAGGATCGGAGCGTGGAATGTCAGATCCCTTAATGGGCAGATAGGTTAGAAAATTTAAAAAGGGAAATGGATAGGTTAAAGTTAGATATAGTAAGAATTAGTGAAGTTCGGTGGCAGGAAGAACAAGACTTCTGGTCAGGTGACTACAGGGTTATAAACACAAAATCAAATAGGGGTAATGCAGGAGTAGGTTTAATAATGAATAGGAAAATAGGAATGCGGGTAAGCTACTACAAACAGCATAGTGAACGCATTATTGTGGCCAAGATAGATACGAAGCTCACACCTACTACAGTAGTACAAGTTTATATGCCAACTAGCTCTGCAGATGACGAAGAAATTGAAGAAATGTATGATGAAATAAAAGAAATTATTCAGATAGTGAAGGGAGACGAAAATTTAATAGTCATGGGTGACTGGAATTCGAGTGTAGGAAAATGGAGAGAAGGAAACGTAGTAGGTGAATATGGATTGGGGCTAAGAAATGAAAGAGGAAGCCGCCTCGTAGAATTTAGCACAGAGCACCACTTAAACACAGCTAACACTTGGTTTAAGAATCATGAAAGATGGTTGTATACATGGAACAACCCTGGAGATACTAAAAGGTATCAGATAGATTACATAATGGTAAGACAGATTTAGGAACCAGGTTTTAAATTGTAAGACATTTCCAGGGGCAGATGTGGACTCTGACCACAATCTATTGGTTATGACCTGTAGATTAAAACTGAAGAAACTGCAAATAGGTGGGAATTTAAGGAGATGGGACCTGGATAAACTGAAAGAACCAGAGGTTGTACAGAGTTTCAGGGAGAGCATAAGGGAACAATTGACAGGAATGGGGGAAAGAAAGAAATACAGTAGAAGAAGAATGGGTAGGTTTGAGGGATGAAGTAGTGATGGCAGCAGAGGATCTAGTAGGTAAAAAGACGAGGGCTAGTAGAAATCCTTGAGTAACAGAAGAAATATTGAATTTAATTGATGAAAGGAGAAAATATAAAAATGCAGTAAATGAAGCAGGCAAAAAGGAATACAAACGTCTCAAAAAGGAGATCGACAGGAAGTGCAAAATGGCTAAGCAGGGATGGCTAGAGCACAAATGTAAGGATGTATAGGCTTATCTCACTAGAGGTAAGATAGATACTGCCTACAGGATAATTAAAGATACCTTTAAAGATAAGAGAACCACTTGTACGAACATCAACAGCTCAGATGGAAACCCAGTTCTAAGCAAAGAAGGGAAATCAGAAAGGTGGAAGGAGTATATAGAGGGTCTATACAAGGGCGACGTACTTGAGGACAATATTATGGAAATGGAAGAGGATGTAGATGAAGATGAAATGGGAGATACGATACTGCGTCAAGAGTTTGACAGAGCACTGAAACACCTGAGTCGAAACAAGGCCCCCGGAATAGACAACATTCCATTGGAACTACTGACGGCCTTGGGAGAGCCAGTCCTGACTAAACTCTACCATATGGTGAGCAAGATGTATGAAACAGTCGAAATACCCTCAGACTTCAAGAAGAATATAATAATTCCAATCCCAAAGAAAGCAGATGTTGACAGATGTGAAAATTACCGAACAATCAGTTTAATAAGCCACAGCTGTAAAATACTAACACGAATTCTTTACAGACGAATGGAAAAACTAGTAGAAGCCGACCTCGGGGAAGATCAGTTTAGATTCCGTAGAAATAATGGAACACGTGAGGCAATACTTACCTTACGACTTACCTTAGAAGAAAGATTAAGGAAAGGCAAACGTACGTTTCTAGCATTTGTAGACTTAGAGAAAGCTTTTGACAATGTTGACTTGAATACTCTCTTTCAAATTCTGAAGGTGGCAGGGGTAAAATACAGAGAGCGAAAGGCTATTTACAATTTGTACAGAAACCAGATGGCAGTTATAAGAGTCGAGGTACATGAAATTGAAGCAGTGGTTGGGAAGGGAGTAAGACAGGGTTGTAGCCTCTCCCCGATGTTATTCAATCTGTATATTGAGCAAGCAGTAAAGGAAACAAAAGAAAAATTCGGAGTAGGTATTAAAATCCATGAAGAAGAAATAAAAACTTTGAGGTTCGCCGATGGCATTGTAATTCTGTCAGAGATAGCAAAGGACTTGGAAGAGCAGTTGAATGGAATGGACAGTGTCTTGAAAGGAGGATATAAGATGAACATCAACAAAAGCAAAACGAGGATAATGGAATGTAGTTGAATTAAGTCGGGTGATGCTGAGGGAATTAGATTAGGAAATGAGACATTTAAAGCAGTAAGGAGTACTGCTACTTGGGGAGCAAAATAACTGATGATGATCGAAGTAGAGAGGATATCAAATCCAGACTGGCAATGGCAAGGAAAGCGTTTCTGAAGAAGAGAAATTTGTTAACATCGAGTATAGATTTAAGTGTCAGGAAGTCGTTACTGAAAGTATTTGTATGGAGTGTAGCCATGTATGGAAGTGAAACATGGACGATAAATAGTTTGGACAAGAAGAGAATAGAAGCTTTCGAAATGTGGTGCTACAGAAGAATGCTGAAGTTTAGGTGGGTAGATCACATAACTAATGAGGAAGTATTGAATAGGATTGGGGAGAAGAGAAGTTTGTGGCACAACTTGACCAGAAGAAGGGATCGGTTGGTAGGACATGTTCTGAGGCGTCAAGGGATCACCAATTTAGTATTGGAGGGCAGCGTGGAGGGTAAACATCGTAGGGGGAGACCAAGAGATGAATACACTAAGCAAATTCAGAAGGATGTAGGTTGCAGTAGGTACTGGGAGATGAAGAAGCTTGCACAGGATTGAGTAGCATGGAGAGCTGCATCAAACCAGTCTCAGGACTGAAGACCACAACAACAACAACCCTGCTTAAATTAACAATGCTACAATGTTTTGTTGTCTGTTCGTTACTACCTTTCTTTAGTGTTGTTGACACGTTTCTGACACATATTGTGGTCCCCCACATCGTACGTCGTGAATTACCTATGTGTTTTCTTAAGTATAGCACAAAAGGTGTTCGCAGGAACGAGTCACTTCTAATGAACTTAAATTTGATGAAATTGTTAGTCGGTGGATGGAGGATGACGTCAATGATGGAGATCTAGTAATAGAAAAAAAAAATTACCATAGCGAGTCATCTCAGTTCTGATAGCACAGAATCATTCAGAGGAAGAACTTCAGAACTGATGTGACTCGGAACCTTCTGTTTCTACAATAAAATATTTAAAGTGTTAGATAAAATGTGTTCTTAGCCGTGATACCGAAAAATGTAGATCACAACAACTAATGCCAATTTTACAGACTGCTTTTGTACCAGTGGAGGGCAACATTTGCCTATATGTCTGAGCCAAAGAATTTATGTTTACATGAACGTTTACTGTCTACAGAGATAATATAATTTTTCAGAAAGTAATACTTATCTTTCTAACAGTTCACTCACGCGTATTATTTAAAACTACACAAAGCTATGTGATTTTGTATGATAAAAAGTAAAACCCTACAGGATATATTTAGTGTAATAAAATCAAGAAGGAGAGTTTATAAACACTTAAGCAATTACAAAAGTAAATCTTATAAAACTAAATTGTTTTTGTTGTTGTCTTCAGTCCAGAGACAGGATGATGCAGCTCTCCATGCTACTCTATTCTGTGCAAGCTTCTTCATTCCCAGTATCTACCGCAACCTACATCCTGCTGAATCTGCTTAGTACATTTATCTCTTGGTCTCTCTGTACGATTTCTACCCTCCACGCTACCCTCGAATACTAAATTGGTCATCCCTTGATGCCTTAGAACGTAGCCTACAACTGATCGCTCCTTCTAGTCAAACAGGGCCACAGATTTCTCTTCTCTCGAATTGTATTCAATACCTCCTTATTACTTATATGATCTACCCATCTAATTTTCAGCATTCTTCTGTAGCACCACATGTCGAAAGGTTCCATTCTCTACTTGTCCAAACTATTTATAGTCCATGTTTCACTTCCATACATGGCTACACTCCATACAAATACTTTCAGAAACGACTTCCTGACACTTAAATCTATACTCGATGTTAAAAAATTTCTCTTCTTCAGGAACGCTTTCCTTTCCATTGCCAGTCTACATTTTATATCCTCTCTACTTCGACTATCATCAGTTACTTTGCTCCCCAAGTAACAAAACACATTTACTACTTTAAATGTCTCATTACCTAATCTAATTCACTCAGCATCAGCCGACTTTATTCGACTACATTCCATTATTCTCGTTTTGCTTTTGTTGATGTTCGTCTTATATCCTCCTTTCAAGACACTGTCCATTCCTTTCAACTGCTCTTCCAGGTCCTTTGCTGTCTCTGACAGAATTACAATGTCATCGCCGAACCTCAAAGTTGTTGTTTCTTGTCCATGGATTATAATTCCCTCTCCGAATATTAGTTTTGTTTGCTTTACTGCTTACTCAATACACAGATTGAATAATATCGGGGAGAGGCTACAACCCTGCCTCACTCCCTTCCCAGCCACTGCTTCCCTTTCATGCCCCTCGACTCTTATAACTGCCATCTGGATGCTGTACAAATTGTAAATAGCCTTTCGCTCCCTGTGTTTTACCCCTGCCATCTTTAGAATTTTGAAGAGGGTATTCCACTGAACATTGTCAAAAACTTTCTCTAAGTCTAAAAATGCTAGAGACGTAGGTTTGCCTTTCCTTAATCTTTCTTCTAAGATAAGTCGTATGGTCAGTATTGCCTCACGTGTTCCAACATTTCTACGGCATCCAAGCTGATTTTCCCCGAGGCAGGCTTCTACCAGTTTTTCCATTCGTCCATAAAGAACTCGAGTTAGCATTTTGCAGCCACGACTTTTTAAACAGATAGTTCGGTAATTTTCACATCATTCAACACCTAATTTCTTTGGGATTGGAATTACAATATTCTTCTTGAAGTCTGAGAGTATTTAGCCAGTCTCATACATCTTGCTCACCTGACGGTAAATTAAAAGTTTCAAATAATTTGAATCTTCTTTCTCGGTTTAAACATAGGGGTTCTAGAGACCACCTATTGTAGTATACTTTACGGAAAAGTCACCTCGTGAGTCAAGGGCTTGATTTAAGATCCAAACAAATGTAATTCCATAAAAAAATGTCATATACAAAACGTTTTGGTGAATTTAGGACGTCTTTTTTTCCGCTTTGTAAAATATCCGAAACTTCGGTCCGAGACTGGCCGTGAGCGCTGTGAGTCTGTTGGTGGGGAGCAGAAATAACAACAAGGAAAGAAGAAGATAGCAACCAGAAAAGATAACGGCATGAAAAGTGGATTCTCTCCGTAGCAGTGTGATGAAGCGTTTGAGTAGTGGAACTGGCTCCTCTACCTCTATCTCGAGCGTTCTCGCGGGAACACTGCGGGTATCGCACGGCGCTTCAGACACCCCGGCCATTCAAGCGAGGTAGCGCAGGTGGCGTCCTAGGCGCGGCGCGGCGCGGCGCGGCGGTCGGCCTCAGCACTTTGACTAATTGCGGGCTCAGCGCCAATTGCGCTGCAGCGCGCGGCTGCGGGTGCGGCGAGCAGCTGCTGCTTGACCCGCGCTGCTCAGCGCAGTTAACGTAATTGCCGGCGCCCTCCCCTACTGCTGCGATGCGAATTGTTGGAGTGCGTACGCGTGCCCCGAATTTCGGCTGCGCTCTGCATCAGCAACGCAAACGTAGCTGACGCTGGCCGGTGGCGGCATTGTGTGTGGCGTGACTGGGCGCGAGGTTCCGCCCTGTCACCGCTGCGTCGTACTACAGCGGCGGGAGCAGAACAGAATCTCTTTTGTGGTAAATCAGCAAGTGAGTGCTGGTATTTGTGAGAAACTATTTCATGTTTGTAGCTATCTACTTGTTTGGCATAGCTATTCAGTAAATTTAAACGGCTATATTATAAGGGGTGAGGTTAAATTCATTCCTTAATCTAAACGGCTTGTTTCTAATGAATTATGCGATACAGCGATCCAGTTTCTTGCAAATGGTAGCTCAGCTCATGAAGTATTTCTGGATACACTTAGTTACAGGAATTTCCACAATGAAGGGGATTCTAACAAGATGACATGCCGTCGCTCTGGGATTATTTGTTCACCATCTGTTAGACGGAACATTTCGAGACAGATCAATCGGTAAAGGCGACGCAACATCATGGCCACCACGTTCACAAAGTCTTCTTTCTTTGCGGGGTGATGTCGAGAATGAAATGTCCGGTTCGACTGTTCCTGGGGTGAAACCTTTACAACATGAATAAGAGACATGTCATTATGTTGGTTGAAATGTGTGTTTGACACTGGGGTCCGTCAAGCACATACGTATACTCCGGTCTCATGTTTTCATTGAAAAGTATTTCGCGTGTCTTGAACATGTGGGCCTTGAACGATTTGCTGTCAGAGAAAGACGACACGGCACAAATCCAAGAGGTGTGGAAGTAGGCTAATGAATCTTGAAAGTTTGCTCAGCGTTATAATTAGGGCGGCGCCCCAAGTCAGCAACCTGTTTTACATAATCTGAGAGCCTTTCATGCTTGTTAATGGGTATGTTGCAGTTTCCCAGCGTCAGTCCTTCAAGCTCAGCCTGAAGTATCCTGACGGTTAGGATGTGCCGTCACCGTACAGCACAGATCTTCGGCAATGTGAAATTCCGTGCGAAAACAGGTGGGGCTACGCCATCGCTACCTCATCAGGGCATTAACATCAGGACGGCTGCTACATCAGCGCCGTCCGGAGCCAATGTGGGAAGTTGGTTGTAGTGGAAAAAGAGAAAGCGAGAAGTTTACAAATTCTCCTTCTACACTGCCTGGCCTGCAGTTCAACCTCTCGCAACGGCCACACAAGAGTACACGTGTACTGAAGCACAGTGGTCAAAGCAGGCCAACTTGGGTTTCCTCAAACCTGCCTAGTTTAACTGGATCCGTAATTCCCGCTATCTGAAAACAGGTTGCACTATTAATCCAACGTGATGTGCTTAAATGTGTTTAGGAAATTTAGAGTGAATCATTTTGGTTGCTTAGAGTGAATTTAGTCAGCCCGAAGTACACATCCCGGAAAAAGTTATTAAAACAGTTACACCTGGGGTCATATTAAGACTACACAAGCTAGACTTCCAAAACCTTACTTTAATAGGCGTTGCATCATAGTAGACATCTTCATGTTCTTAGGTGCGAAGGATCTCAACCTTCAGAAATGGTTACGCTTACTACAGAAAACACGTATTAGAGATGACATAATGAAGGTAGGAGTTGAGAACAACTAGTTTCATTCGAAAGAGGGTGAAGCTGCAGAGAAAACAGTTCTTATCGAAATAAATAAACAAGCCCAAAAGACAACGAAAGGGACAAAACGTACAAGTGAAAACAATTTTATGGCCTACAGTCACCCATAATAAATATGTATTTTACTTGCTCTCGCTGTGTGATACTCGGGTAAAAAAAAAGACTTTTCATCAACCTCCGAACCTTACTCATAACGCTACAGTATAACCTACAGAACAAGCTGCTATGTAGCGTAGCACAGGGAGAAAACGAGAAGGCAAGCAACACTCGTTCAGCCTGCTAGGGCTGGGCATAGCTTGGCTAGGATGAGTGTAAAGCCACCTGTCCTTTCTGCTGATAATGTGCGGCAGCTAGCCTCACTGCCTAAGAGGCAAGCGTGCAATGGTTAAACGCAGAACACAGGGCACGACCGAAAATAACGTTGACTACTAGAGCCGTCAAACAAACAGTCTTCGGTGGGCCTACTGGATTTTGTGGACTAGGGTTAGTCACTGTGCTGTGTCCGTATTTGTTTTGCATGCTGATCTACATGCTCTGGCAGAGGTTTTAATTGTCCCTGTTGCATGGATGATATCGTATTTACAGGAAGCAGATGGTAGTATTGTATGGCATTTGTATATGCAATCACTCTGTGCGTGTTTGACTATTTTAATTTGCAAAGCTGTCAAATGAATATATGACTGACCGCTGACACCTGATTTTAGGTTCAGGGTTTAAGGTAAGCTGCCATTTTATGAAACGGAACTCACTGACTCAAACTCTGTTGGTCATGCTGACACGTATCCGTACGGTTGGATATATGTCATGCATCACAGTAATTCAAATTATTTGGCAGTGTGTAATCGATTAGGACCATGGGCTCCATAACTAAAGCTGACTATCCCGTGATTTCGGTTTTTGTGTAGTGTAATTTTATTTGGCTCTGTGATATCGTTTTTGTTGAGTGCAAAAGATTAAATTTATTCTGTTTCTGATTTTTTGGTTATTATTGCTTTTATATTTTCGGTCTTGCCTAATCATTTTGGGCTTCTGTTATTTCCTAGTAATGCTTACGTCTATTGAGGAAACGTATTCCTCCCAAAAAATAACGTTTATTATTTTGGATACTCAGACGGTTTTTCCAAAATTAAATCTATTTTAGCAGAGATTATGCTAACTTATGTTTTATGAGGCAGTTAAATTCAATGTTGAGAGCATAAATTCACTCACAACTCAACCAAGCCCAAGCAGTTCAACTACCACCAGTACATAACTTAAAGCTTGTTGGTGGTGGTATAGTCTGTTCACAAGGGCTCCCTAGTTCTGAATCGGCAGACGTCGATAGAAGTCGGTGGACTTCGTCCCGATCACGTTTAACGCCCGGCCAGTGCCAATTTCAGGGACCTATTACAGGATCTTGCGTATGCAGCCATTGTGAAGTGATTTTGTGTCGTTTTGCGTTGCGTAGTAAGGTAATACAATTCTTGAGTGACAAAGTGGTTCCTGGCCCATCAAGGGCATTGCCAGATACTCCTTCCATTCTTCGGACAACGTCAAGGGTAGTACATTACAGAGCGGAGCAATAAAAATAATAATTAATGTCACTGAATGTTGCGAGAAAGAGCGCAATAGCGTTGACACACACACAGGGGCCAGCTTCAGCTCTCGGAGAAGAATTCGCAGGCTTTTTAAACATAATTCTAACGCATCTCTAGAAACTCTAATCAAAAAGAGGTAAACACTGTTCAGATTTTTCATGTTGACAATGCTTTGAAACTGATTTCTCCCTTGGTCTGAATTACTCTGACTTGGCCATTTTGTTTGTGTGAGTAAAGGAATTTCTTGTCAGTCAGTAAGTGGCTAAAGGTGGAATAACGAAGTGGCGTTTTTCAGAAACCTGCGCGTAGTGCACTGGTTAAGAAATTGGGCTGAAGGTAGTTTGCACGAGTCCCGTCACATGTCAGTTTTTTTACGTCGTAACAGAAATGACTGTCATTATTATTGTTATTCAGATAACTGCGTCTATACAGTGTGATACCTGGGACCACCGCCTACAGATAAAATACCGTATAGATAGTTTCAAAAAATCGATCCTTCCCCTGGACACATCTCGGGGAAGATGGGGGCGGGGCGGGGTTTGTCGTTTGTAACTAGACTGTCTACATAGAATGCAGTCAAACTGTCTGATAGCTTTTGTTTTCTTAATTCTCTTCCTCATAGGTCAAGATCAGCAAGGAAAATCCAGTTGGATAACTACGCGGTGTCGAGAGAAAGGAAATCGAAGACCTATACTTGATGCAAAAGATTGCTTCCAGTCTGCGGAATCTTCGACCAATACTCGGAGCAAAGATCGGATGGACTTCGTGGTATTACATCTCTGCGGAACATTTTGTTGTCCGTGGGGTTCACACAGAAAAAAGGTGCAGAATAAGATATCTTTAAAACTACAGTGTGGAGACATTATTGACAGGAGGTTGCGTCTCATTGTAGAAATGAAACGTATTAGTGAATCAGTGTCAGAAATTATGTGGATGAAACCTGGATAGACAGTAATATAACAGTGAGTAAATGTCGACAGAAGGATAATGATGTAGGCGTTATGGGACGGAGAACCTCCTCTAAAAAACTGATTATGGGAAATGAAGGATCGAGGAAGGGGTTCGTCACAGAGACTCAACTAAAATTCTGGACTATCTATATCCGAATCCCGCTCCACCTACTGCCGGGTCTGGGTGCTGACGAGTCCTCTCCATTTGGCTCGGTCCTCCCACCACTTTTCTTCCTCCACTTGCTGCCAGGTCACACCTCTCCTTTCAACAGATATTCTCACTCCCATTTTCCACCGTGTTCTTGGGCGCCCTCTAGGTCTTTTCCCATTCATCTTTAGTTCTTCCATAATTTTGGGGAGTCTCTGCCCATGCATCCTCTTAACATTCCCATACCATCTTAATCTCACTCTTTCAATTTCTTCTCTCATACTTTTTTGTTTGAGGTCCTTTCTAATCTCTACATTCCTTACTCTGTCCATTCTTGTTTTTCCCTTAACTGCTCTGAGAAATTTCATTTCCCCTGATTGCAGTCTGCTTCAGTCCCTTTCTGTCATTGTCCATGTTTGTCCACCATAGATGACAATAGGGATGTAATAATTCTTATACATAAGGAGTTTTTCTCTTTCTGAAACTTCATTGTTCCAAATCAGATATTTTATTGTTTGGTAGAAATTGCCTCCATTCTGTAACCTCCTATTAATTTCGTTAGTTATTCTTCCATCCCTAGATATTTCACTCCCTAAATAAGTGAAACTTTCTACCACTTTGAGGGGTTCTCCATTCAAGGTAATATTTCCATTGATTCCTTTCTCCCTTCCAAATACCATTACCTCACTCTTATCTTTATTTATTTTTAATCCATATCTTTTCACTATTTCCTTCCACGCATCAAGCTGTAACTGTACATCTACCTCTTTATCAACCCATATTACCATATCATCTGCAAAAATCATCTTTTTGTCTTTTCCTTTTACTATATCTTTAACTGCCCTATTCATTCCCTCCATCACAACATTAAGAAGCGCAGGAGATAGAATACTTCCTTGTTTAAGTCCTTGTCTTATTTCGAAGTAGTCAGAGTTCCCCAATGGTGTTCTAATTCTACAATTGTGGCCTCTGTACATTGTCTTTATAACATTAATGTATCCATCTTCTATATCTATCTTCTTCAGTTCTTCCCAGAGTCTTTCCTGTCAACTGAGTCATATGCATTTTCTATGTCTATAAAATCATTATCACCCTTTTGTTATACTCCCAACTTTTTTCCATCAGTTGACGGATAGAAAATATCAGGTCGATTGTGCTCCTTCCTTTCCTAAACCCATGCTGTTCTTCACTCAGCTCCTTTTCTATCTTTTCGCTTATTCGATTTAGTAACATTCTTTCAAAAATCTTGGCTGTATGACTCATGAGGGTTATTCCTCTGTAGTTTTTACAAAGTCTTTTATTGCCTTTCTTGAAGATGGGAACAATGTCTCCTGTTCTCCAGTCATCAGGTATTTTACTATTCCTCCACACGCTTGATAGTACTCTATACAGCCACTGCATTCCCACTGGACATGCTGCTCTTATCATGTCCACTGATACTTCATCAGGTCCTGGGGCTTTCCCCCCATTCATCTTCTTCACAGCTTTTTCCGTTTCTTCCCATGTAATTTGTCCTAATTTTGCTTCCCAACTTCTCTTAATTTCTTCATTATTTGTTGTTTCCTCATGTACCTGCTCCTCAGCGTTTAACAGCTTCTTAAAATGTTCTTTCCAGAGATCTTTTATATTCCCTGGACCTTCAATAATGGTACCGTCCTGTTTCGATCTTTACTGGTACTTCAGAAGCCTTCCTTTTATTTTTCATCATTTTATAGAACATTTTCTTATTGCTCTTCACATCTTCTTCAAGTTTTTTTGTAAACTCTTCCCATGCCTTTTTCTTTGCTGTTTCCACTATTTCTTTGCACTTCTTCTTTTCCTCTATATATCTTTTATGGTCTTCATCATTTTTAGTTTTCCACCATTTTCTCCATGCTCCATTTTTTCTTCTAACTGCTTGGATTGTGGTATCATCCCACCAACTTGTCTGTCTTATTTTTTCCTTTCCAGATGTTCTGCCACATACTTTTTGTCCTGCTTCGACTAAAGTGTCTTTGAATAAACTCCATTCTTTTTCTACATCGCAGAAAACTTCTTTTGGAAATTTTTGTGTTATTAATTCCCTGTACTTCTCAGCACATTCACTCTCCTTCAATTTCCAATCCCGTATCCTCATCACTTTCTTCTGTTTTCTATTTTTCACACACTGATTCATTTTCCATTGTCCCACCAGTAATCTATGGTCTCCATCTGCACTCACACTTGTGATTACCTTCACATTTGTTACTTTCTCTCCCCATTCCCTATCTACTAGAATATAATCAATTACATTCTTCGTTCTTCCATCCCAACTGTATCTGGTGATAACATGACTTTCTCTCTTCATAAACCAGCTGTTTGCTATTTTCATTCCATTCCTCTGGCACAAATACAGGAGTCTTTCCCCTTCTTCATTTCTGCCTCTATATCCCAATACTTGCTCAAATCCCTTTCTGTCTTTTCCTACCTGTGCATTAAAATCTCCCATCACTATATTAGCACTCTCTATATGGTTTTCTAATGCATTTTCAAAGTCCATCTTCTCTTCTTCGCTACATCCCACTTGGGGTGCATAAATCTGGATTACTTTTAGTGTTTCTTTTTGGAATCTCAGGTTTAAGATTAAGATCCTGTCTGATATATATCTCACATTTTCAATACAGCTTTGTACATTCTTATTCGCCATCACTGCCACACCATTTCTTCCATACTTGTTATTCCCACTCCAGTACAGTTTTCCTCCTCCTCTCAAATTCTTCTCACCTTTTCCCTTTGATTGTGGCACCATACACAATCATTAACCTGGCTCCAGGGAGGTAGGGTGCCCTTCCCTATTCCTCCACTGGGGTAATTCCTGCCTGGCGCGTCCACGTCGCGGGGGTGGGCATCCTACACTTCAGTAGGCCGGAGTGCTAGGATGGCTGAGTTCAGGCAGGGACCCAATCCCGTGGGGTATAACACGGAACCCATGCCCACGGGTGAAGACCTTAATGGCAGCGACGGCGGAGAAGGAAGACTTCGGAACGGTGTAGCTGGCAGATATGGCAACCCTCCTTTCTGGGGATTAAATGAGAATGGAACCAGTGCCTTGTGGTGGAGGAGAAACTCCAAAGGCTAAGGGAGACAACCCCAACAGAAAATCCTTCCTTGCGTTAGGCCTAGCAAGCTTTCAAAACACAGACGAGCCTCGGAACCAACCACTCAGGATTTGACCCCACTGCTTCTTCAAGTACTGCTGCAAATGATGGGAGACCTGAGGATATTCATCAGTACAAGAAGATGAAACCAACTGGACTAAAAAATAACCTAAATATTGGCACCCTTAATATATTAACCCTCAATAGAAAAATGAAAGAAAGGACAGATGTACTAACAGAGAGGAAGTTAGATATACTGGGAATAAGCGAAACAAAATTCTGGACTGAATTTACAAAAGATGATTACAGTGGTTAAGAGTTCTAAAAATTTTAAGGTGATTTGCAATTATGATTCTCCTAAATCTTGCTCCAAAATAAGTCAACTTGATGGACAATAGTCCATGCCATAAAAGGTAGGTGAACAAAACACCCACATAGTTTGACGCCAAAGCTAGAATGCACGAATGGCTGCAAAAAAGACGTGTTGCCTATAATAAGAGCATGAGGAAGCAGGCTCCGTTCGCCACTGAAGGACGTAGACATGCTAAGAACAGCGCAGGTGATCAACGAAATGGTAAGAGAGAAAGACCGCACGGGTGTCCACTTGCCACTCCACAATTGTGATTTGAACTGTCATGGACAAAAGTGAAAAGGGTTGTGTAGGGAGCGCAACATTGAAGGTGACGTGCCCAAAGAAAATCAATTAATCTGTTTTAGATTGCAAGTGAACTGGTGATGACTTAGAAGGGTATTGCAACAAGAAGATTACTGGAAACGCCATGGCGTTGTTGAACTAGCAGCTGACGAAATCATTATTTATATTACTGAATCTGACAGTAGAGACGATCATGAACCACGCTCAGACGATGAGTTTAATGACACTGATAATGAGTTATTTATGCGTACACAAAATTCAGCATTAGATACGTGAAAGGAAGTTCAAAATTTTAGTCCTCTTTTTATTGCCACAATGTAAATTTTAGCCGCCCGTTGTGGCCGAGCGGTTCTAGACGCTTCAGTCTGGAACCGCGCGACGGCCACGGTCGCAGGTTCGAATCCTGCCTCGGGGATGGATGTGTGTGTTGCCTTTAGGTTAGTTAGGTTTAAGTGGTTCTAAGTTCTAGGGGACTGATCACCTCAGACGTTCAGTCCCACAGTACTCAGAGCCTTTTGAACCATTTTTTTTTGTAAATTTTAGTACGGCTTCTTTTTGATTTGAAATGTTGTTTGAGAACTGATATTGAATTAATAGCAAAAAGCACCATTATTCAACAAGAAACTGTCAATTTCGATTTCTTGAATCCTGTAAGCTTTTATTACTCCCCTGCCTCAGTTGTTACTTTGATAAACGACCAATACGTAGTAGATGACAGTTGTTATGGCGGCGGCTAATAAATGGTACTGTCAAGTCCGCTAGAAGCACAAATTGTATGTGAACGCAAGTGTGTTTCCAACACTGCATGAGGTCAGTGCTACTTTTTGCACCGCCCATGTGCTGTGTGTGAGTTGGCCGGACGAGCTTGCTCCTCCGCTTCCCGGTCCCCTTTCAGAACTCGTTTTTCGTCTTGTGAACAGACTTGTCTCTCAGGCTAAATGTAAGTAATATGTACTTTATTATTAGAAAGTGAATGGTTCTTCCCTTCATGTTAAAGTATTAAATGATTTCAGTGTTTTCATATTTCTGCCAGAGCCATTTACTCACATCAAAAATTTTGATTCCTTGTTCAATAATGTTCTACACTGTTTTCTTTTATTCGAAGAATGTATTATTTGGTCACGCTGGATGCTTATGGTATTCAAGCGAGGAAGCAGATTTTCTCAGAAGTGTTAAAATGTAAACAATACGGCATAAAATGCAGTCGAGTGAGAGGTTGTGCTTCGATGCCATCGAACTATGAAGCACCTTCTCTTCTGGAAAGTTCTCCCAACTCTTCTTTCACAAGCTTAGAAACTGACACGATTTTCGTACAAGTGTGAGCAGCATGCTCATCATTGTGCTGATGTCATGCTTTGTTGTGTAACTGCGACTGAGTACCAAACTACTGCCTGCACCACTTAGCATCACCACACATTTGTCTCACATAAAACCGGTACACCTCACGTACTGGTTAATGACCTCTAGTCGAACTGCTTTTGAAGTGGCAACAATGTCTTGGAAGTTGGCTACAACGCATTTTATGGCAAAGTTGAATGCAGCTGTGTGCTCACGCGTCAGTTGATGTGTGAAGCTCGTATTGTTGAGTCGTTACAGAAATGGGGTAGTTGCATTAGAACAGAGTATTGATTTTGTGAAGCGTCTGTCAATGAATGCAAAGAAATGTTTCAAAGAGAGTATCCTGGAAGGTAACTCCCCAACTCCCCACGAATAGCACTATTAAATATCAGTACAAGAAACGGGAAGCTCTATGATCCAATCAGAACGTGCAGAGAAATAGGCGACAGACACTGAAGACCCCTGAAACTACAGACAGAATTCTCAAGGCCATTAATAGAAGTCTTCCTAAGGGGTTTATCGCAGCAGGCTGGTGTATCTCATACATCATGCCATCGTCTACTAAACGACAGGAAATTGAAAGCCTATCTTGTGAATGTGTTGGAAGAGTTGAAATTTGAGGATCAGGAAAAGAGTTCATTATTGTAATTGGCTGTTAACATCAATTTCTAATGGTTACTTAGGCCCCTTGTCTTATTTCATGTCAGATGAGACTTGGTTTCATTCGTCAGGTTATGTAAACTTCCAGGATTGCAAATGCTGGTTGTAGGACAACCTACGTTTTCTGCTTGAAGAACCTCTCCTCTCAGAGAAGATTGGTGTTCGTTGTGCGGTATCCGGCATTCGCATTACTGTCAACGTATTTTTTTTTCAATTACACTTTAAATAGTGGCAACTTCCAACCAAGGAATGGCCAACAAAGCCAATGTGTTTCCTGAAGACAGACTTGTCAGCTTATGCTTCCGGCCCCCAAGCTCGCTGGACTTAACATCGTCTGATTTTTATCTGATATATTAAAATGAAAAGTGTACACTGACAGCTCCCGCACAATGGACGATCTTAAAGTGAACATTACTAGAAAAAATAACATCACAGCTTTTTGGTGGTAACGTCATCACACTTCAACAGCGATGACTGAATGCCCAGCATCTCTTATAAACAGGTAACTTCATGTTTTTCAACGTTATGGAGCTGAGTGGTCAGCGCGACAGAATGTCAATCCTAAGGGCTCGGGTTCGGTTCCCGGCTGGGTCGGAGATTTTCTCCGCTCAGGGACTGGGTGTTGTGTTGTCCTAATCATCATCATTTCATCCCCATCGACGCGCAATTCGCCGAAGCGGCGTCAAATCGAAAGACTTGCACCCGGCGAACGGTCTACCCGAGGGGAGACCCTAGTCACACGACATTTACATTTATTACCTATTCTCTTTTAGTTAGTTCATTGTTATCTGAAACTCGGATATGAGCAATAAGGGTTTCATTTGAGGCACCATGTACAACGTCATTCCCAGAACAGCCTGTATCATAGTTACGAATTCTCTTAGTTTGAAAATAATGTTTACCAAATAATCATCACCCAAACATTCCTGTTCCATTTCAGAAATTCCCTGACGAGACCAATTTACTATTATCGATTATTTTAAACCTACCCTGTCTTACACTTAGCGCCAAACACTACAAAATGGTTTATGAACTTGTTGGATTGCCTTAATGCTTTTGTCGTTGCTTTTCTACAGTCTCCAAAGCACCGTAGCTATTGCCGATTTCCAAACTGAAGTTGGGGGGAATTGCAACGTTTTGCAGACACGTAAGCTGTACCTACATCTTTCTCGAATGCCAACAATATGATAGTGCTCATTTATTTTGTTTGATCGACGATAGTTATGTATACATGGTTCAAAATGGTTCAAATGGCTCTGAGCACTATGGGACTTGACATCTTTGGTCACCAGTCGCCTAGAACTTAGAACTACTTAAACCTAACTAACCTAAGGATATCACACACATCCATGCCCGAGGCAGGATTCGAACCTGCGACCGTAGCGGTCACCGGTTCCGGACTGAAGCGCCTAGAACCGCACGGCCACACCGGCCGGCTTATGTATACATGCCTATTTTTGTTACTAATGTTATGCTACCATTGTTAGGACCATTGTGACAAGAGTTTTGTAAAGTAAATAAAATCTTTTTAATGAAGCAGCTCCGGTGCTTCTCTGTTATGAGCGTAAATTTTTACAACAAAATTAGCAGACATCCTGTCTTCATTGTGCAGGAGAAATGGAAACTGCAACAGCCTTTGAATGTCTGGGCCTATCTGCGCTCGAGGAGGTGCAGATAAAAGGGAAGTGGAGTGGTCCTTGCTTACGACACCTACACCGTTTTATCTGCCGAAATGAGTGGACCACAACCCTCGAGAGAATGGTCAGATTGCGTGTGCTTTACTCAGATGTTCTGGAACTTTATTCTGCTCCAGGCTCTTTCTGCGCAGCGATAACAGGCACACAGTATAAAACTTAGCAGGCGTCGCCCCTGATGCGATACGTAATACGACGTACGGGATGAGGATAAACATGAAGCAGTAACAGTAGAAAAATGGTACTGGTGTTATGGTTTTGCTTTATGAAGTGATTGTGGATCACAATTTTTTGGTCTCAAAAATTTACGATGTTGTTCATTGTCCATGAATGACGACTGCAAATAAAGTGAGGGACATCTCAGAGTCACAAGATTTTGGCACAGCCGCAACAGGAACGTTCTATGCATGCATTTCAGAATACGATTTATTATAGCTCTTCTCGTGAGATGAGGCTATGTAACGATTTATTTCCTGAATAGTGTCTCATAGCAATTTCATATACACGCACCTTTTCTAATAATATGAACTAACATTTTGTAGAACACAGGAGCTTGTGTAAGCAGTCTGCAATTCCTGTGAAAACATGATGCATCTAGGGGTAAGTAGGCAGTGACGTGATGTGAACAGTAACACACTAATCTGTATCTAGATAGATCTTCCAGTAATTAACGATAAACATATTGTATGCTTATACGTTGACAATAAAAGAATAGTACTTTTACTTAACATATATATAGAAGTAAATATTCAAGAATTGTGAATGTGTAAGTATTTTTCATCCTGATTGTTATGTACTGGAAATCACACTACAATTATAACATTATGCGGGAATAAGAACGTGGCTTTAAATAGGTGAAACAACGATTCGACGGTTATTACGAAATGTGACTGAGATCTGTGAAGAAATGAAGACTGAAAACCAATTCTCTCACTTAACTGCAAATCAGAATAAACGACGACATGCTTCTGAAAGTAGGGATGCCACATCACCTACTGCGACAGATAAACCTATACATTCTCAGTAGAAAAGCAAAGCCGTAAGAACTGGGAAGAAATTGACAACTAGGGAAAGAAGTTCCTAACACACGGGAATTTTCACGTCATCTGCCCAATGTATAACAGACTACTCTTTCTTAGCACTCTTAAATCACAATTTTCTTAGCATCTAATGACGCTTTACGGAACGAAGAAGCACTGCCCTCCTAATGAAGGCGAGAGAACACTTTCCCCCTGTTTTAATCCACTACGTAGGACAGGAACGCGTAAACGTAAGGCTTGTACGTCGTATTCCTCGTTGTATTCGCAACACTTCACGAACGGTTTTGGGGGGATATCTAGTTACTTCCATACCTCTTTTTACGTGCGTACGCCCATTCTGCAGACTTTACTCCTTAGAAATGGTATGGGAAGGGTGGTGCCGACGATTTGAAGATACAAGCCCATGTATTTCGGCACGTGACGCACTGTTGTTCCTAGGTGCGATGATCTTTGCGACGAACCGAAGCTTCGAAGGACGCGAACACGTCTTTTTTCTTTTTCTTTGGTATATTTAATATTTCGACGAATCTGATCCAGATGCTTAAAAATCTCATTGAATTAGCCCTCACATACTACCACACAACAGGAGAGCCACCAGCATGTCATGAGTTAAAAGTTACAAAGGCCAGTGCAAAAAATTTTGGAAATTGTGGTAAGTTCTATAGGACGAAACTGCTAAAGTCATCGGTCCCTGTCGGCCGGAGTGGCCGAGCGGTTCCAGGCGCTACAGACTGGAACCGCACGACCGCTACGGTCGCAGGTTCGAATCCTGCCTCGTGCATGGATGTGTGTGATGTCCTTAGGTTAGTTAGGTTTAAGTAGTTCTAGGTTCTAGGGGTCTGATTTCCTCAGCAGTTAAGTCCCATAGTGCTCAGAGCCATTTGAACCATATTTCATCGGTCCCTAGGCTTACACGCTACTTAATGTAGCTGAAACTAACTTGCGGTAGGGAGAATACAGACCCATGCCCAAGGGAGTACTCGAACCTCCAACGGGGGGAGGGGGGGGGGGGGGGCGCAAACCATGACAAGGCGCCCTACACCGCACAAAGGGCAATGACTATTGCACGAAGTGCTCCAGACATAAACCGGGAACCAAAATTTTTGTTTTAAGGCCCAAAAATCATTGTTGTAATATAAAGGAATTGTAAGTTCAAACAACTTATAGGTGGTGGGGAGTGGGAGGAGGGGGGATGGGTAGAGAACGAAATGCACTGAACGTACTTTTGCGTATCTCGCGATATTGGCGGAACGTAGTGTCCGGATATGTCGTATTTAATAGGATAGTTGTGTCTGAACGATCAGGGGACAGTCATAATGTGCTAATACAAGATATTTGCAAATAGGATTTAGAAACGAGCTTACGAAACATTTTACTAGTGAATAAACTAAGTACGTTGTTAGATGTACTTAGTAGAAAGCGATGTTGCCAACATGGAGATATTGCGGAAAGTTCTGATAATATCGTCTTAGCGTAATTACGTTTCGGTCACAGCTCAACCCTCTTACATCAGTAC
The DNA here is from genome assembly GCF_023864275.1 of Schistocerca cancellata. Taxonomy (NCBI): domain Eukaryota; kingdom Metazoa; phylum Arthropoda; class Insecta; order Orthoptera; family Acrididae; genus Schistocerca; species Schistocerca cancellata. The sequence continues at coordinate 468,759,621 of NC_064633.1, forward strand.
GACAAAAGTTTTATCTTAATTTGATTATCGATAGTCAATAAATAATACTCATTGTTGATACCGGCTCACCAGTCCCTATCATAAAGAGGGAACATCCTTCCAGATAGAATAAAATGTTTTCAGGCTTTCAGCCATGTCAAGTGATTGGGACTAAGAAATCCTTGGCCACTGCCAGTGGGCTTCTAGTATGCTCTTATATACTTTAACTGCCAGCTGCGACATCTCTGGTACTCAAGGCACTGCCATACCTGGGCATACGTTGGCCCGCGTTCGATGCGGCCAAGTGAACCTCACGATCGGTGGATCCCACGCCGTACTAAGCTGCAGGCAGCAGTCTCTGTTTACCTTCAGACTGCTATGCTGTTGAGCCTTCTTAAAGCACTGAGAGGTCCAAATTTATCCAAATTACGAAATTTGAATTAACGCAATATAAAATGTTCTACTTAGAACAAAAATAAGAATCTTAAGACGACGATTCTTATTTCCCAGAATTTTTTATCAACAATGTATCTGAAAACTAGCATTATCAAACAAACAACCGAATTTCAGATTAGAACATGACTATTATTTTTCAGTGCTATGGCAGTGAAGAAATAATTTGTTTTATTTTTGGCTTTATCTTTTGTTTTTCATTGGGCTTCATAAACGCACTTTGCACTTTTACAAGGCATTAATTCTTGTACATGGAGTCTTACACATCATGTTCACTAAGTGTAACGTCCAAGGTATACTACTTCCTTACACTTGAGTATCGCAAATGAATTTCTTGCAATTGTCGTGCTTTGTTCTAGTTTTCCTATCTTCTTTTTGCCCTTTTTTTCAGTTTCAGTGTCCCTCCCGTAATTTCTACATTCTTCTCTTCTGGGATCAGATTTGTAATGGCATAAATAGCAACTCGAGTTTGTATCTTCTTCTTCACGTGTGGGATTAGCAGCTCCTTTCCCAGTTCTAGAAGATATCATTTACAGTCTGAAGCATTTGATTTCTTCGTAGGCGTTTTCGTCTTCCATAATATGAACGTATTTGGTCAGTCAGGCTAATGAACAGAAACACAGCCATCTTGTTGTTTTGCGATTTGTGGACTACTCACAGATCCGGTCCGGTTATCAATTGCATGCACACCGCGTCTGGTTTGACTATAATGTAGAATTATATCTGGTCTATGGTTTTAACTTTCATTTCCTGATCTGCTGTCCTGGTGCTCAGCACTTAGTGAAATTACAACCTAATTCTGTTCCTTTTCTTTTGTGCAGGGGAGTTGTTCGTAGGATACCACTGTTAGTTCATCTTTGTAGACAAGTTACAGAACTTCACTGGTATGGATGCATTAGGAAGCATAACTATAGGAATATCTGCCTTAACCGATATCACAGAGTGTCGAATATATCTTGTAAAGTTCGTGTGCAAAAGGAACAGAAGGAAAGTTGTCCATCGTATGACCGTGGCTCTATTCAAAACAGTTCGTTAGGTCGAGCACAACTCGTTATCCGTTGTTCTTTTCAGTGGAATTTCCCACTTTTCCGGCATATTTTAGCGGCTTCGGCTTCATATACATTGTAAAGGAATAGAGTTCTCTGAACGAAGCATCCATGGAATCAGCATTATAGCTGGATTTACAATGGGTACCGGTAACAAACTTTCAAAAGTAACTTCAATTGCTGCCAGTTTGTCAGCTCCTTTTCGTTAGGCTCTTGTACATGTATCATCAAATCTAATAAATGATAACTGTTGAAACCTAATTCTAGATATTTTGGCGAGAAATATGTGTCTCTTGAAGAGAAGATATGTTGTCCACAGAAATTATACAGACTGACTTTTAGATTTTAGGGATCTCATTGTAAGGAGAGTGCCTAAAAGGCATATATTTCATCTGTATTTTTAATATTTATTCGGGTACTCTAACGTCTTCTTCAACAAACAACATTGGGCCTTTATTAGTGAGGCCTGTTATGATTTGTCCCACATGCTTCGCTCAAGAACTGGGAACCTCAAGAGAGATGGTCAAACTGGGAGGTATTGAAATTTTAATGTGCAAAGTCTGTGGAGTTTTCTTTGGCGGGTCAGCCAACCATACCATACTGTAGAGAGCAGAAATTTCGTGTACTGGCAACAAGGCCTCCCACAACTCTCTACTGTGTATCGTCCAACTCAGAGGCAAAGGGAGAGTGCATTACGTAAATTAAATCAAAACGCTAGACATCGAGTTCAGGTTATTCAGAAAGTTACCTTTAATATGGAAAGCATCTCGAGTAAATTAGTTATTTCAAAAGAAGTCACAGTTAATATTTAATTATTTGCAATAAGACTAATTTTCCCCGATGGTATGAGATCACCTTCGGCTTGCCTAACCGGCGGACTATGTGCTCATGATGACAATACAGGCAGAGGCTAAGCAGCCCTTAGTTTCCCATTCAGGCCACGGATACTTACCGCGGAAAGACATGAGAGTGCCCACCGTTTTCGCGAAAGCTGCCAGCTCTTCACCATTCCCAATACCTTGGCCGTGGTTTCTGACTGCTGCACATAAAAGTGTTGAGAGAAACTATGACAGTGGCTGTTGTGACTAGCTGATGGAGCTGAAAGGAAATGTGCAGTTACGACAGTCATGAGCTCGAGACTAGCCATTATCTTAGCCTCAGAGATTGTGCCTTGTGCACAGTATTTTCCACACAGTTTGCCACCATGGACTGTTTTGCTGGCGAGGTTGTTGATAGTTAAATTCATCTCCGAGTTTGCATTCAGTAAGGTTCGTAGCTACACTGCTAATCGTTCAGGGCGCAGTAGATCAGGTACCATTTAAGATGATACCGAAGTAGTTGTCTGAAACCTGGGCTTCCATTACCTTCCATGCTGGTGAACAAGGTTCTCCCTGTTTCCTTTCCTCGCACTCTCTAGTACACTGAAGCGCCAAAGAAACTGGTAAAGGCTTGTGTATTCAAATACAGAGAAATGTAAACAGGCAGAATGTGGTACTATGGTTGGCACCGCCTATATAAGACAACAAGTGCCTGGCACAGTTGTGTAAGATGTCGTGGTCTCCTGACTTTCATTGCTTACATATTCCGCCCTCACAATCATATTCTGCACATCAAGACGCTTCATTCGAACCCAAACTCGATAAGATAAAGTCAGTGTTGTATGAATTCATGTAAACGATATGCAAATAACTAATAAACCACAAGTGCGCACCGTGGTGGAAATACTCGAGGCTGGCGTACACACATACATTCCAGACACGACGGTCACAGGAGCTTTTAGTTCGAAATGGGCAACCGCACGCCAGGAGGCCAATCCCAACCCATCTACGTTGGTCGGTGGCCGCCCCTTGAGCGGACAGGGTTCGCCCAAGAGAAAAGAGGAACCAACCCATGTTCGGCTTAAAACCAAATTCCGATACATTGTGTGGGAGCGGCCAGCCTACGCATTCTTTACACATAGCACGCAGTTTCTGAGGTTTTAACAGGGAGACAGCAAACACCAAACGCCGATACTATAGGTTTCCGGATTGGTCGCCTTAAACGAAACGTCACTCTCCTGTTTTAGAAGAGCAATGCTGATTCGCAGACGATATTTTTGACGCCTTGAGCTGACGGAATAATGGAAGAGACCGAAAGATATACCCCTTCACATCTGGCGGGGAGAGGCGCCGTTCCATTGTCGCTCTTGGAGCGAGGAACAAGTCTCTCCTCAGTACTTCACTGGGAGAGCTCCTCTGTCGAGAGCGAATCGAAGTGCGACTCTCTATATTGAGCGTTGTTCACTGTGTTGGCCGACACACTTATTGTGTGGTGTGAACGGACAGAGTTATAGTTAAACGCCTGCGAGCGAATTTTTGAGTGGCATCGCAGTGGACTGGTTATCTGAACGGTGTACCACGCAAATAGTTAGACTAGGGGCAAATAGGAATCCTTGACTTCGTAGGGAGAGTTTGATTGGCGATGGTCAATCCAGATAGAACGAGAGTTATCTTATTTGTCAGCCGTGAGCAGCGCAGACAGCAGTCATCGCAGCTTATGGTATTGTGCACTACAGCTATTGCGAGCCCCATTGGTGGCGAGGAAGTTAAGGAATTCTACTACCCAGACTGCAGAAAAATCAATGACAGAAGGTGCAAGGAGGACATCAAAAGCAGACTAGCACTGGGAAAAATGGAATTCGTGCCCAAGAGAAGCCTGCTATTGTCAAACACAATGCTTAATTTGAGGAAGAAAATTCTGGGAACATATGTTTGGAGCACAGCTTTCTACAGTAGAGAAACATGGATTGTGGGAAGCACAAGAGAAGAGAATCGATGCATTTGAGTTGTGGTGCCACAGACGGACGTCGAAAATTAGGTGGATTGATAAGGTAAGGAAGGAGGAGGTTCTGCACAGAATCGGATAGGAAAGTAATATGTGGAAAACACTGAGAAAAAGAAGAAATAGGATAATAGGACATCTGTTAAGACCTTAGGAAATAATTGCTGTGGAACTAGAGCAAGCTGTAAAGGATAAGGACTATAGAGGAGTACAGAGACTGGAATATATTCAGCAAATGCTAGTCTGAGATAAAGAGGTTGGCACAAGAAAGGAATTCTTGGTGGGGCACATCAGAACAGTCAGATGACTGATGACTCAAAAAAAGAAGTAGTTTAGAGGGCCTAAATAGCTCGACCTTGCCACTTCAAAGAACTGGTTGAAAGAGTCTTTAATAGTCACAGTATAGACAGCGTAATCACATCGAAAGGGACCATTATGACAAGCTCTGTCAGTCTAAGACGATTTATTTGGCTAATAAAACTGGCCGTTTCAGTATGATGTGCACAGTAACCCATATATGGTGTGATGATGTTGGTCAAATATTTCGCCAGCTTGAATGCGGACAAATAAATGGTGGATACAAAAAGACGGATGTCCTATCGTTGTGATCTTCGGTAGAGCATAAATAGCAGGCGGTTTAGGTGAAAGTTGAAAGATTCTTGACCATACCTCCTTCCAGTACTAAGCTCTTAAGAAGCTCCGAAGGTTTTTTTTGTGATTCTTCGAGCAGGGTGGCGTCGAACGTTCCGATAAATATTTTCGTCCAGCAGCGCGGGGATCGTATCGCAGTCCTCCTGGTCTTAGGTTATATAACTGCTATCCTTCTCGGCAGGAAGTACCACATTACTTTCATCACTGCGTAATGCACAAGACAATTACTATCAACCGACACCATTTTTCATGTTTGGTATTAATGCTTTTGCTTCCAAGGGGAAGCGGGTAGTTCCTCACAGTGTATCGTCTGCACTTTCACTGGCGAACTTTCTGGCCGCTTGTCCGATCCAAATTATTATTCGAAAGACAGGAATACCCTGCAGTGAATGTGCGAAGTGAGACCTTCTCTAGTTCTTACATGGCACCCATCTGTCTCGCTGCCGATAACGGTGCGTTCTAAGGATCAGTGGTCAATACTGCGTCGTTGTTGCAAAACGCTGCTGTTTGTCCTTTTCCGCTTCTCTGCAGTTGATTTCTGTGATCTTATTTGTTGGGAAACTGTAACTAGCTGCCCCAGTCTTAGTTCAAGACTGTGAACTTCCTTCGTAGTTGCAGACACTCCAGCCTCTCCTGGTAAAGTGTGTCCTAATATAGCGTGGAATCTTCTCATCACGCGCAGCGGAATGGGAAAGACAGTGAACTCAGTAAATTAGTCTTCTTGACGAGAAACGTCCCAATATCTTAACTTCTGGGCACCATTTCCTCCCTGTGGCGGTAGATAATGTAAGGAATCAGTCTCACGCCGGTAACACAGAATGAATTGTACAAGGACTTCCAGTCACGCTAACTCCGGCAAATACTGAAACCAGTTAAAAACGCAGCAAGTCTCAGAGCACCTTGCCATGTAAGAGTAGTAAATCATTCGTCTGACGTACAGTCCGTACTATTGATCCACGCAGAAAGGGGCATGAAAGTTTTTATCGCCTGCATTAAGCCGAAAAATCCGTTGTAGCTGAGCATGCTCTAGAAAACGGATCAGAGAAGAAAATTGTGCCGTGACTTGCACTAACGTCTTCTGGGACAATGTAGTTAAAGAAGTCATTTCAATAGAATTCTTAAAAATACTTTAACAGAGAGGGTGGTCTGCCGTCCAGTGTGCCGTGATATCCAGCTATTGCGAGGTTGAATGGCGCATCGGAGATGGAGTAAGGTATGCCCATATATGGGATCACAGCTGGCGCCTGGAGTACATAAGGGTGCACAAGAGCCCCTTCAGCAGTCATTCGACGTGACAATGGCTAAAGAGTACTTGATCTAAAATTCACATGTCGCGACTCAAATTCCAACAACATTTTATTCGCTGTTGCAGCAACCAGACTCTGCATTCTTACGTTATTCCCATACAGGATCTCCGTCTGTTGAGCTGACATCATAGAGGCTAAAGTTTCAACAAGAACCGTATAGTTTCGCGAGAAAGTCCACCATTCGATTACGTTTCTAGAGGTGCTATCACTCACGCACGAAACGTCTTTGGACTGGACACATTTACATCTTGCAGGTCAGAGACAGTAGATGACATAAATGTCATAATGATGCTATTAACTTTCACTTATCTGTAGTCGCTGTGTACTGAATTTTCAGATCTGTTTGCACCAGACTTCGAGTGTGCTGATGGTTACGTACACTACATTTACTTAGTGTTCTGCAGTAACGCTTTACTTTAGAGCTAGATCTGTGGCAGTAGTGTTTCGGGATGATCTCAACACAGAATCAGATCATTTGGTGAATCTATCCGTCTTCCCACACATGACATCAATGGGCTACACACCGTTGAACCAAATAGTTCATTCTGTGTTTGCTGTGACTTCAGAGCAACGGAGAATTCACAATCTAATATTCTAATACTGACATTTATCCCATTCCGTGGCCAAAAAGGTTCATGACGAAGCTATCCGGTGGCCAGTACTTCTCTAAAATTCATCCATCCCCTATTTACAATTTTTGCTAGAAAAATACTGATGACTATTCATTGTTGTTAATATTCTATTAACATAAATACAGGGTGTGGAAAGTTAAAATGGCCCTGGGAATACAGTCCCAGGGTACAAAGAAACACAGTAGGGGATAGGAAATACAGTCTAACTGACTATAGCATATGTTAAAAGTAACCATCATTAATATCTTGGAACTTCTGGGTCCCGGTCAGCACGTTGCTGAAGGCGAATCGAATCTGGATTGCTGGAATTGCTGGAGTACCGTCCGAAATGTTCTGCTGCAGTTCTTGAAGTCTATGAGGGTTGTTACAATATACCTTAGACTTGTGATCTGAGTGGTCAGCTAGGGCTGTGAGCAGACTGACCTCTGCTAACAACTCTGTCAAGTATTAACATTGCGTAAATGTGCTCCAAGGATTAGCCTGCTGTATGGGCAGTTGCACCATCCTGTAGAAAGTAACTGTAGGTATTTTCCTCCTCCAATACTGCTGCCACAAATGGTATCCACTTTTCTGGGCAACTTTCATTTGCCCAGACTATATAACATGTTGCCATTCGGGATTGCTAGCCCACCAGCAATTTTCCAGTCGTTTTTGGAGTAAATGATTCAAAAGTTTTCAAATATATTTAAGTATATAGATTACAAGGTAGCAATATCTTGTGGAAGTCCTACTACTTTTCCAGATGATACGACGAAATCGATTTAAGCGCAGTCTAAAGAAGTGTGCATTCTTTGAAGAGAAAGTGGAATACTTATACCATATGAAAAATTAAACTAGCCATATTTGGATGCTAGAGGAACAGTAAAATCTGAAAGACAGTGAACAATCGTTCGCACAGGTGTCTGCCCTCCGGGTGGCCCACAGCTCTTCTGTGAGTACATGTGTGGCATGCATGGAGACCCGAGTTTTGCAGCGTTTCTTCTCTCCTGGGCTGCGTTAACTTCTCCCTTACCCTCTCCTTTCTGTCCTATCTACACGTCTCCAGTCCACCACCTCTTACTCCCTCAGTGTTTCCGTCTTTGATGACGAGGCTATTCCCTTGGTTCCAGTATTTCAGCCGTGTCTGGTGTTTCCGCTGTCCTTTTTTTCAGTTACATATCTTCACAATTTGAAGCGAATAGTATTTGCAATGACTGAAGCTTCCCTCTCCATACGGCGAGTCGTTGTGTACCACCACTCACGTGTATGAACTGTTGCGGTCCACACTCTCCTTGATGACTACAGCGCTGGATCTGTGAAAAGGAAATGAAGACCAAGGAATTCAAACCTCTCGACCATCTATCCTACTCTGTTGTCCGATAGGGATTTCACCACCTACAACAGATGTCTTTAAGATTTTTTTCTGTTGCATCCCTTCCTCCTCCTCCTTCGTCCTTACCTCCATTGTGGCCACCTTCCTTTCCTCATTTATAGCAGTTTCCATTCCCTCCCTTCAAAGAACCGCTCCTTCTTCTTAGCCTGAAATGAAACCTTCTCCTCTGGAACCCACCGAGATGAGGCTTCCTCTAGGAACCCGCCTACCTGGCGTCTTCAGGAAAAGAAGCCTGTTAGCTTTAGTTGGACACAGGACCCATTCTCTGCGGGCCTCATTGCCGCTCATTCTCTTTCGAGTCCAGAAATTGCTGTAACGTCTTCTATACCTCCTCCTGCCCTTCGAGGGAGAAGAAGAAGAGATGTAAATCTCGGGATGATGTCCTCCTGACACCACAGGAGGAGTGGCCTCCGTCCTCTCAGTCGGGGTCCAATCTTACTTTCATGGACATCACTCCACTCTTGCTGGTGACAGACACTGATCTGGCACAGTGACTGATTCTGGGCTTTTCAAAGTCCATCCAGCTTCTTGTACTACTTTCCTCCAAAGGAACTGTAACAGTTATTGTAGTCATCTGTAAGAATGCAGTCTCTTCTATCTCTCTACTGTGTAGCTCGTCTTGTATTGATTGAATCTCGTTTTGTGGATAATTCCTCGCCGACTCTTTGTGGTTTCCAAGCCTTTTATCGAACTGGACCGGTCCTTTGTGAAAGTCCAGTGGTGTCTGTGGATTGATTCACAAGGACATTGTTAGCCAGTCGCTTCTCTGTAATGATGCAAGATCTCTGCAATCGACGCTGCATCGGGTGGCCGCGGTTTCCCTCTTTGGTCGCTTTTCGACTATTTAAGCGCCTGTCGCTGTGGGGAGATGGCTGGTATTAGGTCGGTTGGTTGGCGCTCCGATGTACAGCCTGGTTGTCGACGGTTGCTCTTTGAGTGTGCTCTTCCTCTTTCTGTCACGTGAGCAGTGGGGCTGTGGACGGAGACACGCATGCGGCCGCGAGTGTATACTGCGTCTAGTGAGAGGGCTATGGTCTCGTTTGTGGTGCTTAACAATATGAACCCGCGAAAGTGCCTTGGGAGTGTATCAGCCTGCAACCGGATACTCTACAGAATCAAACCGTGGGAATTATTCAGGTTCTTAAAGTCTTGCTGTATATGTATGTTGAATTTAGAGCTGTTTGCCGCCAATGGCGCTCCCTGTGTTTGGACGCCCATCTTATCTGTTTGGTGTTGACCATTGGTGCACAACTTACTGAACGGTGGTTTGCCAGTTTTGGACACACTTGAGATACTGGCAAGGAGTGTATATCTAAGTGGAAGCCTGTACTCTCCGAAAGAAATACAGGTTTGATTTTCTGGCACTTCTTCTTGCCTTTTGCTATGGTATATTGCCCTGGCTTGTTACCTTCTTGAACGCCAGAAGTTAATATGTTAAGAACAATATATATCTATCATACGGCTGTTTACTTTCTCCTTGCAGCTATGGGTAAAATCAACTGGCCATCCTCCTGGAAATTTCCCTGAATGGTGTTATCCGCACCAGCTCGGATTCTATCTCTCAGTATTTTGCTCGGCATTCTGTCCAGAACTGAGTATCTTTCCACAATCTGCCCACATTCTCTCTTTTCATATACTGTCTGGAACAACTTCCTTTATCTTTCACTCCGCATGGTCTGGATCCGTACAACGCCCCATTTGGTGAGTTTGTACTCGTCAGCACCCTCATCTCTGCTCTGAGACGGCTCCTGGACAAGACAAGTTGCACTACCAAATGCTTCAACAGTTATCGGTGGCTAGTGAACGTGATACACTTTCCCATTTCAATCATCTCTGGAGCGAGGGGGAATTTAGTTCCCAATGTTGAGAAAGCGTCATTCTTCCAGTTTTGACAGACAGCTAACCCCCGCTCAGTGTAACCAATGTCCTCTGCGAATTACTTGAATATATGGTGAGTTGGAGGTTCTGTAGTATACGTGACTTCCAGGTTCTCTTGTCTTCAACCCAGGGTGATTTTCGCCGGGAACTCTCTACTGCAGATAATTTAGTCAACCTGCAGTCTGCTATGCGAGTGGATTTTGCTGGGTGTTAAAACTTTGTTGAAAATGTTTTCAATTCGCTTAAAGCTTGTGGTACCAAATGGTCTCAGCACTACCTTGCCACCTTACACGAGTGGAACCTCCACGACCTGTTCCTGATTTTTGTCCAGAACTTACTTTAATGTTCACTTCTAAGACAAAGGATGACGCCTGCTGCAGCACCTCCCACCTGCAGGAGTATGGGGTTCTGCAGGGTTCTGTTTTGAGTGACTCTTCCTTTTTAGTGGCTATCAATGGGCCGGTGACAGCTGTGAGTCCTACAGTATGCCCTTATTAGTTTGCTGATGATTTTTGCATTTATTTTTGTTCGTCCTTGATGTGTGTCACTGAATGCAGACTTCAGGGACGGAATACACTGGGCGCTGTCTTGGGCTGTCACTCACGGATTTCATTTTTCGGCTGCCAAGACCTCCATTATGCATTTTTGTTCTCCCCGTACTATTCACCAAATCTGGATCGGTACCTTCATGGTCAGTCTCTCAATGTGGTGTACTCTCATCCTTCTCTGGGACTCGTTTTTGATGCCTGTCTAAAGCAGACATGTTGGTAACACCTCAATAACTAACCTAGAGCAACTGTGATATGGACTGCTCTACTCTGATATGGCTGTACACAGCACTGCACCAGTCCTGTCTAGATTATGCAGGTCTTACATACGGCTCAGTATTAATTTCGACATTACAGATGCGGGACCAAATAAACCATTTGGGTTATTACTGGCAACTGGTGCCTTTTGGATTAGCCCTGTGATTAGCCCCCCACTAGAGGCAAGGACTCCACCATTCAGGTTCTACACCACCAACCGTTGATTGCTTATGCATTACATATCCACTGCTACTCAGAGTACCTGAACTACCATCTCGTGTTTCCAGATACGGAGATCCACCTTCTGCAGTGGCAGCCCAGGTCTGCGTCCAGCCCCTTTCTTCTGGACTCCAGATTTTCCCTCTAACCCTTCCTCTCCAGGCCTGCTCACGTACACCTCTATAATGTATCTCTTGTCCACAGCTCTCTCGTCACTTATCACAATGTCTCAAAGACAACTCCACCTAAGGCCCATCACGACCTATTATTCTCCATTCTCAGCGCGTTTTGGAGTTCATAAGTAATCTATACTGATGAATGAATGCTTGCCAGTCACACTCGCTCTCCTAACATTCCTTCCTCTCCAGGCCTGCTCACGTACACCTCTATAATGTATCTCTTGTCCACAGCTCTCTCGTCACTTATAACAATGTCTCAAAGACAACTCCACCTAAGGCCCATCACCACCTATTATTCTCCATTCTCAGCGCGTTTTGGAGTTCATAGGTAATCTATACTGACGAATGAATGCTTGCCAGTCACACTCGTTCTCCTAACATTCATGCAGGATGTAATGAACTCTGCCTCTTGTTGGATGGCTGCAGTGTTTTCAGTGCAGAGCTGGTAGCTGTTCCTCGTGCTCTTGAGTATATCCATTCCTGCAGTCTATAAGTTCTTAACCAGTATTATCCTCGCCATCCATTGCTTCTTCTTAGCCAGTATTCCCTTTTTGCCCTCAGACAATGTGGCCACTTAGTGTGTATTGTCTGTATCCTGGGTCACATTAGACACAGGAAATGAACTAGCTGACAGACTGGCTAAATTGCCTACCAACAGGCTGTCTATCGAGATCGGTATCCGGGAATCGGACTCTCAATCTGTATTATGTCATCAATTTTAAGGATCTGAAATACAAAATGGTATACTCTGACTTTACTGAACAAACTATGGGCGATAAAGGAGATATTCTATGTGGTCCCTCGTGAACACTTCATCATCCTCTGCCAGTTGCGCATGGCCATCTTCTATGTCACAAAGATCCATTCCACTGTCGTTGTCTTGGTTCACATTTATCTGGACTGTTCTGACCTACCTGCCCTGTGGCGGACTCTTAATCTTCCTAACTTACTACCCCTGGTGTTAGCTGATGATGCCTTAGTGGTTCACCTGGTTTTAATGGGGTTTTCTAAAATTCTCTATATGGGAGGGGGGAAGGGGCATAAGAGCCTTGTCCGCCTACTGAAGGGTGGACTGGATACCCTATTGCCTTTTCTGCCACAGACAGGCATCGATTCCCTCTTCTCGCATGTTCTGTTTGATTTGGTGTTCTTCCTCTGTCTTCCTGTGCTTCTCTCGCCCTGTCCATATCACTAGCCTTCCTGGGTATTATTGGGTGGGGTTTCTCTAGTACGTGGCGAGGGATACGTCACATTCTGCCATTGGCGGCTTCCAGCTGCTCTTTGCATGTGTTACGTTGCACACATTTCTTCTTTTCCCCACTTATCATTTCCCTTGTTCCTTTCTGTAGACTGTGTTGACCTTCAGTAGACCTCTGGGTTTCCTTTCCGTCAAGGTCCTTCTTTGGTATGCAGCTTTGTCGACTTTCCTGTTCCGTGTAAGAGAGACTGATGACCCATTCATTAAACAAACCAACCAAATACACATTTAAATGCTAACTTTAGCTAAGAACAATTAGTCCAGGATTAAGATCATATCTGAAACAGAAATATCGTTTAGTTCTATATAGCACAAAGTTTTATTTTATTATCGACCGTAAAACAGTATTTTCCTTGTTCAGTCCTAAGAGTTGACTTTCAGGGATAACGGACCAACGCTTACGTTGTCTTACTGTCTTCTTGAAAAAGGTAATTCCTCTGGTGTTCAAGCTTGTGAACGGGCTTTGGGCCTGAACGCATTTAGAGTGTAGCCTTTCGTTCGCCATTACAATGAGGAAAATAGTAGCGAGTTTTCAGCGCTACTGCAGCCCTAAACGTCTTTCCAACGTTCCCTCGTCCATCCAGGGAATGAGTCACAATACTCAATTCCATCGTAGGCTGAATGGACTTGGATCGTCCTGCATTGAACCCAGGACGTCTACGTCGGGATTATAGATCTCTGCTAGCTAATCTATCACGGCCATCCTCTTCCTACGGAACTGTAGTAATGCAATGGGTAATTAGCAGGCAGTATATTTAATTAACGCCGACGCCTGAGTCCACACTGGACACACGACACAATGTGCATCTACATCTACATCTACTTACCTACTCTGCAATTCATACTTAAGTGACTGGTAGCGTGCGGGAAAAACGAACATTTCAATCTTTCCGTGCGAGCATTGATTTCTCTTATTTAATTGCACTGATCATGTCTCCCTATGTATGTTGGTGGCAACGAAATACTTTCGCATTCAGGAGGAGATCGTTGGAGATTGAAACTTTGTGAAAATATCTTATCGCAAAGAAAAACGCCTTTGTTTTAACGATTGCCGCCCCAACTCGCGTATCACATCCGTGTTCCTCTCTCCTCTACTTCGCGATAATACCAAATTAGCTCCCATCATTGAACTTTTTTGATGTTCTCCGTCAATCGAATCTGCTAAGGATCCCACACTGCACAGCAGTAATCTAGCAAGGGACGGACAAGCATACTATGGTCACTCTCTTTAGTAGGTCTGCCACATTTGTAACTCTTATGCCAATAAAACGCTGACTTTGGTTTGCTTTCCTCGCCACGTTGTCTTTGCCCTAGTCCCAATTTAAACTGTTCGTAACTCTGATTCCTAGGTATTTATTTGATTTGATCTTATATCATGTGAAATAAATGTAAAGGATTTATTTTAGTTCTCATGTAGATGACCTCACACTTTCATTACAAGGGTCAACTGTTACTTTTCACACCGTGGAGATACCTTGCCTAAATCATTTTGTAATTGATGCTGATTTTCTGATGACCCTATTAAATGGTAAATGGCAGCTCATCTGTAAACAGTCTATGGTCGCTTCTCAGATTTCTCTCAAATTCTTTGAGTGGATTAGGAAGACGGCCTACAACGCTTCCTTGACAAATTCTAGGTATCACTTTCGTTTCACTCTATGACTTTCCGTCAATTACTACAAAGTTTGATCTTTCCAACAGGAAATCACGAATCGATTCACACAACTGAGATGTTACTCCGTAGGCCCCCAGCTTGCTTATTAGCCGCTTGTGAGGAACGGTGTCACGTGCCATTTCTAAATGTAGAGATATGCAATAGATTATCAATGTGTCATCGATAATAGTCTGCAAAGCTGCATACAACATTTATCACTGACATCAACCTAAATTTATGAAGTCCTTGGCTGTGGGTTCTCACTTACGGCAAATTATTGGGCATGTTCACCAAGGTTGCCTGAAAAAGTCTCCCACCCACTTACATTCTCGAATTCAGCCGACAACATACGATTGATACAAACGACTGCCGTTTGCTATCGTACTGCTACTGCATCAGCAGGACTTTAGGTTCACGGACGAGGGTGGTTACCCAGCCGTTGCCAAGCCGTGCACAAGTCGTCCTGCATGGTCCAACGGTGTTCTGTGGTGGAGTACCTAACTTTACCCTTAGCAACAATGATACCTTGCAGCATGGTAACTGCTGGGTAACCGTAGCCCTCGTCCGTGGACATTAAATCCACCTGTCGTCGATCCCCTTTGTTCTCAGAACCAGGAATCATCATAAAATAAATGAATCAGAATCTGCAGTATTACAGAGCAATGCGGCTAGTGGTTAGCTCACGGGACTCGCATTCGGAAGGACGACGGTTGAAACCTGCGTCCAGCCATTCAGGCCTAAATCACACCACGCAAATGTCGAGAAGGTTCCTATGAAAGGGCACGGCCGGTTGCCTTCCCCATCTTTTACACAGCCACACTTGTGCTCCGTTTCTAATGACCTCGACATCGCTTCATGAGCGTCTGATGACGACAGCCGTCGAGTAGTTTCTCCAGAGGGCGTCGTTGTATTGATGGATGGGTGGGTGGGAGGGGGGCCTGAAGGGTCGTTTGCAACGCCTGAAACTGGGACAGGACTGTAAATTCAGGTGTGGTTGACGTTATTTGTCGAATCCTGCAGTATACAAATTCAGTGGCCTGATGCTGGACTGCATGGCACGTTGAGCCCAGTCTTACTTTCCTTATGGAAACCGTACTGACCCGGCCTGAGGGCAGGCTACGGTCGACCACATCTAACAACAAGGTAGGATCAGCATTTTTGTGCCAAGCTCATCTTTACTCGTTGACATTTGTGTCAGCCATTCGAGAAAAAATAATGTACACTTTCCCACACTCGATTTCCTGGAGAAGAGCAACAGCCGGAGTACTCTCCCATGTGTAGTCTGCCGTTAGCACCACAACACGAACGGCTGTGTTTAGCGTCGTGTCGTGACGGGCAAGTATGGAGTGTTGACGAATGGTGTTGAGCTGTATCCAGCAATGAATCGCTTTGCTGGACTACCCCAGATGACTACTGTCAGCGAGTATCACGTCGAACTGGGAAGACGTCCCAATTTTCTTAAGTTTTGCAGAGACACAGCAGTATCACTCCGGGCTAGTCTGGGAAGGAACTTCACAACATGCCTGATAGTGATTGAGGGAAATCTGATGGTACAACGTTACATCACATGACCTTCAAGTGTTTCCTGTTATGCAAGAGTACCGCTGTGCCATTTTTCAACAGGACCATGCATGTCAACACTTGGCACTTGTTTGTGTGAACTGTCTAGATGATACTGAGTTACTGTTATGGTCAGGAAGATCGCCAGATCTAGCATGCATTCTTTGTGCATACCGAATGGAGTCAGTCTAGTTGTGGAAAGATAGCTTCCAGTTGCCGTGAAGAGCACAAGGTAACTCCAACTGCGGGTGGTGGCTCATGGCGGTACTAACAATGTTTGTTGCTTTTAAATGGAAGAGAATCTCTCTTTTTTGAAGCGTCTAGCCGTAGTGGGAAGCACTGCGAGTCTTGCTTCTGATATGAAGCTCGCAGTCTGTAGCATCGTCGGCGGAACCGATTGTGGTCTTTTGGTACAGATCCGAGAGGAGGGTCTGACTTAGAGTCCCAGACGGTTCTGTAATTGTGTTGTAGGGGTTGATTCCTGCGTCACGAGTTGGGGGTTGAAGGTTGCCCTAGTTCCATCTCTGTTTGCTTGCACTGTTGTGTGAGAGCTCTTGCGCATTGCATTGCTGTTTGTAGTCTAGTGTCTGGTGTTCGTGCAGCCCTTCCTAACGTGGCGTTGTCTCGCTCTGTGATATCCAACACGCTTCCCACGACAGTCCCGCGTACAGGTACTATCAGGTTCAGTTTTAATAAACCCACACGTTATGTGAGCCAGACAATTTAGAGATACACGACTGGTTTGTGGGGAAGATCAACTGGCGGACTCTGATTCGGAATTACATGTGTTTTCTGTTAAACTATTGGACCGTCTTCAGGTTGGCAAGATATTATTACGTCACGGTACTCAGGTCCGCTTTACTTATCCTGATGGTTCCACTAACATGGCAATTTTGGCGAAATCAGGTATATGCTATACAAAGTTTCGGGTTGTTAATCTTCCACCAGAGGTAGAAGACCGTTTTTTGTGGTCTATCATGCTCCATATGAGATTTACGACATGTTCGAAGGGAACGCTCGTCTGCTCAGCACCGCTGACAGGTCCATAATGGTTATGGTAGGCTGACATGGTGATTAAAATAAATATTTCCTTTCACTTGCGGGTATGTGGCTATCGGCTTCACGTTACTTACGCCGGCCAAGAAAGCACCGGCTTTATCTGTGTTCAGAGAGGCCACCTCCATACCAATTGTCCGCGTTGTGTAGTGGTATTAAGACCCATCCATGAACAGCGTAAAAAATTACTTTAGCGAATCTTCTACCACAAGACTCTGCAGCTGACCCAACCCTGGTTGCTGAGGATCGTAGTGTATCTCTGAGAGGCAATCATTGTGAGCTCTCCCCCACTAATAACACGTAGGGACGTCAACGCCGTTACTTCCAGTGTGCCGTCCCCTGTCATTCTAAACAAACGTAGCAGAACACAAGAAGATGATACAGTTGATGCATGGTTTGTTTGTGGGGCGCTCAAATACACAGTCATCAGCACCTGTACAAACTCACAATTTGTACACAGTCTAATTTTTTACACAATCCAATCTAGCCACTGTCACAAATGATTATGGTTAAATGATGATAACACAAACACCCAGTGCCCTAGCAGATAAAATCCCCAACCCATCCAGGAATCGAACCCGGAAGCCCATGAACCAGAGGCAATAACGCTAGCCACTAGACCACGAGCTGTGGACTGATACAGTTGAGGAGCGTTTTCCGCTTGGCTCGCTCTTCGGATAGCCTCCCGTTGAAGAACCCTCTTCTCCAGCCTGAGTTTGCGGACGAGGGAGCCCTGGGTGCTTCAGCACCTGATCGGGTGGTTACTGGTAAGTCATATGGCGATTCTTCCATCATACAGACCACCTTGTCGGCGCTACCTGTAGAGGAATCTGTTTCGGAACACCACTTGTGTCTCCCGTCTCTTTCGGACACCTCTCCGGTTGTCTCAGCTTCCAAAACTACTGTGGCTTCTGCCGCGTCCTCCATGTCACAACCATTTGATGAACATAACCCGTTTGATTACTAGGGACAGGAGAACCCCGTTGTTATTAATCGAATCTCCGTATGCGAGCACCTGTCCTTTGGTATGAGTGGGCTGTAGAAGCTTCTTCCTCTCAGTCCTAAAAGGAATTTCTGCGTCACACCCCCTCCCCCTCCCCACTCCACACATGTGGTAGCGCAATTCCGAGAAGCCGCAGTAGACGGTGTTTCTAGCTTGAGAGAATCGCATTACGGAAGAAGAGAATACAGTTGGAAGATGGGAAGATATTCACAGTTCTTTTCTCTCCGTTTTCTCCATTGATACTGCCATGGATACTGGCACATTCGTTGCTATGTTAGGTGATGGTATATTAATTTTATACTTTTTGTTACAGTTCAGTTGTCTAATGCAAGTATACACTTTCCCCACTTTTAATATTAACAGGAATGGTTCTGAACTCCACTTTGCCGCTTTGCGACAGTTTACATATGACTCTGGTGCAGACATAATATTTTTACAGGAAGCATTATTTGACCGGTTTTCACTTTCTGGTTTCTCGTCCTTTTTTTAATGGGCTTCCGAACTTTCTATGGGGACTGTCTTCTTCTGTAGGGAAGGAATTTCATTTAGAAGTTCTCCATTATGGTAGGGGTACAGGATGCTCCTTCTTGAGCTTTACTTGATTTCGTATCCCCTTCTGTTTCTGATTGTTCTATGGAGCTTACGCGTTTCTAGAAAGAGGAAACCCCTTACCTACTTCGTACATCACTCAAAAAGATTATATTGGGTGGTGATTTTAATTATGTTCTCCGGACACTGGATCAGTCCCTCAATGACATGGTACACTTCTCGCAACTACGTGACGCTGGGTTTGTCGGTATCCTACACTTGTCCGGTACATTTGTTTTACTACCACATCTAGCAGTCAATTAGATCGCTTTTACCTTTCTGACTCCTCATGCGGGCAACTTTTTATTGATGACGCGGTACCCGTCTTTTTTTACTGATAAGTGTACTGTAGGCGTCACATTTCATTATGTGCAGCAACCGGTAAAATTGTATCGTATTCTGAGGATACTGAATATAGGATATCTACAAGACAAATCTGTTGGTGTCGTCATTCAGGAAGTATGAGCCGTTTTCTCTCGTGCTATAGAACTGTACTCTCTATTGTGGAATGCTGTACACTGAAAGCCAAGGCAAAAATTCGTAAAACTGTCATCCGTTTTGACGCCATAAGGGCGGCAGACGTTAGACGGACCCAAGAATTTCATTACTCCGTATTACGTCAACTTTATGATAGCACTTGACAAGGTACTTCACGGGTTAGGCCAAATTACTACAGTTCAAATAATTTCAGATGAAAGGACATCGGGCAAAGTCTCAACCACGTTCCATTTTACAATATGAACTGGCGGAACTACAGCATCTTATCCGTATGCGTGAGGGCAGGAAACTTGTTTGCATTGCATCCCTCACTAACGCAGATGGTCGAGTGTCAACGTCTCACCATGCTATTTTCAATTAAATTTTTAACTACTTTACTGAACTGTACGATGCCGAAAGTCCGGCTGAAAACCTTTCGGACAACATTTCCCCCTTTGTGGATTGCTACGTCACGCCTGCATTAAATCACGTTTTTTCGATTGACTTCGACAAGGACGATATATGTGATGTTGTTATCGGGTCTCAATCACGCAAGTCACCTGGATTGGATGGTATTTGTAAGAAACTTTTTGTTCTTTTTGGCCTCTCATATGTGACAGTAACGTCGATGGTCAATTAAGTGAAACGAGGTGATTCGCTTCCTGCTCCTTTCAAAGGAGGTTATATGATTGTCATGTCCGCAGCTCGTGGTCTTGCGGTAGCGTTCTCGCTTGCCGCACATGGGGTCTCGGGTTCGATTCCCGGCGGGGTCAGCGATTTTTCCTCCCGCGAGATGACTGGCTGTTGTTGTGCCGTCTTCATCGTCATCATTCATCCTCATTACGGTCGGAGGAAGGCAATGGCAAACCACCTCCGCTAGGAAATTGCCTAGTACAGCGGTGCAGGTCCCCCGCATCGTCCCCTACGCTCCTCGGAATATGGGACCTCATCATCATCATCATGGTTCTCATCTCGAAAATCAAGTGTCGACGTGATCTTGAATCACTTCGTCCGATTAGTGTCCTAAACTTCGACTATAATATAGCCTCTCTACCTATTAACACCCGTCTCTCGACAAAACCACTGCCGTTCATCAAAGTCGGGAGCCTGGAAGCATGACTTCTGTTATGGAATGTTTCGCTGGCTGCGGCCATTATTATCTCGGGGGCCTTGTTTTTTCTCAACTTCCACATGTCACTCGGCTGTGCCAGACACAGTTTTTTAATGAGTGTGTTAACCGCCTTTGGTTTTACTCACAGCGCATGCCAGTCCTTGCCAATCATTTCAGTGGTATCCTCCATGCCTTAATAGTTGTGAACGGCCACTCTTTGGTTTGTTCTTAAATCGCTTGTTTCGGCGTGTTACCATGCAGCAACGCAACGTATCTGGGCTATGTTGGAAGAGATTTTCTCTGGAAATACTTACGCTGATGACGTCATGGTCTTACTACGAAGTACCGACGACTTTTTCGGCCTCAAGAATACCTTGGATTCCTTTCGAGGCCTTGCTAGTGCCACATTACCGATCGCGAATGTACGTTCCTGCCTTTGGAAGGCTTTAACCAAATCGTAATTGCTTGAGCGACGGTCGTCGATCGCCACAAAATTTCAGAGATCATGGTAGATAGCAATCCGACCAAAATGGCGGCACTCAACCAGCAAGAAGCTACGATTCATCTTCAGGGAGTGATTCTTGAACACAAACGCAGTTCCCTTCACCTCTTTCACTAAGTGCGGGTCTGAGACACCTATATTTTCAGTAAAGTGTATTACACTCCACAGATATTCCTGCTGCTCGCGATGATGGCTCAGTCTCAAACCACCATATAATCGATTCTTGTGGCGACGACACATATTTAGAATTCGGTATGAAGTGGAGGCCAGGCACGGCAGTTCAGG
This sequence comes from Schistocerca cancellata, assembly GCF_023864275.1. Classification (NCBI taxonomy): domain Eukaryota; kingdom Metazoa; phylum Arthropoda; class Insecta; order Orthoptera; family Acrididae; genus Schistocerca; species Schistocerca cancellata. The sequence continues at coordinate 468,780,457 of NC_064633.1, forward strand.
CGATTAGGTCTTCTCAAATATTACAGGAAAGTCGTCCATCTCGTTTATGTGCTGCAATGTCTAAACGTGTACAGAGGGACCGTTTTCGCTCCATGTCGTTTATTTTCTTGTCTCCATTCAGTCGGTCGGAGTCCTCCCGTTGGCTATAGATGGAATAACCCTAAATTGCGACATATCCGCGAATATTTTACAATTGTCTGTTTTGTCCATTCCTTCCAAAGACGTACCTCACTACCGGAGACTTATCATACCGTTGGGGGCAACCATCTTGCATATCTCCTGGCTCTCTCGTGAACTGCCTTCACCGTCAACATCCAGGAAAACTGTCTGATTTTACTTTAGTCTTTCCGTATTACCTATGGAGATTGCTTCGTCGTGGTATAGGGTCATAAATCGTTTGAAACCGACAGGCGACCGTATTTATGAAGTAGGTCTTCACCCGACTGATAAATGTGACGAATGACATCACACTGAAACCTTACTTCACAGGCTGGCCTCATGTGGACAGGATTATTGGCTCTGGATTCGTCGACAGGTGGATTTTCTTTCCCGAGGGCCTGAATATGCGTTTTCGGGTGAATTTCTTATTAAACCGGACTACCTTTTTTTTTCTTCAGACGGAAATGATACGGTCATTTTGCTCCTGTTTCACTACATTGATGAAGGAGGGAACGATCTTGATCCCCATTTCTTTCAGCACTGTCTAGAGACAGCACGTTAGAAGTGGCTGCGGTTCCCACGTTACCGAGCGCTTTTTGCAAATGCAACACCTGGAAAGTGCATTGGTACTCCACAAATTATATTGGAAGTGTAACAGAGCCAAACACTCAGTGAAGTAAGGAGCAGAAAAAGAAATGTCGGGTACGGCCTTTCTGCCATACATATCCCAGTGACGTACAGAATCGGCCGTATATTGCGCAAACATGGCGTACAGAAGAATTTCAAACCGACAAGAAAGATCAAAGAGTGTCTTAGATCGGCAAAGGAGAAAAGGGACCCACTTGCAATGTCGGGAATATACCGTATACCATGCACATGTGGAAAAGTTTATGTCGGAATGACTGGACGATCAATCAACGCCAGGATCAAAGAACGTAAGCGACAATGCAGGTTGGGGCAGGTGGAGCAATCGGCCGTGGCAGAGCACGCACTGAGTGAGACCGACCACGTACAATAAAACTGCCGACACGGAAGTTCTGGCTGTAGAGAAGCACCATCACGCGCGCTTCTTCAGAGAAGCTGTAGAAATACAAAAACTAGCGAACAGCTTCAACAAGAAAGAGGAAAGCCGTAAGGTATACTGATCCTGACTTCCCGTGCTGCAGCGAACGACCGTCGCAGTAACAAGAGGAGAACCGCACAGGAAATGAGAGCGGAGAAGCCATCGGACGTTGACGCCCAAGGTACATATAGCCTGCGGCCACGAGCTCGGCTCCAGTTCACCACCGGTAATGGAGGGGAAGCATTGACAATGCCAGCCACTCGTGGTGGCGGAACGTCAGTAAAATCATTAGATGAACGTCGGCCGAAGAACCCGAGACAGAAGCCAATAGGCAGTCTGTCAACAAGTGGCCTCGAAAGCATTAACAATTTTCTATTAGTAATAATAATTTCTTTTCTGTAATTACTGCTCATATTTCATAATAATTTTGACTATGGTCGTTTAAATGTCCATGAATGTACCAAGACAATCTCAAAATTAAAATCAGGTAGCATCTTTGATTGAGGAATGAAAACGTACTTGGTCCCGGGTCCGAACCAAGCCATCACTTAAATTTTAAATAAAACTTCCGTCATAAGAAATCACCCTCATTCAGCAACGGTCTTGTCAAAGAGGGCAGGGCCGGCCGCGGTGGTCTAGCGGTTCTGGCGCTGCAGTCCGGAATCGCGAGACTGCTACGGTCGCAGGTTCGAATCCTGCCTCTGGCATAGGTGTGTGTGATGTCCTTAGGTTAGTTAGTTTTAAGTAGTTCTAAGTTCTAGGGGACTTATGACCTAAGATGTTGAGTCCCATAGTGCTCAGAGCCATCTGAACCATCAAAGAGGGCAGAGGGCCTGACAGAGTGCGAAACTGTCCCCAAAAGGCGGAAGAATCAGCAAATATCAACGGCATAGGGATGCAGAAGGAAATGGAAACCACTGAATTACAGGCACATAAGTTTTTACACAGGATGTGACCCCAATTGTAAAAGTATCATGATGATATCTTCACTCGTAAGAGATTCTGGATTAGTCCATGCACTGCCAAATGGTAGGTGAACATTAGAAAAAGAGTGAATAACCAACGAAAGGATAACGTTCCACGAATCGGGTCGTGGAATGTAAGAAGTTTAAACGTGGTAGGGAACCTTGATAATATGAAAATATGAAACGGTAAATGCTGAGGCTCAATCCAGATATAGCTGGGGCCAGTGAAGTGAAATTGAAAGAAGACAAAGAGTTCTGGTCAGATGAATATAGGGTGATATCAACAGCAACAGCAAATGGCGTAAAGAGAGCAGGATTCGTTATGAATGGAAGATAGGTCTGAGAGAGAGTTAATTTGAGCAGTTCAGTGTTGGGGTTCTTTCATAGAATCGTCAGCAAAACACCACCGACAACGAGAGTTCAGGAATACATGCCGACATCGCAAGCTGTAGCTGAAGAGGAAGTCAATGAGGAAACTGAATGGGTAATTCAGTACGTAAAGGGATGAAAATCTTATAATAATTGGGGAGTGGGATGCTGTTGTCTGGAAGGAGTAGAAGAGGTTAGTGGAGAATGTGGGCATGATATTAGGAATGAGAGAGAAGAGTGACTACTTGAGTTCCACAATCAATTTTCGGTAGTAATAGCAGATATTCTGTTCGAAAACCTCAAGAGGAAGAGGTATACTTGAGAAAGGCCGTGAGATATGAGAAGATTTCAGGTAGGTTGCATTATGATTAGGCAGAGATTCTGAAATCAGATAGGGAATTCTAAAGCGTACCCAGGAGAAGGTACAATTTAGTAATTATGAGGAGTGGGCTGAAGTTTAAGATATTTGTCAGGAAGAATTAGTGCCCAAAGATGTGGGATAAGGATGTACTAAGGAATTATGAGGTACGCCCGAAGTTCTCTAAGACTTCAGATACTGTGATGAGGAATAGCTCTATGGGCAGTTCAGTTGAAGAGGAGTGGACATCTCTAAAAAGGGACAGTCACAGAAGTTAGAAAGAAAAACATAGGTACAAAGAAGGCAACTTCGAAGACCCCATCGGGTACGGAAGACACACTTCAGTTGATCGATGAAAGAGGGAAGTACAAAAATGTTCGGGAAATTTAGGAATAAAGAAATACAAGTCACCGAGGAATAAATAAATGAGTAATGCAAGGAAGCTAAGGCGAAATAGCTGCTCGGAAAATACAAAGAAATTAAAAAAGAAATCATTGTCGGAAGGACTGACTCAGAATACAGATCCGTCAAAACAATCTTCGGTGAACTTAGAACCAAGGGCCGTCACATTAAGAGCGCACTGAGAATTTCACTGTTAAATGCAGAGGGGAGAGCAGACAGATGGAAAGGGTGTACTGAAGGCCTCTATGAGGGGGAAGACTTGTGTGATGATGTGATAGAAAAAGGAACAGGAGTAGGTACAGAATACATACGGGATCCATTATTAGAATTACTATTTAAAATAGCTTTTTAAGACTTAGGATCAAATAAGGCATAAGGAATAGATAACATTCCATCAGCATTTCTAAAATCTTTGAGGGAAGAGGCAACAAAGCGGCTATTCACTTTGGTGAGTAGAATGTATAAGTCTGCCGACATACCATCAAACTTTCGGAAAAATATCATCTACACAGTTTCAAAGATTGCAAGAGCTGACACGTGCGAGAAACATCGTACAAACAGCTCAGCGGCTCATGCATACAAGTTGCTGATATGGATTATGTACAGACGACAGGAGACGAAAATTAACGATATGTTAGATGCGACCAGTTCGTGCAATAAGAGATATAATGGCACCAGAAAGGCAGTTCTAACGTAGTGGTTGATGATGGAAGCAAGACTGAAGAAAACTCAATACACTTTAAGAGGATTTACTACCTGGATAAAGCCTTCGACAATGTAAAACTGTACAAAACAGTCCAAATTCTGAGAAAACTAGAGGTAAGTTGTAGGGAGATATGAGTAACATACAAGAGCCAAACGGTTCAATGAAAGTGGAGGAACGAAGTGCTCGGATTAGAAAGGTGTAAGACAAGGATGTAATTTTTCTTCCCTGCTGTTCAGTACATACATCGAAGATGCAGTGATAGATAGTAAAAGAAAATCTCAAGAGTGGATTTAAAATTTTGTGTGGTAGATATCAATTCATTCGTTGATGACATTTCTGTCCTTAGGGCTTGTGAAGAAGAATTACGGGGTCTGCTCAAATGAAATGAACTGTCGAATGACGACAGAATATGGACTGAGAGTAAAACGAAAGTAATGAGAAGTGTCGGAAATGATAATTGCGAGAAATTTAACATCAGGATTGGTGATCATGAAGTAGATGAAGCAAATGAATTCTGCTGCTTAGGCAGCAAAATAACCCATGACGGACGGAGCAAGATGGAAACAGAAGCAGAATAGCTCTTCGAAAAGGTTATTGCTAGCCAATAGAAGTCTGCTAACGTCGAACGTAGGTCTCCAATTGAGGAAGGAATTTCTGAGAATGTACGTTTGAAACACAGCATTGTATGGGAGTGAAACATGACCTTTGAGAAAAACCGAAAGAGAAGAGAGTCAAAGCATTTGAGATGTGGTGCTGCAGAAGATATTTGAAAATTAAGTAGACTGATAAGTTACACTATGTGATCAAAAGTATCCGAAGCTGGAATTCAATACGGTATTGGCCCACCCCCGTTTGCCCTCATGACAGCTTCCACCCTCGCAGGCATACGTTCAGTCAGGTGCTGGAAAGTATCTTTGGCAGCCCATTCTGCATGGAGTGCTGCTATGAGGAGACGTATCGATGTCGGTCGGTGAGCCAAGGAACGAAGTTGGCGTTTAAAAAATTCCCAAAGGTGTTCTAAGGATTCAGGTGAGGACTCTGTGCAGGCCAATCCATTACAGGGTTGTTATTGTCGTGTAACCACTCCGCCACATGCCGTGCATTATGAACAGGTGCTAGATCGTGTTGAAAGATTCAGTCGCCGTCCCCGAATTGCTCTTCAATAGTGGGAAGCAAGAAGGTGCTTAAGACATCTGTGAAGGCCTGTTATGTGATAGTGCCACGCCAAACAACAACAGGTGCAAGCCCCCTCCATGCAAAACAGAACCACACTAGACACCACCGCCTTCAAACTTTACAGTTGGCACTACGCACACTGGCAGATGACGTTCACCGGGCATTCGCCATACCCACTGTGGTGTCACCGCCAGACACCACACTTGCTAGGTGGTAGCCTTTAAATCGGCCGCGATCCATAGAATACGTCGGACCCGCGTGTCGCCACTTTCAGTGAATGCAGACCGAGCGCCGCCACACGGCAGATCTAGAGAGACTTCCTAGCACTCGCCACAGTTGGACAACCGACTTTGCTAGCGATGGTTCACTGACAAAATACGCTCTCATTTGCCGAGACGATAGTTAGCATACCCTTCAGCTACGTCATTTGCTACGACCTAGCAAGGCGCCATTGCCAGTTACTATTGAGCTTATGAATAATGTACCATCAAGATCGATGTTCACTAATTATGGATTAAAGTTAAGTATTCCAGCAGCAACGTACGTTTTTTGTCCTGTTCCAGACCTCACGCCAGCCTACGTGAGCTAAAAACGCGTGCCTTTCGGCTTCCTCTAGTACACCGGGTTGGCGCTCTTGCCAATCCACAACACCCACACCCTGCCATCGGATCGGCACACTGTGTACAGTGATTCGTGACTCAACACAACTTTTTCCCACTGTTCAATCGTACAATGTTTACGCTCCTTACACCAAGTGAGGCGTGACGTGTGGCTTATGAGCAGGCGCTCGAGCATGAAATACGAGTTTTCTCACCTCCCGCCTAACTTTCATAGTACTTGCAGTGGACCCTGATGCAGTTTGGAATTTCTTTGTGAAAGTCTGGATGGACGTCTGCCTATTACACATTGTGACCCTCTTCAAGTGTCGGCGGTCTCTGTCAGTCATCAGACGAGGCCAGCCTGTACACTTTTGTGCTGTATGTGTCCCATCACGTTTCCACTTTACTATCACCTCGGAAGCAGTGGACTTAGGGATGTTTAGGAGTGTGCAAACCTCGCGGACAGACGTATGACCAAGTGACATCCAATGACCTGACCACGTCATAAGTCCATCAGTTCCGTGGAGCGCCCCATTCTGCTCTCTCACTGTATTTACTGGGGTTGCTGATATGGAGTACCTGGCAGTATGTGGCAGCAAAATGCACCTAATATGAAAAACGGATACTTTTGATCACATTATGCTATGAAGAGGTTCTTCGGAGAATCGGCGAGGAAGGGAATACGTGGAAAACACTGATAAGGAGAAGGGACAGGATGCTAGAACTTCTCTGAAAACTACGGAGGAAATGGCGTCAATCAAAAAGGATACACGGCGACGACAGGAAGGTAGACATAGCAACAACCGATACTTTAGTTGTAAATAAATAATGTAATAGTTGTGTTGGAAATGAACCGGAGCTCCAAATACTAAATGAAAGCACTGAAGCTCATATCACTATAGGTAAGGAAATCTGGCTAAAGGTGAAGATAAGTCCAGGGGAAATTTTTGCAAAAATCTTAACCGTGTTCAGAGAGGATAGATTAAACACGGTTGGCAGAGGAGTGCTTATTGATACCAAAAGTAGTTAACCTTGTAGTGAAGTTGAAGTAGATAGTTACTGTGAGATTGTAAGTGTAGAGGTTATATTTGACAGCGTGAATGAATTAATAATTGGTTCCTTTTGCTGACACCACAACTCAGATGATACTGTTGTTGAAAAGTTCAAAGAAAAGTTGAGTCTCAATACAGGGATTGGTGACCAGAAGGCTGTGGTAGCGAGACTGAATACAGTAACATCCAGCCTCACCAAAAGTAAACGCAAAATACACCTATTTAAGTAAACTGATGGAAGCTCGCTTGACGCCTTTCGAAGAGTGTCTCCGCTCCATCTGATGTGGTAAGAGTAGACCACATGTGGCTCAAATTCAACGAAATAACGTTGACAGCAGTTGAGAGATATGTACCAAATAAAATAATAAGATATCGTAGTAATCATGCATGGTACGCAAAAGAGGTCAGAACACTGTTGCAAGGGCAACGAAAAACATGACGAATTTGAAAGAACGAAAAAATCCCCCTAAATTAACGAGATTTTAAAGAAGCTCGAAATTAAGAGTGAACTTTAATGCCAGGTACCTTGACTGTTTTCTACAACGAAATCTTGTCTGGAGATCTGGCAGAATACACAAAGAGATTCTAGTCGGATGAAGAAGCACACCTGTGGAAAGACATAACCAAAATCTTACCTACCCGATAATGATGGTTTGGTAATGATGACAGTGCCACTAAAGCGGAGTTACTAAACATACGGTTTTCCGAAATTCTTTCGCCAAAGAAGAAGAAGAAACAATCCAGAATTCGAATTCAGAACAACTGCCAACATGAGTAACTTAAGGCAGAGTCTCGGTGCAGAGAAGCAGCTTAAACCTCTTAATAAAGGCAAGGGCTCAGGTCCAAATTGTACTCCGTTCGGTCCCTTTCAGAGTAGCTGATACAGTAGCTTCATAGGGAGCAGCCACATAGAATCGCTCGCTCGTGGAAAGATCTAGACTCAGAGACTGGAAAGTTTCACAGGTCACACTAATATCCAAAGAACAAAATAGGAGTATTCAGCTGAATTACTAATGTCGAATTGCTGTAGAATTTTGAAATGTGTACTGTTCAGACAATATGAATTACTTCGAAGAAAACGATATACTGAAAAATGCTCAGAAAATATCGTTCTTGTGAAATACAACTAGCTCTTTGTTCTCAAAAAGTAACGACTGCTATTGACAGAGGATGTCAAACTTTTGTGGACTGGCAAGACAGCCAATCCACTAGGAGGAAGCCGAAAGGCACGCGTTTAAGCTCACGCAGGCTGGCGTGAGGTCTGGAACAGGACAAGGAAATTATAGTAGCAAAGAACGTACGTAGCTGCTGGAATACTTAACTGTAATCCATTATTGGTGAACATCGCTCTGGACGGTACATGTTTTACAGCATCAATAGTAACTGGTATGGTGCCTTGCTAGGTCGTAGCTAATGACGTAGCTGAAGGCTATGCTAACTACCGTCTCGGCAAATGAGAGCATAATTTGTCAGTGAACCATCGCTAGCGAAGTCCGCTGTACAACTGGGGCGAGTGCTAGGAAGTCTCTCTAGACCTGCCGTGTGGCGGCGCTCGGACTGCAATCACTGATGGTGGCGACACGCGGGTCCGACGTATACTAACGGACCGCGGCCGATTTAAAGGCTACCACCTAGCAAGTGTGGTGTCTGGCGGTGACACCACACAAACCTCATTATTCTAGATTTCCAGAAGACTTTTGACACCATTCCTCACAGGCAACTTTTATTCAAGTTATTTACGTACGGAGTATGGTACCAGTTGTGTGACTTTATTCGTGATTCCCTGTCAAAGAGGCCACAGTTCGTAGTATCTGACGGAAGGTAACTGAGTAAAAAAAAGTTCCTCAGGGAAGTGCAATGGGTTCTCTGCTGTTTCTAATCTACATGAACGATAGGGGAGACAATCTTAGCAGTTCTCTGAAGCAAATGTTACTATCAATTAATGTCTTGTAAAGTGATCATATAATCAAAAGCAATTGCAAAACGATTGAGGCAAGATATCTGTATGGTGCGAAAAGTGGCAGCTGATTCTAAATAACGAACAATTCGACGTCATCCACATGAGAACGAAAAGGAACCGGCTAAATTTCGGTTACACTATAAATCACGCAAATCTATACTCTTCAAATCCAACTAAACACATAGGTATAACAGTTACTAATAACTTAATATGGAAAGATGACAGAGTAAATGTTGTGGGGAAACCAAACCAAAGACTCCAAATTATTGACAGAACACTTTAAAAATGCTACATGCCTGCTAAAGAGACTGCTGCTTACACTGCGCCTGTCGGTCCTCTCCTGGAGTACTGCTGCGATGTGTGGGACATTGAAAACGTCCAAAGAAGGGCAGCTCGTTTTTACTGTCGCGAAACAGAGAGAGACTGCCAGGGATACAGATACCGGAATTGGGGTGACAATCATTAAAACAAAGGCATTTTTCGTTGTGACACGACCTTATTATGAAATTTCCATCACCAGCTTTCTTCTTAGAGAGTGAAAATAAGTTGTTACCATGCACATACGCAAGGAGAAACGAAAGTGGAACAATAGAGGAATAGCTTGAAGGTTCTTCCACGAACGTTCTGGCAGGCACTTAACTGTGAACTGTATAGTAACCATGTAGGTGCAAATGCAGGTGTAATGTAGAAGTCAACGGCGTCCAAGGACATCGATGACCAGTTACAACAGTTGTGGACCAGCTTACCTCAGAAGAGGATACTACAGCTTAATGACACCCAACCCAACTGAATCAATGTATGCATCGTCGGAGGGTAGTAACGTCATGCTAATGAGTGTGCACATACTGCGAAGCTCTTTGTAAATTTAATACAATTATGAATCCACTGAAATAACTTCACATACTTTTTCAAGTAGTGAAGATTCATTTCGTGTCCTCCTTCCCTTCGGGGTACCTCACTTTTTTGTGAGGCAGTGTACACATGAGCAGCATTTAAAACCTCAGTGCCGGTAACTGGACAGGGATCTGACCCAAGGCCATGGAAGTCTTTGGTTGAAAAAAGCATTTATTTAATTTTCGACGAGAGTCTGACCACTAACCTGATAATATATTTGCCTAGTAATCGTCTGGTCTTCCTTGACGTAATCGGAAAATAGAAATATTTATAAGGTGCCGTTTACGTATGATCTCCTTCAACGTAGTATTTAAATGTTTTAATTTATATTCCCGATTCCGTAGATCAGAAATTCACTGAGCCCTTTAAATTAAAGTATAATTTAGGGAATCTCTCTGTGATGGGTGATGGAAGATTTATTCATTTTGATAAAACGAGTCATGCATGAAGCATTAATGCATTCCCTTTAATTCCAGCCTATTGGTTCTTTTATTTCAGTTGCAAAGCATATGTATCAGTTAACGGGTTTCATGGGGCGAAAGAATTGATGCAGATTGTTAGTTTCGTGCAGCAAAATTAAAACGTGTTATCCACATAGAAAGAGGTTAGATAGTGGGGGATGTAATTTAAAGTCTCTTTAATGATCAAATTTGAAATGTTTGTATCATCACCCATTTGTCGACTAAACATCTAGCAAAAGATGCTATTTGGTCAGGTAAATGGTGTGGCATATTGACACCTTAGTCAAGTCACTACGTCTGTTTATACCGTGAAGTAAAGAGAAGCTGTAGTGAATGTGTTAGAATTGTAAATGTGATAGTTATAGATGGTGACTACAGTTGCTCATTGCATTGTCATATCTTGACGATGAAATTGGTGCAAATCTTGGAAAACGTGATTGGTTCTCAAATGTGATGTGGTTTGAACTGCAAAGTTTATACAAAGGTGACACCTTGGAAATCGTGTCGTTTCAAAGCAGATGAATAATTAAAACTATTCATATTTATCGTGGCACCTCTATAAAGCTCTAAAATTTAAAATACACTTGTGCTTCGTTGTGCCCTGAAATGTATGTCTTTTAAGGAATGTACGGGTGATATATTCTTACTTATCGTCATTTTCTTCTTGTAGCTGTATTTGAAGAGAATGGAAATGTGAGGAAGCTATCTTTCTGAGGATACGGAACTTCTCGGGAGCGAGATGAGCTTCTGCATTTTCCCGCCAGAGGTGGAATGCTCTCTCTGTGGGAGGTAATCAGGGATTCGTCGCCTGAATTTTGGGTGCAGCATTGCAGTCGGGCGCGCAGTAACTTCTCGCCGAGTTGGGATGGAACTGTGAGTACAATGCCGTGGAAAGTGCGACCTGCAGGCGGCGCTTTCGAAAGAAGTCGGCAGCTCGAAAAGTTTCCACCCTACTTTGAAGACTGGCTCATGCGGAATTCAGAAACGAAACCAAGCGTACCCACATCCGACAGTGTGATTGTCCGACGTTTGTTTCCACAGCACTTTTTTCAGAAGGCTCTGGTCAGGTATGCATTTTCTCCGAGCTAGTCTTCATTACGCACTAGATATCTCTTAATACGTAGGTGAAACATTAACTGAAACAAAAACGATACATCCAATTAACAAAGTGGCAGTAGTAAGCTATCGCATAGACAAACACGCCCAAGTAAAGAAAACGAACAACCACTTCTGTATGACCAAAGGATTTTCTTCAAACGCCTGGTTCCGTTGCGAAACTTACGACATCCTGAAGTTCACTGTAAACCAAAAGAGTATTATCACTTCTGGGACCTTACAGTCCTATTCAACTACTGTTCAATATGTGGTCGGAACCTAACTTAGGGTTTTCTCTCTTGTACATTCGACGAAAATACCACCTCTGAAGTGTAATTGACTTGCATCTGTCAATACGAAGAACCCAAACCTATTTTCGTTGTGCCGCGCTGGATAGTCGCGCGATCTGGGGCATCTTGTCACAATCCGCGTGGCTCCCCCCCCCCTCCCCCCCCATCGGTAGTTCGAGTCCTCCCTCGGCAATGGGTGTGTTTATCATCCTTAGCGTAAGTTAGATTAATTAATATGTAAACTTAGGGACCGATGACCTCGGCAGTTTGGTCCCATAAGACCTTAACACAAATCTTTTTGTTGCGCTGTTCTCGCTATGTCCACTCGAAGCGGATTGTGTAGCTAACTAGCAAGCGAGCGACGTTGTTGAGCTATTGAGCTATGAACCCCTGCCGGCGACACAATGAGTCAGCAACCTACAATTAGTGCTAAAATAATCTTTTGGTATCAACCGGTAAAGCAATCCACCGCTGGTTCTTTAAAGAATGGAACTCCCATGTGTAAACTGCATCAGACATTTGATTACTTTGCAAATGAGTTAATGTGTTCAATATTTGACATTAAGCAAGTAAGAGAAAAAGCGATTAGAAAAGGTTTGAAACTGTGTTTAAAGTTTATTGGCATTCTTACAGTTTTAGACATGGCTGTTTCTCAGGAACAGTGTATTAATTTCAACATAAGATTAAATAGCCAACCGGTTGCAAATAACTGTTTGGTACGTTGACCTAGCTTTCATCAGAGCGAAACTGTTCGCTAAGTACTCTCATTATCAATATACAGTGTATTGTTAGGGTGATGATAGCTGAATTCTAACCAGAAGGAAGTATTATACGCATTTCAATGTGTATAACTCAGTATCTCTTTAACTACGTGTCATTCAGTTAAGTAGAAGTCGGCAGATACATTCAATGGTATACTTGGATATTATTTGTGTAATGTGTTGCGAATGGAAGAAATAGAAAATCAGTAGTAAACTAAAACACCATGCTGGACGGTCAAGTTTTACTGCATGAAAAGAGAAAATGTAGTAAGCGAAACTTCTTTCCTTTCGCCATTTTGTAGGGTTGTCAGTGAGAAATAAGTCTGTAAAGATTTACAGTTTTTTCTAATGTTGACCGGAAGTCGAAAATTGCTCTCATTTTCAAGCACTGGAAGAATATAATTTGGAAAGTTTGCGTAACGTGAGTTACACTGGCTCAGGACGTATTGCAAAGACGGAAATACTGAGGAATAAACAGATATGCATCTTCGAGGCTATAGACAGTGCGATAATGAATAGCTCCGTAGGCATTTCAGTTGAAGAACAATGGACATCACCAGAAACGGCATCACAGAAGTTGGAAATAAAAACATAGTTTCTACGAAGGTAACTGCAACGAAACCATAAGTATCAGAAGAAATCCTTCAGGTGATTGAGGAGAGAAAGAACAACAAAAATTTTAGGGTGTATTCAGGAATAGGAAAATACAAGTCACTTAGGAATAAAGACTCAGGGACGGTAAGACGAAATGACTGCATGAAAAGTGAGAAACTGTCGAAAAAGAAATGAGTTGGAAAGACTAAATGCAGAGGAGAGAGCGGATAGGAAGAAAGAGAGCACTGAAGTCTCTGTGAGGGGGAGTACATGTAATGGTAGCACAGACAGGAATCGATAAGGAATGATGGATAGGGGGTCTGGTATTAAAATCTGAATTTAGAAGAGCTTTGGGAACAATAAGATCAAATAAGGCGGGAGCTATAAGAAACATCCCATCGGAATCTCTAAAATCTTTGGGGGAGTGGCAAGAAAACGAAGGTGGTCTGTGGAATGTAAGGGACTGGGGATACACCACCAAAGTTTCTGAGAAATATCATCCACACAAATCCGAAGACTAGAAGAGCCGGCAAGTAGGAGAATTATCGCACAAGCAGCTTAACAGCTGTTGCATCCAAGAACTGACAGGAATAATACGCAGAATAATTTAAAACGAAATTGAGGCTTTCTTATAAGACAATTAGGTAGGTTTAAGGAACGGTAAAAACACCAGACAGCAGTTGTGACTTTGCGGTTGATACTTGAAGCAAGAATGACGAAAAACCGAGACACATTCATAGGATTTGCTGCCTGGAAAAAGCGTTCGACAGTTTAAAACGGTGCAATAATTTCAAAATTCTGAGGAAATTATTGCTAAGCTATAGGGAAAAACGGGTAATACACAACAAATAGTAGAGCTGAGAGGGAAGAATATGTTCAGAAGATCAAGAACGAGGTGCTCGGATTAAAAAGAGCATACGACAGGTATATAGTCTCTCCCCTCTACTGTTGAGTGTAGACAACGAAGAAGCAATGACGGACACAGAAGAAACTTCCAAGAGTGGAGTTTAATTTCATGGTGAAAGGATGTCAATGAAAAGACTCACTGATTGCATTCCTGTCCTCAGTGAAAGCGATTTGCTGATCTGCTGAATGGAATCAACAGTGTAATGAGTGTGGTGTAAGGAGTAAATCGAAGAAAGACGGAAGTAATGAGAAGCAGCAGAAACGAGAACAGCAAGAGACATAACATACGAATTGATGATCGCGAAGATGACATAAGAAAGCAGACTAGCGCTGGCAAAAATGGCTTTACTGGCCATGAGAAACCTACCGATATCATACATAGGTCTTAATTTAAAAGAAATCTCCGAATTTGTACGTTCGCAGCACAGCATTGTATGATAGATATAGATTCTGAGAAAACAAGAAGAAAAGATATTCGAAGCATTTGAGGTTTCGTGCTACAACAGAATGTTTAAGATTAGGTTGACTGGTCACGGAATCAGGAGGTTCTCCGCAGAAAATTGTGAAAGGAGAAATATATGGAAAAGACTTACAAGAGAAGGGATGGTAGCACATCGGTTAAGACGTCACGGAATAATTTTCAAGGAAAATGTAGGCACAGGGCTCTCGTGGAGAGCTGCATCAAGCCATTTACAAGACTGACAAATAGAAAAAAAAAGCATACTAGCATTTTTTAAGTGTAATACGTGTCTCATGGCGATAAAACTGTAACATTAAATTACACTTCTTAATGTACAGTTAATGATAGCGTTTTAAACTATTAAGTTCGGTCAGTAATTAGAATGAAATATTTAAACAAATTTGTTTTCCAGTGGAAGCCATTTGACAGGCAACCTGCACCCAGGACTTTGCCCCGGGTAAACCGTTTAGTAATATGGAGTTTCGATGTTAAATTTGAATCAGTCAGTTCTTCGGATAATCTTTACTTCAACTCCAAAAAATGTTCAAATGTGTGTGAAATCTTATGGGACTTAACTGCTAAGCTCATCACTCCCTAAGTTTACACACTACTTAACCTAAATTATCCTAAGGACAAACACACACACCCATGCTCGAGGGAGGACTCGAACCTCCGCCGGGACCAGCCGCACAGTCCATGACTGCAGCGCCTCAGATCGCTCGGCTAATCCCGCGCGGCACTTCGACTCCAAAATTATGTGCCTCAAGACGAAAACGGCATCTGTCATTAGCGCATCGAATTACTACTTCACTACGTAATATCATTTCGCTCCCGAAAACGCCATTATAGACGAGGCGCACATTAACTGGAGCAACCACACACTCAGTCTGACTATCGAAAGTAACGCTCTTGTCTCTCTCTCTGTCTCTCTCTCTCGCTCTCTCTCTCTCTTTCTTTCTCTTTCTCTCTTTCTCTCTCTCGAGCTTAGTGCAGTTATATTTAGCTGTGTGAAAGTGGCGGATCTCAAAAGATAAAAGTTCCTGCTCATAACGTACGATTATCTTTGCTTTCACTTCTGTAGAACAATTCTCATTACGCTACGTTATTCGTGGAAAAGACCTACACTTGTGTTTGGAGGGAACAAACACTGCGAATTAAAGCAGCTGCTTCTGCGGAGTGCCGACCAAATACAGCTGTTTAGATGTAGCATTTGCATTGCAAAATGAAGAGCCCTTGCGCGCACCAGCACAGTGGTTTGAAGTAAATACTGAAACTTTGATTGTGGAGCCAGGGCGGAAACGGACCGCATTCGTCACACTTCCACGTGGCCACACAGAGCCGAAACGTTGCAGACTGCTGTTTTAGAAATGTCGGAGGCCTCAGTACATTGAGAGCGACAATTTGATCTTGTTTCATCCAAAAGTTGTCAACGATGGTTCAGAATGTAATCCCTACAACGTATTTTCCACATCTCGAATTCTTCCTAATCACTTAACGAGTTCTGCAGTAGTTCGTAATTGAATGTTAATATATAGACATGAACGTATGTAGATGTTCCGTAGACACTCTCTGTGTTCAGACATTCTAGAATAAACCTGGTTATTACTAACATTTCTGTTTTTATCGAAACTACCAACATGAGCACTCCTCATAGTACTTACACCTGGTACTGTATTACAAGATAAAATGTTTCAAGTGGCTCTGAGCACTATGGGACTTAACATCTGAGGCCATCAGCCCCCTAAAACTTAGAACTACTTAAACCTAACTAACTTAAGGACATCACAGGCATCCATGCCCGAGGCAGGATTCGAACCTGCTACCGTAGCAGTCGCGCGGTTCCAGACTGAAGCGCCTAGAACCGCTCGGCAACAACCGCCGGATATTCCTAAATATCATTCTACAATTATATCGCACACAATGGAAGGCCATTGTTCACCGAGAGAAGCAAAGCTACTGGGATAACGGGATCTAGTCGTTGTCCCTAAATAACTTCTGATAGTCCAGTCCCTTTCAAAACAGAGTTCTAAACAAAATTCTCCTAACACAGTCTCCTGCAGACCCTACAACATCTCTTTTCCATTTAGACAAACAATGATTATTCCCTAGCAGCAGTTTCATTCATGGGCATGACTCGTTATGATAGCTTATATAATTGAAATTAATTTTTAATCTATGCCTATTCCTCTCCTTTCTGTAACTAAATGTTCTTAGCAGTTACTCATAGTGTAGGAATATGGCTACTAACAATGTATAGTTAACACTGAAGAACGATAAGTCTAGCACATTTAAAAACAAAGATTAATTACAGAAACCACTCGTATGACGATCCATCGTAAGTAGCTATAGACGGTATCATTATCGATAAGAGTGGCGAATGTCTAATCATTAGTTCCACATGGACGCTTTGTGGGGTCTTGCCCACTCGTTACTTGTAGGGTGCCTAAAGGATGTTGGAATGCTGTAAGTCAATTCAAAGAAACAACATTAGTAGTTTTATTTCTGTAAAGCAATTGAAAAACCCTTGGAGTTACAGCAAATGCCGCTAGCGAGAGGCGACACGAAAACAGTAAAGTTCTTGCTATTCACAAAGTCCAAATAAGCACTTGATACGGATCACGACAATCTGACAGCGTAGCATTACTGTTCGTGGTACATTGGGGCGATCTGAGAGGCCGAGGCTACCTGGAGCGGCGTTTGTGTTCACTTCTTCCAGGTGTCGCTCTTGTCGCAATTCCGCGCACCATTGGACGACGTTTCCTCACCGTCTGCACTGCTCTTGCGTTCCACATTCTCGTTCCGTCGCTATGGTTATGCCAGAACAAGATTGATGCCGTACAACAAAAGAAATACATATCGATATGCGAGATCGTATACGCGATCAAATTTTAATCAAATTGTGTTAAATCTTACAGTTACTTCTTGTAACAACAGAGTAGTGCTGGCAGATTCTCACACGAGAATGTGCGCAATTTCCAGGTTCTGATATATCCGAACTCAGTGAAACCTATCACCAGATCTTTCTTAGAGAATAGGAAATGTATTGAACAGAGCGAAATTTTATCTACAAAGTAACCTCAACTATTCCTATGTCCCCGCTGTCATGTAGAAACAGTTACCAGCATACACCTACAGTATAGGGTACACGTGAGCTAAAATGTCGAGATTTTGCAGCTGTTTTTCAGCGATCGCCTACGTTTATCCTTACAAAACGTTTCCTATACATATAGACCTTCCTAAAAATTCCGAAACTGATTTATTTCCTGTTGTATTAGCGATGTGAACACAGTAACTAAGGTGGCAGGCTGAACTGAAAATTGTAAACAGACGTACATTCGAGCAGCCAGCAGCGAGTAGGTCGTGTTAAGCAGTAGACATGCAGACGTAATCTGTCACCATTCTTGTGTCACAAATTTACAGTGGAGAAACGATTCTGCAAGTCTTCAATACATTCTCCAGAATGTTTTGAAGATGAGAAAAGTGTCTGAATAGTTGGTCCCGCACACGTTGACTCCAGGTTAGTTAGGTTTAAGTAGTTCTAAGTGTAGGGGACTGATGTCCTCAGATGTTAACTCCCATAGTGCTTAGAGCCATTTGAATTCAACTACATAGGCTGAATAGCACAAACAAATTTCGATGTGGAAACTTTTCAAAATATGATATCACACAAACGACTAGCATTGGAATCGTGCAACAAACATTACGGACATTCTAATTTAAACTACTTTCGAACTATTAATGCCCATAGGCATTCCTCAATTCAAGAAAGTATATGTCTGCGCAAGAAACACACTTTCTATTATTACAATTTGTTTTTTGGCTAACAATACGGGGCCTAGACTGTTAATCCATTGTTTCAAAATCGCACATCAACACCACTTCCCATTTCAGCAATATTTGCGATGAAAGTTTTGGGTGGTTGACCTCGTATAACAAAGCATAATCTATATAAATATTTTTTTGACATCAGAAAAGAATGAAAGAATATCATTAAGGTTAATTCGTCATCCAAGTCAAAATATAGAGTTTATTTTATTCTCTAGTGACTTAATGACTATAAGGAACTTCGTTAAGTTTCAACATGGTGACAGACTGTACGGCAAAGTTTACAAGTAAGGAAAACAGAACTCACTCTGTATAAAATCTGTTATATGTAAATACAAATACATAATATATACGTCTCTGTCCAAACCCAAGATGAAGCATTTCCGTTTACATAGGTCGCACCGGAAGCGTTGCCGTTTTTGGTAGCATAAAAAAGAAAGAAGAATAATGTTGTAAGAGCGCATCTCATCGAAATATGCTTTGAACTTATTATGTATGAATGCACTAATACCGCCCAAATTCATTTCATGTTCGAAACCCTTGCAAAAACGTTTTCAAAGTAAATCTCAACCCTTTCGCGAATTCGATTTCAGAAAGAAATAATATATCAGTCATGTCAAAGGCGTGTGGTCTGCTTCCGTTTGTACTACCTCCATCAAATTTTATCGGGCAAACCGAAACGCGACGGCAAAGTATTAGTAAAAAGAAACCGCGTCGTGTGTCTGACGTGACTCATTTACTCCCAGAGACGCTAGCTGGGGTGGAGGAGAAGCGAAACGAGGCGTAGACAAAAAAAAGGGCGGTGTATAGGCTCATGAATAAAACGTTATCAAGAGGCAAATATCAGAATCTCAGTAGACCAAAATAGTACTGCCACGCAGAGACTATCGTAGAATTCAGTGATTAAAATAACTTGCCAAAGAATAGATAGCCGGCCACGGTGACCGAGCGGTTCTAGGCGCTTCAGCCCGGAACCGCGCGACTGCTACGCTAGCAGGTTCCAATCGTGCCTCGGGCATGGATGTGTGTGATGTCCTGAGGTTATTTAGGTTTAAGTAGTTCTAAGGTCTAGGGGACTGATGACCTCAGATGTTAAGTCCCAAAGTGCTCAGAGCCATTTGAACCAAGGAATAGATAACCATAGAGAAAGATTGACCTGTGGGGGTTCTTTACAGCAATAGCAACGCCTATGATTACTTTAACGTCGAATTGTTACTAACACTATTTAATACACATTTCGAGTTACTGTTTCCATGTAACATGTAGTTTCGCGCAATTTCGTCGACATTTACAGGAGAACAACGATTGATAAAAGACTGTCTGAATCAAAGCTCTACACACCAGTGAAACAGCTTAAGTAAAACGAACAATATCAGCAAGAACTTAAATTTCACGAATGAATCAATATCAAATTCATCACGTTAAATGAACTGGTTCCAGCCATATTCGAGTGAAACGTATAATCGAATTCAAATGGATGACCTACGAAATTTTATAAAAATCGTACTTATAAATATGTTTTCCATTTAATTCGAAGTTGTGCTTTTGATCTGCAGTCTTGATTCAGCTCTTCATGCGAGTCGATTATGCATAGAGAGGAGGGCAGCACCATTGCCCACAGGGTTGTTTAATCCGTGGGAGAGTGTCACAGAGATAATGACGGAATTGAAATGGCAAACTCTTGAAGACAGAGGTAGACTATCCCGAGAGAGTATATTAACAAAATTTCAAGAATCGGCTTTAAATGATTACTCTAGGGATATGACACAAGCCCCTAAGTGTCGCTCACACAAGGATCGTGAGGATGAGATTAGAATAATTACTGCTCACACAGATGCCTTCAATCATTCTTCCCATGCTCCATTGCTCCATACGTGAATGGAACTGGAAGAAACTAATAACTTGTACGATGGGACGTACCCTCTTCCTTGCGCCTCACGGTGGTTTGCAGAGTAGATGTAGACATTCTAGTGTCATCTCTGCATAGCTGCTGCAACCTACTTCCATTAGTATCTGCTTATTATACTCCAGTCGTGCTCTAAAATCTTAGCACGCATACTTCTTCCATTTCGACAATCACACTTTCTTAAAGTCTCAAGATGTTCCTTATCAAATGCTCTCTTCTTTTAGTCACATCGTGTCATAGAGTCTCAGAAATCCTTCTTAAGATTTTAGGTTATATTTCATGTTAACAGATGTCCCTCTTTGAGAAATGCTTTTCTTTCTACTGTCTCTCAGCATTTTACATCCTCTGTATTTCGGTCAACTATCCATCAAATGGCAAACCTCGTCTACTACTTTTAATGTCTCATTTCTTATCTAATTCTTCAGCATCGATTTATAAAATTCGGTTACCTTCCACTGCACTTATTTTAATTTTGTTGACGATCATCGTATAACCTCTTTTACAAGATGCTATAAATAACTACGAATTGCCTTTCCAAGTCCCTTGACGTTATGATGTCATCATAAAATATCAAATTTACTTTTAATTATTCTTGAATTTTAATTGCTTTTCCTAATTTCTGCTTTGTTCTCTTTCCTGCTTCCTCAGACTGAATAACACTAGGAAGAGAATACAAACCAGCCCCTCTGGGTTATCAACTAGTGCTTTCTTTTCATGCCCGTCGACTCTCATAACTGCAATCTGGTGTCTGTACAATACTCCCTGTATTGTTTCCCTGCTAATTTAACCTGTCATCAGTCTTAGGATTAGTTTGACCACTAGCTATTTTCCTATTGGACGTGGAATGCCGTCGCCTTCTCCGACCCCTGAAATAACTTAACAAGCCAGTTAGGGGGGACTTTCAGAGTACTGTTGATTCCAACGTGGCATTTTTCATATCCGCAAACAATGGTAGAGGAGGAAGAAGTGATAAATGAGACTTAAAAGTTAACCAGAAATCGAACCAGAACCTTTGGATTCGTAGTTTAGCATCTTACCACTGAGCCACAAAGCCACCCTGTGCTACTTTAAAAATTTGTGGTCGAATCAGCTTTGTAAAATGTTTTCTCTAATTTAGCAAATGCTTTAATGTAGATTTGCCTTTCTTTAACTTAACTCTAGATAAATAGAAGCGTTAGAATGGCTTCGTGTGTTTCTAGATTCATTTTTTCTTCTGCAAATAATTCATGTCGGTATTTTGCAATCCATGACATGAAAATAATAGTTCGGCAATATTCAGACCTGAGAGGTCCTGCTTCTTTCAGAATTGGAATTATTGCATTCTTTTTGAGTCTGAGGGTACTCGCAAGTCTGGTATGTGTTACAGGCGAAGTGAAAGAGTTTTTCATCGTTGATTCTCCTAAGGATCTTAATAATTTTGAGGGAATCGACTGCGCAATGTATTTTGTCTTGGCATACATCTATCGTTACTCTGTCACAATCTTCTCACAGCAAAATATATCCTATCTTGTCTTAATGTACTTACTATTCTTCTTATGTATTCTTGTATTCAAAGCTCTACCTCTTGTACTTGTACACGTTAATTACCTTAACATGAATTTCCAAACATATATGAAATTGACAAGAGGGTTTCCTTCGTAAGTTTAAAACGTTCCTTCATTTTCCTTTTTTTGTGTGTGTGTTACAAGCCAGAGGGCACGGTGCAAGCTAGTTTCCTTCTAATCGATATATTTTGATCAGGTGCACAGTCTTCAGTTTTATTACGGAATGTATAGTTGCCGATGTGGGAATAAATGAAAATTTGTACCAAGGCCAGGTTTAGAACCCAGGTTTCCTGGTCACTAGGCACTGTTGCACAGGGGCTTACCACAACTCCACTGTCTACCCAAGCACATCTCACTCAGTCCAAATTCTCACTCACACCTCAACCCTTATGGTATTCCCCCTAAACTCGAACAGTATTTCAGATGATTTTCAACTGTATTGGAATAGCACGTCAACATCGAGTGAACTTTCGTACAGTGATTTATTCTTTCTTTATTTTTCTTGCTGCTACAGTCGTAACTTTTACGTCTTACTTCGCCCTGAGAATTGTTTCCGTGGGAGATGATAAATACATGCCTCTTTATTCCCGTAGTCCTCACCCAAAATTTCTCCATATTACGTAGAAGCAAAAATTATTACTTATTCTATGGCTCTAATAGTGCATAAGTCTTGTTTAAGTGTATTTTGTTCTTCAAATTTTCATCACAGAATCTTACAGTTCATGAATAGCACGTAATATGCTACTGAAAATGTTCGACATAACTTTAAATTTGAGTCCATCTCCTTTTTAGGTTGCTGTTGATAATACAGTATTCACACACATATCACACTTAGGTTCTTCTTTAAACAGCCACGGCACTGCTACGGTCGCAGGTTCGAATCCTGCCTCGGGCATGGTTGTGTGTGATGTCCTTAGGTTCGTTAGGTTTAAGTAGTTCTAAGTTCTAGGGGACTTATGACCTAAGATGTTGAGTCCCATTGTGCTCAGAGCCATTTGAACCATTTTTTTAAACAGCCACTTGTAACCACGAAATTTACCAAACCGAGAAAACTACTGGCTTTATTATTCAATATGACATTAATGGTGAGTTGTCTACTTTCTCACATACAAAGCGTATGTAATAAAGCCAGCGTAGCTATCGCAGTAAATAAAACAAGACAGACTGAGAGAAAACGGAAAATAAAATGAGAATGGGCTCTTTTAAAAAGCGTTATTATTCACTTAAATTTATGATCTGCGAGAGCTCTTCGGAGGTAGTAAATTCCGCGAGTACATTTGCAGACGGGTGAGCTATGCATTGCGTGAGAGTTGTGGGTGGAGTCACATTTGGCAACGAATGGTAGATGTAATTCCACTGCAAGTGTACCTGTCACCCGATCCATCTTTCCCCCATTTTTTCTCTTTGCCTTGAAC
This sequence comes from Schistocerca cancellata, assembly GCF_023864275.1. Taxonomy (NCBI): domain Eukaryota; kingdom Metazoa; phylum Arthropoda; class Insecta; order Orthoptera; family Acrididae; genus Schistocerca; species Schistocerca cancellata. Next base: position 468,803,417 of record NC_064633.1, read on the forward strand.
TGTCTGCCATATAGGAGGTACACTCACATTTCGTAGAAAATATTTCGCATTACTGCAGCAAAGAGCTGTCAGAGTCACAGTTTTGAGACAAACTGAAAAAAAAGACAACTTATTGCCTCCTGACAGTTCCCTTTGCTTAACGATAGTCCTTAACGACTCATAGATAATGATACAAAATTTGTTTATAGTTCACTTCACTTCAAGTGGATACCGACAGAAAGAATTTGAGTGAAACAATGGTGACATATTATTCCTTTCTGTGTAAAAATGCGCTATATTGCACTACAATGTTCATCTGTTACACCTATTACCGTTACGCCATTTGTTACAGGGATATTATGTAAAGTATATGACTTTTAAATGATGGCGGTGGCTATAACGTACAAAACATTTAGCGACATTGATGAGATGTACACTGATCAATCGGAACATTATGACCACCTACCTAGTAACCAGGGCCGGCCGTGGTGGCCAAGCGGTTAAAGGCGCTACAGTCTGGAACCGCGCGACCGCTACGGTCGCAGATTCGAATCCTGCCTCGGGCATATATGTGTGGGATGTCCTTAGGTTAGTTAGGTTTAAGTAGTTCTGAGTTCTAGGGGACTGATGACCTTAGAAGTTAAGTCCCATAGTGCACAGAGCCATTTGAACCATTTAGTAACCGGGACGTCCACCTTTGGCACGCATAACAGCAGTGCCGCTTCATAGCATCGAAGCAGTGAGGCGTTGGTAGGCTTGCCACACCTTTGTACACACGAGTCACCTAATTCCCGAAAATTCTGGAGAAAGGGCAATGAGCTCTGACGCCACGTTCAACTACATTCCAGATGTGTTCGATCGGCTTCAAATCTGGCGAGCTGGGGACCAACATATCATCTGCAACTCGCCAGTGTGTTCCTCGAACCACTGCATAACACTCCTGGCCTTGTGACATGGTGCATTTTCTTGTCGAAAAACGCCACTGCCGTCGGGAGACAAGATCCTCATGAGCAGATGTACGTGGTGTGCAACCAGTGTGTGATATACCTTGGCGGTCATTGAGCCTTGGACGAACTCCGCTGGATCCATGTATGCCCATGTGAATGTTCCCTAGAGCATAATGGAGCCGCTGCCAGCTTGTCGTCGCCCCGCAGTACAGGTTGGTTGGTTGTTTTGGGGGAAGAGACCAAACAGCGAGGTCATCAGTCTCATCGGATTAGGGAAGGATGGGGAAGGAAGTCAGCCGTGCCCTTTCAAAGGAACCATCCCAGCATTTGCCTGGAGCGATTTAGGGAAATCACGGAAAACCTAAATCAGGATGGCCGGACGCGGGAGTGAACCGTCGTCCTCCCGGCAGTACAGGCATCAAGGACCAGCTCCCCTGTAAGTCGACAGATTCGCGCCCTTCCATCGGCATGATGAACAAGGTATCGATATTCATCAGACCAGGCAACGCCTTGCCACTGTGGCAACGTCCAGTGCCGATGGTAACGTGCCCGTTTCAGTCGTAGCGGCCGAGGTCGTGGTGCTAACATTGGCACATGCATGAGTCGTCGGTTGCGGATGGACCATCGTTGGGGAGTGCTCGTTGTACTATGTGTTCAGACAGATCTGTACTACGCCGAGAACTGATGTTAGTTCCACCACAGTTCGTCGCCTGTCCTGTTTTACTAGTCTGCCTGTCTACGACGTCCGACATTGGTAATGAGGTGTGGCCGACCAATCCCCACGATATCTTCTAGACGTGGTTTCATCGTCGTTTCACTACGTGTTGAAAATACTCACCACAGTACCCCTCGAATACCAGACAAGTCGTATAGTTTCGGAAATGCTCGTGCCGAGTCTCTGGACCATCGCAATCTGCCCTCAACCAAACTCAGATTGGTCGCGCACTTCCCCATTCTGCACACGGACAACACACTCACTGATACTACACGCACCGTGCTTGTGTCCCAGCAGCAGCCATTCATCGACAAGTGTTGCTGCTATCGCCTGGACTGGTTTATATTGATAGCAGGTCGGTGGTCATAATGCTCAGACTGATGTGTGTACACTAGCATACCTCTCAGGAGGACGGTGATAACACTACATTATTATAACTGGATTACTAAGAACGTCACTGCATTTTCTGATATGCTAAATTTATATGGAACTCTAATGGCGATCTGTTCAACATATGAGTAAAGTAGACTCACTAGACGACTTAATATTACGCTATAAGAGTAGAATAGTATAACTGAACCGACATTGATTCCATTCTTCAAAAATCGAAAATTGATAATAATACGTTATTTTGGTTACCTAGTATAACCTGAGTGAGTGGCACCATTATCTCAAGTGGTACATCGCCATTTTGTAGTCAACAAGGTGAACTGCGAAGTCGTCGTTTAGATGTGCATCGATCGTTGTCAGTATTCCAGAAACTTTAAATGCATATATAGAATGTTTATTTCAACTTGAGACAAGTAAATATCTCGAAAACGACGCATCGTACGAAAAGGTTGCTCTGGATGAAACGTTGTAAGGAATCCGTCTGTGCTAAAACTAGCCAACTCTTAACAACCCCTCCTGCGTGGACGGCGTCAGCCGCGTGCTTTAAAATCGGATTCTACGGCCAGAAACACGTTCAGCTTACTTAGACAATTGTTTTCCATTCGTGGTAGACGGCGCTGTAATCGACAAATATCAAGTGTCCCTGTTTTTACAATCAAAAACCGACCAATTTGGTTTTACGTTTCACTTACCACGTAAATGGAAGCCTTTGTGTTCTAACGGTTGATATTTATGTTCGGAGCATGTATGCAAGTATGATTTTACATTACAATATACAGGGTTATTACAAATGATTGAAGCAATTTCACAGCTCTACAATAACTTTATTATTTGAGATATTTTCACAATGCTTTGCACACACATACAAAAACTAAAAAAGTTTTTTTAGGCATTCACAAATGTTCGATATGTGCCCCTTTAGTGATTCGGCAGACATCAAGCCGATAATCAAGTTCCTCCCACACCCGGCGCAGCATGTCCCCATCAATGAGTTCGAAAGCATCATTGATGCGAGCTCGCAGTTCTGGCACGTTTCTTGGTATAGAAGGTTTAAACACTGAATCTTTCACATAACCCCACAGAAAGAAATCGCATGGGGTTAAGTCGGGAGAGCGTGGAGGCCATGACATGAATTGCTGATCATGATCTCCACCACGACCGATCCATCGGTTTTCCAATCTCCGGTTTAAGAAATGCCGAACATCATGATGGAAGTGCGGTGGAGCACCATCCTGTTGAAAGATGAAGTCGGCGCTGTCGGTCTCCAGTTGTGGCATGAGCCAATTTTCCAGCATGCCCAGATACACGTGTTCTGTAACGTTTTTTTCGCAGAAGAAAATGGGGCCGTAAACTTTAAACCGTGAAATTGCACAAAACACGTTAACTTTTGGTGAATTGCGAATTTGCTGCACGAATGCGTGAGGATTCTCTACCGCCCAGATTCGCACATTGTGTCTGTTCACTTCACCATTAAGAAAAAATGTTGCTTCATCACTGAAAACAAGTTTCGCACTGAACGCATCCTCTTCCATGATCCGTTGCAACCGCGCCGAAAATTCAAAGCGTTTGACTTTGTCATCGGGTGTCAGGGCTTGTAGCAATTGTAAACGGTAAGGCTTCTGCTTTAGCCTTTTCCGTAAGATTTTCCAAACCATCGGCTGTGCTACGTTTAGCTCCCTGCTTGCTTTATTCCTCGATTACGCGTGAAACTTGCCTGCACGCGTTCAACCGTTTCTTCGCTCACTGCAGGCCGACCCGTTGATTTTCCCTTACAGAGGCATCCAGAAGCTTTAAACTGCGCATACCATCGCCGAATGGAGTTAGCAGTTGGTGGATCTTTGTTGAGCTCCGTCCTGAAGTGTCGTTGCACTGTTATGACTGACAGATGTGAGTGCATTTCAAGCACGACATACGCTTTCTCGGCTCCTGTCGCCATTTTGTCTTACTGCGCTCTGGAGCGCTCTGGCGGCAGAACCTGAAGTGCGGCTTCAGCCGAACAAAACTTTATGAGTTTTTCTACGTATCTGTAGTGTGTCGTGACCATATGTCAATGAATGGAGCTACAGTGAATTTATGAAATAGCTTCAATCATTTGTAATGTCCCTGTAGTTAGCTGTTTCAATATCTGGTGATAAACTACGTTTATCGCTATCCAGGAACGACATAGATGTAATATGCTTGACACTGCTGAGTCCTCTTGCCTCTCACCATCAGGGTGCTGGAGTTCAGTGAGTCTTCTTGCCTTCCACAACTGGGATTCTTGATTTCGTCAAGTCCCCTTGCTTGATTTTGACGAGTCTCCTTGCCTGTCACTACTGTGGTGTTTGCCCCTCACAATTGGGTTGCTTGATTTAGTTGAGTCCTCTTGCATCCCACAATTAGGGTGCTTGATTTCGATGAATCCTGTTGCCTCTTACCCTTAGGTGTTTGAGTTTGGCGATCCCCTCGCCTCTCACCAAAGGGACGGTCTATTTCGGTGAGTACCCTTTGCTCACGCCATAATTTTAATTCACAATAATTGCGCAAACTGACGACCTTGACATTTCGATAGTTTAATTAATTAATGCATGGTTTGCACATACACAACTTGAAATCATTGTGACTTACAATTATGAAATGAGGCAAGAGATTCACTGAAATCAAGCACCCAAATGGTGAGACGCAACAGAAAACTACCACATTCACATCATTGTCAAATCACTCGACTTTACATCGCCGGATTTTAACATGTGGGATAACGTCAAAGGCAAAGTGTACACAGAAGTACCAACTACTCGACAGAACATTATAGTGTTATGGCTTGTTTAGACTCTATGTGGTTCTTTAGTGGATAAAGGAGGGAAGAACAGATGCTGCTCATGAAAACAGAATTCCGATATTAATTTATTCTACATTTAATATTAAATACTAAAAATAATACATAACTTGGTAGCTGTAGTTGCAGCTTCTGTTGCCAAGGGTAGACTCCAATGTAGCAATATATACAGATACAAAGGATTTACAGATTTATAAATTTGTCACTCTTCAATACAATGACTATTCAGAAGATGTCAATTACTGGCCACTATGAAAGTATGTAAATGTTATTCAATTGGCAAAACCACAATAAGTCAGTGCGTGAATGGTCCAACTTCATTGCACCCGCCGCAGGAGCTCTGGAGAGGGGATGCTTGCACCTCACAGGCAGCTGCGTAAGCGATCGTGGGAGCGCCCTCGTGTCACGGTGGCGGTTGTAGGAAATACGGCGGCATAACTGGCGGCGCTTGTATTTGAAAGTGTGGACGACCGGATAAGAAATGATTCCCCAAAACATTCCGCTACACATGCCTTTAAATTGTGTACGTGCATTCTACGTACGAATTAACAGATGTATCGAAATGGAAGCCGGTCAGCATCAGCATTTATTGTGAATTTTAATGTGGTGAGAGGCAAAGTGAGTAACCTAAATCAACCGCCGCAGTTGTAAGAGGCAAGGGGACTCAACGAAATCAAGCACCCGAATCATGACAGACAATAAAATCAAGCATCCCGATGGGAACCATTGACCTTCTTCTGTGCTGGATGCACACGTATTGCCCGAACTCTTACGGGACTCGGTAAGATTGTCTGCCGCGAGTGATGAGTGTAATGGGCAGGGGCAGTACGAATGTAGTGTGTGGACATTAAGTTGGGAATGTGGGTATCACGGGGAGCGTGCAAGGGATAAGTCCCTGCATTCGCACTATCCTCTGTGCCCTCGGTGTCTGAGATGGATAGAGCGTCTGCCATGAGAGCAGGCGATCCCGGGTTCGAGTCCCAGCCGGGGCATACATTTTCAACTGCTCGGTTGATGTACATCAACGCCTGTCGGCAGCATAGGGTCTTGATTTAATTATCATTTCATTCTAGAGCGCTGCATGGTCTTCGATGGTATGTTCCTTCGGACATGGCCGAATAGAAAATACAGTTTGACGAAACAAAAGTTTTGTCGTAGGCTCCAACAAACAGGTATTCTGTAATTAAAAATGCTGTAGAAATAAAATGTTGTGTGAGGAGCGGATAGTCTTAGCGGCGCATACAAGCGATCTCTCGAAGCAGAAGGCAAGGATACTCATCGTAATATTTACGCTACTACCGGAGCGGTGGCACCAGCAGTGCAGACGTTGACACCATCTGCGACAGCATTGGGTAATTGCTGACCAATCACAAGCCGTCTGTGGTTCGTATAAGGCCACCACAGCAGCAGGTTAGACCGGCAGTATCTTCTGACGAACCCCATAGAGGTAACCGTCGAAAGCTCTAAACCTTCCCCTTAACTGACGCAGCCGCAAGTCCGAGAATGTTTTATACAACAATGCTGTCACGAAGGACTTCTTTCTCAGATAGTTACATAATGTAATTACTATTTATTTTTCAAGAAAAATTCATCATTTCTATCGAATTAGAAAAAAGTAACTTAAAACCGTTTGGCTACAGTTTTCGCACAGTTATTACCTTTATAACTGCTAGCTGTGCACTGTTCACTTGTAAACATTCCATGTCCTGGGCACTTAACCACGACCTCGATGTTGGAAACCTTTCCCTGAAACCAGCATTCCACTCCTTTCCACCCATTCTGCTTTCCTTAATCGAATCCGTACCATTATTATTCTCAAACAGTTCAAATGACTCTTAACTGTCATGCCGGAAACCTTGTCTCCTACTATAGGCAATAGTCGTAAATTTCCTTTCCTAGTTTTGAGGTTAATAATTACTATAACCCTCCATACACCTTCTGGTTGTGAGAATTCAATATAGTCGACATAGCTCTGTATAAATATATAAATGGCAATAAAAACCGGGGAAAAGTTTTAATTAAGGTAGGATTAATTCTTCTCTGCCTAGCAATTGCATCCGCCTACACGCCATTCCAAAAAGAGTTTTGATCCTATTTGCCGACGGGCTACAATGAAGCAATCGTCGACATCGGAATTAGAAGCTATTCTTTCAACACGCTTATGTTTACAAATTTAACTTGTAAAGTAAATTTCTTATAATTATATGAATCGAGAACTTAAGTCAGAGGATGTCAAAATCATACAAAATGTGACAGTGAGACAACGAGATACCCTGTCTCCTTCCAATGACATAATTAAGAGACTTTCGAGCTGCCATATGATTACAGAACAGTACGAAGACACAAAATCCAGTGATCGTTATGCCCAAACTGCCCATCCGAAAGTTGTTACCGATAATGCAATTATTTGAGCTTCCAGCTGCTGTAGCGAGGCATAAAAAGTGACGATCAGCCTCTTAGTGGTCGGCCTCACACACCACCAGCTGACGACAGACGCCTGCATGTTATGTGGACACCCCGAATAGTTCAAATGGCTCTGAGGGCTATGGGACTTAACTTCTGAGGTAGGTTATCAGTCCCGTCGAACTTGGAACTACTTAAACTTAACTAACCTAAGGACATCACACACATCCATACCCGAAGCAGGATTCGAATCTGCGACCGTAGCGGTCGCGCGGTTGCAGACTGTAGTGCCTAGAACTGATCGGCCACACCGGCCGGCTGGACACCCCAAGCAGAGGGAGACTTAACGGTGCTCTGCCTTTATGCAGGACTCAGTGATGACTGTATTTTCTCAGGTAATATTCAGCCATATCCTAACGATTAATTTGGCTTCTACGGACAAAATTATAAGTTCACTTAATAAAATATTCTAGGCGATTATGCGGTAGTCTAATTGATGTCGCATTAATACCCAGAGTTTCGTGCCCATGTGCAGAAGACAGTTTCAAGCTTCTTTAACTGACAGATTCAAACGCTGGCCCGCTACTGACTGCTGCAAAATTGTTTACACCTGGTCCCGCGTTCTTCCGTGGCGTCACATAAAGGTGAAGATCGGAGCACCATTAGCCGTCGTCGGTTGCCGTCGTCCGCTGTTGATATCATCTCGTGGTCTAAGACTAGCGCTCATGTTCTTCAGAAATCCTTTAGTTGGCACTCTTCCTTTACATTGAAATTGAAACATCTCACCAACCCATTGATCAAGAATGATTATTAGCCCGCTGAGCTAAAAACAGCGTTCACTACACAAAACTCATAGCTATGCCTGTGAAATCGAAAGTTTTCCGGACTTTCATTAAAGACGTTACGGACTGCATAGTAAAGGTCTAGACAACACCGCACCAAAAAGCCACGTGTAAGATACAGGATCACCTAAAATTGGCCAAACATACTTGCAAACCGATAGAAAAGGCAAGAATTTATCGGATTCATTGTAGCTGTGGGGATGTGTACATGAGCAAAAAAGAACGGTCCAAAAACGAATAGAACGACACAGAGACAACTGTATATCGTGCACATGCACTGAGTACAGAATATATCAGACAAAGACAAAATATATACAATGAGTACAATACGTATTCACAAATGGCATAAGTGCACATGCACTGAAAAATTCTTCAAATTTTTCACAACAAATAGACATAATGAGTACAAATCTCTTGACAAACGACATAAGTGCACATGTACTGTAGTTCAGAACATATCAGCAAATAAAAAAAAAATGTACATACAATGAGAAGAAATCATGTTAGAAAAATGACAAAGGTGCACATGCACTGAAGTAGTGAACATATCAGGAAATCACAAAATGTAAAGGCAATGAATACAAATCAAACTAACAAATGACACAAATGCCCATGTACTGTATATACTTTTCAATACTATGTTACAAGAATTAGGATAGGAAAGGGAAGGATTGCATCATGGTTGTAGCACTTTAGGTAGCACGTAGCTGCACTGAAAGTCCATATCTTTCTACAGAAGCACAACACCAAGTGAGACAATCTGAAGTTCTTTTCCTTGAAGTATTAATCAGTGCAGCCAAGACACTGAAATGTCGTAGTAATGTTCCATGTTATCATTTTGGCAGTACATTAGGTACATCAAACAGTGGGACCATAATAACATCTCCATCGCTCAAGGTGGTGGACAGCATGTCGTGTCAACACCATGCCCTTGTAAGGTACACCAACGTAGAATTAGTGCAAAAATCTAATATAGTGCTCCATGATCAAGAGGATATACAGGACAAACGGATATTGCAGTAATTCAGGGTAGTTAGGCCAGAAGGTGAAGGACATTAAGTCACATACTAGTTTTCACTGAGAATTACATTAGTAGTTTGCGACATTCATTGCCCAGTTATTGAACATTTCTGTACCATGTATGTAGTATTACAGAATAGTGTTCATAGATTGGCGTTTTACATAGAACATTGGCACTCATTGCCTAATTATATTGCATCATAATATTCATGTGGCGTATTACAGAGAACATAGGCACTCATTCCCTAATTGCAAATCATCAGAAGTCATTACATAATTATATTCATGTGGTGTGTTACAGAGAACATTGTCACTCATTACCTAATTATAAATCATCAGAAGTCATTACGTAATTATATTCATGTGGTGTATTACAGAGAACATTGTCACTCATTACCTAATTATAAATCATCAGAAGTCATTACATATTTATATTCATGTGGTGTTTTACAGAGAACATTGTCACTAATTACCTAATTATAAATCATCAGAAGTCGTTACATAAAACAGGAGGTAGTCAATAACATAGTATTACAGAATAATGTTCATAATTAATCATTGATCATCTCAATACAGTAATCAGTAGCATTCATTTCCCAGTTACAAAGCATAAAACAGGAGGTAGTCAATAACATAGTATTACAGAATAATGTTCATAATTAATCATTGGTCATCTCAATACAGTAATCAGTAGCATTCATTTCCCAGTTACATAGCACAATTATTATACTGTAACTATTACTCAAAGTCTGTGATAGCAGAACATCATTCAGTATTACTCATAACTCTTTTAAATTGGTAGCATTATTTCGGACTGGTAATACTTTCCTTTTTTTTGTGCTAGCAATGCATTGCATTGGGATCGATAATTAATAACAATATTTGTTTTTGAGTTATTGCTGCAAATGAAGATGTGTAACGTCATTCGTCATAAGTCAGCTGTAGCAAGGTTATGAAACAAGTAGAGTATATGTGATCACATTCATAAATGACATAGGTTTAATGAACAACTATTTATAGCATATTAATTTTATGAATAATTTCTCCTGCAAAATATGCAAAATGGATTATGAAACTGAAAGAAGAAACGCATATTATGCTGAAAAGTAGTTAACTTCGAATTAACAGGTAGTGAAATGTGTATAAAAAATGTGTTCCATAGCTGTCCTTTCCAAAACCTTCAGTCATCCTACTGCAACAAATACTTAAAAACTACATAGCATAAATACATAAACTTCAACATCATCCTCATCAGTAAAGAAAATACTTCATTATCCATCACTTCATTATCTATATTATCATAACTCCATTATCATCATCACCTGTAAAGAAAAACTTCATTATCCATAGTAGCATATTCTTCATCATTATTCATCAGCATTCATTATCATCTGCAAAAAAATCACATCATTACTCATTATACAACTATTCCTTATCTCTAGCATATTTCATCACTAAAACTAGGATGTGAAGTTCTGTCTGACAGCCTGCATCAATCGCTTCGTATTCTGAAAGAAAAAATTAGTTAATACTGCTATTCTACGATGTGTATAGTATATTCTTGTTAATGCTTGTCAATTCTGATCCATTTACTCTTCCTCATAAGGTTTTTGCGGCGCTGATGACCTCGATGTTGAGCGCCCACAAACCCCAACACACACATAAGGTTTTTGCATCTTCTTTCGTCCATTCCGTAGGTGAGATTCCCAATTCTGTTTAATTTATTTCCTTTACACGTTATTTCTTTCTGAAAATGATGAACAAAGATTAATGTCTTGCATTTAAATCATATATCCATTAGATAAAAACTGGTTTATAGTGATATAATTAAGCATACAGCATAGCATGACAGAAAACGTAATGTGTCCAAAACATAGACAGTGTACAGGTGCAAAAATGTACACAGAATATCATAATGCAGCGGCAAAAAATGTAAAAATAGTCACGATGTTGAGATATCATAGGGCAAAAATGTTAAAGTTAACTGGTGTTTGTTATATCTTAAATATTTCATAGTGCGTACAAACAAAACAGGAAAACAATAATACATACATAAAAAATGATGACAAGAAATGTGACCTTCTTTGTGTTCAGCTTGTATGTTGTGTAGTTAATAGAGGCGAGAATTGAAGACTTTAATGAAGAGAGAATTTAATAAAATTAATATGTCACCAGATAAAATTGCATAATTATTCATAAGATACGTAAGTTTAACTGGAAAAATGTGCACCTGCTAACCTTACCTTGCCGGGCACTTGCCAAGAAAAAATAGACAATCATCAGTAAGTAGTCACATAAATATAATTGCATACGTTGTCAAAAAATGTGTAAGTTCATCTGGAAAAATATGCACGGTCTGATGTGTAACGACAAGAAGAGCGACCTGTTAACCTTACCTTGCCGGGCACTTGCCAAGAAAAAATACGATAATCATCAGTAAGTGTTCATGTGAATATAATTGCATAAGTGATTTTAAAAATTAGCAAATGGCATTACAGCATGTCAAATCATTAAGTATCTTCATTCAATAAAGGGTTTAATATTGGAGACGTGGTGGTTTCCTTTGGATTTTTTGGTTCTCAAAGTTTCGACGTGTACAACATTGGGGTGAGGAATGCTGCGAATGAGATGTGGACCTGCGTATAGAAGTTCAAATTTAATGCACCTACCTTTTATCTTGTTGCATAAATAGTGTGTACGTACTAATATCTTCTGTCCAACGTGAAAGTCTCGGCGTGTACAAACCTGTTTTTGTTGTCTTCTCCGGCGCTCTGCGGCACGTTTGATGTTGTTCAGCGCAATGTCAATTATTTCATGGTGTCGTAGTCGACAAGATGTAGGAAAGTTTACTAATTCTTTAATTTTGTTGGGTGGTTCAACATTTTTCAGTATAAGAGACGGAGATAATATAGTGGATTCATTTGGTATGGAATTAATTACATCCTGGAATGAGAGTATGTGTATGTCCCAATCAATATGTTTTTATGGCAGTAAATTCTACACAGTTTATCAATTTCTTTCATTAATCGTTCACAAGGGTTTGAAGAAGCGTGGTACCTGGATATATAGATCGGAGTAATGTTTCTAGCTCGTAACATACGTGTCCATATAGCAGATCGAAACTGTGATCCATTGTCGGAAATTACTTTCAACACATGCCCTACATGAAATAGAAAATGTTTTACAAATGCTTTCCAAACGGTTTTAGCAGTAGCTTTGCGTAACGGAGTGAAGGTTACAAATTTCGAACTGAGTTCAACAGCGACAAAGATGTAACAAAAACCTCTATTAGTTCCAGGAATCGGACCAAAAATGTCTACAGCGGCCATGTGTCTTAATTTAACAGGTACAATGGGATATAATGGAGGAATATGTGAAGTTGTGTCTGACATAGCTTTCTGGCAGGTTTTACATGACGCTTAAACTCGTGGTATACGTTTCTCCATGTTCGTAAAATAACAGTTCTGTCTCAGTATAAGAAAACATTTTCTTGCTCCGTAAAGTGCGTAACTTAAATGAGTATACCAGATTAATTTGTTAACCAGTTCGTTAGGAATGGATAATAACCAGTTGTTGCTGTCTGGATGAGAGCGGCTGTACAGAATGTCATTGCGTACAGTGTAATGGTTTCTAATCCTAACATTTTTCCTATCTTGCCAAAGGTGTTTAATTTCTTTCCACACGTTATCTTTACTTTGCTCTTGTGCTATGTCCTGTAATGACGACGAAATGTAATTTTCAAATGCAATTTGTTGAATGTACATGACGCTGAAATATGCTTTGCAGAAGTTGGTTGCGATGTCTTGCTGATTGTTGCCGAGAGAACGAGATAGTGCGTCTGCTACAACATTTTGTGTGCCGGGAAAATGAACAATTGTAAAATTAAATTCCTGTAAATAAAGTTTCCATCTACTTAATCTGTCGTGTGTAAATTTCGCCGAAAGTAAAAATTGTTTCGCTCTGTGGTCTGTGTAAACGGTGGTATGTCTTCCATAAAGAAAATGCCGAAATCTCGTGAAAGCCCAAACAACACATAATGTTTCCAGTTCTGTAACGGAATAACTTCGTTCAGCAGGTGACAGAATGCGACTTGCAAATGCGATGTTTTTAATTATTGTAGAACTATCTTCTTAAATTTCCTGGAAAATATGTACACCTAAAGCGGTGTTAGAACTGTCGGTAGCAATGGAAAAATTTCTGGTAAGATCTGGGTGCGATAAAAGTGGTGCATTCAACAAAGCATGTTTCAAATAACATTTTCGTGAACAAGATTCTGCGTGTCAAAAGTATTGCTTGTGTTACTGGAAGATGCAACCTGTACAGTATCTAGTCAGATTCAATCTGACGTGTTATTATTATCAGGAGGATTCTGTGGCATTTCCACTATTTGAACTGTTCTGTTATTTCTTCCAGACGTATTACGCTCTGGATGATACCTACTGTCGGGTTCATTCATGAGAATATGTTGTTGCTGATCATTTTGCTGCTGGTAAGACCGACTGTTATTAAACGTACGCTGAAAATTGTTCTCATTATTTTTACGTCTGTCGTAATAGTCATTCCTATACGGTGCACTGCGATAGAAATTGAAATACTGTGTTTTCTGTACGTAGTTGTTCCTTTGCTGCCGTGCGTTACTATTTGTTGTACCAGGGACTATACGTCCACGCGGCGAAACATTAAAGCTAGGTTCACCTTGTGCATTACATTGTTAGTTAGGTATGCTAACTGGCTGGTTTTATTGCTGTTGTTGTGAAAAACCTCTATTGTTACTAAAATGTGGTTCCTGCTCCTGCTAATAATTTTTTCGATACTGAAAATCAAAATTTATTCTGCTATTAAAGTTCTGGTGGTTGTCGTTCCTAAAGCGTCTATTAGCTTTGCTATTGAAATTGCGTGGTTATTCGTAATTACTGTAAGTTTGTTGGCCTTGGTTGTTATATGAAAAATTTTTGTTCACGAAGGAATAATCTGATTGCTGCACTTCTAAAAGCTGCAACATATCCCTGAATGCCGAAATATTTTCTTTTTGCTGACCCGTTAAAAGTGACACTCTTAATGATCGTGGCAATTTAGAAATACATAACTGAATGAGTGCAGATTCACTATATGGTTCACTTAAGAACTGGTTTTGTTGTACCATATCCTCAAAAAATTGCGTGACACTGGGAAAATTTGTGCTCTCATAATTTGGTAAACTAATTAGTTGATCTTTAATTCCACGCTGTGTCGTCTTCGACCAATACGCTGACAGAAAAGCATTCTGAAACTCTTCTACCGAATAGCATTGCCTCGCGATCGGTCTCATACGAGTTGCTGGTTCGCCTTCCAAAAAACTGCAAATAAATTCAAGTTTATGCGTTAGGGGCCAAGTCGGTGGAAAAGCAAAGCTAAATTGTTGTATCCAATCCAGTGGGTGAATCTGTGTTCTATCATTTTTAAACACTTTAAATTTTCTCACTGACAGAAAATGTTTGTAATCAAAATGATCATCTCTGTATGACAGAACAGGTTCAGGATTGTATGGGAATCTGTTTGACTGTGACTGTTCTGAATCTAACTCACGTACTCTCTGTAGGTTACCTAAATTATACGCGCTGTGTGAGTCTGACAAATGTTCGCAAGGTGGCGTCTGCTGTGATGTGTTATTAACTGAAATATTTTTTATCTCTGTTACCTCTTGCTGTAAACTTGACAATTTTCTACGCAATGTGTTATTAGACGAATCCATCTCATTGATTGTCTGCTGTAAATTTTGGAATTCAGGTGTTTGGTTAAACAAAATCGGTACAGTATCGTCATTATTACTTTCAATAATATCAATACGACTGCCCAATTCATCACATTTTTCAGTCAGTATTTTTACCTGATCATCGTTCTTAGTGTCAGAAGCATTAATCTGTTTTTGCAATTTACGTGTGGTTTCGTTCAATTTTTTAACGTCAGCTTTGACGACACCGAAATCCTGTGTTAGTTCTAATTGTTCGAGTCAGTCGGTCACTGTTTGAAAATCTACTGTGTGTGTATCTGTTTTCGATTTAAGATCGGAAATTTCATCACGTAATTCTGTGTTCAACCGCTTGATGGTATTAATTTCGTCGGACACTGTAGCAATATTGTTATCTGTGTATGTCTTTGCTTTCGCGAACAATTTACGTTTATCTTCTTGTCTCAGTGCGGTGATTGTTTCCATGACTTGTCGTTTCACTTTATTCTGTTCCTGTATAAATTTACGGAAACGCGTATCACTGTTTTGTATGTGCTGATTAAAACGCTCGTCAATTTGACTGTTCTGTTGTTCGAATTTCGCGTTTATCTTTGCATCCATTGTGCGCGAAAGTTCTGATGACATTACTTTAAACTCGTCGCGTAATTGTGTTGCTTTTTCAGAACATTGTTTACCGACTGCATTAATTTCTTCTCTAAGTGATTCTAAAAAATGGTTCAAATGGTTCTGAGCACTATGGGACTTAACATCTGTGGTCATCAGTCCCCTAGAACTTAGAACTACTTAAACCTAACTAACCTAAGGACATCACACACATCCATGCCCGAGGCAGGATTCGAACCTGCGACCGTAGCAATCCCGCGGTTCCGGACTGAGCGCCTGAACCGCTAGACCACCGCGGCCGGCTAAGTGCTTCTGTTGCAGTTGTTTGCATATCTCTTAATTCTTGTGCAACAGATCTAATTTCTTCACTACTTTTCCTAGCGGAAGTCTCAATGTCCTCACGTAATTGTTCCCTAGTATCATGACACTGCGCGGCAACGGCTCTAATCTGCTCACTAAGCTGTCTGGAATTGTTGTCTAATTTTTCATTAAGCTGTTGTTTGAGATTTTCGTTATTTTCATTAAGCTGTTGTTTGAGGTTTTCACTAAGTTGTTTGAGATTATTGTCCTGTCTTTCATTCTGTTGTTTGAAATCTTCTTTAAGGTTGTCTTGTTTTTCATTAATTTCATTAAGTTGTTTCAAATTTTCATTAACTTCGTTCTTAAATTCTTTGTTATCTTCACTCTGTTGTTTGGAATTGTTATCTATTTTTCCACTAAGTTGTCTAATAAATGCCATAACTTGATCCAACCCAATATTACCTACTCTATTCTGTGTACTGTTTGCTGGCATACCTTCAAATGTCACGTTTTGTGTGACCATTTGGTCATTTTGTGATTCTCGAAAATGTTCGTCAATCGGATATGCACTGTTAGTCACTACACCGGAATTAAATAAGTCCGTCGTACTCTGATTACTCTGTTCATTTTCATTAGAAAAATTTATCTGTTCGTCACGTAAATCCTGCAAACCGGGTGTGTCAAGCTGGGCAGCGCTCATTGCAACAGAACGTCCCGCATCATCAATTGTCGTTAAAGTAACAGAGGACACTATTGAGTTCGTCTGTTCATCACTAGGATCAAAATCATTATTAGTGGTCGGTACGCACTGATTGTCTGAAAATGGATGATTGTCATCATTACACTGCATGTCGCAAGTACTATCGGTCAAGTTGTTTAAATCGGTTATTTCACTCATTATACCTCGCGATGTACTATTAACAGTTTTTCGCAGCATTTTTCTCAAAACAAATTAATCACAAATGAAATAAGCACAATACAAAAAGTAACAAACACAAATACAACAAATAGCAACGAATTGCCGATGATCTGTGGAAGAAAATGACAAAGTTAGTAAAAGTGTAGCACCAAATGCTAATTATATTTAAGAAAATAAAAGCAGAGATCTGACTACTTGTCAGAAGATTCTCAAAGAAATACGATCCTGTGTCGGATATCGCCAAGTGTAACCTCCCTGCATGAAATTTAAAGGGCAATGGATAATAAAAAATGTACCAAATGTCGTCTTCCCACAAAACTGAATAATAAAAAATGAGCCATGCGTAACCTCGTTGCAAAATTAAAGAATAATAATGGCCCAAATGTAAACTCGCCACAAAATTAACGTTAAGAAATGAAGATTGCTCATTACACCCACAATAATGTTAACAAAGATAATGAACCATGAACTGACTGTAACATCTCCACACAAAAAATTAAACCTGACAAATTTTATAGGTACAGCAGCGCTGACCTACGGCCCTGTGAAATGATTAAACCTGATAAATTCTTACTTCAGTAAAACTCCATCTGCTCTTATTTTTGGCACAGCTTCGTGCAATGCTGGCGTATATTTAATTCTGATTCTTGGAGGAAATGCGTAGGAAATATTCTTTGAATTGAAATGAATCTTTTTCTTCAAAAGGGTGGAAAAATTCTTTAAATTGAAATGATTACTTTCTTTAAAAGATTTACTTTATAAAAAAATTATTATTGGGGGATCTCTTGAACAAATTAATTACAATTACCAGATGTTATTGGCTGAGCGCAATGCTGCTCCATTACCTTCGATAACAATATACCTCGTCCTGAATCGCGACCAGAGATGGAGGGAGAGCACGCCGCTGACCCATGTCGACGCCCGCTCAGTACAACCGTCCACTCGCTACAACTACTGCCGACAGAGTGCAACTCGCAACTGTTCTTGCCGACTCGCAACACGATACTAGCACTGACTGAGTGCAACTAGCAACTGAACTCTCGCGCGGTCAAGCGCAGACTAGCAACGATAAATAACTCTCTGGTCAGAGATTCTCTCATGCCTCGTCATCGCTGGTAATGAATATATATGAAACGTACGCGTTTCAGTGTTTAGTATTTCAGCTTTACGCGTGTCATCCTCTGTTTCAATGCCATCATCATCCCGGAGTGTATGGACATGCTGTTTCGAGCCACTTACTGATTTAACGTAAGACCAGAACTTCCTAGGATTTTCTGTCAAGTCGGTACATAGAATTTTACTTTCGAATTCACTGAACGCTTCACGCATAGCCCTCCTTATGCTAACTTTGACATCGTTTAGCTTCGGGTTTGTCTGAGATGTTTTGGCTGCGTTTAAACTTGGAGTGAAGCTCTCTTTGCTTTCGCAGTAGTTTCCTAACTTTCTTGTTGAACCACGGTGGGTTTTTCCCGTCCCTCACAGTTTTACTCGGCACGTACCTGCCTAAAACGCATTTTACGATTGCCTTGAACTTTTTCCATAAACACTCAACATTGACAGTGTCGGAACATAAATTTTCCTTTTGATCTGTTAGGTAGTTTGAAATCTGCCTTCTATACTCTTGCTAAACAATTAAACCTTCCTCACTTTTTATATTCCTATTAACTTCCATATTCAGGGATACTGCAACGGCCTTATGATCACTGATTCCCTGTTCTGCACTTACAGAGTCGAAAAGTTCGGTTCTGTTTGTTATCAGTAGGTCCAAGATGTTATCACCACAAGTCGGTTCTCTGTTTAATTGCTCGTCGTAATTTTCGGATAGTGCACTCAGTATAATGTCCCTCGATCCTCTGTCCCTATCACCTGTCCTAAACATCTGAGAGTCCCAGTCTATATCTGGTAAATTGAAATCTCCACCTAAGACTATAACATGCTGAGATAATTTATGTGAAATGTATTCCAAATTTTCTCTCAGTTGTTCTGCCACTAATACTGCTGAGTCGGGAGGTCGGTAAAAGGAGCCAATTATTAACCTAGCTCGGTTGTTGAGTGTAACCTCCACCCATAATAATTCACAGTAAATATCCACTTCTACTTCACTACAGGATAAACTACTACTAACAGCAACAAACAAAGGATAGATTGCATGCAATCTATCCTTTCTAAACACCGTCTGTGCCTTCGTAAAAATTTCGGCAGTATTTATCTCTGACATCAGCCAGCTTTCTGTACCTATAACTATTTCAGCTTCGGTGCTTTCTATCAGCGCTTGAAGTTCCGGTACTTTACGAATGCAGCTTCGACTGTTTACAATTACAATACCGATTGCTGCTTGGTCCCTGCATCTCCTGGCTTTGCCCCGCAACCTTTGAGGCTGTTGCCCTTTCTGTACTTGCCCGAGGCCATCTAACCTAGCAAACCGCCCAGTCCACGCCACACAACTCCTGCTACCCGTGTAGCCGCTTGCTGAGTGTAGTGGACTCCTGACGTATCCAGCGGAACCCGAAACCCCACCACCCTATGGCGCAAGTCGAGGAATCTGCAGCCCACACGGTCGCAGAACCGTCTCAGTCTCTGATGCAGAAGAGCAGCTTTAAAGTTAATTGTTTTGAGAACTTGAAAAGTTACTTAGGTATATAAAGAGTCAGTTGGAAAAGGTTCTCATAGCTGCTTGTGTAAATATTTGTGCATATGTGGATGAAAACTGAAATTTCCAATATTTCATTAATTGCTGAATCTTGTGAAATATACTATGATCATCTGTATGCTTATGTGCCTGTGAAAATTTACATTCCTTTAAAAATATTGAAAGGCTAATTTCTGCTTTGTTAGGTTAAAATGTTCTGTGCTATTGTATAGGTATTAATTTATTTTATTTTATTTTGAGGGCTATACTTATTCTACTAATATGTAGATTAGTTTATGTACTGTTTGTTTGTTATTCGAACTGTGTGTGTATGAAATGAACATGCTTAAAAATGTCTTGTGTAATGATGAAAATTAGTTTCCTTAAACCGGTGTGAAAAGGAAAATTACTGTAGATATCTTATCTTGAAAATGTTTTGAAAGAAATGTATGAAATTTCTTAATGTATATACTGTATGTTTGTAATATATGCTTTTTTTCTCCCAACTGAAGTTGGATGGCATAAGTTTTTTTTTCTTTTAGCCAACACCACTTAGGTGTTATGGATGTTTCTTTGAAGTATCTCTGACGGGAAAACTCAACGAAACATGGGGAAGGTGTAGCACCATAAATCTAATGCTCTACTGATTTATTTTGCTTTTGTTTCATTTAATATTACATCGTTAAGCTTCTGTAAATGTTGTTTGATTGAATAGATAACACAAAATTGTATACTCCTTTCTTTGTCAAAACTTTGATGTCGTGGCTTGATTGTATGCAATGTAGTATATCTGTCATTTAAATTCCTTGTCCCATTTGGAGGGAACAAAACTTACTATATATAATTGTAATTTCTGTGTGAATAATTGTTTTGTAGAAATGTCAATATGTGCAAATGTTCTGTGTTTTTTAATTCGTTTGGTTGCTGTTATGTAAATTGCTGGCCTTCTCTTAGGATTCTTAGTTAGTTTGTATGTAAAAGGTGTAGTGGTTCCCCTCGGGAACGGAACTGCGTAGCGCGCGCAAATTGTGGTTGGCCTAGGTAGAAAAGGTGGAACAAGAGTCAGTCGGGAACGAGCTACCAAACTGTGCACTGCCATGTAAAAATTGCATATTGTGCTGGGTCCGAGAGTGCCTTTTTCTGCTACTTTCCAATGCCTCGGATGGATGGATAAATAGATGGAACGATTCTGGAATTGGTATTCATCATCGCCCCGAGAAGGGCCAGAGTCCAGCAATTCCGCCTGCGAATCCACCTACCACATGCAGTTGCCACCACATTGCGCAATCACTGTGTAACGGAATACTATGATGATGTACAGCGAAGGATCAGCTTACTGGATGTTTTAGTGTGCACAAATATAAGGTAACTTATAACTGAATTTATGTACCTACCTTGATTTTTTCCCTATCACAACACCTCTCAGGATCCTCTCCATCTGAACTATGATTACCGAGTGTCCTATTTTGTGAAAAAAATGAAAGCCTCGAAGTTAGACAGTTAATTACATAATGTTATTTGATCTTTGATGAGAAGGGCATATTCAGATTTACTGTGGATTTAGTGAAATTGTGGGAGGCAGTAAATGTAGTTTTGTGAAGTTTCAAAGTCACCTATTTAATCATTTACTTGAAAGTAAAATTTGCTATTCCTTTTATAAATTAAAATTCTTAAAACTGAGGCTTATAAAGTTTTGCTTAGTTAACGATCATAGTGCTACCTGTAATAAATTCTAAAAGGTATGTCAGTTGCTTGCAATTTTGTCAACATTGTGTTTCACTGTAGTAAAAGTGGAAAACTGCAATAGTAGAAAATTACATGTTCATGATTGCTAAGTGGTTGTCTCTCTCATGTATTGGAAGTTCATATTAATAGTATAACAGGATCCACAGTTTGTCTATTGTGCTAATGCTAGGTAACAAGTAACAGGACGACCACTATTTATGAAAACCATAATTTCTTTATTCAAAAGATAGTGAGAAGCAACCTGTTAGTGGATTCCAATTAACTCATATTTTAAATAGTAAAGTATTTAACTGAGAGAGACTTAACCTGTGTCCAATTTATGATCCTGCAGTGAATTTTAATAGTAATGTTATAAAGACTATTCAGTTTGAACAAGCCCTGACAGTAATAGTGTGTTTCGGTATCTGTTATATTTTTGCCAATAGTTTGTGCTGCTCTAGATGTTAGCTTCTAACTTACCATAAACATATGTATGTGTCAGAGCTCATTGCACTCGCGTACGACAAAGTATAGGTTGTGTTTATCCATTAAAGTTACTAATAACTATTTTTGTTGAACAGGAATGTTAATCATTCTCTTGCCTAATTATGCTGGCGACCGTTTTCTTTATCCGTTAAACTGTGCAGATAAGCCAAAACTTTGTTTATTACTGTTCAAATATTTACGCAATTCTGACTTTCATTTCCGATAAGCCACCGCCATTAGGTACAACACGGTCAACATAGCAAAATTCCTCTCAGAGGGTAACACTTATCTGTTGCGTTATACCATAATTGCTTTAATAAGATAGTTTTATTTCACAACCTGTCTCCAGCTTCGAGGTTATGGTATAGCGGTAGCAGATAGAAGTGTTATAAGTGGAGGTAGCCCAACTGGTCTATTTTCCCGCCATAAGTCGCCATCGTTGATGACGTCATCGCCGCCATCTTGAATAAATTTGGCAACAATGGAAAGTGGGGTGGCACATTCTTAGTCCCACTACTAATATGCTTTGGAGTCGGCAGACCACCACATTGATTTTAATAAGTCAACTACTGGCAAACACAAATGGATACCATGAAAGGCTTAACAGACAGGAAATTGTTGAACAAGAGTGAAATCAAATGAAATCTGGATCCCGAGGCTGTAGCAGATGTGCACTAGTCTTCCACTATGAGGTGATAACGATGGTAGCCGACAACGGCCACTTGCACTCGAGTGGGCCAGCCATGTGACGGCACGCTACTGCACTGCAGCATGCGTAAACAGCATTTTGCTGCAGTCTGTAATGCCCCGAGTATGATTAGAAAATCAAGCCACGGTCCCTCAAGAAAATGTCCGCCGCAGATGGGCACAAAACGCTGAATTTTAATGTGAAAGCTGTTCGACCACGGTATAATAGGCCAGAATACATTAATATTGCAAGGGTCTTGGTATAGCGATATGCACATACACAGATGATCGTGTATCTATATGGTGTGAAACGGTAGTGTAATGGCGGAGCTGTCATTTGGATGGAGTGGTTCATGTGAAAAGGTTTCCTACGAGATCATGACCGCACGATGGGAATTAGCATTCCATTTCGAAATCGTTACGGAATTCAATATTCCGGGACCCACAGCGTCAAGAGTGTGCTGAGAATAACAGATCTCAGGCATTACCTCTCTCCAAGGACAACGCAGTGCCCGAGGGCCTACACTTACAGACCGAAGAAATATCCGCAGAATTCAGTGTGGGGCGTACGACGAACTCGTCCATTAGGACAACGCAGCGAATTTTGGCGTTAAAGGGATATAGTAGGAGACTACACGAGTTCCACCTACAGTGGACCACTTTTTTTTTTTTGTCGTTAGTCTTCACACTGGTTTAATGTGATCCCCCACAAATAGTTCTCCTGTCTGAATCTTTTCTACTCAGGGTAGCAAATGCAACCTACATATGGAATTAGTGGCTCAGTGTATTCCAGTCTCTAACTTCCTGTGAAGTTTTTGCGCTCTACAGCTCTCTCTAGTACTTGGAGGTAATTCTCCAATTGCTGTCAGTGCTTCCTACATGTTCCTTTCCTAACCGAGTCTACGAACAACCTCCTCTATTCCTTACCTTATCAGTCCACCTACTTCTCAAAATTCTTCTGCAGAAAAACATCTCAAAGTCTACGACTTTCTTCTGCTCCGGTTTTCCAACTGTCCATATCTCACTACCATACAATTCTGTGATTCAGGTACATTCTCAGAAATTATTTCCTCAAATTAAGACCCTTCTTTGATACTAGTAGTCCGCCTATTTTGCCAGAGTTAGTCTACTTTTTATGTCCACCTTGCTCTGTCACGGGCTATTTTATAGCCTGAGTAGCAGAATTCCTTAATTTCATCTACTTTGTGATCCCCATTTCTGAGGTTAATCTCAATCCACATTCTATATTCATTAGACCATTTTTTTCCATTCAGCAGATCATGTAAGTCATCTTCTCTTTCAATGCGGATAGCAATGTCATCAGCGAACCTTATCATTGATATCCTTAAACCTTAAAATTTTAATCCCACTCTTGAACGATTCTTTTATACCCCTCATTGCTTCTTCGATGTATAGATTGAACTGTAGGGGCGCAAGACTTCATCCACAATATACACCTGTTTGAATCCGAGCACTTCATGCTTGATCTTCCTTTCTTACTGTTCACTCTTGGTTCTCGTACGTATTGTATACTGCCCGTCTTTCCGTATAGCTTACCTCTACTTTTTTGTGATTTTGAATGTCTTGCACCATCTGGCATTGTCGAACGCTTTTTCCGCTTCGACTAGTCCAATAAACAAGTCTTGATTTGTCTTCACTCTTGCATCCATTATCAAGGCAACGTAAGAACTGGTGCCTTTAACTTTCTTAAGGCCAACTGATCGTCATCTGACACTCCCTCAATTACCTTTCCGTTCTTCTGAGTATTAGTATTGACAGCAATCTGGATTCTTGAGCTGTTACGCTGATTGTGCAATAATTTTCACACTTGCCGACTTTTGTTGTCTTGGGAACTGTGTGGATAATGTTAATTTTCAGGAAGTCTGATGGTAAGACGCCAGTCTCATACAGTCTACATACCAACGTGACTAGTCGTCATATTATCACTTCCCTCAATGATTTCCCTCTGCTTTATTTGGTCTTAAGTCTTCCAAAGCTCTATTAAATCCTGATTCTAATACTATGTCCCCTAACTCTTCTCTGTAGACTCCTGTTCCTTCTTCCACAATATCATCAGGGGCATGTAATGTACTTTTTCTACCTATCCGCTCTCTTGTCTGCATTTAACAATGCAATTCCCCTACACTCCAAAGTTGCAGCCTACTCTTTTAATTTGAATTTTCTAAAATCTGAGTCAGTCCTTCCGACAACCAATGCTTTTTTCGATTTCGTCACATTTTTCATGCATGTCGCCTTAGCTTCCCTGCACTTCCTGTTTGTTTCATTCCTTAGTTAATTGTATTTCTGTACCCTTGAATTTCGCTGAAAATTTTTGTACTTCCTTTTCTCGTTTTCCAGCTGAAGTATTTCTGATATTATCTATGCTCTCTTCGCAGTTACATCCTATGTACCTCCGGTTCTCTTTCCATGTTCTTTGATCGCCCATTTTAGAAATGTCCATTCCTGTCCAACGGAACTGGCTATAAAGCTGTTCGTTATCGAAATGTCTGTTGTTTCAAAGAACTTCAAGCTTGTCTCTTCATTCATTAATTCTTCCGTAACCCACTTTCTTAAACCCCAGGTACTCTTAATCATTATTAAATTGTGATCTGATTCTATATTTGCTGAAGGGTGAGCCTTATAATCCTTTGTCTGATTTAGGAATCCATGCGTGATCTTGATGTAATCTAACTGAAATCTTTCTGTATCTCCCCGCATTTTCCAAGTTTACCACCACCTGTTCAGATTATTGAACAGAGTATTCGCTATTGCTATCTGATATTTATCGCACAAGTCTGTTACTCTTTCTCCTCTTTCGTCCCTATGTCCAAGCCCACATTCTCCTGCATTTTTCATTTCTGTTCGCTTACTGAATTTCCTGATCAGTATCCTCGTATACTTCCTCTATCTTTTCGTCCTCTACTTGGGTCAAATGGCTGTGAGCACTATGGGACTTAACATCTGAGGTCATCAGTCCCCTGGACTTAGAACTACTTAAATCTAGCTAACCTAAGGACATCACACACATCCAAGCCCGAGGCAGGATTCGAGCCTGCAACCGTAGCGGTCGCGCAGTTCCAGACTGAAGCGCCTAGAACGCTCGGCCACACTGGCCGGTCGTACTCTACTTGCGACGTCGGCATGTGCACCTTTTGTTGTCCGTACTGGTTTGCTGTCGATTCTGACAAGAACAATCCTATAACTGAACTGTTCATAATGGCCCACAACCTGCCCTGCAGTCCAAATCTCAACAATTCTCATTATACCAAACTCATCTGACTAGAAATCCTTGTCTGCTTCCCTTCTCAGATTTTCTAGCTTTCCTGCCACGCTAAACTTCTGACTGTCCACTCGCCAACTCGTATGACATTACGTTTCGTTGGTTATTAATCTTTCCTCATGGTCATCTGCCTCTTGGTTGTCCCCTCCTGGAGCCTAGACGACTCGAAAACGGTGGCCTGGTCAGATGAACCCTGATTTCGGGTGGGAAGAGCTGATGGTAGCATTTGAGTATGGCGCAGACTCCACGACGCCGTGGATCCAAGATGTGAACAAGGCACTGCGCTACTTGGTGATGGTCCATAATTGCGTGAGCAGTATTTACAGGAAATGGAGTCGTAACTCTGGTCCAACTGAAGCGTTCGTCCACTGGAAACGGTTATGTTCTGCAACCTGCAAACCGTTGGACTTCGTGTTCCCAAACAACGATGTCATCACCAACCCAAAATTTTTCGCTTTTGGTTTGAAGAACATTCTCGACAATTCAAGCAAATACTTTCGCCACCCAGTTCGCCTGCCGTGAATACGATCGAACATTTATGGAACGGAATCGGGAGGTAAGTTCGTGCAGAAATTCTCGAACTGGCAACACTTTCGCAATTGTGGACGGGTATAGAGAAAGCATTGCTGAATTCCTCTGCAGGGGAGTTGCAACGACTTGTTGAGTCCATGCCACGCTGGTTGCAGCACTACGCCTCGCAAAAAGAAATTCAATACGAGACCACTTTGTATTTCACGACTTTTATTAACTCGGCGTATTTTATTAATTGTGAAATTTCTACGCTAGAACAATGGAGGTTGAAGAAGCTTGGCAGGGGAACATCTAAACAAGAACTTGGATCAGTGGTGCAGATATCCCTCCACCAAGGTGCGCAGGACTAGTCAGACACCCGATGGTAATTGTGGAAGAATATGAAGGCATTCAGGTGCCACGTGCATGGCGTCCCATGAGCCAACAGGGAAGGAAAACAGTCGAGGCCTGGTGTCGTGTGCGGATGTCGAATGGGATCAACACTGTGGAGGCAACTGTCCCGCCTCACAATGAACATTTAGACGTTTTCTACGAAATATTCATCTTTCAAAAGATAATTCACAATCATCTCGTGAACACGTTCATCCATAAGGTGTGAATAAATCAAATGGTATGGTCTGTCTAATCTGCCTCCCTGAACCAGTTGAATTAGTTGAAATATTTTTCGCTTTGGTGAATAAGGAACGCTCCTTATATACTGGATGACTTCCACAAGGTCTCTGTCGAAGAGTGTATCAGGCTTGAGCAGCAATTTCTCGCTCACCTCGTAAAGAACTTGCAATACACGTAACAACATTTTCGCCCCCTCCTCTCTTTGTCCACCTCCTCCTCCGGCTCTTCATCTGCACTCTCTCGGTCACCTCCTCATCACTGCGCTCCTTGTCCATCTCCTCATGCCCCTCACCCAGTCCATTTCCTCCTCCTCCTCTCACTGTTTACTTCTTTCTCCCTCCACAATCGGTCTGTCTCCCCCTCTTTCCTTTTCCTCTCCATCTCTGCCTCTCTCCTCTCTCTGACCATGTCATCCTCTTCCCATTCTACGCTCATACCTATCTCCATCTCTGTCTCTATCCAGCTTCTGGTCCACGTTCTTTCTGTCCATTTCTTCCTCCTCTTCATTTGGAAGTATAAAACCGCCACTGTATATAAATGTATTTTTTTTCATAACTGTCAGTATTTCGGCTTTCACGCAATTATGCAGCACACTGCTGTTTATATTGGCGTAAAAGCCGAAATCTACATAGTATAGAAGAAAAAGACTGTAATATACCGTCAAATGGCGGTTTATTCTTTCAAAATATACTGCATGACTGTAGCTTAGCTCCATCGAAAGTTTCTTCCTCCTCTCTTTCTCTCTCCGTCACTTCGTCTTCTCTTACACGTCCCCCCTCACCTTCCCTTTGTCTCCTTGTTCATTTCCGATTCCCCTCTCTCTGTTCATCTCTCCCACCCCCACCCCCACCCCAAACATTGTCCATCTTTCTCCATTCTTTGTTTGTCTGTTAATTCCTCCTACCTCTTTTTTTAGCGCTCCCATCCTAGTAATAAGACGATGGTTTTTACCACCAAAGTGTTTCTTTGCAGATCGTAACCAGTATACACCAAATTTAGTTGAAATCTTTTCTGGGACGTAGAATGAACTTTTTAAGTGTATGTACATGTCAAATATGTATCACATACCGGTAAACCCCGCTAGTGTGAGGTAGCCTGGGAATGGAAGACCGGGGAAAATAAGGTTTGAACGTCATTAAAAAATGGTTCAAATGGCTCTGAGCAATATGGGACTTAACCTCTTAGATCATCAGTCCCCTAGAACTTAGAAGTACTTAAACCTAACTAACCTAAGGACATCACACACATCAATGCCCGAGGCAGGATTAGAACCTGCGACCGTAGTGGTCGCGCGGTTCCAGACTGTAGCGCCTACGCCCGCTCAGCCACCCCGGCCGGCTGAACATCATTCGTATCAAGGTTTTTATTGACACTCTTCAGGAAATGTAACTTTACCAATTAGGTAAACAGGACCTTGTCATATTACGACAGAATCATAAATAATTAGATAAGACAATTTAAGAACAGTTACTGATAATCGATAAAACGATATCTTCAAAGGTTATTATAGTTTAAGTGAAAAACTGAAGAATGCCCAAAAATAATACTGTTTTACTACAGCTATAACATGAGAGAAAAATAGTCTCCAAAACAGGCAGGTAATAAACATCTTTAGAATATATTTGACTAAAATACAACAAATAATTCAGGTTTATCTACAAGGGAGCTGGTTAAAAGCAAAGGAAAGCAGTTAAATCCGCTTGATATGAAACCACAACGCATCGGTTAATGTGGTCCGGACGAAAAGCTTCGAAATTACTTAGGATAGGCCAGATACGCTGCTCATCACATCCCTTCCTTTCTAAGCGAACTGTGGTTACGCGCCCCAAGACACAAAAATACAATGACACCTTGATGAACAGAGGGGTAACTATTATGTAAAACTGAAATCCGCTACGGAGCTGGTGTTGAGTGGAAATGTACTCAGCCATAATGAATTTATTAACGTTTCAATAAAGCACTAATGAATTTAAAAAGCAAAAATCCAACAATGACATTAACAAATTGGCTCCAGTACTGAGAAGGCTAAATTTCAGTTCGCAAAAACCTCAAAATAAAATCACTTCCTTCTGGTATAGAATATTAAATGAAGTAAAAATATACTTGCATTACAAACAGCAATCATAAGATCAAATTTAATATGGCACAAATATCAACTATCGGCTATTGCCAGTAATTATACAAACACCATTGCCTTCGCAGTAGCCAAAATGACTGACAAATGTGGGGATGATAGAGGCGGTGGCAAAGGCAACGCCAGTAGCGATAATTCCTCCTTCTCAACTAACATAGGACGCCTGTACCACTATTGCCATATAACTGTACCCAAACCTTCATTAAAAATTTCAGTTGTGGTAAACAGGTATCTTTAACTAGACCACAGTTAACAAGAGATACAATCACCTTTACTGTAACACAGAGACAACCCGTTAATAATTTTGTAAAAATTAAACTTACTACAAATGTAGAAAGTACGAACATTATACAGGAAACTTTGACATGACTACTGAGGCATAAAATTTTTCTTAATAATTTTTTTGGGTGGATGCAAAAAATTTAGTAAACAGCTTGATCTCACTACACATGACTCAGAAATAAGGTAGCTAGACGGAACAATTTTCACCGACTATAAAGTACAATTTGTATATCAGAAAAATTACATCTGCATTCTATACACTTAGATGCTAAAATCAATTTGGAATAGTGACAGCCACAAGCCCGCACACACTGACAGAACTGAACTCAAGTAGTACCAGGGAAAAACCTTCATAAATAAAACATTTATATACAGGGTGTCCCAGCTATCTTGTCCACCCAAAATATCTCTGGAACAATAACAGCTATTGGAAAACGACTTTCACCGGTATCAATTTAGGGCTGGGGCCCATGAATGTACATATTTGGAAACATTCTAAAACGAAAGTATATGTGTTTTTTAACACAAACTTATGTTCACGCCTGAGCCTCAGGACGTGCGATAGCAGCGCATGTCGGGTGTTTCAAGCGTCAACTTCGCGTCTTAATATCTCGGGATGTAATGGGAATATTGCGATGCAATCAACGCCATTGTGTATGTGCTTTGTCATGCTATGGATTGCTGAAGAAAAAATATAGGAGGTCCATTAAAAAAACATAAGTTTGTGTTAAAAAACCTATATGCTTTCGTTTTAGAATGTTTCCAAATATGTACATTCATGGGCCCCAGCCCTACATTGATACCGGTGAAAGTCGTTTTCCAAGAGCTGTTATTGTTCCAGAGATATTTTGGGTGGACAAGATAGCTGGGACACCCTGTATGTAACAACGGGCAACCAGGATACTGAGTCAAAGTAGCCACCACGCGACACCAAGTGGCGTGCACACTAATCGAATGCTCACTGTGATTTCTCATAAAATCCAGCACCCAATGACAAACGTTTGCTCAGAAAGCGTCGAGAGAAGGATTTAACGTAGATTACTCGTAGTCGGAAACCCACGATTATCATCCAGCAGACGCCACAACGTCCAGTACTTGGAAAGGTCAGACCGGAGTCCTTCCCGGCACCACAGTGGACACAAACTGCTCGCAACATCAGTGGTAGAGGATACCCTTACAGATTTTAACGAGCAATGTTCACGGCTGCGACGAACTCTCGGCCAGGCCAAACCTGCAGTGAGCAAAGGCACCACTCTTCTCAATGGGCCACGGCAAACGCTTGGCCACAACGCGGCGCCTCAGTTGCGCTCTTCGCTGCCCGTGTGACACTCTCCTTTTCTCCAGGTCGCCCCAGCCCTTAACTATCTTCTCCTCCGACCAGCTATCTAGCGGCAACAGTAACGCTCCATGCGCTCATGCGGCCAGAGGGACTGCAAATCCGCGGAGTTACACGAAATGAAACGCGGGCGCACGGCACAAAAACAAATAAATACTTAAGTCATTAAATTTCACTCTGGCAGCGTAGACAAAACAGTTGCGATAAGTCATTAAAAGCTAATAACGTAGCTGGCTAAGGCAGTCCTCCGCACTTACACATGACTGTAAAGAAGTAACCGAGCGAGGTGGCGCAGTGGTTAGACACTGGACTCGCATTCGGGAGGACGACGGTTCAATCCCGCGTCCAGCCATCCTGATTTCGGTTTTCCGTGATTTCCCTAAATCACTCCAGGCAAATGCCGGGATGGTTCCTCTGAAAGGGCAAGGCCGACTTCCTTCCCCATCCTTCCCTAATCCGATGATACCGATGACCACGCTGTCTGGTCTCCTTCCCCAAGCCAACCAACCAACCATCCTGTAAAGAAGTAAAGAAGTTCAGCGCCCACCCGAGATTCAGCTTCGAATCACACCACGGTAAATACCGCCGTGCAGGACGGAAAACATTGGTGGAAAAGAGAAGCGAACGGTTGCCTTATAAACCCCACCTATTTTAAACATAAGCTTAGCTTGGAATTATAACACACCTTATTACTTGCAACAAGGTTCACCACGGTAAGAAGCATAACTAAAGTAAAGTGATTTGTCGACTTGGTGACATAGGCCACAAAAGTTTTGAACGTCATAAATAACGACCTATTGAACATAAAAAAGTTACAAAATCACAATAATTATAAACACATAATCTAATCACAACTGTATGACAGTTACCAATCTGAAGGGATTATGTGTTGATACGAGAGTCATGCTCCTCAAATCGTCTGGCCAACCACAGAAATTAGGAACCACAGGTTACCGAACCGAGTCCGATGTAGAAGCAGCAAGACACAAACACGCGCAGGAAGTGAACCCGTCACATTTATCAAGCTCACAAAAAATGGTTCAAATGGCTCTGAGCACTATGGGACTTAACATCTATGATCATCAGTCCCCTAGAACTTAGAACTACTTAAACCTAACTAACCTAAGGTCATCACACAACACCCAGTCATCAGGAGGCAGAGATAATCCCTGACCCCGCCGGGAATCGAACCCGGGAACCCGGGCGCGGGGAGCGAGAACGATCAAGCTCACAGCGGAGAGCAAGATCACCCTTTAGGAATGTCGAATTGATCTCGCCACCAAAACAAGGAATCAAAAGAAGCTCACCCAGCATCCAAAGCCGCTGTGAGATCACAAATAGTGGAAAAACTTGGAGCCGACAGGAGATTGTAGATGACGAAGAGCCGCCACTCACTTTCGCGTACAACTCTCTCGCGGATTGTAAAATTGTTGCTCTTGGTTTATTTATTCTCTTTGTAACAACACATTTACGAAGAGAGTTACGTGAAATACTTTTAGCAATGCTGTGCTTTGCTTTTCTTTATCATCATTACCTTTTAGCGGAATAAAATGTATATATGGAAGTCTGATTGTTCTGGATCTGGCCTACAATTTAAGGAACGATTTTTCGTAACTGCAACTCATGCTAAGAATCAATATATCTTCCCTACTTCATAGTGATTAAAAGTTGAAATTACTTTGTTATGAACACTGATGTTACAGTTCGTATGATCGTTCAAAAACACAAGTTCGCAGTGGATTTTATTTCTCGTTAAAATGCTATTTCATACCACGACTAGCCCAAGGACATGAGACTCTCATTAAAAAAATACGTTGTCACTATAAAGTTTGCCAGATCAGAACGGAGCACAGCAAGATTCCTATCAGATTCTGAAGGTACATTAAATTATTTGCACTGTAAATTATATCCTATCAGCAGCCCGCGTCAATCTGCAACACATCATAAAATCTGCTGATCTTCACTGCCAGTCTGGGAACTAAAAGAAATAATATTATTTTACTATTATTTTACCGCTTCCTTGCGGTATGCTCGACTATATTGTACGTCGTTTAAATACGCCGCGGCAGCGGCTCTTCGTTCTCCACGCAGCTCAGCACCACAGATAATATTTATATAACTGAAAAATGTCTCAACAGGATGGGATAATATGCAAGCAAGCTTAACAATAAATAATACAAGTTTTCATTTAAATAACTCTATTAAAACCCTTAAATATCTCAGTGATTACAGACCTTTGTGAATTCACACGTAATGGCGTACATTGCTTAGTCTCGACAAAAGAGTGCTACATTCGCGTTCTCTACGACAACAACAGGAGATCTTACTCGCACAACTTCCAAATCAAGAAGACAAAGACATTAATCTACATCACGCATTATATACTAGTTCCTTTTTTAATCTCTGTTTAACATTTATCTTCTGTGTCGGTTTTATTACTCGCCGACGCAGACGTTTTCAAAAATAAATAATAAAAAAAATACATTATTTTATGCAATGACACAATATGATACATCTAATTCTCTAATTACTACATAATATATTGTTTTTGTTTGTCTAGACGTTACAATGCCCCCTGGCAGCAATTGACTAACGTTGGAAATGTTCGGCAATATGCTGCCACTAACGTCTGTTTGGTTATTGTCTGTTACCTTGGTTGGATCATTCAGTTTACACTTCTTAGTTCCTTTACACTGTAGGTTTAATTACACTTTTTATACTGTTCTTACACTTTGCGAGGTGACCGTCAACCTAGTCCCAGGGTCATTACATTTATTTGGCTCCCCCATTCGGGCTACGTGCGATCAGAAAACCTGGGAAAACTGCGCCGGAGCCATGGTCATCTCGCCTGGTTTGTTTTAATACCCAGTTTGATCACAAAAAGTTCAGATTCTATCCAATGTTCACATATAACAAAGGCTATTTGTGAGATCATGTTAAACTTTTAGTCTCTTTGTTACCCATATAATATTTGTGTTTTGGATTGTAATGAAAGTCACTTATTACAGATTTTTACAGTAGTATCATGAATCGTCCTTGCATTTACTCGCGACAATTGGTTTAAAATGTCTAGAATTCATGCGAGTATACTTCATTAACATGACGAAAACATATTATATCTATATATCACTGAACCAATGAATACTTTGAGTCCGTATTGAATAACTCAAGAAAAAAAAAAACAAATGTTTGTCACGTCATTTCGTGTCCACTAAACCCTATTCATGTTAGTGCATTAAACACATATTTGATAGTTCATTTGAATGACAACAATGTTGTACGGAGCTGGCGGCGCGAAACAATTGTTGAGTAGCGTCGTCTGGAACGCCGCGTGCCGACGGCCGCTGGGTTCGACGACCTGCTCTCAGTAACAGCGACGTCGTGCTGACGTGGCGCCCAAGCAGTCGCGAACCGCGCTGAACCATTCGCCGATGTCGGCGAGTGGCAGTGGTTTACCGCGACCGGCTGGCTGGCGGCACGGCACTCGTCTCGGCTTCTCCGCATGGCTCCCCGTCGTAGTGCATGAAACAAACATTCCACAACGGTGTACTGTCTTTAAGGATACAGATTACTAGCTGTGGAAGAAGATGCAACTTGTTAAAAGCGTTTATTGTTCAGTAAGCCGTCGCTTCACTGGTATGCACAGGATGGTTTGGCGTGATAACAGGTTTCTTGTGGCTTTGTGACACTGGTATTCAAGGTTCGTCACACGCACATTGTACTACACATTTTCACTCACTCCACGGTTGGTACACTGCCAGAGCGTCTTTCAACACGTGAAAATGTTTCGTAACACACATACTAAATGTCCCCGTCGAGCGATGTTCGTTTAAATCGACTCCGAACGGATCAATAACTACTGTTTTTATACCCTGTCTATTGTTCGTTGAGCACTGCACTAGGACAGTTTATGACTCAACACTAGACTTATCGACG
Source organism: Schistocerca cancellata (assembly GCF_023864275.1). Lineage (NCBI taxonomy): Eukaryota > Metazoa > Arthropoda > Insecta > Orthoptera > Acrididae > Schistocerca > Schistocerca cancellata. The sequence continues at coordinate 468,837,716 of NC_064633.1, forward strand.
TATATATTGGTGCAGATACAACAGTCATTTTCTGTCCCTGCTACACACAATATTCCGTCCTTTCCCCCATTGTTTATGCACACAGTTTATTTTTTACTGCCTTTTAACTGTTCTTCGCATACTCACTCTAATCTACATGGCGTCTATTTGTTTTTACCTTATGACAACACACTTTTCATATTGTTACTAGGCGTATATAGCCCTTTTGTAAATTTTTTTAATTTTCTTATCAGTGTAGCTTGCCTGGTTATCACCCATCTATCAAACAGATTTTACCATGTGCATGACAGCTTGACTTGGGCATATTGCTCAATAAATACTTCATTTAGCACTAGCATTATTTTTAATGATTTTTCCTATATGACTACAGTGTAGGTTCCACATTGGTTGACTTAATTCGCGTATCGCGTAATGAATATTCAAGAGCGTGTACCAAGTACACAGGCTTCAATTGAAGCATTGTTATATACAAAGCGGAGTTTCCACGGAACCGGCTTGTTTTTTGATTAGCTTATGCTCCAGTGTCGTTCTCAAATCACTACTGGCAGCAAACATCACATAATTGTTGCATATTACAGAGTCCATGTTTGGCTAGTCGAGACTCTCTCTCTCAGGGCTCCTTATTCTAATACAATTACAACAGTTACCTTACTATATTAGATTGCGTCATTAATTGCACTTACACACTACACATAGAAAATGGTTCAAGAAATTAATCCTTTGTATAATGATTCAAGAAATTAATCCTCACGTTATCAACAAGAAGATTGTTCGTTGCTTAATGAGCATATAATATTTTAAATGGCTCTAATTGTCTGTAAACAAAATCTTTCCTGTGCAAGCTATTGCCTACTTTCTGAATCCACTTCCTCCAAGTTTCATTACACACAAATTTCTTTCTTAATACTAACATACTTATATTCTAAAACACAATTAAAATCTTCTTACAACTATTACTCTTTATATGTGATATGTCACTGAATAAATAACTTCACATCTTTACGTGGATACAATCCTTTGATCTTCCCCGTATGGGGATCATCTAAATTCTCAGGACGAGTCCGGACAGGTATGATAATTTTGTTAATGTCCCTCGCATCTAACACTAGCCTGATTTTTCCATTGGCTTTCGCCACTGCTACAAGAGGACTACTGTATGGAGAGAAGGAGGGCTCAATGATATCCCACTCTAACATCTTCCGAATCTCTTTAGCTACCAATTCCCTCCTCGACCAAGGGATGGAGTAAGTTGCGCGACAGTATGTTTTATGGGGCATCACCTCTATGTGATAGTGGTACCCTTTGACTATTCCTGGTCGGTCGGTAAATACCATAGTGTATTCCGATAGCAGCTGCGTCAACTGTTGCTTTTGTGTATCGCTTAACCCTTCAGATTCCTGCACTTTGGTTTGAAATGCCTGAACATTTATTTCAAAATTTCGATCCTCTAAATTCGGATAATAGAGGTCTGCTGCACGTGACAAATCATCAAGGTGTAGTACCCAAGGGTTCCTACCCTTGATATTGATTCGATTACAACACGGCACAAGTACCTCCTTCGATTTCATCATAGATAACTCAATCCTCCTACCCCTATTAACTATGCTTAATTTCCCCAAGGAGAGGTCGATCAATGCGTCCCTCTCACGGAGAAAATCTACTCCCAGAATGCAGGCCACCTTCAATCCTTTAACAACGAGGAACGCGCTCACTATGGCTTCGCCCTCCTTACAAATCTCCACCTGCACCTGGTACTTAACTGATTGGCTCTGTGCACTAATGGCTCCAGACACCTTACAATTATTAACCGGGAAAGTCGGAATGCTATGTCCTTTTCCCAGTGCCTTAAATAACTCCATACTCATTACACTTACTGAGGCACCTGTGTCGATGATTATATTCACTGCAACATCATTGATTTTCGCTTCGATAATAGCTTGCACATTTTCGTTATTATCTTTCTTACATTCGTGCGGTTCGTTCAGTAGATCTTTATCCATACTGACACCGTCGTTGTATCGCAGCATACGTATCCCAGGTATATTATTATCACTCGTGTTGCTCTCACTCCATCCCTCGGCCATCGATGGAGAGCATATCGAGGCCGATTCTAGTTTGTTGGATTAGTTACTTGTGAAGTACTTGGACGGCTATTGTCCGCGACCTCCACTATATGTACACTCTGATTTGTCGGCCGCCACGGCTGCGCCATAGGCGCGTTTTGCGGTGGTGGTCTATTGTTGTCATACCGGTCATTATCCTGTCGCTCTGGGCTTCTTCGCTGATTTTGCTGCCAATTTCGATTACTATCACTATAATTGCTCTGCCACTGACCTCGCGCATTCTTCCAGCGGTTGGTCCCTGACATTCCGGATTCGTACCGGTCGTCAAATCGACGCTTTTTGTTATAAGTTGTTTGTCCATACCCGTTCTGGCCTCTACCATTACTACCATTTTGCGAATGTTCTTGCCGCTTGTTACCACCCCCACCATTTCCATGGTTGTGGTTTTGTGCACTACTATTTCTGTCATGTTTACATCCTGACCCATTATTCCGCGAGTGATCACACGCTGATTTTGCGTCTTCCTGTATCAAGTCTATAGAATCTAGAACAGACAGGAAGTTTTCCATATCACTTTCTGGTACGTGTATTAATTTCTCTTTGATATGAATGGGTAAATGTGATTTTAGTAGTCTTATTATGTCTCTTGGTGATATAGGCTCGTCCCAGTAGCGTGTTTTGTTTATATATTTTTCAAAATACCGTCTCAAATTCCCCAGACGAGGTGAGTACGGTTCGGGATTATATACTTCTTTTCTTAGCCGCTCTTGTATACAAGGCGACCAATATTTCGATAGAAATGCCCTTTCGAACTGTTCATATGTCATGCAGCTATCTGCTACTTCTGTAGCCCACAACGCTGCGTCACCTTGAATGTACGACATTACGTATTGAATTTTCTGTGTTTCGTTCCACACACTGGGCAAGATATTTTTAAAGCTTTTTATGAGTACTACTGGGTGTACTGATTTCCGTTCAGTAGTAAACGTTTGAAATTGTCTATTTTTGATTAAACTTTCTTCCACTAATATTTTTGAACTACATGGTTTTGCTCCTGGGACATATGCTGTGTGCTCCGAACCGAAGCTACAGCTCTTCGCATTATCGACTACAGATTCCCCATTGTTGTATCGCGTATAAGTTTGTGCGTTGCCAAAACCATGGGCTGTTGGCGACAGAGGTTCCTGTTCCAAATGCTCTCTGCTTTGTGCTAAACCCTTCTCCAGGTCGGATATCCGTTTGTTCATATTCACTTGCCACTGCGGAATATCCTCCCTGAGTATTTGTTTGATGGTTTGCACGTCGTTCTGTACCTGACTATTTACTGCGGTACTGAACGATTCGGAGCCTCTATTTGCTATGGCTGCTTGTACTTTGGAATTAATGTTCTGGTCAATCTCACACTCCTTCACTTCTAGCCATGAGTTGAATTCTGTTTCAATTTTAGTTGCTTGTTCGTTCCACTTCTGCTCTACAAGCTGCGTGGAATCTATTTCTAGCTTTTCTACTCGATTGGCTAATACACCTATTTCGTCTACCCTGTTAGTGTTTGCTACTTGCAGGTTGTTGATCCGTTCAGTCAGCTCCTGCACGGCCTTAGGTATCGACTCATAATTCTGTTTCATATCTGCAATCTCTTTTTTCATGTTTTCTAACGATTGCACAAGTTGCTGGTCCCGCTCAGCTTGCCGGCGATCTCGCTCAGCTTGCTGGGCAAGGAAACTTTCTGTTAACTGGCGATCTCGCTCAGCTTGCTGGGCAAGTAAATTTTCTGCTAGCCTACGATCTCGCTCAGCTTGCTGGCGGTCTCGCTCGACTTGCTGTTGCGCAAATTCTGCCTGGTAATTCAGCACGCGCTCTAATATAGCCTGTAGCGAATACCCACCAGGCAGATTACCACTCTCTGGTTCCTGCTTTTCTGGTGGTGGTACAACTTCTTTCTCTACATCCCCTTGAGGACTAGTGGGCGGTGGCACCACTTCCTGTGCCCCTGCCCCCACATTCTCACATGTTATATCCTCAAAGAGAGTACTAGTACTACTTGAGGTACCCGGTTCCACATTTCCTGCACTAACTAATTGTTGTTCCTCAGTATCCATATTGCTCGGACGTTGACTACGCAGCTTAACCATATTCCTAAATTGCTTACTAAAACACAAAGTCTGACAGTTTTGCCCCTTGCACACAAAATACGTTAATTTATCTACACTAACTGCACACTAAAAATTACTATCTACCATCAACTTTGTCCTGTCACAAACACTAACATCAAACTACGCACAATATGCACACCACTAGCAAAATGAGATCACTTCACTGGAGCTCGACTTCTACAAACAGGACAACTACACTGTAGTCTTACCTTTAGTTTATCTTATCTCGGGGTTCGGCTGCCCCCGGATTACGTAGTCGTTACAGCTTCTCAGTACTATCAGGATCGTCTTCTCAGACTCGTTTGCAGTAGTACGTTTTGTCATGAAAGAGTGTTTACACATTCATTAATACATAGCAGTGATCATGATATACATACATACATTTATCACTAAATACATATATATCTACACATACATAACAATCAACACTGAAAGAAAAATACATAAAATTTTATATTTGTGGCCACTGTAAATTCGGGCCCCGCGTTTTTGGGCGACAGTTTCGCGTACAACTCTCTCGCGGATTGTAAAATTGTTGCTCTTTGGTTTATTTATTCTCTTTGTAACAACACATTTACGAAGAGAGTTACGTGAAATACTTTTAGCAATGCTGTGCTTTGCTTTTCTTTATCATCATTACCTTTTAGCGGAATAAAATGTATATATGGAAGTCTGATTGTTCTGGATCTGGCCTACAATTTAAGGAACGATTTTTCGTAACTGCAACTCATGCTAAGAATCAATATATCTTCCCTACTTCATAGTGATTAAAAGTTGAAATTACTTTGTTATGAACACTGATGTTACAGTTCGTATGATCGTTCAAAAACACAAGTTCGCAGTGGATTTTATTTCTCGTTAAAATGCTATTTCATACCACGACTAGCCCAAGAACATGAGACTCTCATTAAAAAAAATACGTTGTCACTATAAAGTTTGCCAGATCAGAACGGAGCACAGCAAGATTCCTATCAGATTCTGAAGGTACATTAAATTATTTGCACTGTAAATTATATCCTATCAGCAGCCCGCGTCAATCTGCAACACATCATAAAATCTGCTGATCTTCACTGCCAGTCTGGGAACTAAAAGAAATAATATTATTTTACTATTATTTTACCGCTTCCTTGCGGTATGCTCGACTATATTGTACGTCGTTTAAATACGCCGCGGCAGCGGCTCTTCGTTCTCCACGCAGCTCAGCACCACAGATAATATTTATATAACTGAAAAATGTCTCAACAGGATGGGATAATATGCAAGCAAGCTTAACAATAAATAATACAAGTTTTCATTTAAATAACTCTATTAAAACCCTTAAATATCTCAGTGATTACAGACCTTTGTGAATTCACACGTAATGGCGTACATTGCTTAGTCTCGACAAGAGAGTGCTACATTCGCGTTCTCTACGACAACAACAGGAGATCTTACTCGCACAACTTCCAAATCAAGAAGACAAAGACATTAATCTACATCACGCATTATATACTAGTTCCTTTTTTAATCTCTGTTTAACATTTATCTTCTGTGTCGGTTTTATTACTCGCCGACGCAGACGTTTTCAAAAATAAATAATAAAAAAAATACATAATTTTATGCAATGTCACAATATGATACATCTAATTCTCTAATTACTACATAATATATTGTTTTTGTTTGTCTAGACGTTACATCACCTCAAAATCTGGTCTGCCAAAGGAATAATGTCTTTGTATGTCCACCTTTTTAGCGATGGTCCCGGGACTCGGCTGTTCAAATGACGATGTCAAATTACACACCTTTCAACCGTCAGTTTTCAGCCTTATTTTACTAGGAAACCAGTTTCGGTGCTTTATCGCGCCATCTTCATACCCCTGACCCACGTGTAGGAATAATCTATCTCGTTCGTGATCGAAGCAGGGGCCAGCAATGCTGGTATTACTGTCTACTTGATACTGTGACCACTTCAAACATCACCCGCCGACGGTACCAGTATTGCTGGCTCCTGCTTCTATCACCAGCGGGTTAGATTGTTCCTACGCTTCGGTCAGTGGCCGGAAGATGGCGCAATAAAGCACCGAAACTGGTTGCCTAATAAAATATGGTTGAAAATTGACGGCTGAAACGTGTTTAATTTGACTTTATCAAAGGAATAATGTGTCCTCTCCCATTTCCGGTACAATTCGTCACCGCAAGATGCTGTGCCAGACGAATCGCCAATTGACGGGCGTTGGAACAAACGCTTCCCTCGCTACCCCTCCGGGAGACGGCCACAATGTAACTCGCGACTGACGTGCCACGCCAGCTTCACGACAAAGATAGTGTTCCAGGGGACGTGGCAAGAGATATCGATCGTACACGGTTTACGTTTCTTTAAATGTATTTCGCACATGTCAGTAAATATATTTCACCGGTAGACCCTATTTCTAGCGAATTTCACTCTTCAGTTTCATTTTCTTGCAGGTCAGCGTTTATAGCGTCTTATGGCCTGACATATGTGTCGTACAGTACTTTGGATGTACATTCAGTGGCATACGTGAGACAGTCTGCGAAATGTGTTGTGCATGAAGTTAGCAGTAAAGAAGTAACAGGTAAAAACGTCATGCATTATGCGGCCGTTTTCCACGCATCTCAGCGTTTGCCGTCATATCTACTCAACCATGTGCCCTATAATCTATTTTAGTAAATACGTTCTGCGGTATATCTGGATACTGTCTTCGAAATAATTTGAAAATATAATGAACGGCGAAGGTGTAATAAATTTAAATGTCATGTATGATGGGGCAGTTTTCCACGCATTCCGCTGCTCATAAAGTCATATCTCCTGAACTATATTTCGTACAATAGTATAATTTTGCTGGTATATTCAGTGGCACAGGGGAATACTGTCAAGAAAGTGCGTCGTGAATGCACCTAGTAGAAAAGGAGCAATCAACTAAAATTTCATGCTTCATGTTGCAGTTTTACTGCATGAACAGCGAAAATGTAGTAATGGATAAACTTTATTCCTTTCATAATTTTATGTGGCCTGTCAGCGTGAAAATGTTTCGTAAAGGTTTAAAATTATGTATGGAGTTTGTTGAAAATCACTAAATGCTCCAGCTCAAATACTGGGTAGATAAAATTTCAGTTTTCACGTGCTATACACCACTTTTCACACTCACACCCTGATCCCCACATCGATTGTTTCCAGACAGTAAGTGATATGTGTACCATTTTGGCTGAAATCACTCCAGCGGTTTAGGAAGCGATGTGGAACATACATACATACATACATACGTATGTACGTACATACATCCATTTTCATAATGTGTATAGATAAAATTATTTGGCACAAGACGTAGTCCTTCATCCATTCTCCCATCGAATCCAAGTCTACCCGCGTTCAGAGACATGTGACTGGTGAAGTTTATTTGGGCCGTGAGGAGCCTCGACATATCTCTCAGACATTTGTCACCGCCATATAGCAACAGCAGCAAAATCTGTATTTCCTCTTAAGACAATAGTCATCACTATCGATCGAACACTAACTTACGGAGCCATCTGCTTGAATACCAATAGAAACGTGTCGGCAATAACGCCTCATTCCGGAAACGAGGTGGTACAGCTTAGGGCGACACAGCCTCATCTTCTGAGAATGTCGGAATTAGCCAGTCTGCAGCAGGATTAGCCTGTCCCGTCTAGTAAAGCTGTAGTCATGCCAAGCAGGGCTCACTTTGCCCTAAGCGAGACGAACACTATATACAATATCTATTGTCTAGCAGGTATTTCATCCCTGGATATGCACCCTGAATCTACCGTCCGACTAAAATGAAGTAGAGCAATAAATCTACTTACCCATTCACTATAAGGCTACTTACCAGCAACCACCTGACTCCAATCAAATACACGTTCCCTCCATGCTAAATACTCTCACTGAAAAACCTTCAGGATTCAGACTAAATTCCTGACGTCGCCCAGGCTGCTGTACAACAGTATGGATGGTACCATGTGAGACCGTGTGGCCATGAAGAAACCTAGCCGACATGGAAAACGCTTAGCAAGGTACGACCTGCAGCCGGCAGATGTAGAACCAACCTGAAGATATGGGATTCTCTTGTCTCCACCGTGTGCGAATGTAGCCACCCGTAGGTAATCTTCTCATCTACAACCTGTGCCTAATTACGTGCTCTTAAACAAAAAAGAAAATAAAACTGATGACAGCTATCCATAAGGCCTGTACATTTAAAATGTGTGTTATTATGTAACATCTGTAGGTAGAAAACTGCTAATGGTTTTATTAATTGCATCAAACAGAAATTAACTGCATACTGTTTTGATTGTATGACGTATGTCTTCCGTCAAGAAATAAATTACAAAATTTATATCAGTGGATGAGTAGAGAATAAGTAAATCAAAATGTTGCACAAATTTTCAGGTGCATTGATTTCTCCAAATGAGTGATGCCGTTTTGAGAGTTACTGTGAGACAACGTGTGACCTTGTATCGCATATACGACATCAATACAGTTGAATATACGAAACTTTGTAGAAGACTGGAAACAAAACCTGACAGTGAAATCTCGCCTTACCATTAAGAAGTAAACTGTAACACTTCGCGCAGCTAGTTCACTTACTACGAGAAGAAACTAGAGCCATGACAATTTCTCGTGTATCAATTTGAATTATGTGTGACTTTCAATTGTGCATTATTTTCCATATAATCAGATCCTGTTTGTACCGTTTTGCAGGGATTATGTACTGTTACTTACTGTTTTCCCTTCTCATTATGTAACTTGTTTCGGCAGTCGTGTTTATTCAACATTTCTGCGCCAGTCACATTTTTGTATTGTTGACTAACGACTATTTATTAATTCATTCACCGTTTTGGCGCTGTTTGGACGGATATTCGATACGTCTGTTAGCATTTACAATTTCAGTTACTGGACAAATTACAATTTGAGCTCATATATTATTTTACAGTAGACTTATTTATACATATGTGCAGTATAATTTATGGAAATGTACTCATAGCAAATACTTTATAACGACGGGCGTTGAATAAGAAATGCAACATTTTTTTTTCTCGCGCAATTCCGGCTGAAAGTGGTTCAAGTGGCTCTGAGCACTTTGCTACTTAACTGCTGAGGTCATCAGTCGCCTAGAACTTAGAAATAATTAAACCTAACTATCCTAAGGACGTCACACACATCCATGACCGAGGCAGGATTCGAACGTGCGACTGTAGCGGTCGCTCGGTTCCAGACTGTAGCGCCCAGAACCACACGGCCACTCCGGCTGGCCTCCTGCTGAAAACACACAGAATTTCTTGTGGCACATCGTGGAATATTCCCGCTTGAGCACCTGTAATTTCACGAATTTACCATAGGTGGCAGCGCCGCTATGCGTAACCTTCAAAATGGCGTCTCCAACGGAGCTGCATTAAAAGCACAGAGCCACCATTAAGTTTTTTTTGGCCGAAATCCGAAGCAACGCAGATATTCACAGGTGCGTGCAGAATGTCAGTGAACAGAAGCACGGTGAGTTGCTGAGCAAGGCGTCTACCACCAGCGCAACAAGCTCGTGCAAACCTGCCCAATCTCCCACGTGCTGGTCGGCCACACACAGCTCTGACTCCTGTGGTGTTGGAAGGTTAGACACTGTCGTTCGAGGTGATCGATGGATGCAATCCAGCGCCTCGCTGGTGAGAGGGACGTCTCTGTCGGTACTGCTGAGAGACTCGTCCTGCAGATGGAGTACTCAAAGGTGCGTCTTCGCTGGGTTTCTCGTCGCCTAACAGAAGCCCATAAAGAGCAGCGTAAGACCATATGAGCTGAATTGCTTGCGCGTTACGAAGCTGATCGTGACTAATTTTTGTCGAACATCTCCACGGGTGATAACTCATGGGCTCATCACTTCGAGTCAGCAGTCGATGGTATGAAGGCACACCACCGCTCCTCCCAAGAAAAAGGGACGTTGAAGGCGTTATTCTGTTTGATAATTTATGATGAAACGATCAACTCTGAAGTGAAACTTCCTGTTAGATTAAAACTGTGTGTCGGACGGAGACTCGAACTCGGAGGAAGCTGTGAGGACGGGTCGTGAGTCGTGCTTGGGTAGCTCAGTTGGTAGAGCACTTGCCCGCGAAGGGCAAAGGTCCCGAGTTCGAGTCTCGGCACACAGTTTTAATTTGCCAGGAACTTTCATATCAGCGCACACTCCGCTGCAGAATGAAAATCTCATTCTGGAAACATCCCCCCACGCTGTGGCTAAGCCATGTCTCCGCAGTATCCTTTCTTCCAGGAGTGCTACTTCTGCAAGGTTCGCAGGAGAGCTTCTGTGAAGTTTGGAAGGTGGGAGACGAGATACAGGCAGAATTGAAGCTGTAAGGAGAGGTCGTGAGTCGTGCTTGGGTAGCTCAGTTGGTGGAGCACCTGCCCGTGAAAGGCAAAAGTCCCGATTTCGAGTCTCGGTCTGACACACAGTTTTAATCTGCCAGGAAGTTTCATATCAGCGCAAAGTCCGCTGCAGAGTGAATATCCCACTCTGGAAACTCTGAAGTGTATTGTGCTGCCAAAGGCAATTGAAGAAACGACCTCAGCGTGTTTGTCGCCACAATAATGCAAACGAACTTGTCCTTCTCCTTGACAGATCCCGCACATTCCGCCTTCTATCTGTCTGCCCCAATGACGGATATACTCTGTGGGAAGCAGTCACATTATGTTGAGAAATGGAGTTTTGTAGCCAAAAGAATTGGAAATAATACGGTGTATTGAAATCCTGAATTTACGCTCTACAGCTTCCCCTTGTACCATGGAAGCTATTCCCGCATATCTTAGGAAGAATCCTACCTTCTTCACACGTCTTCTTGTCGGTGTTTCCTTTATGTTTCTTTCCTTGCCGATTTTGCGGAGAACGTCCTCATTCCTTACCTTAACAGTCTACCTAATATTCAAAGTTCTTCTGTCGTAAAGCATCTCAATTCCTCGAATCCTTTGTGTTAGTTTTCCAACAGTCCATGTCTCACTATCATGTAATTCTGTGCTCCAGACATACATTCTCATTAATTTCTTCCTCAAATTGAGACCTATGTTTGGTAATAACAGAATTATCTTGACCTGCGAAGAACTTTTTTCCAGTGCTAGTCTGCTTTTTATGTAGCCTGTCATGATTTATTTTGCTGCCTAGGTAGCAGAATTCCTTAATGTCACCCGCTTTGTGATCTCAAATTCTGATCTTACTCTCAGCCCACATTCTGTACTCATTGCTTAAGAAGACAATTTGGTAAAGCTGTTTGCTGAAGGCTGCTGTCTTCCTCCTCTCCCTTTAAATATCGTCGTTTGCCGCTTGTAAAAATCAGTACTTCTATTTTCAATGTAACGGGATTTGTTTTTATAATTAATGGCTGCTGTGTATGAGAAAGTTTGCTAAACTTGTTCAGTCCATTAAATGATTACCATTTTCCAGAAGTATTCTACCCGGCTGCTTAATAAGATAATATCATTATTTTCTGCTTATAAACATCTGTACTTCTGGTTCAATGTACTGCAAGTGATTTTTTATAAATAATGGTAGCTGTAGATGAGAAACTCTCCTAAACTTCAGCCCATTTAGCAAACTGTAACTGTGCATTAAGTGATTATAGAATTTAATTCGGTGAAACTGTTTACCGATTGCTATTGTCTTACATGCCTCCACTTAAATATAATCACTTGCTTTTTGTAAAATAATCTCTTCTTGGTTTCAGAGTAATGAATGGTGTTTTAGTAATGAATAGTAGCTGTATCTTAAACATTCAGCTAACTTCTCTGTTAAGTTAACCCTGAAGCTGACTGTTCAATCAGTATTGATTGTTTTTTTTAAGGTCTGTACCCTGACATATTTTTGATGGTAACTAATTAAAACCCTGGTAACTGTGTAAATAGTATTTGTTTGTTATTTATGTTTATATATTCTTTTTCTTTTTGCTCTTAACATGTTGAACAATGTGGCAACCATGTGGGGACTCCACGTTTTCCATTTGGGGACACCTCCTGAACATTCTCACCCGAGTGTCACAGATAAAATGCCAGCAAAACGTGGTTTTATTTGCCCTCTGAAAAGACTGAACAGCGGTTCTAGTACTCCTTTACCTGTGTCAAATGTAAATTATACTTGGTTCATTTGATTGATTAAGCGCTTGTATAGAGGTAACCACCGCCAGTATTGAAGCCAGGCCCTGCCCAGTGACAGGTTATCTCAAGAAGAATCAACTTCTGTATGAATTAGGCATCAATCTGGGGAGGGGACAGTGGCAGAATTGGCTGCTCGCTTATGCAATGCTGTCGGGTAGCCCTTGGGCCTCAGCCTCGCCTCCGCTCTTGAGCTGTAGAGGTACGTGCTGTGATCTGTGGTGGTTCAGTGGGGTTGTCAGGACCGTAGGGATGTGTAGGTTTCTTAATGTATAATCAGCCTAGGCGTGACAAGCTCCATAGGATTCAAGCACAGGCCAACCATTGGGTGAATCGCCTTGGGGAATTAAACGAGGTATCCTTAAGTCTAACTACAGTGCCATCATTAGTCAATTTAGAGACCTACAAGTGAATTTAAGCCTTCTAACATTGGACGACAAACTAGGGATTATGAGAGCTGTTAATCTACGGCTCCAGGAGGAAGTGTGCATGAAACTGTGGGACCAGTGGATGTGCCTCCCATAACGCATTTCCTTAAAACCTTTGGGAGCATTAGAGAGCATGAGGTTTGGCTGGCTATGTAAAGATACATCAGATATTGAGAGGATGTCATCTGTGCAAACAATCGAAACCTAATTCCAACTCACTCAAATGTCTACTGGGATCTACTCGTGAGAGCAGGCCCAAGGATCGCCTCTTCGTAGAATCCCCTCCCACGTTCCCAGTGGGAGGGGAGGTCGTTATACCTTAGTGGTGGTGAATGGGTTTTCTCGTTTTGACTTGTTTATCTCCAGCCGTGTGGTCACTAGTGGCCAATCTGTACATCTTAAAAGTCTTTGCTGTTTTTGAACCACCGAGTGCCTTCTGAGTCGCAATGCACTGGCATTTGCTTCTATGGAATCCTGAGGATTTGTTTCGACTATGCTGTTAGACGTATTAACACCACCCCACACTACCTACAACCATATTTAGCTAAGCATGTAAACAGCGATCTGAGGCTGCCTTCATATTTTATGCCAAGTCACAAAAAACCTTGACGTAATTCTGTCTTGTGGTTAAATCTGGCCTTTAACACTGTTCAACATGAAGAAACCGAACCACTCCAGCCTCTTAAACCCTGGCCTATCCATTTCATTCTCCCTTGAATAACCTATGGAACATTGATCACTTAGTCCCTCAGCGAGACTCACCTCAAACCTTTCAACCAGGAAAAAGGCCAAAGGTGCAGATGGAAGGCACAGAAGCGCTGTTATGGGAGGAGCGACTTCTAGGGGAAGGTTGGGGACCAAGTCATTATCCATAGGTTCAGTATCTTACCCAAGGCTGGACCAAACCCTGCTAGTAAACTCTGACTCACCGTTTCATAGGACTCTGTAAAATCGTAATGTTTCTGAGCCCCATTAATGTGTTGGTCCATAACGAATTGAATGGGAAGAACTTTAGAATCCATGTTGGTCAGATTATTGAGGGAAGTTAGCCCTTGTCACTCTCTATTGCCACAGACGCTTGACCGCACTGGGGGCGGGGGGTGGGGGTGCGGGGGTCTTTCAGTTTCAGTGAGGGTTGGGATGCTGAAATGGTTCAAATGGTTCGAAGCACTATGCCACTTAACACCTGAGGTCATCAGTGCCCTAGACTTAGAACTACTTAAACCTAACTAACCTAAGGACAACACACACATCCATGTCCGAGGCAGGATTCGAACCTGCGACCGCAGCGGCAGCGCGGTGCCGGACTGAAGCGCCTAGAGCCACTCGGCCACATTGGTCGGCTGAGGGAGGCCGAGCCTTATGGGCGTGATAATGAGGCGATTTCTTTCCTCTAGGATCTTCTTTTGCTCTTAAGACTTTGTGAGTGGTGACCTTGCTAGTGGTAAAAGCGCGATGTGGGAAGGCTTCGTGATCAGCGAGGTCGGTGAGAAAACGGAGCATTTTTCTGAGGTGTAAGCCGTTCGAGGCTTTTGATGGTGCGGGGGCCAGACAGTCAGCTCTGGTGACGGTAGAGCGACTGGTTCACAAGTGGTCACTTTTTCCCACCAAGTGGTTTCTGTCAGAGGCAGTGTGATTTGGATCCAAGGGCTACTTGGAGTTGCTTTTGAGCAGTTTCACGGTAGCAGAGGCTCACCAGTTTCTTGGCGTCTAAAGGAGCAGAGAATGGCCCCATCCTGCCAAAGCTAAGTGAACTGCTTTTGTCTCCCACCTCTGTTCCTCTCTTTCTCGTTCTGTATGGTTTTGTGTTACCTTCATGCATGATTATTCCGACTGGAAGTACGGTTATTTGCTGTAGCTGTTTATTGAAGGCCGCTATTTTCCCTCTACCTCCCTCTTCCAAAAATGTTGTTTGTTGTTTATGAAAGACCTGTACATGTTTTAAATGTGTGGACGGTGTTACGTAATTAATAGCAGCTGTGTACATTATCCTTAATTTGCTTAGTGAAGTTAAGTGTCTGTTACAATCCATTAGTGGCCACGGAGTTTTGTCTAGAGATCTTAGCTCTTGCTGCTTAATAAAGTAATTTGTTAAAACAGTTTACTAAAGGGTGTTGTCTGCCCCCCCCTTTTAAAAAAGTAATTTGTTGAATACGAAAACCTTCATTTCAATGTATGAAAATATATATTATTGTAAGTGGGAGCTGTGTATGAGAAATTTTGCTAAACTTGTTCAGTGCATTAAGTGGGTACTGATCAGCACCCCCCCCCCCCCAAGAAATCTTTACTTGTTGGTAAAGCAGTTTATTGAAGGCTGCTGTTTCGTTTGTCCCCCTTTAAATATCATTGTTTTTTGCTTACGTCTGTGTGTGTGTGTGTGTGTGTGTGTGTGTGTGTGTGTGTGTGTGTGTGTGTATGTGTGTGTGTGTGTGTATGTGTGTGTGTGTGTTTGTGTGTGTGTGCGTGTGTGCGTGTGTGTGTGTGTGTAAGTGAATTCCTATGGGACAAACTGCTTATGTCATTGGTCCCAAGACTTACACACTACTTAAACTAACTTATCCTAAGAACAATACACACACCCATGCCCGAGGGATGACGCGAACCTACAGCGCGAGAGGCCAAACAGTCCGCGACATTGCAGTCTCAAACCGCGCGGCCACTTCCCGCAGCGCGAATGTCTGTATTTATGTACCCACTGTAATGATAGGTTTCTCTATAATTAATGACAGCTGTATATGAGAAAAAAACTATTACATACTCTATTTTTCTAAACGAGATACAGAGTGACTGCTTCTAGGTGACATTTGCTATTAGTACTATTATTGCCTTTCTTTTAATAAACGTCTTATTGCAACTGTTTGCTTTTTGATAGGGTGTTCTGAATGGATGTAGGACTTTCGGTTCTCAGTAATGTCACTATGGTACCTCATGACGGGGTTAGCTAAACTTCGGTCAGCAAATTCCATGACCGAACATCACTGTCTTTGAAACAAAGCACTGTCATTAGTATACCATGAAACTTCCTGGCAGATTAAAACTGTGTGCCCGCCCGAGACTCGAACTCGGGACCTTTGCCTTTCGCGGGCAAGTACTCTACCAACTGAGCTACCGAAGCACGACTCACGCCCGGTCCTCACACCTTTACTTCTGCCAGTATCTCGTCTCCTACCTTCCAAACTTTACAGAAGCTCTCCTGCGAACCTTGCAGAACTAGCACTCCTGAAAGAAAGGATACTGCGGAGACATGGCTTAGCCACAGCCTGGGGGATGTTTCCAGAATGAGATTTTCACTTTGCAGCTGAGTGTGCGCTGATATGAAACTTCCTGGCAGATTAAAACTGTGCGCCCGACCGAGACTCTAACTCGGGACCTTTGCTTTTCGCGGGCAAGTGCTCTACCAACTGAGCTACCGAAGCACGACTCAAGTTTCATATCAGCGCACACTCCGCTGCAGAGTGAAAATCTCATTCTGGAAACATCCCCCAGGCTGTGGCTAAGCCATGTCTCCGCAGTATCCTTTCTTTCAGGAGTGCTAGTTCTGCATGGTTCGCAGGACAGCTTCTGTAAAGTTTGGAAGGTAGGAGACGAGATACTGGCAGAAGTAAAGCTGTGAGGAACGGGCGAGAGTCGTGCTTCGGTAGCTCAGTTGGTAGAGCACTTGCCCGCGAAAGGCAAAGGTCCCGAGTTCGAGTCTCGGTCGGGCACACAGTTTTAATCTGCCAGGAAGTTTAATATCAGCGCACACTCCGCTGCAGAGTGAAAATCTCATTCTGGATTTGTATACCATAACTGCATTGCATTGAATGAGATCACCTGCTTTTTACATTTATAGGTTCCTCGTGTAAATTCTAATTTATAGACCTCCCATAGCTTCTCTCATTCATTCATGAAAGCTGTTTCTTTGTCTGTGACATACTGTGATCACGAGTTACCTAGGTTACTGATTCACATACGCATTTCTCAGTATCTGATTGCCGTCAAGATATTTCTACTCATTTGTTGGGTCACTTTGTGCATCTAGGGACATACAGAGGTTTCATATTATTTATAATTTTTTGCGTAAAATTAATTTTAGTTTTTGTGGGGCCACAAGGCTGAACAATACCATACGAAAAGGCAGACAGATTCGTTGAACAATGGCGAGGCTCGTTATCCAGCTGTTATACTAACGTGACAACAGGAAGGTCAGCTGTTTAATAGTTTTTACGTGTTTAGACTGAAGGGGGAACTAAAAATTTGTGTGAAGATCGGGAAGTAGACTGGCTTGGCAGTGAGAATTTGGATCGAGGACAGAGGCGTGCCACGGTAATCCATGCAGTTCTCTGGACCCCTGTTCCAATTTGGCTTGGTGGAGCGCCTTTGCCTAATAATCAGAAGACCCGGGCTCGATTCCCGGCACTGGCATATATTTTCACTCGCCGCTTCAGTTTTTATACATGAGAACATATATGAGAACAGTAACGTTTCTGAATTTCATTTTTTTTATTGTTTGTGGTTCATGAAGTAAAATTTAAGGGAGGAAATGGTCGAAAATGTCAGATTATATTTACATGTAAACAGGGTACTGGGTAATCACTATGTGGGAGTACATCGTTCACGTGGATATGAGAGTGCGGTTAATGCTATAAATAGACTAAAGAAAATGAATCACCACATCCGTATTACTGAAGAACTTAATTTCAAACAACTATTTTGGGAGCAATACTTACGTTTTCTTCAGGTTCACTATAAATCAGAAGAGTATTTTCATTCCTTTGCCCATTAATTGTAGAACCCATATAATATTAGTTGCGTGGATTGTTTGTGTGGATTGTTTGCTGGATGTATTATAGTCTCTGTCTTCCTCTACAATTTTTGCCCTCTACAGCTCCCTCTACTACTATCGAAGAAAATCCCTGATGCCTTAACAGATGTCCTATCATCCTGTCCCTTTCCCTTGTCAGTGTTTCCCTCCTGTTCTTTTCCTCTCCGATTCTGCCCGAAACCTCCTCATTCCTCACCTTATCATTCCAGCTAATTTTCAACATTCGTCTGTAGCACCACATCTCAAATGCTCCAATACTCTTCTGTTCAGGTTTTCCCGCAGTCTGTGTTACACTATCATACAATGAATTGCTCCAAACCTACATTCACAGAAATTTCTTCCTCAAATTAAGGCTCACGTTTAATACTAGCAGAATTCTCTTGGCAAGGAATACCCTTTTTGCCTGTATTAGTCTGCTTTTGATGCCCTCCTTGCTCTGTCCATCATTGATTATTTTGCTGCCTAGGTAGCAGAATTCTTTAACTGCGTCTACTTTGTCCATCAATCCTGATGTTAAGTTTTGGCTGTTCTCCTTTCTGATAGTACTAATTAATTTCGTCTTTCTTCGTTTTAATCAAAATACATTGTCTCTACTCATTAGACTGTTCATTCCCTTCAGCAGATCGCATAATTCTTCTTCACTTTTACTCGAGATAGGAAAGTCGTCAGTGAATTGTATAATTGATATCCTCTCATCTTGAATTTTAATTCCACTCCTAAACCTTTCTTTTATATCCATAGTTCCTTCTTCGATGTACAAATTGAACAGTAGGGCCTTACACCCTTTTTAATCGTAGCACTACTTTCACGGTCGTCGACTTTTATTATTCCCACTTGTCTCTCTTGTAGCCCCCTCCCCCCCCCCCCCCTCTCCCATTAACTTACCCTCATTTTTCTCAGAATTTCGAACACTTTGACCCTTTTTACATTGTCGTGTCCTTTTTCCAGCTCGACAAATTCTGAGAACGTACCTTCATATTCTTTGGTCTTGCCTCCTTTATCAGTTTCAACAACACAAATGCATCTTTGGTACCTTCAACTTTCCCAAATTGATCGTCATCTAACATAGCCCTCATTTTATTCTGCAACCTTCTGTATATTTTTCTTATCAGCAACTTGTATGCATGAGCTGACTAAACAATAACCCTCGCACATGTCAGATCTTGCAGTTTCCGGAATTGTGTGGACGATATTTTTCTGAAACTTAGATGCTATGTCCTCAGACTCATACATTGTGCACACCAACGTGAATAGTCGTTTTGTTGCCACTTCTCTCAATGATTTTAGAAATTCTGATGGAATCTTGTCTATCCCTTCTGCCTTATTTGATCTTAAAACCTCCAATGCTCTCTTAAAATCTGATTCTAATTCTGGATCCCCTATCTCTTTTAAATCGATTTCTGTTTCTTCATCTATCCCATCAGTCACATACGCCGCTTCATAGGGACCTTCAGTGTAAACTTTCCACATACCCACTTTCTCCTCTGCATATAACGGCAGAATTCTGTTGCCCTCTAAATATTACCAGTCTTGCTTTTAACTTCACCGAAGGCTATTTTTACTTTCCTACATGCCGAGTGAGTCCTCCGAACAATCATTTCCTTTTCGATTTCTTCACGTTTTTGATGCAGTCATTTGGTTTCAGCTTCCCTGCACTTCCTATATATTTCATTCCTCAGCAAATTGTATTTCTGTATTTCTGAGTTTCCTTGAACATTTTTGTACTTTCTTTTTCTCATCGATCAGCTCAAGTATTTTTTTAATTCCTTATGGTGTCTTCACTGGTTTTTTTCCATCTTCTGTGATTACCCTTTTTAAAGATGCCATCCCCCTTCGTTTGTACCGCGTAATGAGCTATTCCTTACTGCTGTATTTACAACCTTAGAGAACTTCAAGCGTATCTCGTCACTCCTTAGTTCTTCCGTATCACACTTCTTTGCGTATTGATTTTTCCTGACTAATCTCTTAAACGTCAGCCTAGTCCTCATCACTACTACATTGTGATCTGAGTCTATATCTGCTCCGGGGTACGCCTTACAATCCAGTATCCGATTTCGGAATCCCTCTCTGACCATGATGTAATCTAACTGAAATCTTCCCGTATCACCCGACCTTTTCCAAGTATACCTACTCTTATCGTGATTGTTGTACAGAGTATTCGATATTACTGGCAGAAATTTATTATTCTCTCTCATTCCTTGTCCCAAGCCCATATTATCTTGTAACTATTGCTTCTACTCCTTGCCCTACAACGGCGTTCCAGTCCCCTATGAGTATTACATTTTCATCTTCCTTTGTGTATTGTATTAGCGTTTCAATATCCTCATATACTTCGTCCGTCTCTTCATCTTCAGTTTGCGACGTCGGCATGTCTACCTGCACTATCGTTGTCGGTATTGGTTTGCTGTCGATTCTAATGTGAACAAAACTATTACAGAATGTTTATAGTAACTCACTCTTAACCCTACCTTCCTGTTCATAGCGAATTCTACTCTCTTTTGTACCATTTGCTGCTGCCGTTCATATTACCCTTTACTCATCCTTGTCTTGTATCCATTTCATTTCACTGACACCTACTATATCTATATTTAGCCTTTCGATTTCCATTTTCAGATTTTATAGCTTTCGTGCAACGTTAAAACTTCTGACATTCCACGCCACGACTCGTTGAGCGTTATACTTTCGTTGGTTATCCAGTCTTTTTCTTATGGCCACCTCTCCTTTGACAGTCGCCTCCTGGGTATCGCAATGGGGGCTATTCCGGAATCTTTTGCCAGTGGAGAGACCATCATGACACGTTTTCAGTTGCAGTCAACATGCCCCATGGATTCATGTGTCTTTAATGCAATGATTTCAATGGCCTTCTGCATGAGCTAGCCTTTGATCATTGTTGCCACTAATACTACTACTACTTTTAATTGGTTGCCCTCCACTGAGTTTAGTCGTGCAGCATTGATGTGGTACACTAGACTAAGTGATATTTTATGAATCTGAAAGTTAAACTTAGTTTGAACTCTGCACAGTAGTCGTTTCTAGCCTGGGAGGTGTGTAATGAAAGATACTCGTGGTTGAGAAAGCTTGATCTCTTAAGGTAAGTGAACATAAGTCTGTGGACAATATTTCAGTAGAAAATGAGTTAGAGTTTACTGTTAAATCACTACCATTACTATCCAAGTCCAGGCCAACGGATGTGAAAGATATTTAAGCAAAAGTTATCAATAAGGAATATCAACAACTATTTGGTGAAAGGTCTGAACGCACTAACGTATAGTAATGTGAAAGAAGTAACTTAGAGGACTAAGTGAGGGTGTGTTAGATATGTTGAATAGAAAGATTGTTATCGTGATGCTTTAATGGTTCAAATGGTTCAAATGGCTCTGAGCACTATGGGACTTAACATCTGTAGTCATCAGTCCCCTAGAACTTAGAACTACTTAAACCTAACTAACCTAAGGACACCACACACATCCATGCCCGAGGCAGGATTCGAACCTGCGACCGTAGCAGTCGCGCGTTCCGGCCCGAGCGCCTAGAACCATGGACCACCGCGGCCGGCGATGCTTTAATGGATAAGTTGGTAATGCAATATGTAGGTGGAAATATTGTGGAAGAGTGTGACCATCATATCAATACTATCTCACTCAAATGATTTGACGGATGCATATCCATACTTCCAAGAGTACTGCAGATAAAGTCTTTAATTTACAACACATTTGTGTTGTAAAGCAGCAGATAGTATTCAGTAAGAAGTACTCGTATTACTGCCAAGATGCACATTTATTCTCACAACTTAGAAGCTGGCACTTAGTAGGATTATATTTTTGGAACTGACATGCCTATAGAGAGCTATGCGCCTGCTCCACCCATCCACTCACTGACAGCAGTTACCCTGTTCTATGTCTGTAAAAACGAGTGCCCTCTTCGGCCAGCGGTGGAGCCATCTCAGGTAAGACGTGGATGTATACTAGAGGAAGGCGGAAGTAGTGTCTTCAGCCGGCGGCGGTGCAGAGTTTCCAAGTAGGCCGACGCGGGCGTCGCTCCTTTTCCACCAGCGTCCGCTCTCTGGGGGTGTGGCCCGCGCCGTACAAAAGGGCGGATGTGAGCGCCGCCTGGCTGCCCTTCAACCCTTCAACTTTCCGTGGTGTCCCGCGAGAGCCAAGCGTGACTATCTGCTCAAGGCAGCGTTTCTTCATTTTTTTTTCCCTTCCCCGGAATTTCTCTGACAGGCGCCTCACTCGCCAAACAAGGCCAACGCCCTGGGGCCGCGGGCACCCAAGGCATCGTGGCCTCTTTCCCGTCGCAGCGATGTAGCCTTTCGCTGCTGCCATTACTGTAAAATTTTTTTGCATCATAATGTTCACTTGAACATGGTAGTATGTTACCATGTATACTTCTGCAGTCTGAGACACCAATAGTCTAGCCATTTATAGGGGAACCTTGATCTGGTACCTAAGACGATTTTTCCCTTTTGTTGTCATTTAGGTGGTTGTAGTGTACTGTGTTCCTTTCGAAACAGCGACAAAATTAGCAGGTTGAGCTTAACATGCCCGATTGATAATATGGAGAACAGTACGGGCAGAGATTCCTAAAGATTTGCCTAGAGTCACAGTAACGACGAAAGCATTAGAAAAAATAGACACAGTAACGAGAGCCTTGGCTAACTTTTTATGAGGGAGCCGTTATTGCTGTGGGTGGTGAGAGCGCTGTCAGCCATACTGTGTGAAATGTGGGCGAGTAGAAAGACGGGAACGAGACTGTAGATATAACAGAGTTTTAAACATGCCTGCTTAGTTCAGTGACCGTTGTATGAATTAAACTAAATAGGCCGTCGGTCACAATTTTTAGTCTTTTGACCAGGTTTCAACACTTCCATGAGTGCCTTCATCAGAAATTAAATATTCAAGTTGGCCTATAATATTACAAATCAATGGGGAATTTTCTTTTTATATCAAATTATAAGTACTGACTAACAGTTCAAGAAAGAAACAGTGCTTACATGTCACGCATAAGATAAATATCAATCCAGAAAGGTTTTAGTCACAAATATTTTAAAAAGAATACATGAAAGGCGAGCCACTATGGGCTGCTCATACTTATAAAGCCACAGACTGAGGCGCCCGCATTAGCAAGTGCGGGCAGCTGGACATTACACCAAGAGTGCCATCTAGTAGCTGTAAATACAGATAGGCTACTTAACACT
Organism: Schistocerca cancellata; assembly: GCF_023864275.1. Classification (NCBI taxonomy): domain Eukaryota; kingdom Metazoa; phylum Arthropoda; class Insecta; order Orthoptera; family Acrididae; genus Schistocerca; species Schistocerca cancellata. Next base: position 468,860,495 of record NC_064633.1, read on the forward strand.
TAAAATATAGACAGTTGAATGTTAAGATGAACAGTGTTCAGTACATGAACTAGCAGGCAAAGTTTTATTTGACAACAGCAGACATGGTAACTTTTTGCTGATGTAAAACCGTAAAAATACAGTTTGAAGCCTGAAAACTGAATAACAGTACAAAAAGAAGCAGTACTTACACATCACGTATTAAATAAATATTAAGGGAAAAAGTTAAAAAGTTTTAGTCACAGTTTTAAAGTAGAATGCGTGGAATGCAAGCCAGTACGGGCTGATAGCATATGTCGAGCTACAGGTAGCATCAGACGGTTTGTAAGGCTACAAACCAGTAACATCCACGATAACGCGCAGAAAGATACAGGAGGACTATTACCGGTGAGTGTAGGAGCTGAGTTCCTGGTGACCACTTTATATGTGATTGAGCCTTATAGAATGACATAATGGATAAGGCACATTGTTTCATACACAGCAGCGTGGTACTTGTACACGATAGATGGTGAACACCACACTCATCGGAATAAGGGATCAAAGAGATGGACCTCCCTAAGGGGTTAATGCTCTCCAATTTGAAACTTTAGACGAGGATGATCTGAACAGTTCATATTCGAATCCTAAACTGGAGCAAGCCATCATTTTAACTTCATTACCAGAAAAGGTGAAATACTTCGAAGGAGCATAAAAGTAAGCAAGGGAGGAGCTTTTAGTAGAGTTTGGTTCTTTGCCAGCAATTCCGCTGTCAGCATAGGGTCCCACTTTGGAGTAAACTACTTGTTTACAAGAAACTGTACAGAACACTACACCAAATGCAACTGGTATTGGAAGACTGTAGCACTATAGTAATAAAGTGTATGGCATGGTATTATTGGGAAAAGTACGAGAGTTCAGGAGCGTTCCAGGTAAAAGTACACATGGAGAAACACATAATAGCTTTGTGATTACAAAAGTAATAGTATAAAATTTTACAAGCTTATCAGATTAGAGAATTTGTGGGAACTTTGGATAATGTGGGAAAGTTTAATATTATTTGTCCACCATGGATCTAAGGTTTCACATCTTCAATTAGGCACAACAGCAGAGAAATGGCTGAAAAGGGCATTTATCGCTCCATTGGGATGCTACTAGCATTATCCGGTATATGTCATTTGGAGTAAGGAATGTATGAAATTTGTAGTATATTTGGATGACATAATTGTATTTGCAATGTGTTTGGAAGAACATGTGCTACGACTAAAGGTCTTGTTTAAGTAGCTGCATGGAGTGCATCTGATACTTAAAAGTAATAGGCCAGAAAAACAGCCAACCAGTTTCCTCATATTGGACAGGTCGCTTGCGTAGAACGTAAAATCAAAGACAGTAAGACATTTGGACCAAAAGCCCCACTCGTTTTGAGAAAACCACTCCCAAAATTCTTGAGGGCAATGGACTAAAAATAGACAGGACCGATTAGTGTGACGAAGGATAGATCATTATCTTCATCACGTATGAGGTTGGCAAACGGGTATTTTTCTAGAAATCGAGAAAATAAATCGTTAGACTGCTGCTTGATGTACCTATAATATAAACGGTATTCAACAAAACGGACTAAGGCATTTGAGTGGGAAGTAGAGAACCGGCGTTCGACTTTCAAATGCATTTTATATTTTATTTACTTCTATATTTCTTCATACCGAAACTGGCAGGAATAGGACGGTTAACAAGGCAACTAATAAAAAATAACAATATATAAAATACAAATATATTTCTCAAACGACTTAGATTAGCAAAGAATTGAAATTTTATGCTTCATTCAATGAAAACAATTCCGAGTAATACTGCTGCCAGTTGTCACAAGACAGCCGACCGCTTGATGCTTTTTTCTAGCGAGGCATGGTACAGAACTTCATTTGTAGATTTCAAAATTTTATTGTGCCTGTGGAATCCTAGCGGATAATCTTCAAACACATAGATGGAACAACGAATCATCGAATAAATTATGATGAAGTTTTATCATCCATTTTTCAAATGTTGTTGTCACAAGCATATTATACATTAAAATTAATTCCCAAGAAATAAATAATTTTAAACGTTAACAAAGTCTATTTATAATTTAAATTAAGGGTAATGTTCAGTGCATAAATTAATTTGTTTTATTTTAAAGGTGATCGGTTTCGATCTCTATAAGATCACTTTCAGACCAATTACTCCACAATGACTGTCGGAGAAGGTGGCATGGGCCACGAACCGCTCTTAGACGGCGTGAATCTTAACTGCTCAGTTGATCTCCACACTTCCCCATAGCAGAGAGTTGGATATGGTGGCACGGAGGAGGAACTGCTCTGGAAAGTCATGATGATCAACTCGTCACTTGATCTTCACACCTGAGTAGTTCCTACTCCGTGCCACCAACAGTCATCAAGGTGTTACTGGTCTGAAGATGACCTCAAGGGTCCGAAGCCAGTCACCTTTTGAAAAGAAAATAAATTATTTTACATATTTCTTCGTTCGAATCTGTAACAGACATGCCCAACTGCAGGTGCTTTCATGAAGAAGATTCCCAAAAATTTTAAACCACCTCTGTTTTACGCCAAATCTTCAGAAGGAACAATGTAACTACATGAAGACTGCATTCACGGACGTTTCTATCTAGCTTTAAATGACGAAAGTGGGAGCTACCAAAATACGAGTATGTTGACAGCTATTCTACACAGGCTGCTGCAAACAGTACCAGAATTATGTGAAGACGGTTTAATTTTGTCTTCTCTATATTAGTAAATGGTGCTTAAAGCCCTGTGAACATGACCGTTGTCATATATGGAGTGTCCATGACCTACTTACCGTTAACATGTAGGAAATAGGAAACACACGGTACCGATATTGTTGAGATAAACGTACTGGTTCATGTTTATTGTAACGTTAATGTGTTTACCCTAGTCATGTTACGATAAATACTCACAAAACATAGCAGAACCTCCACCCCCTCCCTTAAACTAAACTCTCTAGACAGTGGGGTTTAAGCACCTCACTGCACCGTCGATAAACTTCTCGCATTCCACTACTTCAAAAACTGCCACTCGCCGGACCAGTCTACTTGGCCTCATATCAGCTAGCGTATGGTATCTGAATTGTTTGACACACTGCAGACGGCAAATCCAAGTTTATTCACGTAGGCATAATAAAATGATGGATGGACTATCCTTTCATACATCCATAGACGAATAGAATAGCTATTGCTCTATATGAAAGCAAGTGAAAAAAATACACTGCATATGCTGTATTACTTGATTGTATTCACTGTATTTGCATTTACTCTACGGAGGAGGTGCTCCTATTGCACAATATAATAATTTTTGCTCTTTCTCTATTACTCTTAAGTAGTGAATAGTATAGGGTATAGCCAATTTAGAACGAGTGACAAAGAAATTGTTTAAAGCTACTATCATCGATATTAGCTGATACAAAATCGTCGAGATCAGGTGCAGCAGTGAAAACCGTTTCACATCCACTGCCGAATGAAGGCACTCTAAGACCTCTCTTTCACTACGCTACTCGGGGACACCTGACCGAGGTGCTATTACATGTTTTCTTCTATCCACCTTCCATGTAGTCTTCTTGGTATTTTATTATAAGCTGGAAGGATGCAAGGAACCTTCTCTGTGCATTTACCACCCATTATCCTGATCACATTGCCGGCTCCAGTAAATTTTCTTTACCGTCTTAGTTATGTCTTCCCCCCTTTCTGTACCCTGATCCATATGTCTCTTTTTCTCCTAGTAAAGCGAAGTGGGATTTTCTAAACTTCTCATCAAACTGCAGTTATTTTCTTCAAAATTTTTCGCATTAGTTTTCCAAGTGCCATTGCCTAAAATTTGAAGTTGTAATATATAATGTAAGTTTCCCGTTTCGGACACACTAGAATCTTTGAACTGAAAATTGTGTTGGTTTACCTAGGACATTCCAAGATATTTTATCTCTTCTGTTTATTTCTTTCGCTGCCGTTTAGTTGGCTTCCACGTCCACCGACTCTGTTATTTTAAAATATTGTACCATAGTAAAATTTTAGGTTAAAATCGGATAAGTTGACGACATAAGCTATGTCACGACTTCTCTGGCCTTTGGTTAAGTGAGAGAGTTTATTTACAGAAAAACTATTGCTTCGTGTAACCCCTTTAGATTCAAGGTCTTAAACATTTCCTAAAACTAAAAATTTTCTAGATGATCTTATTTACTTCAGTGATAGCACCATTCGTCAGTTTACCTTACAGGGAGCGTTAGACGGCTTTGGGACATGGGTAAGACAACAAAATGAACATATCATTTGGGAAACAAAGATACTTTATTGAGTTTTTCTGTTTACCACAAAAGCCACAAATATAACATTTCTCCAGAATGAGATTTCCACTCTGCAGCGGAGTGTGAGCTGATATGAAACTTCCTAGCAGATTAAAACTGTGTGCCGGACCGAACTCGAACTCGGGACCTTTGCCTTTCACGAGCAAGTGCTCTACCATATCAGCGCACGCTCCGCTGCAGAGTGAAAAACTCAATCTGGACACATCCCCCAGGCTATGGCTAAGCCATGTCTCCGCTATATCCTTTCTTCCAAGAGTGATAGTTCTGCAAGTTTTGCAGGAGAGATTCTATGAAGTTTGCAAAGTAGGAGACGAGGTACTGGCGCAAGTAAATCAGGGAGGAGGGGTCGTGAGTCGTGCTTGGGTAGCTCAGATGGTAGAGCACTTGCTCGTCAGTTTTTAGTGATGGTGAGAAGTCTTCATCGCCGCTAAATATCTTTGAATTTCCAGTAGCTTTATGTCTGTGTCAGCTGTGTCTATAAAGCCTTTGATCACATTATTTAAAAATTCACCTTTGCAAAAGGAGGAAATGCTGAACCGTCTTGAGTGACTTGCATTGTTATCACGATTAGCAAGACATTCAGTACAAGCTTCGCTGCAAGCAGTCTTCAGAGATCCATAAAACGAAAGGTCCAACGGTTGCCATCTGTGAGCTGTGCTATGTGGGAAACCTACAACAGTTATGAAATTATTTCTGCAGAGAGTAATGGCCTCAAAAGAGAGATCTGACATATGGTATCCATATATAAAAAGATTGGATTTCTTTCTGAAGGTCTTGTTTTATGGAAGTGCTCGACCCATTTTACGGGTACACAGGTCTCAGCATTCATTCAGACAGATTCATAGCCAGCTCCAACAGATCCGGATGGTGCACCATCAAGGTGTATCTCCTGTATTCTAACAACCGGATCAATAAAAAATGTCACTGACACAGCAAGCAAGACTGCCATTTGCTCCCCTATCATCACACAACAATTAATTACCCATATTTTGCCAATAGTTCTCAGTACTGGAGGTACCATTGTAGGAACGAACATCCTGCGTCATCAACATTAAAAATCTGATGGAGCTCCAATTTTTATTTTGTTTTCATTTCTCTGCATACATTAAAGAACACCCCCACATTCACTTTCTTAAACGCAGCAGATCTAGCTGACAATGTAGGTTCTGGTGTACGAAAAGAAAACTTTGACAGTGTCATAAAATTCAGAATAATAGCTTTGCGTGACGTCCTTTTAGCTTTACTGAATCCTGTGCTCTACATTCTCAAAGTCAGCATTAAAGTAAACAATTCAAACGAATTCAGACGTTGCCATTCCAAAAGCTGTCGAGATGGATAGTATATTCTCCAAGTCCTTGTAACTGGTCATAATTAAATGTATTTGTAAATGTACTTGCATTTTGCGGCAAATACTGAAATAAAGTAAGCAGTGTGACTTATTAGGACCACAACGACATTTTCGGAGAAATACATTATAAATATTTTATTTTAATTTGGTTTTAAATGGAAAATAAGTAATTCAAATATTAATTTAAATGAAATTTGCAAATATATTTAAACATAAATAAAAGCAGAGCTTACATCATAAGTATATTTTTCCACATAGCGAAGTAAAGTATTTTGGGAGAGAAAGGCGGGTAAGAAGACAAATTCACCATCTTATCCTCTGCAGAATTAGTCTCTTAACTACAGCCGACATTTAGGATACAGAGTTAAATATGCACCTTATCTTACAGAATAATTTCATTTGTCGTTATTAAAGCTTCAATAAATGTAGATATCTTATGAGGAATCAATTAACTTATATAAACTTGTTATTTACATGAAACTTATGTAAACCGCAGAAAACGTTGTTACAGAAACACTGTCGACTTCCAGGCCTCTGTTCTCTTCAAAATATCATGACCGAGTACACTTCAACAGGCATGTCTGCAGAGTGCCCTAAGGAAGCAATACCACACCGCACATAGTAACATCTGTAGAGTTATCGGAGGGATTCAAAATTAGTCATCCTAGACTACCTTTCGTGACCTTCCCCTTGTTCCAGACTGGTGTTTGGAGCTGCGCAACGGACGGTTGCGGCAGAATGACTTTTAGGAAACTTAATCTGCACATCGCGATTTGGTCGTCGCTCTATGTGTGTGACTGATTTGAGAAAACTCGGACTTCTCATCTGAACGATTTCAGGTTCCACACACGCAGTAAGTGAGAATTGACATTGTAGATTAGTAACGAAATAACGCCAATGGCGCTTCGGTGACACATTAACGTGCTGCGTGTTCCCTGTAGGAATTCTGGAAAACAAAACTATTAATACAATTATCAATAAAAAAATATGGGAACTGCTTAACTGATAATAAACGAGCATTTTAAGTAACTCAGAATACGTTAATATCTTGAGACATCACTACATCTATAGCCCATGATGATTACATTTCGGAAGCTGAAAGCGGAAAGACAAGTGCAAAAAACCATACTTCTCCTAGCTGCTGTCTAAAAATATTTGAAGGCTACATCTCCTTTTATTACAGAAATAATGCAGATATGAACATGGACCCTTTGGATACAATCTCAGCATAAATTTTTACACAAACTATAGTTTTCTACAAAGACATATTGCATTCCCACGTATTCTTTAAATACAAATCCTGGTTCTGTAACTTATGACAAAAGAGACACGTATTCCACTACACCCCAGAAAACGAGCTGGAGCACATTACATCCATATTAGAAAACGGGAGACGCACTTGGGAAACATACTGAACCAGGAAGGACTAAAAGGCATTACAGAGGGTAGACAGGAGACCATGACACAAAGAACTACTGAATGGGTTCTGTTGCACACAGAAGAGATAGAAAATGCCATTAACAGCACCAAGGAAAAAAAACTGCAGGCTCTGGCAGACTGCATAGCGTATATTTGAAGGACACAGCCCAACTACTGACACCAATGTGGACAAAATTTTACAAACGGTGCAGAGAATCAACCTCCATTCCAGAACGGTGTAGCAATCAATAATAAAAGTGCTATACCAGGGAAAGGAGACCTACAATGAAAATACCAAATACACAGAGATCGCACTAGAAAACTTATCTTTCAAATTATTCACAAATATAATACCGGTATGAATAAAGCAAACAATTGACGAACGCCCTCCTCCCCCCAAAGCTAAATGGCATTCAGAAAGGAAAAGCAGCTCTGACCACAGTAGAACCCCTGCTAAAAAGCGTTGGGAAACCCTTGAAGACTGAGAGAAGTTTTATGTAGTATTCATTGACTTCAAAAAAGCCTTTGACTGTATAAACAAAACGCTATTGACAAAGCTAAACCCTAGAAGAAACCTTAAGTGACAACAATATATGGACACGAATCGTAAGCGCAGTACTGCGATGGAACGGAATAAGGACCTCAGACAATCTCTTCATATCAAAGCCGACACTCCAATCAAATGGAGTACTTCAGGGAGAACCACTGAGTATTCTGTTATTTATCCTTGCAGCGGAAGATGAAATAAATGATGGTGCTCAGAAATGGAAGAAGAGCACCTGAACATGATCAGATCTTCATGTGGGTGAGAAAACAGACAATCGTACCAGACTTCATGTACTTAGGGGTCACGATACAAACAAGTGCGTAAGTCTCATCAAACTTGCAACAGAGAACGAAATGCAAGCAATAATGGCTACCCATGAAACAGAACACAGTAGATTCCTCAGTCTAGAGACAGCAGTGGCACTATTGACAGCCAAAAATCACAAATACTGACGTACGACATAGAAATCATCGGAACACAACTCACAGTGAAGAACCTAACGACACCAGTAAGAGTAAAGGTAACTTTTAAAAGAAAGCAGTTAGAGTGTCCACAATAACACGCTCCAGACTTGTCAAACTGTTAGCTGGGGCATCCTTCCTCATTGGAGAATTACGGACAAACCTGATGCTACCCAACACCAGCGCTTGGGAAAGTTTACTAGAAACACTGAAAGAAAAAAGAAAGAAAGGAAGACGTACCTCCAGAATTTTACAGCAAGGGCGACATGATTGACCGAACATGAACAATGAAAAACGTCCAGAAGACACACATGATCACCAGCATCGCAGTCCATGGTTATTTCCAACAACACCTCTTATCATGAATGAAACGCAATGTGTGAGTGTATACTGTGTCATCGAATATTTAACGTTGCTATATAGAACTCTGTACCTAAAGAATACCGTCAATAGGTGCCTACGCAAACCGCAATATGAAAATTTCCTAATTTCGTGTATTATTACACTGAAGAGCCAAAGAAACCGGTACACCTACCTATTATCGTGTAGGACCCCCAAGAGCATGCAGATGTACCGCAACGCGACGTGGCATGGACTGGACTAATGTCTGAAGTAATTCTGAAGGGAACTGACACCATGAACCCTGAAGGGCTGTCCATAAATCTGTAGGAGTACAAGCGGTGGAGTTCACTTCGGAACAGCACGTTGCAAGGCATCCTATGCTCAATAATGTTCATGTCTGGGAGGTATGGTGGGCAGCACAAGTGTTTAATCTCAGAAGAGTGTTCCTGGGTCCACTCTGTAGCAATTATGGACGTATGTGGTGCCGTATTGTTCTGCTGGAATTGTCCAAGACCGTCGTAATGCAGGATGGACATTAATGGATGCAGGTGATCAGACGGATGCTTACGTCCATGTCACCCGTCAGAGTCGTATCTAGACGTATGAGACGTCCCATATCACTCCAACGGCACACGCGTCACACCATTACAGAGCCTCCACCAGCTTGAACTGACACAGACTGTCTCCATACCCGTACACGTCCATCAGGTTGCTACCATTTGAAACGAAACTTGTCCGACCAATCAACATGTTTCCAGTCATCAACAATCCAATGTCGGTGTTGACGGGCCCAGGTGAGGCATAAATCTTTGCGTCGTGCAGTCATGATCGATACACATCTACATCTACATCCATACTCCGCAAGCCACCTGACGGTGTGTGACGGAGGGTACCTTGAGTACCTCTATCGGTTCTCCCTTCTATTCCAGTCTCGTATTGTTCGTAGAAAGAAGGATTGTCGGTATGCTTCTGTGTGGGCTCTAATCTCTCTGATTTTATCCTCATGGTCTCTTCGCGAGATATACGTAGGAGGGAGGAATATACTGCTTGACCCTTCGGTGAAGGTATGTTCTCGACACTTTAACAAAAGCCCGTACCGAGCTACTGAGAGTCTCTCCTGCAGAGTCTTCCACTGAAGTTTATCTATCTTCTCCGTAACGCTTTCGCGATCACTAAATGATCCTGTAACGAAGCGCGCTGCTCTCCGTTGGATCTTCTCTATCTCTTCTATCAACCCTATCTGGTACGGATCCCACACTGCTGAGCAGTATTCAGGCAGTGGGCGAACTAGCGTACTGTAACCTACTTCCTTTGTTTACGGATTGCATTTCCTCAGGATTTTTCCAATGAATCTCAGTCTGGCATATGCTTTACCAACGATCAACTTTATATGATCATTCCATTTGAAATCACTCCTAATGCGTACTCCCAGATAATTTATGGAATTAACTGCATCCAGTTTCTGACCTGCTATTTTGTAGCTAAATGATAAGGGATCTCTCTTTCTATGCATTCGCAACACATTACACTTGTCTACATTGAGATTCAATTGCCATTCCCTGCACCATGCGTCAATTCGGTGCAGATCCTCCTGCATTTCAGTACAATTTTCCATTGTTACAACCTCTCGATACACCACAGCATCATCTGCAAAAAGCCTCAGTGAACTTCCGATGTCATCCAAAAGGTCATTTATGTATATTGTGAATAGCAACTGCTCCGAAAGGACATATCGATGATGTTTCGTTGAATGGTTAGCACGCTGACATTCCATGAACTGGTTTAATGCAGCTCTCCTCAGTAGTTTATATAGCGAGAACATCTTCCTCTCTTCGTAACCATTGCACTCGATGTATGACGGAATCTGGTCACTGTAATCGAGTCTTTGTTTTCCCCTGTAGTTTTCATCCTCACCGCCCCCCCCCCTCCCGCATACACTCCATTCCACTAAAAACTGACGATATAAGAATGATTCATGATGTGTTCCATCAATCGTTCGCTTCTTTAGTTCAAGTTTTGCAATTTTCTTTTTCTCCACGACTCCATTCAGGACCCAATCTATCAGTCTAATTTTCGGCATTCTTCTGTAGCACTACATTAGAAAAATTTATTTTCTCCTCTTATCTGTTCTGTTTGTCGTCCACATTTCACTTCCAAACGAGGAAACACTCCAGAGGAATACCTTCCAAAAATATATCTCAACACTTAAATATTATGAACGATGTTAACAAATTTCTCTTTTCCAGAAAACGTTTTATTGCTATTGCCATCATTATTTATTTTAGTGGATAATCACGCACTGCCTGCAGTGCCTCGTTGGCTTATCTATTCCTTCAGCATTGCCTGATCGTTGATTCAGCTACAAACCGTTATCTTACTTCCACTTATGTCAATATTCGTTTTATAACTTGTTTTTCAGACACTCTGCATTCCGTTGAACTGGTCTTCAGACAGCTTTGTTGACTGTCAGTGCCATCGGCAAATTTCAAAATATTTGCTTCAGAACATAAATGGAAAAGTATCTACATGGTTTGCTTGACTTCTTGTTTCATGTACGGACTGAATAGCATAGGCGACACGCTGAACACCTTTTCATTCCCTTGTCAATTACTGCTCCTTCTCAAGTCTTAGCTCTCTGCGTTGTGTACGAGTTAGAGATACCCTTCGGTCATGTATTTTATCCCAGCTACCTTCTGAATCATTCCAACATTGTGCGACATTTGCATGCAGTGGGGACGTTTCAGAAATCGGGTGTATGGGGATAGCATGCTAGAAGCCAAAATCACAATAATCAGCATGTGGTCATACGAGGTGCATTCAAGTTCTAAGGCCTCCAATTTTTTTCCTAATTAACTACTCACCCGAAATCGATGAAACTGGCGTTACTTCTAGACATAATCGCCCTGCAGACATACACATTTTTCACAACGCTGATGCCATGATTCCATGGCAGCGGCGAAGGCTTCTTTAGGAGTCTGTTTTGACCACTGGAAAATGGCTGAGGCAATAGCAGCACGGCTGGTGAATGTGCGGCCACGGAGAGAGTCCATCATTGTTGGAAAAAGCCAAAAGTCACTAGGAGCCAGGTCAGGTGAGTAGGGAGCATGAGGAATCACATCAAAGTTGTTATCACGAAGAAACTGTTGCGTAACGTCAGCTCGATGTGCGGGTGCGTTGTCTCGGTGAAACAGCACACGCACAGCCCTTCCCGGACGTTTTTCTAGCAGTGCAGGAAGGAATTTGTTCTTCAAAACATTTTCGTAGGATGTACCTGTTACCGTAGTGCCCTTTGGAACGAAATGGGTAAGGATTACGCCCTCGCTGTCCCAGAACATGGACACCATCATTTTTTCAGCACTGGCGGTTACCCGAAATTTTTTTGGTGGCGGTGAATCTGTGTGCTTCCATTGAGCTGACTGGCGCTTTGTTTCTGGATTGAAAAATGGCGTCCACGTCTCATCCATTGTCACAACCGACGAAAAGAAAGTCCCATTCATGCTGTCGTTGCGCGTCAACATTGCTTGGCAACATGGCACACGGGCAGCCATGTGGTCGTCCGTCAGCACTCGTGGCATCCACCTGGATGACACTTTTCGCATTTTCAGATCGTGATGCAGGATTGTGTGCACAGAACCCACAGAAATGCCAACTCTGGAGGCGATCTGTTCAACAGTCAATCGGCGATCCCCCAAAACAATTCTCTCCATTTTCTCGATTATGTCATCAGAGCGGCTTGTGCGAGCCCGAGGTTGTTTCGGTTTGTTGTCACACGACCTTCTGCCTTCATTAAACTGTCGCACCCACGAACGCACTTTCGACACATCCATAACTCCATCACCACATGTCTCCTTCAACTGTCGATGAATTTCAATTGGTTTCACACCACGCAAATTCAGAAAACGAATGATTGCACGCTGTTCAAGTAAGGAAAACGTCGCCATTTTAAGTACTTAAAACAGTTCTTATTCTCGCCGCTGGCGATAAAATTCCATCTGCCATACGGTGCTGCCATATCTGAGACGTATTGACAAAGAATGCGGCCTCATTTTAAAACAATGTGCATGTTTCTATCTCTTTCCAGGCCGGAGAAAAAAAATCGGAGACCTTAGAACTTGAATACACCTCGTATATGCATCCTGCTTGCCTGTCATCAGTTGGCTCGTGAACAATAGCGACCATTCCTACACTGTACCGTTAATGGTGACGAGAAATGGTTTCCTAGTGCTAACTTAAAGAAAAGAGAGGAATGGTTGACCCCCGAACTAAGACCTGCGCTCATCCACAAACGATAATGTTATGCATTTCGTGGAACAGCGACGGTGTATTGTGATACGAACTGCCTCCCCGAGGTGTAATTGCGAACATTTATTATCAACAAATTAGTTGTCTTGCAGATGCAATCCAAGAGCGACAACCAGGAAGACTGCTTGAGTTATGCCGCTCCATGGTAATGCCCGTCTGCATTCTGCTAGAGACCGAGCGAGGTGGCGCAGTGGTTAGCACAATGGACTCGCATTCGGGAGAACGACGGTTCAATCTCGCGTCCGGCCATCCTGACTTAGGTTTTCTCCGATTTCACTGAATCGCTTCAGGCGACTGCCGGGATGGTCCCTTCGAAAGGGCACGGCCGACATCCTTCCCCATCTTTCCCTCATCCGATGAGACCGATGACCTCGCAGTTTGGTCTCTTCCCCAAATAAGCCAAACCAACCCAAGCGATTCTGCTAGAGTGAGAAAAAACATATGCAGCATTTTGGTTGGGAAGTCATTCCACTCCCACCTTATTCAGCTGACCTTGCGCCCTGAAGTTTTTACCTTTTCCGTCCGCTTTCGAATAACCTTCAAGGGTTTTCCTTTCTGGATGATAATGGGCTCTGAACATGGCTCAGTGAGTTACTGGCCTCAAAACAACGTGTTTTCTACAGTCGCGGAGTCGAAAAGTTTCCCGAGTGTTGGAAGACTCTCGTTAACAGTGAAGCAAAATATATCATAATGACTAAAGTCTTTGTTATATGTATCTGTTGTGTTTATTTACCTTACGAAGAAACGCTACGAACTTATGCAGCATACTATACATGTTTTATTCAAATTTGGCAACTGCTTTCTCGAATATAAGAATCATGAGAAACAGACTATTCCGTTAATAACTTGTCGATTGTGCTGTCTGCTTCAAAAGCCGGGCCCGCATCTCGTGGTCGTGCGGTAGTGTTCTCGCTTCCCACGCCCGGGTTCCCGGGTTCGATTCCCGGCGGGGTCCGGGATTTTCTCTGCCTCGTGATGGCTGGGTGTTGTGTGCTGTCCTTAGGTTAGTTAGGTTTAAGTAGTTCTAAGTTCTAGGGGACTGATGACCATTGATGTTAAGTCCCATAGTGCTCAGAGCCATTTGAACCATTTTTCAAAAGCCGGCCTGCTTCTTCTTTTAAAGCCCAATGTTTCTGGTTTGTACGTTGGAGAAAAGTTTTAGTGAATACAAGTTACGTTACATTTTAGGCATAAGGGTGTTGGTGTACCAAGAGTCTGCGCTCCAGCTAGATTTATTTGGACAGAAGACCGACTGCCCCTCCATCACCTCCACCTGATCGGCTTATTAAGCCTGGGACCCCAGTGTTGTCATTAAGGCTGCTTGGTGTGTGCGCAGCTGTTGGGCCGTGTGTTACCTCAGCTAGGAGCGGCGTGCGTTGTTGACACAGCGCTTCCAGTCGACCGTCCTGGCAGGTATACTGGTTAAGCTCCAGGATCACACCCACAATCTGTATTTACTACACCGCGACTTTCCGAACGTCTAATTCACTACCTTTACTGAGGATCGCAATCAACGGAATCGATCTATTGCATTAAGTTTATACTGTTTTATTTTATAGAAGCATTTGATGGAATTAAACAGATTACGATTGTCTCAAAGTCACATTAATCCAACCAAAAGTATACTGAATCACGTGCAGCTCTTACTAAATGCGAGCCAGAAATACAGCACGCACAATCGCTATATTTCTCTCATTCGCAATTTAACAGTGTCGTCTGCTCTCAGAAGGCACTGGTGGGACGGGAAGGGGAAGGGAGGGGGGAACAGACTCTGTCAACCGTCGATTTCGAAGAGATTCGGCATGCTAGGCGGTTCATTCGAAAGCAACTTTCTGAGAAAACAACACTTCCACTCTCGAAACCATAAGGTCAAAGAGCATCCCGAACTAAGTGGAATCTTAGAAGGTTTGAAAATTGGGAAATTTTACTTACAAATAAATATCTTTAGAGAAATCGATAAATAAGTTTCTCCGATGAAGAAATTATGTGAGTTAAAAGGTCTCTGAAACTGTGGACAATGACACAAAAAAATACCACGTTAGGTAGCACCGTTGCGAGAGGTCCGGCACCTCTAAAATGAGTAATCACAGAAGTTGGAAACATGAATTAAGGTAGAAGAAAGGAAACTAAATGAAATTGTGGGTATAATAAGAAATATTGTAACTCATTGACGAAAGAAGTAAACAAAAATATTCACGGAAAGGAAGTAATATTGCAATATAAGTCAATTAGAAACTAAGTCTATTGGAACTGCGAGGAAGCTGAAACATAAAGGATTGAAAAAGGTAGATGAGGAAATTAAGGTAGTTATAGTGATCAGAAATGCACGATGGAATGTATGAAAACCGAAAACGAAGGGATTATGAGACTTAGATGTATTAGAGAGGATTACTGACAGATGAGAAGAGGGAAGGTTTTCTGCAGAATTGACGACAGAACGAGTGTGCAGGGATGAACCAGGAGCAGATTGGTCTGGGTGACAGGACTTGTATTAACATCTCAGGAAATAACTTTCAAATCATTAGATGGATCCGTCGAGATGAGAAACACCAGAGACAGAAGGAGATTGGAAAAACAAACAAATAATTGAGGACGCTGAGTGTACCTGCTAGCCTGAGTTGATGAGATTGCTACAGAAGAAAGAATCATGATGAGTGTCAAACAAGTAAGAAGGCCCCTGGAAAAAATTAGTATCATTGACATACTGTATTTAAATTAGTTCGAAAGAATATTTACTTCTCTCATAATTATACTATCATTCGAGGTCTACATTAATGTCCTCTACTTTCGCACTACGCTATACATATTAGACTTTCTTCATTGACTTCTTACTATAAAACTTAGCTTAAGATTATACACTTCTTCCACAGTCAAATATTTCGTAACTTACAGCTCCATTAACCCCATGAGCCATTGGCCTTGCCGAAATGAGGAGGCTTGCGTGCCTCTACAATGCAAATAGCGATACAGTAGGTGCAACGATAACGGAGGCGTATCCGAAACAATGGCTCCTGAAGGCGGGCAGCAACCTTTTCAGCAGGTGCATGGGCAACAGCCTAGATAGTTGACTGATCTGACCTGATAACATCAGCCAATGTGGCCTTGCTATGCTGGTACAGCTAACAGCTGAAAGCAGAGTGAAACTAGGAAACGACAGCCATTACTTTTCCAGAGGTCACGCAGCTCATGGTTAAAAGATGGTGGCATACTCCTGGGTAAAATATTCTGGAGATAAATCCGGAACTCCGAGCGGGAGCTGCTAAGGAGGTGATCGTCTTCCGGAGAGACGAATATGGCATTATAAGGGACAGAGCGTAGATGTTAAATCACGCAGTCACGAAGATAATGAGGAGTCTGCAAGGCCTATGCTTCCATATAAACGAAGTCGATGTACCTTTATCTCTGGTACCAATGAAGAAAACTCTCTAGAGTTTTTACAGGAAATGTGTAAATGTTTTACGTAGACTGAAACAGAATTAGAAATGATATTCAGAAGAACCAAATACCTTAATTTATTAGTAAAACGCAATTTTTACTTCAAATATTTGTACATGCAAACACCTAACATCAAATCCTTTAGGAATAATACCTGTAATAAATAAATAAATAAATAAATAAAGTAACTTGGAGAAAGTCGAGTTTAAAGCTGAAAATGTAAAAAAATCAGTCAGCTCACAAGCACCTAGCGGCATACGCAGAATCCTCTTCCTTGTCTCCCCCTCTCTCTTTCTGTCTCAAAGCATTTTCCATCGGAATGAGCTTGTTTCGTTGGTGCTGGATCAGCTGCACGTAGCGATTTGTCAAGTGTTAATTTGTCTAAACGTAGCAGCGCCTTTACAGTATGACTGCCAGGGTTGACGTTAAGGAACAAAAGTACCCTAATTTTTTTTCATTTTTCTATCATTAAATGATAACACCGTATCACAGACTCCCTTTTTCAGAGTATTTAAGTCCACAGTGACATTCTTGGGAACTCTTGTCTAAATCATATTACTGGATTCGGAATGCAGTTTCGGACATTTTAGAGGGAGTTACAGATGTGCTAGGTAGCTATAAATCGGCTTTTGGCTTTCACAATAGCCCCAGGAACAGAACTCTTGTGTGCAAAACATGCGAAGAAACGTCAGCCTTCCAGAATATACGGCACGATTCAGGTCCAGCTGGGCAAAATGATTTCCTGTCATTTCTTCATACCTCCTAAATCATTTCTCTTATTTCTAAAGGGTATTTCATAATACTGATGAAGTTAAGTTATTGTTTTATCAGCCAGTCTACATTTCGGTGCCTTTCTATATTACAATTTGATGTTATACAGTGTCTTCACTTTTCTGGTGTGTATGCCCTCCCTCTTTTGAACACTTCCATCTCAATTTAATTTCGTCATCTGCATATATCATACCGATCTAATTAAATCGACACTTAAATGCATTAGAATCAACATCCCCTAAAAACTGTGTCAAATGGACACCACTTGATTTTGCAAGGACCACCTATACATTTTCATTGCACCGTCCGCTGATCACTGCAAAGTATTTCTGACAGTTTTATTGTTCATTATTTCCGTATGTATGACAGGAGGTATAGAAATGTTTTGTAAGTACCTCAAAATCAATGACTTTGCCCTTGTCTATGCTTGCAAGTGTGGCAAGCAAGTTTTCGAGATGTGGCGGCGTTTTTCTGCTTCCTGTCAAATGCAATACTCCATCAATACTGATTTCATTTCTTTTATAATTTCGATGGCTGCATACTTCATCGAAAAGAGAGCAACAGATTCAATAAAGTATCCTATAGTTTTAGTGTTCTTCAGGATTTTGGTAGATGGTGGTTGAAATGAAGAATCTTGAGCGAGCAGAAAGATTTTTCTGCACTGAGACATCTACCAATTGCTCTCACAGAGTAGAAGAGTCTAACATTAAACAAAAAAGGTTGTAAATGCTTTCTCTTCAAGTTGTAAATGAATTTCTGTCATAAGAGTAAGTGTAAATTCTTATTGCATATCCATCTCTTGTTGAAAAATATCCATCTCTAATTATCTGTGCACCTTAAAGATTACTAAATAAAAACTCAGTCAGCAGTTGACGTCAGAAGTTCATACCTATTAACTCATACCCTACCGGTTCACTCGTGTTCTAGGGATAGCTTCTTCGACTCGTAATCAAAACGTCACTACTGCTTAAATTATGAATGAAAATCATCAGCAATGGTGGCTGAAGATTTCCGGCAAGAGAAGTCACCCACATTCTGCCAACGGTCTTGTCAAAGAGGGCGGAGGAGCGAACAGAGGCTCAGCAGCCATGCGGTGAGAAAATTCCCCTAAAGGCGGAAGAATCGGCAATGGTCAAGGCAAAATTGTACAGAAGGCAATGGAAGCAATCGCATTAAGGACACATAATGTGTGTCCACAGAGCATGACCTGTGGCTGAAATGTCATGATGACCTCTCCATTGGCTAAAACTTGCGGACTAGGCCCCCATTCGGATAATCGAGAGGGGACTGCTAAGGGAGAGGCCGCCGTTAGACATTCGAAAACGATTGAAATACAAACAGAGAGCATGGAATGCCAGAAGTTTCAACTTGGTGGGTAAGCAACCAAATCTGAAAAGGGATATGCAAAAGCTCAGTCTAAAAGTTTGTGAAAGAAATGGAAAGAAGGCAAGGATTTCCGGTCAGAGGAATACAGGGTAATGTCATCGGCAGCAGAAAAAGGTAAAATGGGAGTATGCTTCGTTATGAATAGGAAAGTAGGTCGGAGAGTGAGCTTCTGTGAGTGCTTCAGTGATAGGGTACATTATTTCGGGTATACATGTCGATGTCGGAAGTAGAAGACGAAGAAATAGAGAAAGCATACGAGGATACAGAAGAGTAATTCAGTATGTGAAGGGAGATGAAAGTTTACTAATAGTGAGAGATTTGAATGTGGTTGTAGGGGAGGAAATACACTCCTGGAAATGGAAAAAAGAACACATTGACACCGGTGTGTCAGACCCACCATACTTGCTCCGGACACTGCGAGAGGGCTGTACAAGCAATGATCACACGCACGGCACAGCGGACACACCAGGAACCGCGGTGTTGGCCGTCGAATGGCGCTAGCTGCGCAGCATTTGTGCACCGCCGCCGTCAGTGTCAGCCAGATTGCCGTGGCATACGGAGCTCCATCGCAGTCTTTAACACTGGTAGCATGCCGCGACAGCGTGGACGTGAACCGTATGTGCAGTTGACGGACTTTGAGCGAGGGCGTATAGTGGGCATGCGGGAGGCCGGGTGGACGTACCGCCGAATTGCTCAACACGTGGGGCGTGAGGTCTCCACAGTACATCGATGTTGTCGCCAGTGGTCGGCGGAAGGTGCACGTGCGCGTCGACCTGGGACCGGACCGCAGCGACGCACGGATGCACGCCAAGACCGTAGGATCCTACGCAGTGCCGTAGGGGACCGCACCGCCACTTCCCAGCAAATTAGGGACACTGTTGCTCCTGGGGTATCGGCGAGGACCATTCGCAACCGTCTCCATGAAGCTGGGCTACGGTCCCGCGCACCGTTAGGCCGTCTTCCGCTCACGCCCCAACATCGTGCAGCCCGCCTCCAGTGGTGTCGCGACAGGCGTGAATGGAGGGACGAATGGAGACGTGTCGTCTTCAGCGATGAGAGTCGCTTCTGCCTTGGTGCCAATGATGGTCGTATGCGTGTTTGGCGCCGTGTGGGTGAGCGCCACAATCAGGACTGCATACTACCGAAGCACACAGGGCCAACACCCGGCATCATGGTGTGGGGAGCGATCTCCTACACTGGCCGTACACCACTGGTGATCGTCGAGGGGACACTGAATAGAGCACGGTACATCCAAACCGTCATCGAACCCATCGTTCTACCATTCCTAGACCGGCAAGGGAACTTGCTGTTCCAACAGGACAATGCACGTCCGCATGTATCCCGTGCCACCCAACGTGCTCTAGAAGGTGTAAGTCAACTACCCTGGCCAGCAAGATCTCCGGATCTGTCCCCCATTGAGCATGTTTGGGACTGGATGAAGCGTCGTCTCACGCGGTCTGCACGTCCAGCACGAACGCTGGTCCAACTGAGGCGCCAGGTGCAAATGGCATGGCAAGCCGTTCCACAGGACTACATCCAGGATCTCTACGATAGTCTCCATGGGAGAATAGCAGCCTGCATTGCTGCGAAAGGTGGATATACACTGTACTAGTGCCGACATTGTGCATGCTCTGTTGCCTGTGTCTATGTGCCTGTGGTTCTGTCAGTGTGATCATGTGATGTATCTGACTCCAGGAATGTGTCAATAAAGTTTCCCCTTCCTTGGACAATGAATTCACGGTGTTCTTATTTCAATTTCCAGGAGTGTAGAAGAAATGGCTACGGGAGGATGCGGGCTACACAGCAGGAATGAAGGAGGAGAAAGACTAACTGTATCCTGCAATGAATTTCAGATGGTAATAGCGAATAATCTTGCACGAATCACAAGAGGAACAGAGATAGTTGGAAAAGACCCGGAGAGACAGGAGGATTCCAGCCGGAATACATCATCATGGTCAGACAGAGATTTCGAAATCTGTTACTGGATTGGAAAGTGTACCCAGGAAAAGGTGTATAGTAATGGTGGAGAGAAGACTGAAGCTTAAGATTATCATCCGGAAAAATCAATGTTGAAGGAATTGGGAAAACTGATGGTGAGACGATATTGAAATTTGCTAAAAATCTGGGTACTATGATAAGGAATACCAGAGTAGACAGTTCAGTTAAAGAGGAGTGGATATGTACAAAAAAAAAGCTGATACTTGACAGACAAATATAGGTGACGGTAAGTTTTGGTATCCGGCTGGTGTGGCCGAGCGGTTCTAGGCGCTTCAGTCTAGAACCGCGTGACCCCAACGGTCGCAGGTTCGAATCCTGCCTCGGGCATGGATGTGTGTGATGTCCTTAGGTTAGTTAGGTTTAAGTAGTTCTTAGTTCTAGGGGACTGATGACCTCAGATGTTAAGTCCCATAGTGCTCAGAGCCATTTGAACCATTTTTTTTTTTTAAATTTTGTGTAGCAGAAGCACCTCGTCAATTGATCGATGAAAGGAAGAAGGAAAAAATAAAACACAGGAGAAACAAATACAGCAATATAAATCACTTAGGAATGAAAGAACTGGGAAGTGCAGGGAAGCTAAAGACAAATGGCTGCTGGGAAAATGTGAAGAAATCGAAAAAGAAATGATCGTCGTGAGGACTGGTTCAGCATAAAGAAAAGTCAAAAGAAAATCGTGGTTGGTAACGCTAAGACTGCAATGGGAATTCCACTATAAAAAAGAGAGAAGAAAGCGTGTAGGTGGAGAGAATGCACCGAAGAATTCTGTAACGCAGTCGCTAAATTTTGGGCGTTACTAAGCTTAAGCCGCGCCTTGGCAGGCGTGTTTGAGGCAAGCAAGTGGGCTCAGAAGCGCTTGATGTGTCTTTTCACAAGCGCGCCTCTTTGCATCCCGCGAGGTGGACGGATTAAGCCGAGCTATAATTATAACATCGCAGAAATTCTTAGAAACGAGGGACCGGCCTGAGGTATATCTCCACACCGTGGGGACCACGTGGTGTTGATTTCTACCTGCCTGGAAGCAGTAAAGCGTCACAACAAGTGTGCTACTAATCGCTGTAAGTACCCTCTGATTCCATGATAGTTATGCGCGGTCTGGCAGCACCTTCCATGACATCTTCTAGACGTCGGTTCCCAGCACGTTTTGTGCCAGCCAGCAGCCGACGCGGGCCTGGGTAGCCAGCTCCACCAGACCAGCTTCCATCACCACGGGATTAGGTGGAAATGGCGAGTCATTCCTCAGTGGCCAAAGCAGCGCCCAACATCTGCCTTTAAGGGCAGTGGTTCGCAGCTACGGCGGCACTGCCGCCTTCCCCACACTGCTGGGCGAGCTCCTAACCCAACAGACGCAGCCGCCAATGGTAATTCAGCGGAAATAATCATCGCTGCCATTTGTCACTTGGGGCTTCATGGTGCTAACTCAGACACGTGCTGCAGAGTGAGGTAAACTGAGACAGCAAAGCAGGACGCGGGTGTCAACCATACATCACACCACCGGCGACATCGCCTGTGGACCACGTGCCTGAAGAGGACGTTTCCAGAGGTGCCACAGCACATTGTAATCCTATACGAATAAAATACGTTTTATCTTACAGAGAATTTTTCCCAGCCACACCCTGGAAACAGTGCCGCTCCCGCAACCTGCCACTCGAACATTTCTGCACCACAGCGTCCCCGTTTACCACCAGGTAGATATTCTTTCGTGAGGGAGAGGACTTGTTTTACGACGTGGTAAAACAAGATATTGGAATCGATATGGAAGCCACAGGGGATTCAATCAGAATTCAAAAGAGCCTTGGGAGACATGCGATCACATAAGCCTGAAGGGACAGATAACATTCCATTAGAATTCCATCATTCGGGGAAGTGGAAATCGAATGCCTATTCAAGCTAGTGTGAAGAATACATGAGACTGGCGACTGTAACCAATCTCGCAGTTCCGTCAGTGTTAGGGAGATATTTTAGCAATTCTTCCTTTCATAATAATATTTAATTAGTATTAGTTGAAATATTTAAATAAAAATTTTAAGTAAAAGAAAAGAAAATAACTAAGAACATAAAACTAAAAAGAGCAGAACTGTAGTTTATTTTTAACTGTGTATGCATGTGACCATCATTGATAGCCTATTCCTACTTCAATTATCATTCCGATTACTATTCCGATTCCGGCTCCGATTCCTGTTCTGTGATTGCTGTTATTACTATTGTTGCGATTGCAAATATTGCGTGTTGTGTAGAGTGAAGTAATGAAAATGTATGAAGTTATTTTAGAAAGTGTAACGATCACTTTACCTGGGCCAAGTCGGCATAAATCCCATCATCCAAAGATATAGTTTCACAGACGTGAATTTATTTAAAGAGAGAGATCTTTGGCGATCGGGGCTGATGATTTGTGATATTTGATGTTAAATGCAATTATCAAGTGAAAAGTAAAAGGTAACATTAACTGCATCTTAGTGTGAATATTTGCGAAAGTTAAAAGTATCGATATCGACGTTCAAGCCTTAGTATAAAATTTCAGTATTGTAGATTTTTAGAATCTCTGGTCTGACGTAAACTTCGAGCTACTTGAAACATTTTGATAACTTATCAACCAATCTCTACTGGCAAGAACTAATAAATAAGAAAGGCAATGAACTTCGATAACGTATAATAAAAAATAAGAATCAGTAGTGCAGGCCAAATAATTACGCCGACGCAGCATGTCCTGTAGCGTGTGCAATAAAATGTTCGTTAGTATCGCACGCAGTAACTATAAGCTATTTACATTAAATTTAAACGACTCGTGTCTTCTTGAAGGGAGGTGTTGGTTCTTAATTAGTGTTCTTGTAAGAGACTAGAGCATAATAACTTAATTGAAGCTTCGTCGCTCTGTAGTTCAAATAAAACATAATACGAGCTAGTGTACTCCGGCAACACTAAGAACGACTTACGTCGAGATGTACACACAGGAGAATTTTGCCGCGGGGGTAGTTGAGCGGTCTATGGCGTCTTGTCACGGTCCGCGCGGCTTCCCTCGAGCATGGGTGTGTGTGTCGTGCTTAGCGTAAGTTAGTTTAAGTTATAGTAACTAGTGTGTAAACTTAGGTACCGATGACCTCAGTAGTTTGGTCCCATAAGAGTGTACCACAAATTTAAAAAAAATTGTACACACAGGACGATTCCATAGCCCAAGTAAACCACTTATTAAAATATCTACAGTCAAGACCACAACAACCCTGCACCACCTTCACGACGTACCACTGGACTTTCAGGAAAAATTCATCCATGCAATTACGAATACAGCAAAGCCTTATATGTGCGAGAACTATCGCACAATTGGCCTAACACCTCATTCATTCAAGCTGCGGACAACAACAACATACACAAGATTGGAATAGAAAATTGAGGAAGTGTTAGAGAACCATCAGTTTTGGTTTAGGAAAGATAAAGCACCAGGTATTCCGTGGTGTAATGGTTCAAATGGCTCTGAGCACTATGGGACTTAACATCAGTGGTCATCAGTCCCCTAGAACTTAGAATTACTTAAACCTAACTAACCTAAGGACATCACATACATCCATGCCCGAAGCAGGATTCGAACCTGCGACCGTAGTGGTCACGCGGTTCCAGACTGAAGCGCCTAGAACCGCACGGCCACACCGGCCGGCCCCGTGGTCTAGAGGTAGAGTCTTTGATTAGTAAGAAAATGTCATCGTTCCCTGGTTCGAAACCTGTGGCGCCTAATTTTCGAGTAATAATCAGCACTGGCGGCCGAAGACTACCAGCTTAAGAAGTAACCCTCATTCTGCCAATGGCCTTGTCGAAGAGGTCTGAGGAGCGGATAGAGGTTCAGGGGAATCTGTACTAGGGGTGGGAAACAGCCCCTAAGGGCGGTTTAGCAATGATCAACGGCATCAGGATCCAGAAGGCAATGGAAATGATTGGATTAAAGACACATATTTGTGTACACAGGACATGTTGGCTATATACTTGTAAAAGTGTCACGATGATTTCTCCTTTGGCAATAGATTCCGGAATAGTCCACATTCGGATCTCCGGGAGGGAACTGCCAAGCGGAAATGTCCATGAGAAAAAGGCTGAATAACCATTGAAAGGTTAACGTTCTACGTGTCGGGGCAAGGAATGTCAGAAGCTTGAACGTGAAAGACAAGTTAGAAAATATAAACATGGAAATGCAAAGGCTCAATCTAGATATAGTAACCGTCAGTGGAATGAAATGGAGAGAAGACAAGAATTTCTGGTCACACAAGTGTAGCGTAATATCAAACGCAGCAGAAAATGATATACCAGATGTAGGACTAGTTATGAATAGCAAATAAATAAATAAATAAATAAATGTGTGTGTGAAATCTTATGGGACTTAACTGCTAAGGTCATCAGTCCCTATATGAATAGCGAGGTAGGGCATAGAGTTTTTACTGTGAACACTTGAGTAATGGAGTTGTTCTTATCAGAATCGACAGCAAACCAACACCGCCAACGATGGTTCAGATATGCACGCCGACTAAATGGGTCTGAGCACTATGGGACTTAACATCTGAGGTCATCAGTCCCCTAGAACTTAGAACTACTTAAACCTAACTAACCTAAGGACATCACACACATCCATGCACGAGGCAGGATTCAGGATTCGAACCTGCGACCGTAGCGGCCGCGCCGTTCCAGACTGAAGCGCCTAGAACCGCATGGCCACACCGGCCGGCAAATGCACGCCGACGTCTCAAGCTGAAGATGAAGAGGTAGAGAAAGAATACGCTTATATTGAAAGGGTGATACAATACATAAAGCGAGATGAAAATCTAATAATCATGGGGGACTGGTGGCAGCTGTAGGGGAAGAAGAAAAGTTTACTCGAGTATACGGTCTTGGGAGAAGGAATAAGAGGGGAAGAAGGCCAACTGAGGTCTGTAACAAATTTCAGCTAGTAATAACGAATACTCTGTACAACAGTCACAATAAAATTAGGGATACTTGGATACTAGATTACATACTAGATTACATCATGGTCAGACAGAGATTCCATTATCCGATACTGGATTGTAATGTGTACCTAGGAGCAGATACAGACTCAGATCACAATTTAGTACTGATGGGGAGTAGGCTTAAGTTTAAGAGAATAGTCAGGAGGAAGCAATACGCAAAGAAGTGTGCTACGGAAGTACTAAGGAGTGACGAGGTACCCTTGAAACCTCTAAGGCTATGAGTACAGCAATAAGGAGTAGCTCAGTAGGCAGTACAGACGAATAGGAATGGACATCTATAAAAAGGGAAATCACACAAGTTGGAAAGAAAAACATAGGTACAGAGAAAGTAAGTACTAAGAAACCATGGGTAATTGAAGAAATACTGCAGCTGATCGAAGAAAGAATGAGTAAAAAGATGTTCAGGCAAATTCAGGAATATAGAAATACATAAGACTTTTATCCATTGTGGATGTGGAACACTGCGACTGTGGTGTGAAAAGGTTTTCAGAAATTACTGCAACCAGTCGCCTTTTATGTAGATGTATTTTATTTAACCATGACCGGTTTCGAGCTGCCTAGCAACTCATCATCAGATGGTATATACATTTAGTGCTTTTTTGTACCCATTGTGTGGGTGGTTGAGTATCTGTGGAGATAAATCTTTCTGCAGGTATATATATCACTTTTAGGACGTATTTTTGAAACCATTGTGTCTTGTTTTTCACAATTACACAAGTTAAAACTTTCACTAAATGTATATTACTTTTATGAGGCACTGTTGGAAACATATATCTTGTTTTTCGTAAACATCGCTGAACACACTTAGCCACAGATACGAATACAGGATTTACACATTATATTGTTTATAATGTGTAAATCCTGTATTCGTATCTGTGGCTAAGTGTGTTCAGCGATGTTTACGAAAAACAAGATATATGTTTCCAACAGTGCCTCATAAAAGTAATATACATTTAGTGAAAGTTTTAACTTGTGTAATTGTGAAAAACAAGACACAATGGTTTCAAAAATACGTCCTAAAAGAGATATATATACCTGCAGAAAGATTTATCTCCACAGATACTCAACCACCCACACAATGGGTACAAAAAAGCACTAAATGTATATACCATCTGATGATGAGTTGCTAGGCAGCTCGAAACCGGTCATGGTTAAATAAAATACATCTACATAAAAGGCGACTGGTTGCAGTAATTTCTGAAAACCTTATAGAAATACATGTCACTGAGGAGTGAAATGAACAGGAAATGCACGGAAGCTAGGACGACAAGACTTCATGAAAAATGTGAAGAAACCGAAAAAGAAGTCATTGGTCGGAAGGTCTGGCACGGCATATAGGAAAGTTAAAAGAACCTTCGGTTAAATTAAAAGTAAGGGGGAGGGGAGAGGGGAGGGGTATTAATAAGAGTGCATCGGCAGTTCCACTGTTAAATGCAGATGAGAGAGGGGGTGGGTGGAAAGAATACACTGAAGGGCTCTACGAGGGGTAAGATTTGTCTGATGTGATAGAAGGAGGGGCGTGAATAGATTTAGAAGGTATAGAGGATCCAGTATTAACAGTTAAAAGACCTATGGAAGGCTTAAGAGAAACCCAGAAGGAATTGATAACATTCTGTTAGAATTTCTAAAATCGTTGGGACAAATGGCAACAAAACGACTGTTCACGTTCGTATATGTATAAGTCTGGCCAGATACAGTCTGACTTTAGGGAAAATATTATCCTCACTATTTAGAAGGCTGTAAGAGAGGATACGTGCGAGAATTATCGCACAATTAGATTAACAGCTCATGCTTCCTAGTTGTTTACAAGAACAACATACAGAACAATGGAAAAGAAAATTGAGGATGTGTTAGAAGGGCTTTAGGAAAGATAAAAGCACGAGAGAGGCAATTCTGACGTTGTTATCGATACTGGAAGCAAGACTACAAAAAAAAAAAAAAAAAAAAAAATTAACACACGGTCACACGATTATCGATCTTCAAAAAGCGTTCGTCGATGACAAATTGTGTAAGATGTTCGAAGTTATGAGGAAAATAATGATAAGTTGTAGGGAGAGATGGGTAATATGCAACATATACAGGAGTACAGAGAAAATAATGAGAGTGGATGACAAAGAACGAAATGCTCTTATTAAAAATGGTGCAAGACAGAGATGAAGTCTTTCGCCCCTACTGCTCAATCTATACATCGAATGAGCAATGATGGAAATAAAGGTTCAGGAGTGGAAAAGTCAGGGTGAAAGGATATCAATGACAAGATTCATTGATCACAATGCTATCCACAGCGACAGTGAATAAGTATTGCATGATCTGCTGAATGAAATGAACGATCTAATGAGTACAGAATATTGACTGAGACTAAATAGAAGAAAGACGAAAGTAATGAGAAGTAACAGAAAATGAGAACAGCGAGAAATTTAACATCAGGACTGATAGTCACAAAGCAGACTAAGTTAAGAAACTCTACTGCCCAGACAGGAAAATAAACAAGGACGGAGGAGCAAGGCAGACATCAAAAGCAGGCTAGCATTGGAAATAAAGACATCCCCTTCGAAGAAAAGTCTACTAGTATCATACATAGCCCTTAATTTGAGGAATAAATTTCTTAGTATGTGCGTTTGGAGCACAGCATTGTATGGTAATGTAACATGGACTGCGGGATAACCGGAACAGAAGAGAATGGAAGCATTTGAGATGTGGTGATGCAAACGAATGTTGAAATTAGATTGTCTGACGTAGTAAGGAAAGAGGAGGTTCTGCGCAGATTGGTTCAAATGGCTCTGAGCACTATGGGACTTAACATCTGCGGTCATCAGTCCCCTCTAGGACATCAGTTATGACAAAAGGAAATGACTTTCATGGTACTAGAAGGAGCCGTAGAGGGCAAAAACTGTAGAAGAAGCGAAAGAAGTGGAATACCTCCAACAAAGCTCCACTCTGAGATGTAGAAGTTGGCACAAGAGAGGAATTCGTAGCGGGCCTCATCAAACCAGTCATAAGCCTGATGACTTAACAAAAAATAAAAGAGAGAGAGAGAGCGAGAGAAAGAGAGAAGCAGAAAATTATGAGTCATTAGTGGAGGAAGTCCCTCACTAGCGTCCCGAGGATGGCACCGAAGAGTCGGTTCTGACGTAGCGTTTGCTAATGGAAGCAAGACTAAAAAAAAAAAAAAAAAAAAAAAAGAATCCAGGCACGTTCATACGTTTTGTCGACCTAGGGGGAAAGCGTTCAACAGTCTAAAGCTAGGGCAAGATATTCGATATTCTGACAAAAATACAAGTACGTTTTAGGAAAAGAGGGGCAGGACGCAATATTACTGAACTTGGAAACGCTTCACAATTGCTCAATATGTAAACTAACTTGATATACAGCCTAAATTCCTTTTCTCACATTCCTCTCTGTCCATCATCTCCTCCCCTGTGTCTGTCCATCTCCTCCTTCGCTCTCATTATATACCCCCGCCTCCCCCCTCTCCCTCTGTCTGTACATCTCATCTCCTCCACTCTGACTTTCAGGATTGTGTACTGTTCTTGCACAGGAAACCTTGAACGGGAATAGAACTCGCTTAAAATACTGTTAAATCGATTGAAATCATTTGGAAACGATGTATGATAGAGACTGTAAGCCGATAAACCATTAATACATCTTTCCTTTCTTTTAACCAACGATGGCGAAGAAAAAAGAACGCAGTAACTTTTAAAATGACAAATAATGAAAAATATGTGTATGTGGGCGAAACATAGGTGCAAATGCCCTGCTATAGTAGTGAAAAATCACTATGTGGAAGAAACGGAAAGCGTACATTTTCACAGCACAGCAAAGCACAGCATTTTCTTTCTAGGAGTTAGTTTTAATGGTAAACTGGACATCGTTGTTTCAAGAAATACGAGTATATAGCCTATGTCCGTCTCGACGTTTAATAAAGTATCGGATAATAATTTGAAGTAGATTGGTCAACTGTACTAGATTTTTTCTAAAAGTGTTTCTCCTTTATATACATAAAAACAACTTATAGCCTACGTCTATGCAATTATTTATTAGATTATCGTGTAAAAACGTTAAATAAAACGGTAAAGAACTTTTAAATATTTTTATTTGCAGTAAACCCGAGAAGTATTTTCGATATATTTTCTACAACGTTAAAAAACTACTTGGAAACACATTCTAATTTAGATGTACGAGAATCAAGAAGGAGCAATGAAAGTGGATGACCAAGCACGAAGTGCTGAGATAAAAAAGAGATGTAAGACAGGGACGCAGTATTTTGCCCCTGCTGTTCAACATATGCTTCGAAGGAGCTATGACGGAAATACGATTAAAAGAAAGGTTGAACAGTGGGATTAAAATATAGGGTGAATTGATATAAATGGTAAGATTCGCTGATGATATTGCTATCCTCAGGGGAAGTGAGCTGTTGAATGGAATGAGCAGTCTAATGAGGGCAGGATATGGACTAAGGGCAAACCGTAGAAACACTGACACAATGAGATGCAGAAGAAATGAGAGTAGCGAGAAACTTATCATCAAAATTGATCACCACATTATAGAGGGCGTTAAGGAATTTCGTTACCTTGGAAGCAAAATAACCCCTAACGGGCGAAGCAAGGACGATAAAGGCAGACTATCGCAGCCAAAATTCCATTCCTGACAAAGGGAAGTCTACTAGTATCAAACATAAGATTTTATGTGTGGAAGAGAATTCTGAGAATGTGCGTTTGAAGCAGAGCTTTATAGGATAGTGAAACATGGGCTGTTGGGAAACCGAAACGGAAAAGAAGTATTTTAGATGTGGTACTATATAAGAATGCTGAAAATAAGGTGGACTGGTAAGGTAAGGGAACAGGTTGTCCGCAGAATCTGCGAAGAAAGGAACATGTGGAAAACACTGACTGGAAAAAGATACAGGATGATAGGATATATGCATCAATCAATAACGTCCGTGTCACTAGAACGAACTGTAGAGGGAAAAAGCTGTAGGGGAAGACTCAGATTCGAGTACCATAACCAGAAAATAACTGAGAAAGTAGTATGCAAGTGCTGCAATAAGACGGAGTTTAACACAGGAGACGATATCGTGGCGGACCACATCAAACCAGTCAGAAACCAGGGGATTCCCCAATGGTACAAGGTGCTGAAAGTGTTGACCTAATTTATATTCACTTGCAATGATATAGGGCGTGTTCTGTTGTTGTCTGGTGTCACTTTCAGTTCGTCTGATTCCACAGTGCTGGTAGATTCCTCCTCTTCAGAACCTTACGATTTTACGTTTCTAGAACTATGATTACTACTAAAATTACCATTCCTTAAAGAGCTTGTCAATTCAAGGTATGTTTGTTACCTGTTAGATTGCACCTAAACACTCCCAAAATCACAAACTCGCATGTGGAGGACTTTCAGACATTCCATTAAATTTGGTGGGGTCTCTGATCTGCGCTCTATATGTTGGGAAAAAATACACTTTAAAAGTAGGCGGTAGTCATAAAGCGTCATCCGAAATCGTACAGAATGCTTTGTCAGAAAATTATTTCAATCAGTTAGTTCAGGATCCCACTCTATGTGTAAATGGTTGCGAATACACACTTAACCTGTTAGTAACAAATAATCCTGAGCAAATGAGGAGCATCATCACGGATACTAGTGACGCCTATTGACCTACGTTATTATAGCACGTCTGAATACCGTAACATCCAAAGCCACCAACACAGAATATATTTACTTTAAAAAGCAGATAAACATTCGCTTTTCACCTTCCTAAGTGTCAGTAACCACCCCTTCCAAGCTGACTATGTAAGCATAGGCCAGATGCGATATAAATTCAAATTAGTTCTATCTACGGCAATACACCAAACATATTAGTAAGAGATGATACTGCTCCCCCATATTACACAACAGGTCAGAATTCTGTTGCAGAAGCAATTAAGAAAGCAAGCCATTTTTGAGGAAGTTTTACAAACGCTCGAAGTTCAGTGCGATCTTCAGTGCTAGGACAGTAGACACTATGCCTCGAAATCTGGCAGAAAACACGAAGAGAATTTGGTTCTATGTGATGTAAACCAGCGGCAAGTCGCAATCAATACCACCAATTTGAGATAGTAATGGTACTGTTGTTGACAGCAGACCTACCAAATACCATTTTCTGAAGATCCTACACAAGAGAGTACGAGGTAAATATTCCAAAATTCGAATCAAGAAGAACAGGCGCTAACATAAGTGACTTAGAGAGAGATATCTACGTTGTAGGGAGTCAGGTTAAATTAATTATTAAAGACACGGCCTCCATTCCTGATTGTATACCAGTCAGGTTCCATTCAGAATATGCTGAAACAATAGCTCCGTAGTTAGCAACCATATTCAACCCCTCGCTCGTCGAACGATACGTATCTAGAAAACTAGGAAGCTGCATAGGTCACACTAATACCCAATACAGGATACAGGCGTAATCCTATGAATTACAGACCCATATCGCTAACGTCGAAGAGGGTTGGATTTCGGAATACGCAGTGTGTTCAATATGAACGACCTGAAAGAAATCGGCGCATTGACAAACAAATAACACTGATTCAGAAAATATTGTTCGTGCGTAACACACCTAGCTCTTTATTCTGATGGAGTAAAGAGTCATATTAGCTGCTGGTAAACGTTTTGGGAAGTGGGGTCGTGGTCCAAGAAACTCTTCTGTCCCTGACGTTTCGTCCAAGACTGCGCTGGACATCCTCAGAGGCGCTCCTCCGCTGGGTCGGCTAGACTCAAAGGAGGAGCGCCTCTAAGGATGTCCAGTACAGTCCTGGACGAAACGTCAGGGACAGAAGAGTTCCTTGTACCACGACCTCACATCCCGAAAGATTTACCAGCTGCTAATATGACTCTTTACTCCATCAGAATAAAGAGCTAAATGCGTTTCGCATGAACAATATTTTCTGAATCAGTTTTTGCTGTTAGATGGTCAGGACCATCAGAAAGTGACATCACTTCTGTCTCTA
The DNA here is from genome assembly GCF_023864275.1 of Schistocerca cancellata. Lineage (NCBI taxonomy): Eukaryota > Metazoa > Arthropoda > Insecta > Orthoptera > Acrididae > Schistocerca > Schistocerca cancellata. Next base: position 468,892,786 of record NC_064633.1, read on the forward strand.
TGCTGTTCAATTTTGGAGCACAATCTACGACCAGCTTAGAGACAGAAGTGATGACAGTTTCTGAAGGACCTGACTATCATTTTGCAGGACAATGCTCAAGCACGTACAGTGCAAGATGTTACTGATTTGTTTGACTGATGGGGCTGCTAAGTGCTATACCACCTACTGCTCTCCCCTGACTTAAGCACTCGTGAGTTCAACTCGATTTCTAAACTGAAGGAAACACTTCACGGCATTCGCTTCAGAACTGCTACAAATTCGTTTGGCAATAGACCACGCTGCTCGAACTATCAACAAATTTGGCCCTGCTAAGAGCATCCTACGACTTCGACATCTCTGGCAACGGGTTATACACAATGCTGCTTACTACCTTGAAGGTCAGTAAAGCTTTGAAACACGTATCTATTTCATACGAGCTGTAAATATATAGTTTCCATTATTAAAGTTCCAACCCTAGTATAAAGAGATGTGTGTCTAAAATTAGGTAGTTTCACACTTATGCAAACAATGTGAAGATATTAAAAACAACGTAATTCAAGCAGTGAAACTGGGATAAATTACACACCACCTTAAGCAAGAAGAAGTGAACAACGATATAAGACTTATTCTGAAAGATATCAAGTATTTCAGTTTCTTTCTAGCTAACTCCTCTTATGAAAGGAAAGGGAGGTTGAATTTAGATGTAGTGAAAATTAATGAAGTGCAGTCGTAAGTATAACGGAACTTCCGCATTTCTAGTCAGACGTGTGTAGGGGTATGATACAGAATCAGGTACGAGTAATGCAGGAGTCGGTCTAATAGTGAATATCAAAATAGGAATGGAGGTACACTTCTATAAACAGCATAGCGAACGCATTACCGTAGGGAAGATAGAAAAGGAAGGCCTACCATAACAGTTCAATTTTAAACACCAACTAGCCTCGCAGATAGTGATAAGATTGGAAGCAGGCATGATGAGATAAAAGAAGTTATTCACAGTGTTAATGAGGACAATAGCTTAACAGGGGACTGGAATTCCATAGAAGCAAAAAGAAAGAAAAGGAAAAAATACGAGAACTTGGTCACGAGCGAGGAATAAAACAGGAAGCCGCCTAGTAGAATTATGCACAGAGAATAATTTACCGATGGCTAATACTTGACTAAACTATCACGGAGTAAGATTGTTTATGTGGAAAAGACCTGGAGACACGGAAAGGTTTGAAGCAGGATACATTATGTAAGACAGAGATTCCGAAACCTCATTGTAAACGGGGAAACATTTCCAAGTCGGGGTGTTAACACCGACCCTATGTTATTGGCTATGAACTCCAAATTAAAAGTGAAGAAACTACAGAAAGATAGAGTAAACTGAAAGATTAGGTACTTCTTGAGAGTTGCAAAGTGAGTATGAGGCAATGAATGACTGAAAAAGTGATAAGGAACATAACAGAAAACGAATGGTTAGCCATTAGAGACGAAATAATTATGGCAGCAGCGTATAAAATAGTAGTAATCTATGGATAACGTATGAGATAATGACTGCGCGACATATTGAGGCATTAAAAAAAGAATTTTACTCATATAGCGTATAATTAACCGTAATTAACAAAAATTCTAGTGTCCTGTGAAATTAATTAAATTATTTGCTTTGAAAAGGTACTGCATTCATACACTGACAGAAGGAAGTTACTGCGTACATCTGTAGTTAATATTGTTTAGAAGTTTAAGCGTTTTTTAGGGGAAAGCAAGGCGATCCCAACATATATTTTCTGAAATATAGGAGTTAAAATTGGAAACCGCCATTTTACATATGTATGGGGATGTTGTACGTTAAATTTCGCCTCTAGATCCTTTCGAAGTAAGAGGTTAATGTTTGTGCAGATATTGCTAATACACTCCTGGAAATTGAAATAAGAACACCGTGAATTCATTGTCCCAGGAAGGGGAAACTTTATTGACACATTCCTGGGGTCAGGTACATCACATGATCACACTGACAGAACCACAGGCACATAGACACAGGCAACAGAGCATGCACAATGTCGGCACTAGTACAGTGTATATCCACCTTTCGCAGCAATGCAGGCTGCTATTCTCCCATGGAGACGATCGTAGAGATGCTGGATGTAGTCCTGTGGAACGGCTTGCCATGCCATTTCCACCTGGCGCCTCAGTTGGACCAGCGTTCGTGCTGGACGTGCAGACCGCGTGAGACGACGCTTCATCCAGTCCCAAACATGCTCAATGGGGGACAGATCCGGAGATCTTGCTGGCCAGGGTAGTTGACTTACACCTTCTAGAGCACGTTGGGTGGCACGGGATACATGCGGACGTGCATTGTCCTGTTGGAACAGCAAGTTCCCTTGCCGGTCTAGGAATGGTAGAACGATGGGTTCGATGACAGTTTGGATGTACCGTGCACTATTCAGTGTCCCCTCGACGATCACCAGTGGTGTACGGCCAGTGTAGGAGATCGCTCCCCACACCATGATGCCGGGTGTTGGCCCTGTGTGCCTCGGTCGTATGCAATCCTGATTGTGGCGCTCACCTGCACGGCGCCAAACACGCATACGACCATCATTGGCACCAAGGCAGAAGCGACTCTCATCGCTGAAGACGACACGTCTCCATTCGTCCCTCCATTCACGCCTGTCGCGACACTACTGGAGGCGGGCTGCACGATGTTGGGGCGTGAGCGGAAGACGGCCTAACGGTGTGCGGGACCGTAGCCCAGCTTCATGGAGACGGTTGCGAATGGTCCTCGCCGATACCCCAGGAGCAACAGTGTCCCTAATTTGCTGGGAAGTGGCGGTGCGGTCCCCTACGGCACTGCGTAGGATCCTACGGTCTTGGCGTGCATCCGTGCGTCGCTGCGGTCCGGTCCCAGGTCGACGGGCACGTGCACCTTCCGCCGACCACTGGCGACAACATCGATGTACTGTGGAGACCTCACGCCCCACGTGTTGAGCAATTCGGCGGTACGTCCACCCGGCCTCCCGCATGCCCACTATACGCCCTCGCTCAAAGTCCGTCAACTGCACATACGGTTCACGTCCACGCTGTCGCGGCATGCTACCAGTGTTAAAGACTGCGATGGAGCTCCGTATGCCACGGCAAACTGGCTGACACTGACGGCGGCGGTGCACAAATGCTGCGCAGCTAGCGCCATTCGACGGCCAACACCGCGGTTCCTGGTGTGTCCGCTGTGCCGTGCGTGTGATCATTGCTTGTACAGCCCTCTCGCAGTGTCCGGAGCAAGTATGGTGGGTCTGACACACCGGTGTCAATGTGTTCTTTTTTCCATTTCCAGGAGAGTATATTTCATCGGCTACATTGTCATTCCCAAGATCACAAGTGTTGCTATAAAATTGTAGAATTTAATACTGCTTAAGTATCAGTTGTACATTACAGGAGATGATCTCTTATTCGAAGTGGATGTAGCCTTGCACCAAAAAATTGTGCGGAAGTGGAAAGCCTGAGAGGGACAACAACACTCAGAGCCTTAGTAATAGTGTGACAGTAGGTCAGAAAGTTGTAATTTTGTGAAGAAAATTGGTGAAATTACACCTTGTTTTAATGTTTTGTTCCTGGTGATGGATTAGCATTTCTTTTTACTTCCTCCTTCAGGATGCGGTAGCGTTACATGTAATTCCAGACGGTGAGTCTGCCGTAAATTCCCGTGGCTCTCCGGGCGCCCCTTGGCCATTGCAGTGGACAGTATAACGAGGTTACGAAACGGATCGACACAGTCCTCTTGTACTCTTCCACTTCCCTCAATAGTTCTAGTTTTACTTTGGAAGCAGCGTGGTCGACCCGTCGACCGACACAGCGCGGTGGATATTTTGCAGTCTTTGAAAAGCGAGACAAAGTTAATTCAATTCCGGTGGCTCTCGTCCGGCCACAAACGGAATCCCCGCCAGGGCTGAGCCGGTCTGGCGCTGCCTCTCAGCCGTTAAAAGCCACCAGAACCTTTCAGGGCGCTACAGTAGCCAGCGTCCGCCGCTGCCCTTCTCCCGTCCCGAGCTGCCCTTTGGCCGATCCCATCTGCGCGCGCGAGGACGTTCGAGACTGCACTTCCGACGTAACGCGTTGTATACCCGCCCCCAAGTCGTTCTCGTTCTTTTTTTGTAAGTAAACGTAGAATGCATCGCTCCGTGTATTACGTTATCCAGACTTCGTTCTAAACAGTATTTGTTGTCGTGATTGTCAATCCGAAGAATCACTCGATGCACTCCAGTCTATACTATAGAAACGTCTTCATCTCTATGTAACTGAGTGCTGTGGTTATGTCTTTGTCTTCCTCTGTACCTTTAAGACTCCTCACCAAAATACCTCTCTCCAATACGAAACTGACAATTCCTTGATGCCTTATAATGTGTCCGGTCAGTCGATAAACTGCTTTTCTCCCATATTAGATTGCCGCGCGGAATGGCAGCGCGGTTTGAGGCACCATGTCACGGATTGCGAGGCCCCTCCCGCCGGAGGTTGGAGTCGTTCTTCGGGCATGAGTGTGTGTGTTGTACTTAACATAAGTTAGTTTAAGTAGTGTGTAAGTCTAGGGACCGATGACCTCAGCAGTTTGGTTCCTTAGGAATTCACACACAATATTAGATTCAGTACCTCTTCAATAGTTACTCGATCACTCTGTGTATTACGTTATCCAGACTTTGTTCTAAACAGTATTTGTTGTCGTAATTCTCAATCCGAAGAATCATTTGATGCACGCCAGTCTATCCTATAAAAACGTCTTCATCTCTATATAACTGATTGCTTTAAGACTCCTCACCAAAATACTTCTCTCCAGTACGAAACTGACTATTCCTTGATGCCTTGGAATCTGTCCTGTCAGTCGATAAACTGCTTTTCTCCCATATTAGATTGCCGCGCGGGATGGCCGCGCGGTTTGAGGCACCATGCACGGTTTGTGCGGCCCCTTTCGCAAGAGGTTCGAATCGTCCCTCGGGCATGAGTGTGTGTTAGCAGCAGTTAGTTTAAGTAGTGTGTAATTCTATGGACCGATGACCTCAGCAGTTTGATCCCTTAGGAATTCACACACAATATTAGATTCAGTACCTTTTCAATAGTTACTCGATCGACCCACAAAACCTACAGCATTATCATTTAGCATAACATTTCTAAATTTTGTACTCCTCTCTTGCCTGCGCTGTTTATTGTCCACGCTTCACTTACGTATGAAATTACCCTGGGCACAAGTACCTTTAGTAAGACTTCCTAACACTTACATTTAGTTTATACGTTAGTACAATTCATTATGATGCCAAAATAGAAAAACTCATTTCCACGCTAACGCCAGAGCTTGGAATAAACGATATCCTGTTTGAGTAAACAGCGATTGACTCATGGTAAGGCACTACTTTCTTTTCAGTTTTGACGCAATCATATTTTTGTAATACAATCATAATCGATTTCAGCTTTCAGTGGCAATCTTCAGGTGCTGTGGGTGGCATTTGATGAACAAGTGTTGGATGCGTTGTCAACGCATGACGACTTGTTCATCAAATGCCACCCATAGCATATGAAGATGGCCTTGGAGGCCGAAACCGGTTATGATTGTATCATAAAAAGTGTTTAGGCAAAAATAAAAGAATTTATACATTACGCCTGATTTTATTCTATTACATTCCATCCTCCTAGTTTTGCTTTTATTAATGTTCCCCTTGTTTCCTCTTTTAAAGACACTGTCCATTCTGTTCAACTGCTTTCGTAGTTTATTGCCATCTCTGACAGATTACAACAGAATAGTGTCTATGTACATGAGAATAAACTTTTATCACTCCGCTACGACTACTTCAGTAGAAACTCTTGCGTTGAAGTACGAAGAGCAGAGTATGGTTTCTCTAAAGAATGTAGCTATGTGTATAATTTGGAAGAAACATATTATTGTTTAGGAGCTAGTAACTGATTGCTCGAAATTTTTTCATACCTTCTAGGTATGAATGAATGGATTAAATCGGTAGTTGTCCTATAAGGTGCTACTGAGTTCGCTTCTACAAATTTTCAGTGCTTCCATTCATCCAGTATCACCGAATTTTAACTTAAAAGTCGTCGATATTGTTATCATCCATCACACCGATACCTAAAAGTAAAAAGAAAGGGGAAGCAACCAGAGGACATAGTTGGCTTTCAATGCAGTTTCGTACACGACCAGATCTGCGGATTTAAATAATAACACTTACACTCTGACAGGTAGAGGGCCCACGACAGTGCATCGGTCTCGTTCGTGTTCAGCGTTGTCACCGGGCCTGGTACAGTTCATAATGGGCGCATAAAGTGCTTGATGAAGAGCGATCGCTGTGACGGCCACGGAGAACCGCATACTCATGTGAAACAGCGTTACCACCACCCTACGTCGGTTGATAGGGGTAGCATTTTGGGTCTCCACTCCGACGGCTGGTCTGGAACGTCAAATATTGGGATTTGTTAGGCATTCGGAAGTGACAACGGGTAAATGTTGCACTACTTGGAAACGTGAGGCACCGGTCGACCACGTTTAATCACCAAAGGGGTGGATCATCGTAATGAACACAAAGCACATCGTAACCGCTTCACCTCTCCGAGAACTAGTAATGGACTTCGTGCAACGTCTGTGCCATCACGCAATGGTCGGAGACTACATGTAGCCAGACTAGAGAATTACTGTCAAATGCATAGGCTGCCGTTATCACCATAACACAAACGGCTCGTTTAGCTTATAAATGCAGTCGCTTTATGTTCAAGGGTTAACTGCGGGTCTGCACTACCCTGGATGACTATCATTGGCGAGTATGGGGACGACCTTTAGAGAGCCCTCGTTCTAGCAAAGTTTTGGAGAGGCCCAGCCATTGTTATCGCTGGCATCATGGTGCGGGAGGCCATGTGACTTGACTTCAGTCACGGCTGATAGCGATCAATGATACGTCGCAGACATCCTGCGTCCTTATTTGTTACTCTCATGTGACAGTATCTATGTACCATTTTTCAGCAAGATAATTCTCATCAACGCACGTTTCCCCATGAGCTGACTCCCTGATACTGAGATACTGCCGTGGCCAGCAAGATCCCCAGAACAGTCCCCGACAGAACAGGCGGGGAACTGTTTAGTCAGTCAAATCCTTCCCAGTTCCAACATTCAGTAGCAATAACAAACAACGTGGACCAGCTTATGACATTCTTCCCAAAGGTTTAAATTCACGTATCCAGACCAGAGCGTGTGCAACGTCATGCAGAGAGATGGACTAACACTGACAAGTTCTTTTTAAATTAGCTCCTTATTGTTCCCACACAAGTAACATCATATACTCTCCGAACCCTTGAAGTTTCATTTCGTTTCCTCTCTGAATTACGTAATAAGATCATATCCCACCGACATTTACTCTCGTGTACTGGATATTTTCTCCCCGTTAAGGCTCTAACAGAGAGAGGAGGCAGTCGGGATTGTCTAGAGCTTGCTCTTTTGTGAGCGATGGTGAGTAACGTTGCGCACGCATGGAAAGAAGGGGTGTGAAGAGGACCTACAGGCGGCACTCCGAAAAGTGTCTGGGCTCAGTACAGGTGTCTACAGCGGGTCAATGGTGTGCCAGGAATGGTACATAGACTGAAGTTCACCCTTTTGGCTGGAGATTCTGGGATGTGGCTGTAGACGGACAGAACTACGATATGTCGACCTCTCGTGCTTTTGACGCATTGTGACTGTTGTAGCCGAGGGTTCTCGCCTCAAGTCCCGCCAAAGAAATTATTCATGTTGAAGAGCAGGGTAGAACTGTCTTACAAAGGTGTTTCTGTTAGATAATGACGGAATATTGAGAACGACATTGACAGAAAGCCTTTTGGAAAAAGGTGCATCAATGAACCAGTGCGTCCATTTACACAACTTGCAATCTAATGACACTTTCAGGTACATCGAGGTGACTTGTACCTTGCGATGTATTGCTAAAGATACTTTCTTGTCTATGAGGGCAGAAAGAGTAAAGTTAAGATACTGATCTTTCTTATAGAGACTGGCTGTAGTTACAATAACAGTCGGGATCGTATTGTATGTTGAATGTTGTCAGGCAGCATAGGATCAGATGTTTCCAAGTTATTGCGTGTTCGCGTCTTGCCGAATCCAACCAAACTTACCCTGTCTCGACAGTAAGTATTATTTGTGTAGCATCTGCCGGGATGACCTCGTCCCTAACAATTTGTCTGAAACAATAGGTCGTATGGATACCGAAATTTTAGTGAAAATGCTTCTGGTGTTGCAGACCTATGCTTGGTTCTACGCATCAGCCACGACAATTACAACTGGTCAGGACCTGGATTCCGACCTATTCAAGTGTCACGGTGGTAAGAAATCGGTCTCTTATTCGGCAGGGTGGATAATCCTCTGACAAACATCCAGATACAGATTTTCTGTGATTTCCCTTTGTCAGTTAAGGCTAATGGCCTGATTGTTCCTTTAAACGGGTACACCTTTGAAACCTTCCCTACTACGAGCCTGTGATTCGTCTGTAATAACAGACTTGGTGTAGCACTCCTAGTTGACGTGGTGCTCACAAGGACAAGCTGAATCTTTTTAACCAGCTATTGCTACGGTGTCCGGTGAAATAGTCTCCGAAAACTCGAACGTAAAACCAGAGGAAGGGTAACTAGGTTTCCATTTTTGAAAAATATACGAGTAGTTTAAACCTCACGTCGCAGAATCCGATTCGAACTAGAATGAGTGGTTGAGAAATAAAGTAAATATCATATACGCTACTTACGCCCCACATGCGTTGCATATATAAAAAGGAGACTGATTTAAAAGCAGAAAATAAACGTTATCCGTGTTTTAGCACAATTTATTTTAATAGTAAGTGAAACCATTTACATTAATCAAATTATGGGAGAAGGGAAGATTGATCATCACTGATCTCGAACGACTGACTCTCAAAATGATAAGTAGAGATGAAATTAAATCCAAGATTTAAAAATGTTTGTTTGTTCGTCATCTCTGCGTACCTCAAAAACACACACAGACACACACACACACACACACACACACACACACTCACAGACACACACACAAACACAAACACTCACACACACACACACACACACACACACACACACACACACAGAATCTCATCTATACATCTAGCAAGTTTCGTCTTGCAGAGTCACCTGAATTTCGAAAAAATTTGTAAGTCTCACAGTATCTGATTGTCGTTTGTCTTTTCGAAAAGCACTGTCGTTGACAACTGTCTGATTCTATGCCGTTTTACACCGCGCGACTCTATACAGGATTTGAACGTATCTTTGGTTCAGAACTGTGTGTTTCTTTGGGGGTATTTGGCCCCGAAACACGCTGGAAAATTTATTTGCTCGCAACAGTGGTCATTTCACAATGTAGTTGATGCACTGAACAACGAAAATATGAGACAGATTCCATTTCATACATTAAATTATTCCAATGAAACTAGTTACAAAAATGGTTCAAATGTCTCTGAGCGGCATGGGACAACATCTGAGGTCATCAGTCCCCTAACTAAGGCCGGTATTACACTATCAAATTTCTTTGTCCAATATCTTTGTCCAATATCTTTGTCAAAGATATTTGATAGTGTAATAGCGACTTTGTCAAATGTCGTCCAATATTTGATCAAATCTAGGGCCTCGCTGTATATTTGATCAAAGAAACCGCTTGTCTTCTGTTCACTGCAATGTGACATGTTACCACATGGAGCGCTAGCATCGCTGCAGCGTTGTGTCGTCTGTAGTGTTTTTATAAACATTGGCGGTAAATACAATTGATGTGTGCCGACAACTACAAAATTAATAGAGATGTATGAAGCTGGTGGGGAGCTTTACAACGTAAGGCATCCTGAATACAAAAATAGATTAAGGAGATTGGAGACCTCACCTGACCTGACCCGACCTAACCTAACCTAACCTAACATAACCCTCTCCTGTAGCAAGGAATCGGAGTGTTACAGTGAGACTGTCTTCTGAAGATGTAGCAGTTCTTAAGTGAATATTGTGCTTTGTGATATGAGGATACACTTCATTGAGCACATACAGAAATGTATGCTCATCCATTCTTAAGTAATTGGTGTATGACTTGACGTCTTCCACTGTAAGCTCACGTAACAAGTTTTGTTGAATGCTTTTATCGTGTCGTCGTAAAACCCACGGCTTCACCCAGATTAGATTACTTTTTCGTTCCATAGATCCGTGCTGAGGAGAGCCTCGTGGATGTGGAACATGTCGATTTTTTTAAGCTGAAATAACAATACTAATAGTATGAATAAATACATCATTTGTTTCTATTAAAAATTTCGCCAATGGAGTAGAAAGAGTTAGCCAGTACTAAGACTTTCAGGATCCTTTTAAACTGATCTTTATTTCTAACTAATTTTTTTATGTTTTCTGGCAAATTATTGAAGATGAGTGTTCCTGAGTAGTGGACCCCTTTTTGAACTAAGGTAAGTGCTTTTAAGTCCTTGTGCAGATCATTTTTGTTCCTGGTATTGTATGTATTAACTGAGTTGTTTGTTGGAAAAAGAGATGTATTATTTACGACAAATTTCATTAAGAAGTAAATATACTGAGAGGCAGTAGTTGGTATACCCAGTTCTTTGAAGAGGTTTCTGCAGGAGGTCCGTGAATTTACTCCACAAATAATACGTATTACACGCTTTTGGACCTTGAAAACTTGTTTGACTTCAAGATTTACCCCAAAATATTATCCCATATGACATTATGGAATGAAAGTATGCAAGCTTTTTCATTTTTATGTTGCCTATGTCTGCTAATACTAGAATTGCAAATACAGATTTGTTAAGGCCTTTCTGCAGTTCTGTGGTGTGCTCCTCCCAACTGAATTTATTATCAAGTTGTAATCCCAGGACTTTTAAGACTGTCAACCTCGTATGTATGGTTCCATTTTTTCCCCCCACTTCTTTTCCGCATGTGCACACAATGCAATTGGAGTACGTAAAACTGCTGCGGTTAATAACAAGTTGTTGTCAGCCATCTTAAACTTTGACGAAAAATTTGACGACAGTGTAATACCCCCTCTAGCGCTACGTCAAAGATCTTTGTCAAATATATTGGACGGAATATTGGATCACATCTTTGATCAAATCTTTGACAAAGAAATTTGATAGTGTAATACCGGCCTAACCTAAGGACATTACACACATCCATGCCCGAGGCAGGATTCGAACCTTCGACCGTAGCCGTTGCGCGGTTCCGGACTGAAGCGCCTAGAACTGCTCGGCCATCGGGGCTGGCAACTAATGACAGAAGACAGAAACCCACAGGTCGTTTTCTGCACATTTTTACGCGTCACCTCCTCACTTTGCCTGCCCCACCCTTACCGTAGTGGAAATCAGTAGAAAGGCCTGAATATTCGTAGGAAAATTAACAATGTTGGTTGGAATAGTTGTGTGCAATGTATAATATGCAATAGTATGAGATCCAGTACACCAACAAATGCAGTCATATGGTATGGCATTTGATGTCAGTAATACAATCTATAAGAAGACATCAACGATTCAGCTGGTAGAAAGTGTAACTCGGTATACAGGCAGTTGGCTGTGTGCGGAGTTCGTACATGTTTTTACTGTAGATACGGAAAAGGCAGCATTATTGGCAGAGCTTGTTGTGTGCGTAAACCACGACTGTGACAATGCCACGCGGATATCTTGTATTAATAAAGCAAAAATAGGAATCTTTAACCGTCAAATTGCCCGAAAGTTGAACAGTTCAAGCACCTTGGTTGACAATTTCGTTAGACTGGGCGAACAATGGGGACAGAAGAGATAAGATGGTCAAAGTAGTTAATTATCTGGGACATCCAAATTACTTTTGAACAAAGCAGGGGTCTCAAACCGTTATTCTTCTCAGATTCTTGCTAATTTAGAGTTTCCAGTACAAGGCAGACGTTTATGACAAATTTTGTCACGTGAGAAATATCTTCCATTTAAGAAAGGACTGCAGAAACTAGCCTTAACACTCATACATGAACAGGCTACACTGGAGTTTGCTTCCAACCGTATATCATGGACTTCAGAATGGGGTAAACTGATCCTCAGGGATGAGAAAAAGTTTCATGTAGCTGGGCAGAATGGATTTAAATTTTATTGACACGATCTGAGAATAGAGCAGCAGGTAAGAACGAACAAAAGTTTTGGGGGTTAAAGTATTAAGATTTGGGCAGTCTTCTGCGCTAAACGTAAGTCACACATTACTTGACTGAACACTATAATGAACTCCAGCTTTTACATTGAGATGCTAGAGACAGTATTGATTAGAAAGTATGTGGATTTAGGAGACGAAAGTCTAATTTTTCGCCAAGATCTGTGTACCTTTCCGCTGCAACCAAAAAGTGGTTTTAAGATAAAGATGTCGACCTCTTGCGCTCGCATGCAGGTATCCCCAATTTAAGCCCTGAGGAGAACCTCTTTGGAATACTTGCAAGCCGTGTTTATAGAAATGGAAAGCAACTTGAGTGAGCTGAAAAGAGAGACATGAAAAGAGTTGGTGACCAATTCAGTACAAGAGCTACTAACCCTGACAAAATCCATGCCAAAGAGAATTTTTAAGGTAATTAGGAAGAACGGAGGTTGGAGAAGATAATAACATTGCATTAACATAACAGGACAGTGAGTGCCTTTATATCAGTTTCCATCCAGGAAACGCACACGAATTATTTAGTTTCTCGCGTCGTGAAAGACACTATGTAATTCCGCCATAACTAATCAAATATCTACGGGTGTGCTGCCGGTCTGCCGGTCTATAGTGTCCAACGAGCACAATATTTCGGCGATCATACATGTCGCCATCATCAGGTGAACTGACGGACTGAGCTCCTGTGAACGTGCCGGCACGGAGATCCGTACCCTATGACTGCTCAGAGGGAACTGTGCCCGTTGGACACTATAGACCGGCAGCACACCCGTGGATATTTGATTATCAAATACACCGGGAGAAACTCAAGAATCACATCCGCCATAACTGTTTATATCTCTTCTATATCTACTATTATGATAGTAAATTTGGTACATGTATGCTTCGTTAATACTTCCGTGGAACCTTGTCTTTACACTGATTTCTACTACGGCAATTGTAGTAGTCGTACCTTACACCCACAGTATTTTTATACAGACAGTAAGTCATTCATATGCCACGTTTGCTTGTAATTAGTCCAGGCGTTCCTCAATTTTGATTTTAAGTCATCTGCTTAATTCCCACCTTCAGTTGTAAAACTCCTAGAGGTGCCTTACTGTAACAGTGAAATTTCAAGGTAATATATCATACGTGTGATGATATTGAGAGAAATTCCTTCAGGCGTTACAAACTTATGCTGATGTATAGCTCTCTTTGCAGCCCCTCCAACCCCCAAATCTGGGTGGAAACATCGTTGTGCATGTCGCCACTAAACTTTGGATCTGACACTAACGTCGGTCCATACGGAATATTTTTAAGTATCTTCTACACTACCCCAATCGTTTCCCTCACCTATAGTGGTGGTTGTACGTATAAAATTAGACCGAAATTGCTCCAGACTTTCCTTAAGACGGTATGCGGTTCTTACCCTCGCAGAAACTGTAATGGGTATACATACAACAACCCATAGAAGTTTCATTGTAACGAGATGAAAAGTGTAAGAAAGCATAGAAGACAAACAAATAAAAATTAATTTTTATATATTAGACACCAGAACCGCCTAATGTTTTCTGAGAAATTTTTGAATTAATGACAAAAGGAAAATACTTGAGTTTTTGGACCTGAGGACTTAATGCGCAGCACGTTGTTCTTCCTGCACATCGAGATGGCAGTGGAAGCGCTGATGTGGAACCTGAATTTTGGGTAGAGGTTTCGGCTGGCGTTTTATGGAATTCCAACGCCGTTACAAGGCCAGATGATGATGTTTGGTACGTAGGGCGCTCAACTGCCTTTGCTCAGGCCAATCTCACCACTTTCATGAATGTCCAAGGCCAGGCTGAGCAGCGCGAGAGAGTAGATACCAGTCACGTGCCCCTCTTGCAACTATCAACATCTCCTGGAGGCCAGCGACACAGCCCCATGAATCGGTCGGCAAGCAGGAGGCGCATCACAACCGCCAGGACTAGGGTGACAGCTGAGGCTGGCTGTAGAAGTGGGCTGGTGCTTAATAAGGCTGACAGCACGATGCCAACATGTGGTGCTGACAGCTTCAGCCTGCATCAGAAGGCAGAAGGCGCGGTGCCTAGTGGCTGACACGTAATGATGCAGGGAGACGGCACAGCATGAGACACTGGCCCGATTCATGTGGTGCTGCAGGGCTAAGTTGTTGGACGAGGCAATGGTCTATAATTGATCAGTAATAATGACCGAAGTCTGGTGGGGAAGTGCGGTGCTGAGGAGAGGGGCAGCCTTTGCCGTCAGTAGTCAATGCAGAACGTGGCCACGCAGTTCTTGACGTCACCTACCAGGCAAACACGACCAGATACGGAGAAGAGAGGTGTGCGTGTATATAGCATTGGAAGTACTTTTTAGTTCGTGAGCGACTGACAAGTTTTACTGAGATTATTGTTTCGTGCACATTGTGCACTGAGTTGACAGCTTGCGACTGGTTGCATATTTTAAATACAAAAGTTTTAATGCACGGTGTGGCTGTTGGGCACAAGAGTGTAGCGTGGGATTTAGTTGCAGTAGACTTCGGGCTGAAAGTTGTGAACCGTAACGAAATGTCACGGTTGGTTCTCTGCGTTTCCTCCTTGTCTATAGGGCGTTCCCTTTGAAATTCCCGCTTCGCGCTCTGCTGTTTCCTTACCCTAGCCAGAGGGCGCTGTGGCGTTGCTGCGGCCGGCTGCCTGCCGTGTTTGCGAGAGAGCGTCGGTCTGGAGGAGAAACTCTAATTGCAGACGCCTGGGAGCGTACAGCAGGCCACACCGTTTTGTTGATGTTTGGCGTGACTCGTGTCAGGTGTGATGCATCGTTAAGACCGTGATAGCAGCCAATGTTACAGTTTGGTCGCAGATGCAACAAAGGGGATAAGCCAGGGTTGTCCATGGAAACTCCTATCCTACGGATGTCCTCGGACTTATAGTAAGACGTTTTGACCATTATTTTACGTTATTTGCAAACTACTGGGGATTGTGGCGTCTGCAGTAATTCGGCGAAGATTATTTGATTCGTCGGTGTGTAAATGATTGAACAAGGAGTAGTTTATTTAATCTTCACCTTATGCTCGTGTTCTGCGTGTTCTGTTTGCGAGTGTGAACTTGACTCTCACCTTTGTCTGTTCATTTTGAGCGCATCGTCAAATACTGAATCCAAGTAGTGATTTTCAGTTAATTAGCTGTATTCTTCCTTTTCCTCGTCACGGCGCGTGTTAAGTGGCAAAGTACAGGGTGATCAAAAAGTCAGTATAAATTGGAAAACGGAATAAATCACGGAATAATGTAGATAGAGAGGTACAAATTGACGCACATGCTTGGAATGACATGGGGTTTTATTAGAACCAAAAAAATATGAAAGTTCAAAAAATTTCCGACAGAAGGAGCTTCATCTGATGAGAACAGCACTAATTAGCATAACAAAGTAAGACAAAGCAAAGATGATGTTCTTTACAGGAAATGCTCAATATGTCCACCATCATTCCTCAACAATAGCTGTAGTCGAGGAACAATGTTGTGAACAGCACTGTAAAGCATATCCGGAGTTATGGTGAGGCATTGGCGTCGGATGTTGCCGTTCAGAATCCCTAGAGATGTCGGTCGATCACTTGCGACTTCAGATAACCCCAAAGCCAATAATCGCACGGACTGAGGTCTGGGGACCTGGGAGGCCAAGCATGACGAAAGTGGCTGTTGAGCGCACGATCATCACCAAACGACGCGCGCAAGAGATTTTTCACCCGTCTAGCATTACTTTTTTTTGCTGTAATAAAACCCCGTGTCATTCCAAGCATGTGTGTCAATTTTTGCCTCTCTATCTACATTATTCCGTGGTTTATTAAGTTTTCAAATTTGTACTGACTTTTTGATCACCCAGTAGAATTGTAGACCTTAACTAGCTACCCCATTTGCGTGGCTTCAGTAACTGAGCCAAACCTGTTAACTAATTAAGGCTTGTGGTAAACAGAGGTATTTTGGTATGTTGTTTTAAAATATTATCTGAAAGTGTCAATGATTTATGTTGCGCTAGTTGATTCTGGGATATGAACGGATGTGCTGGCACGTCTGCCGTGTAAGGGAATCCTGCTGGTTTTGATTACCTTCTGACCAGGGTCCTCACTCGACGCTTGTTCTTAAATACGCCGCTAATCTGGTTAGTGTATGTTGTGGCTGTTTTGAATTAATCACTGCTCAATAGTCCAACATAGTTTGTCGGCTATCAGAAGTCGTGTATCTGTTATTTAGTCCTTTATTCTTGTGAATCTGTAAGCATGCGATTCTTAATTTTTTATTCTAGGTAGCCATTAAGTTGCCACTTTTGAGGTGTCTAGATGGAGTGCGGCTCCTTTGAGAATAGATTTGTCAATTTCCAGTTTATTGTTTTCCTACCAGTTTTTAATTGTGCTTATGCGCGTATATGTATTTATGCATGTATATGATTGGAATCTAATTTTTTTATTACTATTGACCTATACCTAATGACATATTCTGAAGAAAGGAAATTATTGGAGGTTAACTGTCGCCGTAACGTGTTGCCGACGATGCAGTTTCCTGATATTGATCTTAATGTTCTAGTCAGTGTGTTAACTTGCTAATTATTTTCTCCTTCTATGCAGTGTTCCTCCCTTGATGTTATAAGTGACTGTTCCATAACCAGTTTTTTAACGCGCCTATGCACATATTTATATTTACGGGAGAACTTAAAGTGTGTTCCCCTTTTGAACTTTAACTAATGTGTAGAAAACTGAATCAGGTGTTTATTATTGTTTTAGTGCTATTATCTGTCAAGTGTAACACGCGAAATTTTCTTGGTCTGTTATCAAATGTTACAATAAATGCAAATTGCTGGGATCGATGCGCTATTTCAGTTGTTTCCGTGATTTCCTATCTCTGCATTTGTTAATCTAAACTCATAATATTTAATTTTTTAAATATTCGAGGGAGGTGCGTGTGTTTCAGGCTGTGCAGCCGTAAAGCTAATCATCACTTTATTTATTGCGGAAAGACCAATTTAACAAGATAGAAAACGGTTAAAGACAAAATATTCCTTACGGATGAACGAACTTGAACAGGGCTTGAACAGCAAAAAATATCTTACTGATATAATCGTAATTAATACAAAGCAATACACTTTGACCCCACGCGGGAAACCTAAATGCCGACATAACACTTTGGAGAATGAGGCCTCTGGCCGCAGAGGGTGCAGCCAGCGGCAGGTGGTGGCTCACGTCGATACTAGTCATGTGTGTCACTTTGGATCGGAAGAGATTCTCTCTGGTTTCGAGCTGCTAACAGAAGTGGTAAAGGCCGCCAGTCTTTTGCTTGAGAGGTGAAAGCAGAGATGACTATTTTCAGCATAGTCCACTGGACCGATTGCGGACGTCTGGTACTAAGCCGAGTGGAGGCTCTGAATCAGAGGCTCAGACTGTTCTGCGACCGTGTAGGCCGCAGATTCCTCGACTTGCGCCGTAGGGTTCCGCTGAATACGTCAGGAGTCCACCACACGCAGTAGGCGGCTAAAAGGATAGCAGTGGTGTTAGAGTTGACTGGGCGGTTTTTTGGGTTAGAGAGTCTCGGGAAAACACAAAAAAGGCTTCAGTGACAAAGGGTGCAGGCCGAAGACAGGATTAACGTAGATACAGGAACCATCGGTAACACTTGTTCGAAAAGTGCCAGAGCTCTATAAACGATAATAGAAAGCAGTGTCGCTCAAATCGTTATGGGCATGAAAGCTGGACAAAGCCGGAGATAGGTTCAGCCGAATATTTGTGTAACAGAGTGTAATTATTCAGAATAAAACAACAAAATCCGAAGTGAATCAACATAAAAGCAACAGCGTACGGAACACATACCCAGTTGTTAGAAGTTTTTAAGATATATAGAAACACGTACAGTGTGTTTTATGACCCAGTGTTTACTTTACCACACCCCACATGTAATTCATTCGGCACTGCCCACGTGCAGTAGACACCACTAGTGACAATTTCAGGATGAAGTGAGCTACAACTAAATTCACTTAATGCACTTTACATGTAACACTGTGACTCAACTTGAACACGACATCACCAGTACACGAACTTCAAGTCAACGGCATACTGTTTGTGCTCCTTGCAATCTGATGAAGCTGTACCTTGTCTTCGTATGCGACCGGAGAAAACAGCATCGACTACAAGAGGTTGTTGTCCACACGCCAGTGACTCCTGTTCTAACCATGTCCATTCAGTTCAATGTGCACACCTACTAAGTGAGTTTCTGGGATAGACTTCCTGAAGAGCCGCGTTCCTTCGTGTCTCTCTAGTAACTGCCTGTCATCGACCATCACTCCAGAAGCTCTGGCACAGCAGGGCCCACAGTGGCCATATGTCCCGGAGCAGCCACCTTCTAATGACGCCAGTGCCACACTGTCAAGAACAGACTCGCTGGGCGACATGGAGCGCTATTCGATGCGGCTCAGTCTCCCACTTCCCTGCTGAAGCGAAGTTCAACTGTAGCAGATCAATGGCAGCCACAAAGCTGCAGATATATAGTAACAATTTTGGTTTAGGAGTTGCTTTGAACAGAGAGGTGTGTCTCCTGCACTCCTTGGCAGTAGACAGAATTACGTCACCACAGAATCTGTGGTAACAACCGTCACACCAACTCAAATGTCTCCAAAAGCGCGGCAAAGAGTCACCTATCAGCGTGGTCTCCATCCTATCCAGCATACGGCAGTTATTTATATACGGCAGATCCTCACCCTTATACGGTTCCGAGGCGTCTTCCTTTCTGACTAAGCAGTCACTCCTGAAACGTCCTATCACAGCACATAAGAAAACTAGTAAGTCTTTGAGTTTGTCTTTCGCGATGATTTTCACTGGAAGTTCATTATCTCTACTGGGTCTATATACCAAGACCCCTCACCCTAGTATGCCAAATTATGTAAATCACTAATATTACCACCAGCTGCACGAACATTACTCAAGTCCTTACATCTGACACAGTGCTTTTTTAAAATGGGCTACCATCTCGGCCTCTGTGGTGTGCATACAAAAAGCGCCCACAGCAGCGAGAACCCCGTTAGCGTATTAAGCAGACTGTTCATTTACCGCTTGCTCGCACCAGTGATGTGACCCAGTTAACTTCCTCATACCATGCGAAGGTATCGTCCCATTCTGGTGAACTCCCGGCAACATTTCCCCTTGCACTGTGGCCTTAGCTATTCGACTTTCAAAACTACCTTCAGTACATAGATACATTAACTGTAACATTTATGTGTTCCATAATGTAAAACATGCATTTGTTTACTCAGCCACACCAAATTCAGCTCACCGTGTCACATATGGAATCAGCTGCCATGTCCTTTTTATTAAATAGAGCCACTAAACTCTGAGAAATCCTGACAAATTTTCTCTGCAACCTACAGATACCCTGCTGAAACACCTGCTGGCAACTCTGCTGTAGTGTCTTGCATCACATCATCGTCCACGGGCCTTGTTTGAATCAATGCACTCCCCTACACTAAACAGATGAAAAAATCCCCAGTTACAGTTTATGTTTGGGTCAAAGTATCCACTAACTTAATTAATTACGAAACATTCTCCTTAATAAGAAATCCTAACACAGCTGTTCTTGTAAAGGACAACTCTGGTTTGTAATTTATTCACTTGGCCCCACACTGCAAAATCTTTACAACAAGTTTAAAGTCTGAGAGGGATGAACTAACATCACTGATAGTATTACTTCATTACTGCAATTCAGTGAACTGTATAGGCATAACCAAGACCTGCTGCAGCTGCTGAGACATCTCCAACACTTTGCTTTCAGGAACCAGCCCACGAACATCACTTTGTAAGAAAGTTCTTCTTGCCAAAACCAGCCTACACCTGGCAAGTTCCTGACTCCCATGGCTGAAACAGCACACAGGAAAGCAAGACGCAGTCATCAACTTAGATATTAAGGCTATCAGACTATGCCGTTCCACAACCCCCCCCCCCTCTTCCGCCCCCACCCTGTGCACAACGCATAACGATGCTCCACTATATAGATGAAGGGGCGATATAAGTGGAACGTGGTTCAGGATGGGGTTGTGCAAGTGTGGTGCTCACTGTTTTCGTTACCACTTTAACATGAAATAACCAATTTAACAGCATAGCAAATGCTGTTGTACAGAAAAGATTCCTTAAGGCATGAATAAACTTGAGAAGGTCACGAACAATACAAAACAATATCTTTATATAACAATAATTAACATGAATTAAATATAACACCACACGGGAAATCCTAATAATGACTTAGCAGTTGACATTACATGGCCTCCAGCTTTTAATACTTATGAAAATAATAACTTATTATTTGAGGAAAAAGTTCACTTGTCCATAAAACTGAGTAAAATCGCTGCTAGCTGTTTCTTGCCTAGCCACTACTAACTACCCTCCAGTCACCAGGACATAATGTGCCAACATACCACTCAAATGCCCATGTTCACGTTGATCTGTACACCAGTTACATACATGGAAATTTCATTGACATACAATGCAGATGAATGAACCACTGTTTGAGTAATGGCATTTGTACTGAATCAACATATAAACCACAGCATATGGAACACATCCACCGTTGTAACCAGATACTAAATTATATTTAACTCTTGCACAACTATTCACACCGCGTGTATTGATATAAATCTGCTTTCTTTTTGACACAATATTCACTTTACCAAGCCCCAGACACAGTACACAATAACCGCTCAACACGACCCGTTGTTCATTAGCTACAACTAGGCACAAGTCAAAGCCCGTAACTTCAAGATGAAGTGAGCTACACTTAACCTCATTTAATGCTCATATGGATGCACCATAGTGACTCAAATAGAAGACAAAGAGCACCAGTCTACCGTCATTAACTTAAAAGCGCTCTGATTGGACTCCTTGCATGCTGCTGAAGTCGTTCCTCGCCTTCCTGAAATGCCCTATCACTGGAGAAAACAGCATCCACTCCAACAAGTTGTTATTCACACCCCAGTGTCGCCTGTGCTAGACGTATCCATCTAACGTCACTGCATATACGTCAACTGAGTGAGTTTCTTCGATTGGCTTCCTGCAGAACAGCTTCCCTTGGTATCTTTCTAGCGACCACCTTTCTCTGAATGAGGCTGTCGAAACTCTTCCACAATGGCGTGCAAAGCGGGCACATTTCCCGCAGTAGGCATCCTCTAGTGGCGCCAGTGCCACATAGCAAAGAACATGTTCACTGGCCCCAGAGAAAATAGCCTGGCCATTCGAAACAGCATAAGAGGGCACCAGAAGTGCTGAAGGATTAAAGGGCTATGGTGTGTATAATGTCAATGCTGAATACACTTTCTGTTGTGGTATAAAAGCAAATCTTCTATTCTGTGTGAAATTATGCTGAGGGTGTCTTCCTACCTGTATAACAGGAAGTTCTGTGATCTGTTCATTGCTACTACACTCGAGTGTTTTGGATCTGCACCAAGTCGGATTAAAGGAAGAGATCGAAGCAATTCACGGGAGGGATGCTAGAGTTGTTACTGGTAGGTTCGAACAACACGCAGGTGAGTATTGCGGTGATACTTAGGAAACACAATTGGGAATCTGTGGAAGAAATGCGATGTTTCTTTCCAGGAAAACAATTTAAAAAATGCAGAGGACCAATAATTGTAGCTGATTGCAGAACGATTTTACTGCTACCAACATACATTTCGCATAAGTACCACTAAGATAAGATACGAGTGTGGTGTCACCGCCAGACACCACACTTGCTAGGTGGTAGCTTTAAATCGGCCGCGCTCCATTAGTACATGTCGGACCCGCGTGTCGCCACTGTCAGTAATTGCAGACCGAGCGCCACCACACGGCAGGTCTAGAGAGACGTACTAGGACTCAGCCCAGTTGTACGACGACTTTGCTAGCGACTACACTGACGAAGCCTTTCTCTCATTTGCCGAGAGATAGTTAGAATAGCCTTCAGCTAAGTCCATGGCTACGACCTAGCAAGGCGCCATTAACCATTTCTAGAGAGAGTCTCACTTGTATCATCAAGAATGCTGTATACAAATGATGGATTAAAGTTAAGTATTCCAGCAGCTATCTACTTTTCTTTATAGCATTCATTACGTATCCTGTTTCAGACCTAAGCAAGCCTGCGTGAGTTGACGCGTGCATTTCGGCCTCCTCTCTAAATTAGTGCGTTGTGTTGGCTAATCTGCTGAAACAACAACGAGAAATTAGGGATCATACAAAGGCACACAGATAGTTGTTCCTCCGTCGCTCACTCTACGAGTCGAACGGGAAAGGAAACAACAGGGTCTACTATGCCATGCAGCGTATGTTGGCTTGCGGAGTATGCAGGGTGAAGTGTGACTCACTCGGACCTGTCGCTAGCCTAGCCCTGGGAAGCACAACCTGTGTTAGGTCGAGCGACAGAAAATTAAGCCCTTAAGAATCTAAATAAACAGTATTAAATATTATTAAGTTTTGTTAAAAGTCAATATACATCCCTTTGTTATTAAAAGGTAGGTTGTGTTAAAATCTCAGCTATCTAGCTGAGATACTTTCAGATTTAGAGACAACTACTCAAACCACAAAAACCGACACCTATAAGATTAAAGTCACTTAGGATTCATAGAGGTTCGTCTTTTAGTATCATTTGGAATTATTACTGCAGTTCACTAAATGGCAGGACAATTTATTTCGATTTTTTAGTATTAAAAACTTTCACTATTTTTCATTTTCGTAACATATTCAGAAAGGATTAATATTTATTTAATAACTATTTGTAATATTGTGTGAATAAATGAGGGTGAATGAGAGTGTATTTGTGGGACATACGTAAAGATTCAATATTATCTGTTGTTAAACATTACGTAACTATGTCATGGGAAAGTGTGAAGCAAGCAGTTGCAATGAAAGCTTAATTTCCCTACCTTGACGATGACGATGACGTATGCTTTTGTAAGAGGGCAGCGAGAATAGCCATTTGCAGAGTAATGATTTTCTAAAGTCATTTCAATATTAGTTTTCTTTTCGTTTGGTTTTGTTAAACATTTTATTAAGATTTGCATGATGAAGTGACGTAAATGCATTTGCGAATATTGATTGGCGTAGGACAGTTTTGGTGCGAGACAACTCGAAGAATTGTTTTCATTGGCTGTCATTTGGAACAACCAATCAGAGCTAAGCATTTCCCGCGCTCTATCAAGTTGTTATAGGCCATGGAAGGAACGGAAGGGGGGAGGGGGTCAGTCGTTGGTTAGCTATCGGACGTAAAGGTCATTTTGGACGTGTCCGTCTACATTATGAGTAAAATGAAGAAGTTACTGGTATCTCACGTCCGGATGGTATTTCCGTGAAAGCAGTTGCATTACCGACAGGTTGTGGAAATTTGAGCTTAGTGAAGTGTTTAATTGGAAGGATAAACGCGTGTGAACTTTTGGCTTTTGCAGTATTCCGCATGGCATGTTTCATATTCATCTAGGGAATAGTTGGCGAGCAGTTTCTTTATTAGAAATTCACTGAAAAAAAAAAGACCGAATGTGAAACTCATTTATTGTAGCAGAGCATTGACTGTAGATCACGTAATAATTCGGGTCGGACTTAAGTTCATTTCTGGCTGTCTTGTGTGTATACTGGGTTGTATGAACTGTGAGCAGAGGACATTGATACTAGTCGTTTAAATAAATACGGGCTGATGGCTAATTCTTCAGTTTTGAACCTAACGAAATAAAGAACTTGTTGCGGAATATTGACATTTTTTTCTAAAAGAATGAAGCAATCGTCTTCCACCCGAAAATCGTTATAAGGTATTACAGGATAGCTTGCTACCAGAGTTCAGGCGGACTTTGCGAACTTAAGTATTGAGAATGTTTTTCTTCAAAGCTGCTTTTGACATCGTCTGAACAGTATCTACATATGCAGAGAATTGAGGGCTGGTTTTTTATTTATTTAATCGTGTCAGAAGCATCGTACGTAAAATCAGGATAATTAACACATACATATCAAGTACATAACAAATACAAGAAGAGTATAAAAGTATACAGATATATAATCAGGGTCAAGTAGTTTTTTATTTTATGAAGTCTTGGACCAGAACCTGGCCACGTCCAGCGCTTCCGGGGTGGCATTCATCAAATCCTTCATGGTGCAGGTGCTTGGGCATAGCACACACTGCGTGAGGTGGGTGGTGGGTTGAGTGTGTCCACAGTCACACAGCGCCGGTTCATTTGAGAGGCCCCATTTGCTCATATTCTCTTTGGATCGTGTAGCACCAGAGCGCAGCCTATTAAGAGATTTCCATGTCGTCCATCCTTCCATATGGCCGGGAGGGAGTTCTTCGTTTGGGACTAACCATTCCCCAAGGTGCGCGTTTTTTCTCGCCACATTGCCAGCCTCACTTGCTGCGGTGTCTCGTGGATGTTTTCTGCTGTGTGCAGGAAGCTTTTTCTGGATTTTAGTCGACGGTGGGCTGGCTGGTGTTTGTACAGCGGGTGGGCTGGTGAGGTCAACGCCTTTGTCTTTTCCTTCCTGGCCGCTACTTTCCTTTCTGATATCTGGTGGGATGATGCCTGCCAGGCAGTACAATTTATCAGTCGGGGTTGGTCTCACACAGCCTGTGATGATGCGGCTGGATTCATTAAGCGGTATGTCCACTTGCTTGGCGTGGCTAGAATTGTACCACACTGGACACGCGTACTACGCTGTTGAATAGCACAAACCAAGAGCTGTGGTTCTCACTGTTCCAGGCTGTGCCCCCCATGTAGTGCCCGTTAGTTTGCGCACAATGTCGTTTCTCGCGGCTACTTTGTGTTTAGTGTTCATGCAGTGCTTTTTATATGTGAGTGGTCTATCCAAGGTGACGCCTAAGTATTTTGGTGTTTCGCAATGTTCCAGGGGCACTCCTTCCAAGTTAAGTTGTAGTCTTCCTGCAGGTTGTCTGTTCTTTAGGTGGAAGACGCAGGTTTGGGTTTTCCCTAGGTTGGGTTTGAGATGATTCCCCTTATAGTAGGTGGAAAGCCGTTCGAGGGCTTCTGACAGATTCTGTTCAACAGTTTCAAAGCTGTCTGCTTGAGCGGTAATGGCGCAATCATCTGTATATACATAAAGCTTTCGGTGCCTTGGCGGAGGGGCTGGTCATTAGTATATATATTAAAAAGTGCTGGGACCAGTACGCTTCCTTGGGGGAGGCCATTTTTCTGTATCCTCCACCGACTTCTCTGTCCCTGATAATCCACGAAGAATCTTCGATTATGGAGTAGGTTTCCAATCAGTAAGGTTAATCTGTAGTCCCTACTCATTGCGTCGTGATCAGACGCCGTACTGAGGTAGGTGGAATTTTTTGTAGTGCACAGTACGACGAAAGACAGTGGTCAAACAACTACACAACGCAACACGACTGTGAACCCTCGCCGGCTGAAGTGGCAGAGCGGTTATAGGCGCTCTACAGTGTGGAACCGCGTGACCGCTACGGTCGCAGGTTCGAATCCGCCCTCGGGCATGAATGTGTATGATGTCCTTAGGTTAGTTAGGTTTAAGTAGTTCTAAGTTCTAGGGGACTGATGACCTTAGAAGTTAAGTCCCATAGTGCTCAGAGCTGTTTGAACCATTTTTTTGTTAGCCCGCCTCGCCGCGCGTTGTATTAAAGAAAGTTTTGTACTCCGTCTGAAATTATGCTAAAGGTCTGTTGACCACTGTACTTATCTAAAAGGCTTGCATTTTATACTCCTGCTGCTATAGATGTATTAAGTAGTCTTGGTAACCATGCTGCATGTAGCAGTGATAAGTTGCCAGTCAAGTCTTTACTGGCATTTTATGCAATTGTGCATTTATTGTTCTATGTTTCTATAATTGCCCGAATGTGCTACCGGCCAGACAATGAGTATATTTTGTTTCCTATCGTATCTTAGTTGGTATGCACATGTGTTACACAAGGGTAGCATGATATTTGACAAATATCGATACTTAAGATATTTTATTTATTGACCTCTATTACACCCGTTTATACATACGCAATACATCAGAGCAGATTCTTGTTACTTTATTATTTAATATTCTTCGTTACGTTGTTAATGAATACTTTCATAAAATAAGCCCACATTTGCACAAGCCCCAGCTCAGACTCCACCAAATTCCAGTGCTACACATCATCTCATTACATAATTTACGATGCCGATATTGATTCGGAGGCAGGCCTCAGTGGTAACCATATCATCTTACTCCGTCTAAGCTAAACGCCAGCGGAGAAAAAATCAGCCACGCCTTCGAGCAACGAGGCTCTACCGATATACGACCTCTGGTGAGTGGTTTAAAAACCCTACGCAGGAACGACCGAGCATTCTAATTTTGGTATAAACTAAAGAACTTCTCATTTGGTACTATGGCTAGCGACAATTTGAGGTTGTTTCTGATTTAGGTTACCTTACCGATCTACATCGGCCCTGAACTTAATGGCTGGATAACCCTCAGCTCCGGCATCTTGTGCTACCTCAGTTTCACTACTTCATATTATGAAATTCGATGCTTCACTGCTCAACGGAAGTCAAGAAATGCAATTCGTTCCATGGCGACTAATAGGAACAAATATGCTTATTCGAACGTGCAAGTCGTCTATATAAATGTACAACGAAAAGAGGGTATAATGTTTATGTGTCCCAGTAAACGAACTAACAATGTCACATTATACGTGTACATCACTGACGCGTAAATTTTTCTTGCGATTTTCTCGAAATCGCCTAAGTAGTTGTCTTAATGAGCTACTGAAGTGATGGTTGATTCGAGAGAGGAAACCAAACAGCGGCGTCATCGTTAACTAAAAGTGTATAAAATTTGAAGTAAATCCGTGATCCGAAAGTCGTGACCTTTTCTTATTAGTCATTATTCCGTGGTATTCTTTCTTACATCAGTGAGAGCTATACACGATTTCTCACGTCAAAAGAGAGCAGCCATTGCTGTGTGTGGAATAACAGGGACAGAAAGACATGATTCCGGCTTGGGCTTTCATTGTTGGTTTTCGAGCAAAGGCAGATGGTCGACGATTTGCGTTGTAGGGTTTCCATCACCTGTCGCTACGGAAACCCGTGCGGTCATCACAGGTGAACCGTGAACTCAACGGCATCAGAGGCACGCCAGGATGGGCGGTTTTCATTTCGCCACCGGTGGGCGTGCGTGGCATTCGTGTTGGCTGGCAACAGGTGCGCCTAATAGCGCAATTCCAGCGACCCCTGTCGCAGACAATCGATTCCCATCACGCTCTCAGTGAGTGAGGCCCTGCTTTCTGTTTTCGAACCGTTACCTCGGTCCAGGTACGTTATTATCTCGGTCTGCAGCATTGGCGTGCCAATATCAAGCAGTACGGTCACCTTTTTAGTAAGTTATCTGTAATGTATCTCCTCAAACATAAGTAATATAGGTCCATTCATAATTAGTCGTTGTCAGCCCAGAGTGTTTCGAAAGTTGTACATTAAAGAAAATTGAAACTTCGTGTGACGTTTAACTTACACATCAGATTACAATCACCCGATTGTAAGTGTGAATGGCTGTTCCGAGGATGCAAATACAACCTTCGGGAACTTTTTACTTTATCAGTTTTCGTTACATTACACAAATGTTCAATGTACCATTTACCAGACACTTGACAAAAGTCCAGACCATAGTCAGATTCGTCCAATACGTTTGTGAGTATGTGTGGAGTTGTCTCATTCGCTGGTTTCTCTCTGTCGTGCAACAGTTTCCCCCCAAGTTTTCTGAAGGGGAGGTGTGTAGACCGAGTTCCTAACAAACGCCCACAAAAAACACACAAGCTGTGAGAAAGGGTCTCCTGGAAAATGAAAGGTGCAATGTAAAATCTTTACTTCACTAACAGCCGTACCCAATGATGAGGCATCTCATTGCTCATACACGCAAATACCATCTCATGTCCTCACACTTGTTGAAACGTCCCCTTAGAAAAATCAATGAATTACTGTGCTGATAAACCTCTTACGTTATTTGATTTTCAAACAGCTGAGCAGAACTGAACGTACTCAGACATTTCTCTATTTACTTATTCTGATCAACACTAAACTGACACACAGTATTTTTAGCGCAACGCAATGTGACTTTCAACAATCCCTACAAAAGAATGGCCCTGACTAACAATAACCTATACCTTTCACGAATCACTTACCTCACAAAAAGTTTCGTTACTAGAACTACTGCAATACATTGAGTGCCAATACTGCCAGCTCAATAAAAGATTCTAGCTACTGAAGGCACTAACTACTGATAGGTACAGTTAGCAAATGAAAGATTTTGATAGAGAACAAACAATGTATTTACCTTAATAATTTTCAAAATTCATCATATATATATATATATATATATATATATATATATATATATATATATATATATATATATATCGGTTCATGATATGCAGTATTACAAACTGATACTTTCTGATGGACACACTTCCAGATCGTCCGCTCTCAAAATTCCGCCATCTCTCTCCCCACATCCCCACATCCACCACTGCTGGCGGCTCACCACCAACTGCGCAACGTTACTCGCTGTTCACATCCAACTGCCCAACACTACAATAGAAAATATTCCAACAATGCAAACCAGCCACAGACTTCACACAGCACAGTCAGTAATTTTCGTATACAGCGCTACCTGGCGTTACCAACATAAAAACCTAAACAGCGTACTTATATTGTGAAAAAAGCCAGAACTCCAAAATTTCCAGACACGTTATTCATGTAACCGCCTGTACTGGAAAAGAGAACGGGGAGTGAATTTTATCTCAAGAAACGGCGCTAAATCCTTGAAGTCAGGAGTGTCTCAAGTCCTGGACTGTGGTATTTGGCTGCCTTGTTTTTCGTACATCGAAGGTGTGGCAGCTTACTTTTCCATTTACACTGAACGTTATAAACAATTTATTATTTTCCACTGCACACCCACAGGAATAAACATATATGTAGACCTTATTACAAGTATCATGAAGCGTTCGTAGCAACAGAATCATGTATTGTATGAAATGCAAACGTCGCTGAAACACACGCTTGACATACAGGTAGGCAATATCTAATTTGGGCTATCACGATGACAATACTTCTTTGGACAACTCACAACAAAATCTGTTGAACGCGCTCTACGTCTCCAACGAGCTTACGGGAGCGAACTGTGGAGTCCCCGATATATAAATAACCCGTGTCTTGAAACTTCCCTGCCTTCGTCGAATTCTGTGATTTTTAGGAAACCGAATGCTGTACTGTCAACGGAAATCACTCGACACATAGGTAACCAAGTTGTGCATTAGTTCCTACATGTGTAGATCCTCAGCTTCAGAGTAATTTCTGAGCAACTTAACCATTTAAAGTGTCCCGCCAGAAGCTGTGATTTTTTTTTTAAATCTGGTATTATATTCCCGGTAAACTGGTCAGAGACCAGACAACAGTAATAAGTGCCCTCAGTGTGCTCCCTCCTTGGCAGTGTGTAGACAGAAACGACTTAGACCCTTAGCTTTACTTCCACTTTCTTTCCTCTCCGCCTCTTTTGACCAACTCTTGCTCTTTCGCCCTCGACGGTATTAAATATAGTATTCCGTACCAGTGGCCTTTATTTTTATGTTGTCTTATTAGGCAACCAGTTTTGACGTTCCAATCGCGGCATCTTCAAGCCTGTCGCATGAATGAAACCAATTACCACAGAGTAATTGTCATATGTGAAGCGCACACATGCTCATGAAGTTACGATACCTACAGAATTAGAAGTGAGTAATGGAGTCTTGTCTTAAAAATGCACGAGTGGTACGTGGTGTTATTCATGCGACAGATCTGAAGATGACGTGACTGTAGCGTCGAAACTGGTTGCCTAATAAAACAATATCAAAATAACGGCTCTTTGAACCATATTATTACATTTCAATCACCAGCCGCTGTCCCACGCTCCTGAGCTCAAGATGAAGGTACATTTACAGACGGTATTATGTTGTGAGATTAAAGGGTGTCTTTTATTTTCACTCACTAGTCTTATCTTTGGGAATGGGGGGGGGGGGGGCGTAGGGGGGAAATTTAGGTGTAGTGAAACCAACTTTCCTAGGGGAGTAAACCCCGATGTCATATCCTGTACCAGTTGACTGGTAGTTGTGTCAGTGGGCCAGGACGTCATTACATATAAAAAATCTCTAAGGTTTGAGAATCTAAAGTAAAGCATCGAAATTCGGTTGGCAAACTTCTATAACTATTGGCAAGGAGAAGGGCATATCACGAATATAGCAATGACTACAGATGAATCTAGCAATAGCTAAATGTTGGTGATAAACAGAGGCACCAGATTTGAAGTTCATATCAGTAAAGTTCTATGTACTGACTTGGCAGAAAATCCTAAGAAATTTTGGTCATATGTCAAAGCGGTATGTGGAACAAAACAAAATGTCCAGACACTCTGTGACCAAAATGGTACTGAAACAGAGGATGACAGACTAAAGGCCGAAATACTAATTGTCTTTCTCCAAAGCTGTTTCACAGAGGAAGACTGCACTGTAGTTCCTTCTCTAGATTGTCGCACAGATGGCAAAATGGTAGATATCGAAATAGACGACAGAGGGATAGAGATACAATTAGAATCGCTCAAAAGAGGAAAGGCCGCTGGACCTGATGGGATACCAGTTCGATTTTACACAGAGTACGTGAAGGAACTTGCCCCCCTTCTTGCTGCGGTGTACCGTAGGTATCTAGAAGAACGCAGCGTTCCAAATGATTGGAATAGGGCGCAGATCATCCCCGTTTTCAAGAAGGGACGTCGAACAGATGTGCACAGATATAGACCTATATCTCTAACGTCGATCAGTTGTAGAATTTTGGAACACGTATTATGTTCGAGTATAATGACTTTTCTGGAGACTAGAAATCTACTCTGTAGGAATCAGCATGGGTTTCGAAAAAGACGATCGTGTGAAACCCAGCTCGCGCTATTCTTCTACGAGACTCAGAGGGCCATAGACACGGGTTCCCAGGTAGATGCCGTGTTTCTTGATTTCCGCAAGGCGTTCGGTATAGTTCCCCACAGTCGTTTAATGAACAAAGTAAGACCATATGGACTATCAGACCAATTGTGTGATTGGATTGAGGAGTTCCTAGATAACAGGACGCAGCATGTCATTCTCAATGGAGAGAAGTCTTCAAAAGTAAGAGTGATTTCAGGAGTGCCGCAGGGGAGTGTCGTAGAACCGTTGCTATTCACAATATACATAAATGACTTTGTGGATGACATCAGAAGTTCACTGAGGCTTTTTGCGGATGATGCTCTGGTATATCGAGAGGTTGTAACAATGGAAAACTGTACTGCAATGCAGGAGGATCTGCAGCGAATTGACGCATGGTGCAGGGAATGGCAATTGAATCTCAATGTAGACAAGTGTAATGTGCTGCGAATACATAGAAAGAAAGATCCCTTATCATTTAGCTACAATATAGCAGGTCAGCAACTGGAAGCAGTTAATTCCATAAATAATCTGGGAGTACGCATTAGGAGTGATTTAAAATGGAATGATCATATAAAGCATGGAATGATCGGTAAAGCAGATGCCAGACTGAGATTCATTGGAAGAATCCTAAGGAAATGCAATCCGAAAACAAAGGAGGTAGGTTACAGTACGCTTCTTCGGCCACTGCTTGAATACTGCTCAGCAGTGTGGGATCCGTACCAGATAGGGTTGATAGAAGAGATAGAGAAGATCCAACGGAGAGCAGTGCGTTTCGTTACAGGATCATTTAGTAATCGTGAAAGCGTTACGGAGATGATAGATAAACTTCAGTGGAAGACTCTGCAGGAGAGACGCTCAGTAGCACGGTACAGGCTTCTGTTGAAGTTTCCAGAACATACCTTCACCGAGGAGTCAAGCAGTATATTGCTCCCTCCTACGTATATCTCGCGAAGAGACCATGGGGATAAAATCAGAGAGATTAGAGCCCATACAGAGGCATACCGATAATCCTTCTTTCCAGGAACAATACGAGACTGGAATAGAAGGGAGAACCGATAGAGGTACTCAAGGTACCCTCCGCCACACACCGTCAGGTGGCTTGCGGAGTATGGATGTAGATGTGGAAGTAGACAGAGTAGTTGTGAAACAGGCAGAAAAATTTACATATCTGTGTGCATATACTAGCAAAAGTGGAGTAGATAACACAGAAGTAATTTACAGAATACAATAAGGCTTAAAAGTAATAAGGTGCATGAATTCCCTTTGGTGGGCCAGGAATATTTCCAACAACTATAAGAGAAGAGGGGAGGCTAATGGCTATATCTGTCCTATGCTATGGACCAGATCAATGGATTTTTAAATGCTGACTGCAAAAGAAGACTAATAAGTGTGGAAACGGATTATTTACGAAAGAGCGACGGAATAACAAGACTAGAAAACCCCAATGATGAAGTAACAGCTATAAAGAGTGCAAATGAAATAGTGATATAACAAGAAGACAGTCATTGAAGTGGTACGGGCATTTGTTGACAATACCACTTCATCTGTGGCCAGGGACTGTTTTTGAATGGAAAATATATGGCAGACGTAAACGGCAAGATCACGACGTCATAGGAAAGACACATTAAATAATGCAGCGTAGCAGTGTACACAACGACGATGCCCTACCAAACCAATTAAGTCTGTATAATACGCAGGAAGTTGAAAATTAGTTAACATGGTAAGACTAAGTCAATTTACGGTCTGTTGATAGTTTTTAATTAGGGGTCGTTTAATTACAACTGAATGAAATATAATTTTTATGCTATGTGCATTTCGCCTTTATTCCTGGCAATGTTTCTTCAGTGGTGGATTTCTTGGATGTTGATCTACATGTTCTGTTTTCGTTCCTTTTTAATCGGTGTTCTTCACCTTAAAACTGTCATTTGTAATTTTACTTCCATACTTCACAGTACTGCAAACTGAAGACTCGTTTTATAGGTTACAAGACTAAGAACAGTGATCACAACGAAACGAACACACAACATGTGGCCCAACAGCCTTCAAATTCACCACTGAAGATACCTTACAAAGAATAAAGGCGAAACGTGCGTTGCACAAAACCCTTGTTTCATTGAGTTGTAATTAGACGGTTCCGCTGGCCGCGGTGGCCAAGAGGTTCTAGGCGCTTGAGTCCTGAACCGCGCGACTGTTACGGTCGCAGGTTCGAATCCAACCTCGGGCATGGACGTGTGTGATGTCCGAAACTTAGTTAGGTTTAAGTGGTTCTAGGTTCTAGGGGACAGATGACCTCAGATGGTAAGTCCCATAGTGCTCAGAGGCATTCGAAATTTGAAGCAACTAGACGGTTCGAAAATAAATATTACCAATAAACGGTTGCTTTATGCCAAGTGAGGACGACAGACAGGCTTACAACATGTTCTGGAGCCTAGAGAGACCACAATGCACGTAGCTCACATCTAATCCCAGTTATCATTCTTAAGTGCACAGCACGGACTGCTTTTTCAACCACGTCGGAGGTGCCGTACTTGTTCCATTAAACTTCACGTTCGTTTTCGCAACCCGAGCTTTGCAAGGTATTGAATGATAGCGGAGGCCACTACATCGCTGAAAGTCACACGCATATATATACAGGGTGGCCCACTGATAGTGACCGGGCCAAATATCTCACGAAATAAAGCATCAAACGAAAAAACTACGAACGAAACTCGTCAATTTGAAGGGGGAAACCAGGTGGCGCTATGGTTGGCCCGCTAGGTGGCGCAGCCATAGATCAAACGGATATCAGCTGCGTATTTTTAAATAGGATCCCCCATTTTTAATTACATATTCGTGTAGTACGTAATGAAATATGAATGTTTTAGTTGGACCACTTTTTTCACTTTGTGATAGATGGCGCTGTAACAGTCACAAACGTATAAGTATGTGGCATTACGTAACAGTTCGCCAGTGCGGACGGTATTTGCTTCGTGATACATTACCCGTGTTTAAATGGATCGTTTACCAATTGCGGATAATTTCGATATCGTGTTGAAGTATGGCTATTGTAACCAAAATGCCCAATGGGCGTTTGCTAGGATGCTGCTCGGTATCATGATGCCAAAGTAGGTGTTTCAGCTGCTGTCACGGCTAATCTGCACATCAGTAGCAGACACATTGCGCGAGAATCGGGAATCTCAAAAACGTCGGTTTTCAGAATGCTACATCAACATCGATTGCACCCGTACCATATTTCTATGCCCCAGGAATTGCGTGGCGGCGACTTTGAACGTCGTGTACAGTTCTGCCACTGGGCACAAGAGAAATTACGGGACGATGACAGATTCAGCGACGAAGCATCGTTCTCAACAGCGGTAACGTAAACCAGTAAAGCAATCTCATAACGTATTTCCCGTCTACATACATTCTCCATAGATCTTTTCCTTGTTTTCGTCCATACTACAACTTCCCAAAATGTGGAAAGCAAAGAGCTTGCAGTAGAAGAGATTTACTTCACAGTATAGAAGTGAAAAATTGCTCATAGCTCTTAAGGTATGCCGGCTGCTGTGGACGAGCGGTTCTAGGTGCTTCAGTCCGGAACCGCGATGCTGCTATGGTCGCTGGTTCGAATCCTGCCTCAGGCATGGATGCATTTGATGTCCTTAGGTTAGTTAGGTTTAAGTTGTTCTTAGTCTATGGGACTGATGACTTCAGATGTTAAGTCCTATAGTGCTTAGAGCCATCTGAACCATTTTTTCTTAAAGTATGCATTTTGGACCCTATGTTTAATGAGACATTTTTGCTTCTAGTATCGCGTACTTTGAACTGTATGCGTTTACGCCATTATTTATGATACATTCTCTCTGTCTCTCTCTCTCTCTCTCTCTCTCTCTCTCTCTCTCTATATATATATATATATATATATATATATATATATATACGAAGGGAACGTCATTCTGTGTTCGCTGAAGTCATTCTGTGTTCAGTTATATATATATATATATATATATATATATATTCAAACGATCACTTTAAAGTGACGAGTAACTTTATTATAAGCCGAATTAACATTTAATTAAATAAAAAAGAATTAACCTAATCTATAGATATGAGACATGGTTATATATATATATATATATATATATATATATATATATATATATACAGGGTGAGTCACCTAACGTTACCGCTGGATATATTTCGTAAACCACATCAAATACTGATGAATCGATTCCTCAGACCGAACGTGAGGAGAGGGGCTAGTGTAATTGGTTAATACAAATCATAAAAAATGCACCTTTTTTAAATGGAACCCGTTAGTTTTATTAGCACATCTGAACAAATAAACAAATACGTAATCAGTGCCGTTTGTTGCATTGTGAAATGTTGATTACATCCGGAGATATTGTAACCTAAAGTTGACGCTTGAGCACCACTCCTCCGCTGTTCGATCGTGTGTATCGGAGAGCACCGAATTACGTAGGGATCCAAAGGGAACGGTGATGGACCTTAGGTACAGAAGAGACTGGAACAGCGCATTATGTCCACAAGCTAACACCTTTTTATCGGTCTTTTTCACTGACGCACATGTACATTACCATGAGGTAATATATATATATATATATATATATATATATATATATAAAATTTTAACCATATCTCATATCTATAGATTAGGTTAATTCTTTTTTATTTAATTAAATGTTAATTCGGCTTATAATAAAGTTACTCGTCACTTTAAAGTGATCGTTTGAATGTAATATTTTATACCTTCATTGAATACAGTGCGAAGAGACACCTCTATTGAACAGGTCATTTTTGTAGCTTATCATACTTGAACAACAATTTCTCTGTCATTTATTTTGAAAGCTTTCCCACAAATTTCATTCATGTTTTGATTGACTGAGCATAAATTTCCAGACACATGTTACCGTGTATGATCTGAGAAGGCCTGGGAGATAAAGGCGGTTCATTAAATACGTTGTAAGTATGACTTATGTGTGGTTTAAATGGTGTCCAGTTAATGTATTTTTTGCTAAGTGTAAATTCAGATTCTGACCATCCGAGAGCTTATGAGTGGGTGGTCATTCTCTGACTGGGCAGTCAAAGAGTTAACATGCTTCCTGGGAAGGGGTTAGAGTCGTTACAACTTGTAAGATAATACATTTTGGGCGTCCAGCTGCAACAGAAATACTTTAAAATTCTTTCGACTTAGAAAAATTTCTAGCTGCATGGAACTTTGCCTGGAACATAATATGTATCCAACTTATCGCTAGTGTTACGCGAAGAGCAAATTTGAACTCAAATTTGTTTCTACTGCATGTTAGAATTATTACTGGTTATCCCGTTGGAATTTACCAGTGACTAAGTGAGCTTTTATATCTTGGTCGCTGTAGCGACCACTGTTTATTTGCTAGGTGGGGAATAACTTGTACAATAACCGCTATTGGAAAACGACTTTCACCGGTATCAATGTAGAGCTGGGGCCCATGAATGTACATATTTGGAAACATTCTAAAACGAAAGCATATGTGTTTTTTAATACAAACTTATGTTATTTTTAAATGGACGTCCTATATTTTTTCTTCAGCAACCCATAGCATGACAAAGCACATACACAATGGCTTTGATTTCATCGCAATATTCCCATTACATCCCGAGATATTAAGACGCGAAGTTGACGCTTGATACACCCGACATTCGCTGCTAGCGCACGTCCTGAGGCTCAGGCGTGAACCCCATGCTGCCCGTAATCGCGATGTGATTGACATCTGTAATCACACTTCCGTACTTATCAAGAGGTCCGAAACGAATAATACGGTCTGCTGCCATCCTGCATTAACGTCTTACATTCCAGCAGGTATTTATCCCATAGGCTAGGGGTGATGCGGTTCTGTAACATATCTGTGTACCGCAACGTTTTTCACAAAGTTAACTTCGTTTATCGTTAATCCGTTACTAAAAAGGTAATGCCGTTCAACGTTAAAACTTTACTTTACTGTAGATCTAGCGCAAGTGACAGTTAATCATTCACTCGTAATAGTAAAATTCATGTTGATGGTTTCAGTGAAACGAGCAAGCGGGCTAAAAGTTTTACCGTTGTTTAGGTAAAAATGCTTTGATTTGGGAAGTTCAGGTAGGACATAGAGGATGAATGTAAACATGTTTAACCAATTAGTTTTATTATCACATAATTATCAAAGTTATGTTTATCTAATGCGTTAAATGGTTCAAATGGCTCTGAGCACTATGGGACTTTACTGCTGAGGTCATCAGTCCCCTAGAACTTAGAACTACTTAAACCTAACTAACCTAAGGACATCACACACATCTATGCCCGAGGCAGGATTCGAACCTGCGACCGTAGCGGTCTCGGGGTTCCAGACTGGAGCGCCTAGAACCGCACGGCCACTCCTGCCGGCAATGCGTTACATGACTAATTGTTGAAATCAAATGTTTCTTGACATCACTGGGTAAAATGGCCCTTTGTAGAAACTTCCACTGTGATAGCAGCACTACATACTAAACATAGCGTTCACATCTCATGCTCGAAGTGATTCCCATTGGCTTGCATACATAGGGTCACTCTGCGGATGAAGGATGCCCTACTTCATGCTACTGTTTCCTCTTTGATGGCTGTACAAGCATCAATAATGCGTTGCTTCATGTCCTCTGGTTTTGTTGGTTCATGTTGGTAAACAGCATCCTTCACTGCTCCGCAAAGAAAATAATCCAGCAGTGAAAGGTCCGGAGATCGGGCAGGCCACCTAACTGGGCCACCTCGTCCAATCGACGTAGCAGGGAACTTACGGTTCAGAAGTCGTTGTGCTCGTAAGGCGTTATGTGCAGGGCATCCGTCATGCTGATATCGCATGACCATTCTCCGGTTCAGAGGTACGGTGTCCAAGAGAACAGGAAGATTGTGTCGTATAAATCTAAAGTATTGTCTGTCATTTTGGATGCCATTTATAAAGAAAGGTCCGATAATGGTATCTCCAATAATCCCACACCAAACATTAACTTTCCACGGACGTTGATGCTCTACCTGACGGAGCCATTTTGGATTGTCTGCGGACCAATAATGCTTATTCCACATATTGACAATTCCTTTGTTGGAGAATGATGCCTCGTCGGTAAAGAGAACATCTGCAAAAAAAATTGGATTAGTCAGAAGTTTTTGCTGAGCCGACCGACAAAATGTTACCCTACTGCGGAAGTCATTTCCATGAAGATCCTGGTGTAAATGAACGTGGTAAGGATGAAATTTATGACGTTTAAGAGTACGCTTTTCACTTGATTTCGACACACTAAGTTCACGTTCAATTTGACGTGTGCTTATTTGAGGATTCACAGCTATGGTAGCGAACACAGCAACTTCAGCACGTTCATCTGTGCGTGTTCTAGGACGATGTCGAGGTCTTGGATTTAAGCTTCCCGTTTCACGTAGACGAGATGTGAGACGACCAAAATCCGGTGCGAAGGCGATGGCTTGTCAGGGAATCGTCTTCTGTACAGTCGTTCTGCCTGAACAGCATTTCGTCCACCTACAACGGGGTACAGTACAGGTGTGTAGTGTAGGGTAGAAAACAGACATACTAACTTAATAATCATAATGTTCGCTAA
Source organism: Schistocerca cancellata (assembly GCF_023864275.1). Taxonomy (NCBI): domain Eukaryota; kingdom Metazoa; phylum Arthropoda; class Insecta; order Orthoptera; family Acrididae; genus Schistocerca; species Schistocerca cancellata. The sequence continues at coordinate 468,931,446 of NC_064633.1, forward strand.
CAGTTCTATCAACAAACAAGCAATCTCATAACGTATTTCCCGTCAACGTACATTTTCCATAGATCAGCAGCATTTCTACCAAATCTTCATTTGTGTACATTATACTGTACAGTATAAGTTCCACCACACAATGTTTATTGACAATGTGTACTACCTCCGTGCCGTCACTAGATTACTCTGATGCACGACTACACTGACAAGCGGTGTACAGCACGCCAAAGCAACAACTAATGGGATGCTCGGAGGGTGGTGGAGTACAGGAGTTTGCATGGGTCGCAAATCATAAACAAGGCGAAGTGGTAACTGTGACAGTAGTGGGAACTACGTTGGACACTTGACTAGGTAGAGCCAGGCCCTGTGCGACAGGTACAATGGGTCATATAACGCATTAGATAAACGTTATTTTGGGTATGCAGGATAAATAAGACAACCTGACGGGTGTACACCGATCGGTACTGGTTCATATTGTGTACGTAGATACGTAAAACGTGCAAGAGGGAAACCATTATGTGCTTATGAGAGTTGATGGCAGCCAACCGTATTATTCGTTTCGGACCTCTTGATAAGTATGGAGATGTGATTACACATGTCAATCACATCGCGATTACGGGCAGCATGGGGTTCACGCCTGAGCCTCAGGACGTGCGCTAGCAGCACATGTCGGGTGTTTCATGCGTCAACTTCGCGTCTCAATATCTCGGGATGTAATGGGAATATTGCGATGCAATCAACGCCATTGTGTATGTGCTTTGTCATTCTATGGATTGCTGAAGAAAAAATATAGGAGGTCCATTAAAAAAAACATAAGTTTGTGTTAAAAAACACATATGCTTTCGTTTCAGAATGTTTCCAAATATGTACATTCATGGGCCCCAGCTCTACATTGATACCGGTGAAAGTCGTTTTCCAATAGCTGTTATTGTTCCAGAGATATTTTGGGTGGACAAGATAGCTGGGACACCCTGTATATATATATATATATATATATATATATATATATATATATATATATATATATATATATGCGAAAGGAATTCGGCTTATAATGAAGTTACTCGTCACTTAAAAGTGATGCTTTGAATGTAATATCTGATATCTTCATTGAATCGAGTGCGAAGAGACACTTCTATTGAACAGGTCGTCTTTGTAGCTTGTTATATTGTAATTAGGTTAACGGAGTGGGACTATATTTTTTATAAACCAGTGGTAATTAATTAGTATCTGGGGGCAGAAACCACTTTAAATTCGACATCCCACAAACTTTCCTGCATTTTTTATCACTTTACATCATGCTTAAAAGCACATTCATAGGAATACCATTTTTACTTTTATTAGTTAAACTGATGGAATAAATCATCATTTCACTCAATATGGATACTTTGGTGTTGTCTGTATCAGTTATTCGAAAGAATATAATTTTTGTTAATATCGATGTTAATTCCGCTTGAATTTTTGCTTAAATCCTTATAAGTCGCCGATGCTTCGTGAATTAAGCCTAAAGGATCAGCAGCCTGTGGTCTTAATAGCAGAGGTTGCATGGCTCTACCACACGACGATGTCGAGCCAATATTAAAACAGATGCCGAGTTACCCAACAGTATGTGTGTGTGTGTGTGTGTGTGTGTTTTATCACTTTCGCATGGTGCAATTGATTTTCTCTTCAGGTTAACCAGTGCTGATGCAAGGTATAAGAACGCCCCAGTGCAGTCGCTAATTGTTTTTTCGTCCGGGATTAATCCTTTGTTGGTAGTAGAGTCGCACTGCGCAGAAAACGATGATGACAGTACTCGGGTCGTAGAGTGCAGTAAATTATGCGCTAAATTTATTGTACAGTTGTTTGACTTTGTTGGGAAACTTCCCTTTCATTTTGGTGTACAGCAAAACGAGGGGAGTGTACTCAGATTACTAGGGATGTGTCTTTTATAACTGGTTTCCCACGCTGTGCTATTGTTATCGTGGACGAACGTGAAATCGTATCATACAATGAACGAGGGAACTGTGAGATATATCAAGGGACGTGAATACATTTCACGGCAAAAAACTGCACGATAGAAACAAGATCTGCTTATCTGACCCGCATATTCAGCTGCTCTCGACTGAATTATTTTACCTTATCTAGCAAGCTGCATCTGTCACCAAAGGGAAGCGGAGCAGACACACAAGCCAGAAATGTAATCGCAGGATTTCCGTAGCTTTCTAAATGAAGGTGTTTCACTGTGCGAGGGATGACTCGGTAAAAAAAAAGGAAAAAACTGAAATTTTACACCGGAAGATAAGTCTCGGCTTTTACGGGAAATTACAATTCTGAATCCTTCGTATTTTGCTTGTCGAAGGGGAAAAAATTTAATGGGTGCTTCCACTGTCGGAAAGTAAATTGAATACCGCTGAGAAACGAAATTCCGACGATTTATTGCCAGCAATTAATGGTAGTACCATAGCTTTAAAGCTCTGAGAAAGGAAAATTTCTACACAATGGTTTCAGGTAAATCAGGGAATATATTTCAACGTTGAGAAATTGAACTGCATATGGTGAATAAGCCCAGTGCACACGTGGAATAACTAAGGGATTAAAGAACAGCAAGAGCTAACACGGCAACTAGAACGGCCATGTTACGCATATCGATCGATGTAATATGATGATTTAGGTAAATGCTTTCGACTGTTGTTTCATTGTTGTTCTCGTTTCTTGATTCGAAGATCACATGAAAATCTGAACGTTAATTGACTTCCATGTATCACCTGGTGTACCTCATGGTCCTCGAAAACATTTATTGGGAGGATTCTTCCTGACCAGACTCCTTATTTCCTTCTTGTTAAATAAATTAGTGATAGAGCGAAAGTATTCTCAAATTTATGTTGCGTTTCATTGGAACAGTTTGTAAGACCAATGTGGAATTGTTCACGGCTCGACAATGCATCGGCCATTTTCACGGTCTGTTCCAGATTACATTCAATATGCTGAAATGATTTATAGATTTTTAGACCGTATTGTTTAGGGTCAGTTAGAGTTGACGGTAAATTGAGTTCATGGTTCAGAGTAGTTTCAGGGGTAAGACAAGGCTGCAACCTGTCTCCACTGTTGTTCATATTATTTATGGATCATATGTTGAAAACAATAGACTGGCTGGGTGAGATTAAGATATGTTAACACAAAATAAGCAGTCTTGCATATGCGGATGACTTGGTTGTGATGGCAGATTCGATTGAAAGTTTGCAAAGTAATATTTCAGAGCTAGATCATAAATGTAAGGACTATGGTATGAAGATCAGCATCTCCAAAACGAAAGTAATGTCAGTGGGAAAGAAATATAAACGGATTGAGTGCCAAATAGGAGGAACAAAGTTAGAACAGGTGGACGGTTTCAAGTACTTAGGATGCATATTCTCACAGGATGGCAACATAGTGAAAGAACTGGAAGCGAGGTGTAGCAAAGCTAATGCAGTGAGCGCTCAGCTACGATCTACTCTCTTCTGCAAGAAGGAAGTCAGTACCAAGACTAAGTTATCTGTGCACCGTTCAATCTTTCGACCAACTTTGTAGTATTGGAGCGAAAGCTGGGTGGATTCAGGTTACCTTATCAACAAGGTTGAGGTTACGGATATGAAAGAAGCTAGGATGATTGCAGGTACTAGTAGATGGGAACAATGGCAGGAGGGTGTCCACAATGAGGAAATCAAAGAAAAACTGGGAATGAACTCTATAGATGTAGCAGTCAGGGCGAACAGGCTTAGATGGTGGGGTCATGTTACACGCATGGGAGAAGCAAGGTTACCCAAGAGACTCTTGGATTCAGCAGTAGAGGGTAGGAGGAGTCGGGGCAGACCGAGGAGAAGGTACCTGGATTCGGTTAAGAATGATTTTGAAGTAATAGGTTTAACATCAGAAGAGGCACCAATGATAGCACTGACTAGGGGATCATGGAGGAACTGTATAAGGGGGGCAACGCTCCAGACTGAACGCTGGAAGGCATAATCAGTCTTAAATGATGATGATGATGAAGATGATGATGATTGTTTAGGGCGGTATTTGGCATTACATTTTTTACGGGAAGTAAGTGTGAGCGATAGCATACACGCTGTTCTTGTAGCAAAAGTACACTTCCTTGTAGCAGTCATATTGTACACAATAGGTAGGTCTAACGATGAGAATCTGCAAATAACTACGTCATTGTGTGCACAGTGATGACACTTTCTGGTTCTGTTTCAATAGTTCTAATTAATTACACATGCCATTCACCGCCGATTTCATACGTTCAATATATGGTCCTTCGTCTATTTGTATCTATAAATCAAAACATAAATATTCGTTTGTTAAAAATCGTGTATCTCCAGAAGGTCTAAACCGGTTGCTTCGAAATTATGACATAACGTTGCATTCGAATATGTCTGTGTTTTATGTACCTGTCTTTTAAAAATACATGTAATGTACAAATATCTGTATAATATATAAAGGCCAAACATTGTTATCAGAAATCTCGAAAAGTACTCCACCGAATTACTTCAAATTTTTATACGTTATTGTAATAAATGTTGGCAGACATGAACGCTACATATTTTTAATACAGGTATAGTATATAAACACAGTGTATAAACATTTATAGTAGTGAAACGTTGTTGTTAAAAGGAAAAGATGTATTTATGATTTATACTACTACAGAACCGGAATTCGCAATAGCAATAAGTAATACCAAAGTCAGAGGAAGGGAGGAAGAAGACATGGACAGAGGAGTGAAAGGAAATGGACGTAGAAAGCGGAAAGGAAGAGACGGACACAAAGAAGGGGCAGGAGATGATGGAGAGAGAGGGAGAGAAGGAGAAGATGGACAGAGAAAGGGAGGTTGAACAGTGTGCGGGGCACATAGAGGGGAAGAGAGGACAAGAGGAGGTGAGAGAGGCGGAATAAAAGATTGACAGGGAGGAAAGGAGGATGTGAATTTGGGAAACGAGATGGAAAGGAGGAGACATACATAGACAGGGACATATGGAGAGTGGAGGTTAGTTAGTGCATACAGGGTGTTTCACTAATGTGTTTGCCCCTGTAAGTTACGAAGTAATAGGCGACGGAAATATTTATTGCGGTAGGTCGCCGTAAGAAACGTTACATTGCGAAGCTATGAACATAATTTATTGTGTTATTACAGATACAGTTACAGCAAAAAGATACAATTTTTTAAATGGAACAATAGTTGTTTCTATCATGAACTGGAATCAGTAACACCAGCTGTGTATACATCAATTTAAATTACATTCCTATCACTCTAAATTTGGGAGCTAAAACCCTTCAAAGTTCCAGGGGCCGATACCACACACGCAGCCCATAACGCAATGCGCCTTCTACATGTGGTGCGGCCGAGTTGTAACGTGGCCGGTGTCACGGAGCGAGAAGCTCCCTCGAAGAGCTGTTAGACTTCCGACTGTCACCGCACACGGCAGTATACCCGACAGTTCGAGCCACACAAACAAACGGGGCTCAATACACCACAGTTACTGACATCAGATGAAGATGGTATACACGAACAACGAGTACGTTGACATGTTGCGAATGCTAGGCGAGTGCCGACACGATGCCAATGAAGCAGCCATGGCGTACGTCGTGAGATATCCTAGGCGAAGAGCTCCGGCAGCCATTACGATGAGTACGACTTGTCGACGGCCAACATAGGTGTTGTATTAATGTATGGTGTGGAATCCTTGGGGATGAAATCGTCGGTCCAGACTGCTTCCCAGGTACACTGACAGGCGAGTTATAACGTGCTTTTATAGTCGACAGTTTGGGTGGTTTCCATGAACATGTGTGTCTACACACGAGAGTCCATATGAGGATGCAGCACGATGGTCACCCAGCCCATTTGAAAAGTCCCCTTAGAACAATTATACAGGACTGTGCTTAAACTGACACACAATATTTTTTAGCGCAACGCAATCTGACTTTCAGAAATCCCTACAAAGGAATGGCCCTGACTAACATTAACCTGTACCTTTCACAAATCACTTACCTCACCAAAAATCTTCGTTACTCGAACTACTGCAATACAGCGAGCGCCACTACTGCCAGCTAAATAAAAGATTCAAACTACGGAAGGCACTAACTACTGATAGGGATAGTTAGCAAATGAAAGATTTTAATAGAGAAGAAACAATGTATTTACCTTAATAGTCATAATTGACATCCAGTCTTACAAATTTCAAAACTCCGCCATCTCTCTCCCCACATCCACCACTACTGGCGGCTCACCTCCTACTGCGCAACGCTACGCGCTGTTAACATTCAGCTGCCCAACACTACAATGGCAGACAACAATGCAAACTAGCCACAGACTGCACACAGGACAGCCAGTGATTTTCATACAGAGCGCAACGTGGCGTCGGCGTTACCAATTTAAGAACCTAAACAGCCTACTTAACATAGCCCCCATGCTCCCCACAAAAAAATTTTAAAAATTGTTTTGGGCACTGGGCAATACATATTTGTTAAAATTTTTCATAATCGTAATTACAATAACAAAGAAATCAAATGCACACACTTATTGATACAATGTTGGTCAAAAGCTAAAATTTTCTCACAGTCCATAAAGATAGTCCTGATCATTCATCATAATAGTAATTACAGTTTCTTTTCACAAAGTCTCATTAGTAAAAGAAATTGCACACAGAAGTAATGGATTTCCATGCAGTCTTGAAGAAGTAGTGTTGTCCTTCCAACGGAAAGACAGTGCTGACTCTTGACATGCTGACAGGTTATGGGCCACAACAGAGCAAACCCACAGCAGAGTCATTCGACGTTTTGAAGAAGATTGGTAGGTACGTCATCACAGAGCAGACCCACTGTAGTCCTGGTAGAGATTATGGTATTGGTAGGCCACCAGAGCTGCAGGCCCACTGCAGTCCTTGTAGAAATAATGGTAATGGTGGGCCATCAAAGATGCAGAACCACTGTAGTCCTTGTAGAGACGGCCAGCAGCCATGTGTTGCAACTGTGCAGGTGCACAATCACCATCGAAGAGTCTTGCGGAAAATATAGCAAGTCCATAAACTATCACTTGTGCACTCACGAAGTTTTTGAAATTGTCCTTAGAACCAGCAATGCTGTTATCCAGTCCCTTGCTGAATTATTAACACACGTGCAAACACTAACAGTCCCTACTTCTCACAGATTGTCCATATACTATGACCAACAGAAACGTGTGCAGTGAAATGGAACTTACAAGTTAATAATATGATGAACTGGTGTCAATTACAATTTTATAACACAAGAATACAATTACAAAGGTACAAAATACATCATTAAAGAACATAACAATACAGATAACATTTGTAGTACAGGCTTTACAAAAGAATCGAAATAACATATACATCAGTGTTACAGGAATTATGACATGAGTACATACATAAAAGATCAGAATATCTTTCGAAACATCAACTTCACACATGAGAATTAAAACAAAACAGAATAAATAATGTCTAAACATCTTTACAAAGTAAAAGAGAGGAAAAGACAAATACACAAGGGTACATAAACACATAGTGGGATAACACAAGGAAAGGACAGGATTTGTTTTACTGCAGTATTTTGCAAACAAAACTTTCTTTACTTCTTGGAGATCTCCGTTCGTTCTTCGTTATTCCCAAAAAGTCCTATCTATACCTGCTTTCTGTACTTTTTTCGTAAAACTTCTCAATGCATTTCTTCCAAATCATCGCAACTCATTCTCTTATATAGTCTACCCCTCTTAAGCTAACTTAAATCTTCTGAGCTCAGATGCTAAACTAAGGGACGAGGCAATGCAGCAGCACAAAACAATTAACACAAACAGCAATGACAAAAAATGTGGATTTGCAAAGCAAGCTGCATTATAGAAATCAGCAAAGCAATTGCAATATTACAACTAATATAAGGCAATGTACAGCAAACAAGAAAAATAAATCAGTAGTAAAACTGGCTTAAGAGAGTAATACAAAGTAAAATTCAGTAGCTCTATGCCTGGCAAATGAAATAACTTATATCTAAACATGACATAGCTCAAGCAGAGAAAATATTACACTAAAGACAACAATGCAGACAAGGGAAATGTATATTCACATCTTAATGTCTATGTAATTAAAGTGGTGCACCACAAGAAGTTATTCTACAAAAAAAAATTACCAAGTAGTTGAAAAGAAAATTCCATATGCAATTCCTGTGAAGGGAAATGTCTTTGTGCTCCCCCATTTTTGGGAAATGTATTACAAAATTAGTATTTACTGCGTCTGTAGACAGAAAATATTTATATTAGTACATCTATAACAGTATATTTTAACCAATGCAGCAGTGCAGCTAGAAACTAGATATTAAAAAAATGAAAATATGTACAAAGGAAGGCATGAAACATCATTCATTAGCCATATGGCATTTCATAAGGTAGTAAAAAATCTCTCAACTATAAAGACAGTAGTCATAATCAGGTGTATAGACATAAAATATTTCTCGTCATTTCATTAGGCATTTCAGTAAATCATAAATTAAGAGCTCCACAGTGTAATCATATGTCTTCAAGTTTGAGCGTGTCGTATTTGGGATGCTTTCTGCAAAGGAATGTCAATAGCGAGGATAAGGGCCTCCCTTTTTTTTTCTACCTGTGCCTCTGAAAACGCACACACTAATGGCTTTTTCTCCAGGTGTCTGACGCAGCTGGGTGCCCATGACGCATTACGTGTAGGTGGTCACTTAACTTTCTTAAGGAAATATTTATGACAGCAGTTTCCGCTACAGTGACAGTCGCATGTACAAAATTTCACGGGTCGAGAATTTGCGTTGCAAATGTGTAGAAACAAAATCTTATGAATATAACAGTGTCCAAAAAAATTTCGCCAGCATTTTGATACATTCACGCATTTACACACATTTCATAACTCTTAAAGTACGATTCTTGGTTTCCAACATCCTTTTTCACAAGTCAGAGTCCCTAACCACTATTCATTACTCCTTACCTTATTACATATATATATATATATATATATATATATATATATATATATATATATTCGTCGACACGTCAATCTTGCGACGACACTTCAATATTTCATCATAATAAATACATAGCATAATCAAATTCCTCATATAGCATCAGCTTATTGATCATAAACATACCGCAACAGCATAATACACATAGTCATCGTAATAATAACATCATAACACCTCAGTCAACTCTCAAAATCGTCGTAGCTTCCTCCAATAATTGCAAAACCTAAAAAAATTCTCTGCTCATGTCAAAAGTGTCATCTGCCTCAAACGTACTTTAAAAATCGTGATCCCATACCAAATACGACATTCAAAGCTCTCATAGTATCACAATGGTTCCGAAAAAATATGAACAGTTCACAAAGTACAGACAAAATACAATTTCATAAGTGTGAAGTTATCCAACTGTGTAATTGTGTAAACTTGTGTCACCGATGTAGTAAAAAAATGTTTATCTCTCAGTTAAATGATCAGATAGCTGAGTAATTTATGTGTTAAAGAAATATGGTACCGATGTGTAAAGTTGTATAAGCAAATACCATATTAGCTAGGGCTGCTTGTGCTTGCCAAACAACTGATACACAAAGTAGGCGTGTACCCCCCTGAGGATTAATGTAATTTTACCCTCAGGTGTTACAGATTACAAGAATGGAATGAAATGTATTACGGAAAACCTTTGTGTCATTGTAATTCAAATCTCTTTAAAAATAAATGATTTAAGTACAAAATTAATCACTCAAATACGTGTCCTGTAGTGCTAAATGTGCGTCTTGCTGTAAGATAATCTCTGTGGAAGTGTCGTAGTTATTGTCCTCCGAAAGCTAAGTTCTGCAGAAGTCAATGTACTTACCTCATGATAAACAAAAGTGAAATGCTTTGCGTATAGATATCTTAGTTATTACGCTTATAGTTGTGATGAAGAAATTACTGTGCTGTAACATATTGTTGTGCTACGGAAAAGGCTGTCTCATTGTAGCTATACCACAAAAGTTACTACTAAAACATGTTTTACTTTCCAGAATAATACAGAAAAACTGTGCAGATATGAAACAGAAGCACCGCAAAAGCTACATTGTAAATTGTCACTCACTAGTAGTGTCGTGATAAAATCGTGTAGCTGTCACATAAACTAACCACTGTGTCATCTGGTATGTTACAGAAAGTACTTTAAATCCAGAATGTATTTTCAAGTAAACCGAAATGTTGCATTAAAATCTCATTAGCAGTATATGTTTTAAGTATGTAAGCCGTATATTCGTTACATAATTGTGCAACTAACAAGCAAGAATGCACACACACAATAACACTGTGTCGTCTGTTCACAGTAACAATGCATTCGTAATTTCTGTTTAAATAAGCTCTCTTGGTTCTTGATTGGATAGTTAACTTCAAAACATAGTTGCATGTTAACAGTTTCTAAGATTGAAAAAGAGTACTAGTAACGTGAAGTGAAAAATATTATAACAAAGACTAAGTTAAAAGGCAGATTATCTCTCAATAAATGGTTTTACATGTGAAATGTGGTATAACCCTTTGCTCTTCCTAGTACGCAGAGTTTCAACTTTAACGCAATTATCATGTGGTATACGACAGTAAAGAATACTGGAGTTTTTCTCAAGGTTAGCGTCTATGTTATTTTTCTCTGAGCCAGCGGGCGCACGTGGCTGCCTGCAGTGCGGGTCATTGTCTGTTTCTTTGTTGGCGCGCATCATTACTTGGATTAGGAGACCTAACTTCTACAAATTCGCCTTGCCGAGAGGGCCCTGCTCTGTTTGAGTCCCGCCAGTTCTGATGAAATTGAGGTCTGTCGTTTTGTCGGTAGTTAACATAGTTTCTTTTTTGTCAGTCATGTGGTGGAGAATTTCTCCCGGAATCATAACTGCGCGGTGGACCGTTGCATCTGAAGTTATTCCACCTCCCTTGATAATAATTGTTCTGGTTGCCATACTGTCTGTGTCTATGAATGTCTCTGTCATATTCATTACTATGGAAATGCGACTTTTCTCTGTAACTATTACTCTGCCAGTGGTTGTCATACGGGTGATGTCTGTTTTCGTCACGATTTACGTTGTAAAAATAGCCTTGTCGTGTCCAGTTATTATTTCTGTCGTCACGGAATTGTGACGCATGTGACCTGTAATTGTTGTGTTCCTGTTTTCGCATCCCACGACTGCCTGTGTCAATTTCTAATTCTTGTAAGAGTCCCTGAAATGCTTCAATGTTGTCTTTGCGACATCCTGCCAAAATAATCTACATCTACATCTACATCTACATCCATACTCCGCAAGCCACCTGACGGTGTGTGGCGGAGGGTACCTTCAGTACCTCTATTGGTTCTCCCTTCTATTCCAGTCTCGTATTGTTCGTGGAAAGAAGGATTGTCGGTATGCCTCTGTGTGGGCTCTAATCTCTCTGATTTTATACTCATGGTCTCTTCGCGAGATATACGTAGGAGGGAGCAATATACTGCTTGACTCTTCGGTGAAGGTATGTTCTCGAAACTTTGACAAAAGCCCGTACCGAGCTACTGAGCGTCTCTCCTGCAGAGTCTTCCACTGGAGTTTATCTATCATCTCCGTAACGCTTTCGCGATTACTAAATGATCCTGTAACGAAGCGCACTGCTCTCCATTGGGTCTTCTCTATGTCTTGTATCAACCCTATCTGGTACGGATCCCACACTGCTGAGCAGTATTCAAGCAGTGGGCGAACAAGCGTACTGTAAACTACTTCCTTTGTTTTCGGATTGCATTTCCTTAGGATTCTTCCAATGAATCTCAGTCTGGCATCTGCTTTACCGACGATCAACTTTATATGATCATTCCATTTTAAATCACTCCTAATGCGTACTCCCAGATAATTTATGGTATTAACTGCTTCCAGTTGCTGACCTGCTATTTTGTAGCTAAATGATAAAGGATCTATCTTTCTGTGTATTCGCAGCACATTACACTTGTCTACATTGAGATTCAATTGCCATTCCCTGCACCATGCGTCAATTCGCTGCAGATCCTCCTGCATTTCAGTACAATTTTCCATTTTTACAACCTCTCGATACACCACAGCATCATCTGCAAAAAGCTTCAGTGAACTTCCGATGTCATCCACCAGGTCATTTATGTATATTGTGAATAGCAACGGTCCTATGACACTCCCCTGCGGCACACCTGAAATCACTCTTACTTCGGAAGACTTCTCTCCATTGAGAATAACATGCTGCGTCCTGTTATCTAGGAACTCTTCAATACAATCACACAATTGGTCTGATACGTCGTAAATGTTCAGGTAATTTGATTAAGCAAATGCGGATGAGTTCTGAGGGGCTGTATGGGTTTGACAGGTACTGATTCTTGTGCAACATGTCTTCAAAATATTTCACAAGACTGGAAAATTCAGATTGTTCGAAATGTTTCATCATTATGATGCTATGTTTTACTCGGTCATGTGTAGCTTGAGACCAATATACTGAGAGGAAGGCATGATAAAATTCTCCTTCACTGTGACAATCGTGAATGACCGATCGCATTCTTACAGCTGGTTCATTCTCTAAGTAGCCACACATAAATTCTAATCTGTGTTCTAATGATCAGTTGGGAGGAAAACAATGAGAGAATTGATGGAGCCACGCTTGTGGATGAATGTCGTTGGCAGAATTCTTAAACGTTTTGAATTTACGTGTAGTAATGAACAGCATATAGTCAAAATCATCATGTCGGCGAGTCGCATGTCGGTCATTGTTACGTCGTTTCGGCGGTTCCATCTCAAAATTCGGTGTACCTTGCCAATTTCTTTTATAATTTCCGAAATGCCCTGTGTTATTATTTTGTGGTTGTTCCGTATTTCTATGTCCCTTTTCCCGTACTGGAGCGCGAGTGTCCTTTGAAATATGTAATTCTTGTATTACCTGCGTCAACTGATCTTGTATTTCTCGGATTTCTCTTTTGTACTGTGTATTGATTTGATTTTGATTTTGTTTGAATTTTCATACTGTTCTGTGTCAGTGAAGGCTAAGGGTCTTGTGTCATTCAGATCATCATCTACCTTTGTAGATAAGTTAGTGACCTGATCCGAAAGTTCGGCTACTTTCTCCGATAGTGAACACATTTCCTCAGTGTGTTTTTCTGAACCAAGTTTCAGAGTGTCCATTTGTGTTGAAATCGTATCTACTGTGTCCTTTAAGTTTTCTTGAGTTTTTGCAAGTTGCGTAACTGAATCGGTAGATGCAACTGAGTCTATTTTAGCTTGCAAGGTGTCGTGATTTTCATGAACAACAGTTTGCAGTTCTTTTATGGCTGCTTCTTGATTCTGTAAAGCATTTTCATGCCACGAAAAAATAGGTTGAAAATGCTGACAAATTTGTGTTTTTACGTCATTACAGACTTTTTGACATTTCGATTCAATGTTATGTAACTCAGTAGTTAAATCTTCACGTGTTTGTTCAAGTGTGGTGTCTAACTTCCGAAGATTTTGTTCCATTGTGCCTAACTTTTGAAGCTTTTGCTGTGTTTGTCTCTGATTTTGTTCCATTGTGTCTAACTTTTGAAGCTTTTGTTCCATTGTGTCTAACTTTTGAAGATTTTGTTCCATTGTGTCTAACTTTTGAAGATTTTGTCCCATTTGTCTCTGATTTTGTTCCATTTGTTGCATTAATTGCAATAATAATGTATTAGTGTCTGGAATCTGTTTCTCTATGCTTTTTGGCAGTGAATTTTCACCGGCAACATTCACATTTTGACAAGCAGAAAATGTGTCTTGACTCATTTGAGAAAACGGTGAGGACCCAAAACTTAAGTCTACAGTATTTGCAATACTATGTTCTGTCATTTCGGATTCCTGAGGCGAGCTGTTGCCGACCGATCGATCGATAATGCTTCCTTGTTCACTACCTCTTTCACTGTCTACGCCATTATTTGTCGCCCGTTCCATTTCCCTATGCAGAATTACCAAATTACTACATTGAACATTAGTTAATTCATTACACGGTGGCGCTAACACACTGCTTTCGTCTTCACTGTCATATCTTAGTTTACTTTGGAGCCTAGTATTACGTTTTTCACACGCCATTATTGTCACCATATTTCACATGATAACACAGAAAAGCACAATTTGAAGAGCAAAAATAAGAAAACACATTAACATAGCACTGAAAATAATATCTAGTCAATTGCATGTGCAGCTGCGAAATACTTGGTGCAAATCTACATGCATGCCACAACTGTTTTACTCTATAAGAATCAAAGACTGCAACTACAATGGAAATTCTCTCTACAATTACGCGCTAGCAATAAACAATAGGTACACTAATTACACAAACTACAAGAAAAAATCAGAAGATTCCAGTGAGGTATCCTAGGCTAAGGGTCGACATATGAAACGTCCCCTTAGAACAATTATACAGGACTGTGCTTAAACTGACACACAATATTTTTTAGCCCAACGCAATCTGACTTTCAGAAATCCCTACAAAGGAATGGCCCTGACTAACATTAACCTGTACCTTTCACAAATCACTTACCTCACCAAAAATCTTCGTTACTCGAACTACTGCAATACAGCGAGCGCCACTACTGCCAGCTAAATAAAAGATTCAAACTACGGAAGGCACTAACTACTGATAGGGATAGTTAGCAAATGAAAGATTTTAATAGAGAAGAAACAATGTATTTACCTTAATAGTCATAATTGACATCCAGTCTTACAAATTTCAAAACTCCGCCATCTCTCTCCCCACAGCCACCACTACTGGCGGCTCACCTCCAACTGCGCAACGCTACGCACTGTTAACATCCAGCTGCCTAACACTACAATGGCAGACAACAATGCAAACTAGCCACAGACTGCACACAGGACAGCCAGTGATTTTCATACAGAGCGCAACGTGGCGTCAGCGTTACCAATATAAGAACCTAAACAGCCTACTTACAAATTCTGCGGCTGCTGTTGTGGAAGATATAAACAACAGGTTTGCAGGAAGGTGATTTGGGCGCCATGGTCCTCATTCACGGCCCGCAATGTCGCCCGATTTAACACTATTAGATTTCTCTTTGTAGGGATATCTAAGGGATCATGTTTATGTCACTGAGCCCACATGCCCAGATGATCTAAAACGGCGCATCGAGGACGCATGTTGCTCCGTGACACCGGCGATGTTACATCTCGTCCGCAGACCCTTTAGAAGGCGCATTGCATTGTGCACTCAGGAACATGGACACTCATTTGAACATCTTATTTAAATGAACTTCCCACTGCCAGAACATTTATTACCCACAACACAGCCATGTATTATGTACAGCGTGTGGTATCTGCACCTGAAACTTTGAAGGGTTGTAGGACCCAGGCTAAAAGTGATAGGAATGTATTTGAAATTGATGTATACACAGCTGGTGTTACTAAATCCAGTGAATGATAGAAACAACTATTGTTCCATTTAAAAAATTATATACTTTTGCTGTAACTCTTTGGATAATAACACAATAGACTATGAGCATAGCGGACAGTGTACCGTTTCTTATGGTGACCTACCGCAGTAGATATTTCCATCGCTTACTACTTCGTAACTTACAGAGGCAAACAAATTCAGTGAAACGCCCTATATATGTATGCAATTCTCATGCATATTAGACACACGTGATTTCTCTTTTCCTTCTTTTCATTTAACCACACCGTGCCACAGCAACGAGTGGTCAGGAACAGTTAGTTCATATCAGAGGTCTGCAACATAAAAATTGTTTCAAATTTATTAAGTGATTTTTATAGTGCTTTCAACGCTGATTTCGCGAAAAATAGTGAAAAATTACATCACGTACAGTTATTTGATAAACTGATTGTCTAGTTTTAGTTTTTATCGATATTTGAGTAAAAACATCCTCCGGGCTGTGGCTACGCCACGTATCCGCAGTATCCTTTCTTTCAGGAGTGCTAGTTCTGCAAGGTTCGCAGGAGAGCCTCTGTAAAGTTTGGAAGGTAGGAGACGAGATACCGGCAGAAGTGAAGGTGTTAGGACCGGGCGTGAGTCGTGCTTCGGTAGCTCAGATGGTAGAGCACATTCCCGCGAAAGGCAAAGGTCCTGAGTTTGAGACTCGGTCGGGCACACAGTTTTAATCTGCCAGGAAGTTTGATATTTGAGTACTCAAATGAGTTTGAATTGAGGTTTTTAGGATCTCCATAAACCGCCTCTACTCTAGGTTTTTGGGATGATATAGATGATCACAAACCATTGGTTCAGCAAGGTGTTAGTGAAGAAGACAGAGATTGCTACGATCCTGACACAGCCGATCCCATTCCATTCTCACAATCTGAATGGAACGATTTAGTTAGAGAACAAGGCCTTTATAAAGAATCGGCAGAGGAATGAGATTTTCACTCTGCAGCGGAGTGTGCGCTGATATGAAACTTCCTGGCAGATTAAAACTGTGTGCCCGACCGAGACTCGAACTCGGGACCTTTGCCTTTCGCGGGCAAGTGCTCTACCAACTGAGCTACCGAAGCACGACTCACGCCCGGTCTCACAGCTTCACTTCTGCCAGTATCTCGTCTCCTACCTTCCAAACTTTACAGAAGCTCTTCTGCGAACCTAGCAGAAGAGCTTCTGTAAAGTTTGGAAGGTAGGAGACGAGATACTGGCAGAAGTGAAGCTGTGAGACCGGGCGTGAGTCGTGCTTCGGTAGCTCAGTTGGTAGAGCACTTGCCCGCGAAAGGCAAAGGTCCCGAGTTCGAGTCTCGGTCGGGCACACAGTTTTAATCTGCCAGGAAGTTTCAATCGGCAGAGGTTTTAGGACCTAGATTGAAAGACAAACATATGTTGGCTCCGGGTACATCCTTTTCTTGGTATGGATCGAGGCAAAATGAGTTTGTACCTTTCTTCTCTCAGCAAGGTGACCTGGTGTTTAGCAGTGATGTTCCTAGACTTATGGCACTTTTAAAGATATAATATGCTCCTGCAGAGTGAAGAATTTTTATTGATTCTTCAAAAGGAACCCTTGAAGCAGTACTGCTACACAATGGCAATAAGTATACTTCTATATCAGTTAGACATTAGGTTCACTTAAAAGAATATTACGAAAACCTTGAACTGGTTTTACGCAAACTCTGCCATTCAGACCACAGATAGACACTATACGATGATTTAAAAGTGATTTCAATGCTGCTTGGTCAACAAAGTAGCTATACAATGTTCCCATGCTGTCGCTGTGAATAGGACAGAAGAGGCAGAAAGCAACACTACATTAAAAAAATCATGGTTCTTGACACAAACCTTACAGGTAGGGGTTAAAATGTTGAGAGGAAAAGCCCTGTGGATCCCAAAATGGTGTTACTTCCACCACTGCACATCAAGTTGGGGCTGATGAAACAATTTGTTATGGCATTGCCAAAAGAAGGGGAATGTTTTAGATATCTTTGTGGACAGTTTTCTGGTTTATCCGAGACGAAGCGAAAGGAAGGAATCTTTGTCAGACCAGACATAAGAAAACTTATAACAGATCATAAATTTGTGGACAAAAGGGAAACAATCAGCATGGACATCCTTTAAATTAGTTGGTACCGGTTTCCTACGAAACAAATGAAATCCAAACTACAAGACAATCGTCGCAGACCTGCTCGATAACTTTAAGAAGCTGAGCTGTAATATGGACATTAAAGTTCATTTTCTCCACTCACATCTTGACTACTTTCATACAAATCTTGGTGATGTAAGTGAAGAGCAGCGCGAAAGACACCAAAGAAAAGGAAAGAATACGTCAAGGAAAATGGAACGTCAACATGATAGTGGACTACTGCTGGATGATAAAAAGAGATGATCCTCAACGTGTGCACAGCCGGAAAATCAATGAAAGAAGTTTCTACAAAAAGCGAAAGCTTTATTATAAGGACTTATGAGCTTAAAGAGAAATGGAAGTGTGCTGGAAATGTATTTTAGAATATGATTTGTAAATAAATTAAAATTTTATGACACTGAAAAAAATTATAAATAGCTCCAATTTTGTTATTATACCCAAAAATACTCCCATTTTTGTGAGAAAACCTGACGCGAAAGAAAAAAATTGATTGCATTTTTGGAATCAGCGCTGAAAAGTACATAAAAGTCATTTATCAAATTTTAAATTATTTTCAAATTTATTTGTTTATTTATTTGGGACACCTATGTAATAAGATACTAAGGTCTCTAGTACATAAAAGTCATTTATCAAATTTCAAATTATTTTCAAATTTATTTATTTATTTATTTATTTTGCACACCTTTGTAATAAGATCCTAAGGTCTCTGGTTCGAGCTTAGGTTAGTTACAGTAATTTTATCGCTTCGTTGACTTATGGATACATTTTTTACTGTGAACAATTCTGAATTTCACCGTATTTTAGAAACCAGTTCGAATGTCGAAGACAGGGAGTGGCATACAGCCGCCGATATGACCATTCCTAGAAACACACTTTGGTGTTCAAACCAAACGAAGGGTTGAATGCAGTTTTGATGGTTGTCAGTTATTGTCACAAAATTACCCACAAGCGGTTAGTCTGGGAATACTGCAATGGTGTATCCACCCATCATGTATTAAAATTACTTAGTACTTCCGAATTCCAAACACCACCCGCCTCCCCAGTTTTTAACTGCTCAATAAATATTGTTTGTTCTTTTACGTTATTGAAAATCAAGTCTACGCTACCACTGAGACTGTTTAAAAATGGTCTTTGCAGTTCATGAACAATAAGCTCCTGAGTGCGAATGTAAATAGGGACCACAAACCTCACATGTAAGCTAAGGTCATTGAAAATCCAAAATACACGTTCTGTTACCACAAGCCGATATTTATTTTGTTTCCAATACACAATATATTTGAAAGATCACTGCATTTATTGCACGTTATGCCATTAAAAACTGATAACTTTTGTACAGAGTTACACCTAAAAAGTTATGTATTTCGTTAACGTTATGTCAGTTCGCGCTCAGGGCGTAATACTCATTTTTTTATGCTACTGTGTTTAATTAACTTTCCTCACGATGATTCTCATTTTCCTGAGAGTCAAAGCGTTTATCACTATTTATGCCTATGAGTAAAATTTACTGTAAATTCGATTTTTTCCTAACTTACCTATA